>NC_083575.1:53694653-54442153 GCF_027579695.1 Neoarius graeffei
CTTTGAGGTAAGCAAACGCAAGAAATTCAGATTTAAAACATGCTAAATTGGCCCCAAGTTGATAACTGTATGAGGAGCAAGCCTCCCAGACTTCTACAATTTAATAATAATAATAATAATAATTTAGGATAGGCGGCACGGTGGTGTAGTGGTTAGCGCTGTTGCCTCACAGCAAGAAGGTCCTGGGTTCGAGCCCCGGGGCCGGCGAGGGCCTTTCTGTGTGGAGTTTGCATGTTCTCCCCATGTCCGCGTGGGTTTCCTCCGGGTGCTCCGGTTTCCCCCACAGTCCAAAGACATGCAGGTTAAGTTAACTGGTGACTCTAAATTGACCGTAGGTGTGAATGTGAGTGTGAATGGTTGTCTGTGTCTATGTGTCAGCCCTGTGATGACCTGGTGACTTGTCCAGGGTGTACCCCGCCTTTCGCCCGTAGTCAGCTGGGATAGGCTCCAGCTTGCCTGCGACCCTGTAGAAGGATAAAGCGGCTAGAGATAATGAGATGAGATGAGATAATTTAGGATGGTTTGGGGCTTGCTTGCTGCTGCCAGGTTGGTTGTTGAGTAGCCTGACTGTTTTTTTTTTTCCTTGCGTGTGGTATCATTGTTGACGTGAGGTTGCTTTTTGAACATGCCAATGCGGACACGATTTCCCCTGATGAGTTATGACTTCAGACGCGATGCGTGTGTGGAGGTGTGGAGTCCGCGTGATATGTGCATAAGATAGGCTTCTCATGTGTTTGGAGATCCGCGCTCCAAGACAAGCGCAAGCGCAAGCACCCCCCCCAAGGGAAAAAAAGAGACCCCCCGAAAATATCGGCATAGTTCGAACACTGAGTGTAGGCACTGGGTGTAAACAACAAATAGTTTACAATGTCTGGGTAGCAAACAGATGGCAGAATTGGTGTCAGATCCTCCTTATGTTTCCATTCTCCCTTGCCCTGAGTCTTATCATATGGGTCAAACCCATCAATCACAGCCAGTTTCTCCACATACCGTGCCCTTTCTGCAACTGGTAATGTACTCACATAACCAGAATTATCATCCATCGTGTCACTTTACTCTCGCTCGTACTTTGTTTTATATTGTGAGTGCATGTACTTGGTCTTCCAATATGGCGCCTAACAAAATCTCGCGGCACGGTGACGTCATGTGAAAGGGGTCTATAGAGGAGCTGTAGAGATACAGGATGCGTCCAGTCAGGGTCTGGTCAGCATGGAGGCATTGAGAGCCGACACTCGCTGTCCACGGCCACAGTGTCGTTTGACCGATGACTTCATCGGGAAGAGCTATGATGCTGCAGCACGGGCTGCACGCATAGGCAATTCGTTATCTCATCTGATCCTGGCCCAGTCTCAGGCTGTTCAGTCTTCTGGAGCAGACCCATCACTGCAAAGCCTAGGCAAGGCAAGTTTATTTATATAGCACATTTCATACACAGTGGCAATTCAATGTGCTTTACAGAAGTAAAAGCAAAACAGTAAACAATAGAAAATAAAATTACATAAAATAAATGGGGAAGAAAAAAAATAAGAATTAAACAATAGTAGAAATAAAATAATAAAATGAAGTAAAAGTTCAGTAAAAAAAAAACAGCAGAATAAAATAGAATAAAATTTAAGTAAAGTTTAAAACATGCAGAGACTGTAAAAGTTAAGAAAGTTTAAAACATGTAAAGATGACACTATTAATCAGTTAGCAGAAAGCATCTGAGAACAGCTTGGTCTTTAGTCTAGATTTGAAGCTGCCAACAGCAGGAGCATTTTTGATGTCCTCTGGGAGTTGGTTCCATAGCTGTACTGCATAGTAACTAAAAGCTGCTTCACCACACTTTGTTTTAACGACAGGTTCAGGGATGTGATTTTTCCGCGAATTCGTGGAATTCCGCTTTTTTCACCTCAAAACTTGAAAAAAAATGTTTCCGATTTTTCCCTCAAATCCACATTCGTATCCTATTCGTTCCGACTTTGTTTGAAAGATGGCAGCCTTGGATTTGCATCTTTATGCCTCGATCACGGAGGCTGCCATCTTTCAACTCTTTGTTTGAAGCGAGCGCGTTCATTGGTTGTTACAGAGCGATGGGCCAATCACGTACCTCGTTTCATCTCATTGATGTAATTATGTCATTTACGCAATTATGTCATTGAGATGAAACGAGGTACATGATTGGCCCATTGCTCTGTAACAACCAATGAACGCGCTTGTTAGCTGTATGTAAGCTCGCTTCAAACAAAGAGTTGAAAGATGGCAGCCTCCGTGATCGAGCGTAAAGATGCAAATCGAGTTAAAGAAATCAACAGAATAGTGAAAAACAAGTTCCGCTGGGAATGGTTGGAGAAAGAGGTTGCTACAGACGTTGGACATAAGACTGTGAGACATTTGTTCAGTGATTTCGTTCTTTGGGGAGAGGGCAGAGGTCTCTGGCTGTCAAGTTTGGGGATACTGGGACCTCCCCTGCCCGAGCTACGAGCGTCCAAAGTCGGGCTGGAGCCCGGGATAGAAACGAAACCTAAGCGGAGCACCGCGGCTCGCCTCAGGGCGAATTATGTCCCAAGGCGCGGGGCTAGCGGGCCCTGCTAACGCTGGTTCTTTGGGGGGGGGGGGGGGGGTGAGTGAGTGAGAGTGTGAGAGTAAGTGTGTGTGTGTGAGTGAGTGTGTGTGTGAGTGTGTGTGTGAGTGTGTGTGTGAGTGAGTGTGTGTGTGTGAGTGAGAGTGAGTGTGTGAGAGAGTGTGTGAGAGAGAGAGTGAGCGTGTGTGTCAGAGTTGCATGTTGACCATTAAACTGGCTTGAATTTGTTAATCATGACAAGTTTTTTCTTGTGTGTTTTGCTTGCCATTTTAGTACAATTTTTAAGTCAGAAAACCCCAAAACCCAGGAGCTTCGGGGGGCTTCCCCCCTTGTCCCCCCACCAGGTCGCTGCCCTGGACCAGCTGGGGGCCTGCGGCCCCCAGACCCCCACCTAAAATTTTCAGATAATTTCACCAGCCCCAAATCACATCCCTGCAGGTTTTACCAGTAAATTTTGCTGCTGCGATCTGGTAGATCTGATTGGGTTAGGTCGCTGCAACATATCAGAGAGGTAAATGGGCCCTGTACCATTTAGAGATTTGTACACCAGCAGCAATACTTTAAAGTCAATTCTGTAGCTTACTGGAAGCCAGTGAAGGGACTTTAGAATTGGAGTAATGTGCTCTCTTCTTTTTGTTCGTGTGAGAACCCTAGCCGCTGCATTTTGAACCAGCTGAAGTCGTTTGATGGTCTTTTTTGGCAGGCCTGTGAGAAGGCCATTGCAGTAGTCAACCCTACTAGAGATGAAGGCATGTATAAGTTTTTCCAGATCATTTTTTGGCATAAGTCCTCTTAGTTTGGAAATGTTTTTTAGGTGATAAAATGATGTTTTAGTAATTGCTTTCATGTGACTGTCAAAGTTTAGCTCGCTGTCCATGAAAACACCAAGATTTTTAACCATATCTTTTGTTTTAATCCCCTTTGTGTCAAGAATAGTGGTAATCTTGAGTCTTTCATCTTTTTTCCCAAATAGAATTACTTCTGTTTTATCTGTGTTCAGCTGAAAATTTTTTGACATCCAGTTGTTGATTTGGTCGATACACTGGTAGAGACATTCAAGGGGGGCATAATCATTAGGTGATAGAGCAAAATAAATTTGGGTGTCATCTGCATAGCAGTGATACAAAATTGAGTTGTTCTTGATAATTTGTCCAAGTGGGAGCATATTAAAGGTTGAATAGTAATGGTCCAAGAATCGACCCCTGGGGGACACCACAGGTCAAGGACATTGATGTTGAGGTACAATTTCCCATGGTAACAAAGAAGCTTCTATCTTTTAAGTATGATTTTAACCAATCGATAACTTTACCAGTCAACCCAACCCAGTGTTCAAGTCGATATAACAGTATGTTGTGATCAACAGTATCAAAAGCTGCACTGAGGTCCAGTAACACCAGGACCGATGTTTTGCCTGCATCAGTATTAAGACATATGTCATTTATAACTTTAATCAGCGCTGTTTCAGTGCTATGATTGGCACGAAATCCTGACTGAAAGTTATCAAAACAGCTGTTTGATATCAAGAAGGCAGTTAATTGATTAAAGACAATTTTTTCAAGGATTTTCCCGATGAATGGTAGATTTGATATTGGCCTGTAGTTGTTTAATACTGAAGCATCCAGATTATTCTTTTTAAGTAGGGGCTTTACAACGGCTTTTTTCAGGGACATAGGAACAATGCCAGTCTCAAGGGATGTATTTATGATCTGAAGCACATCTGTAATTATGAGGTGAAGAACAGACTTAAAAAAGTTGGTGGGCAGAATGTCCAATGCAGATGTTGAGGAACTGAGATTTTGTACAGTTTTTTCAAGAGTCTCGTAATCAATTAAACAAAATTCTGACATTGTGTTGAAGTTGTCTGTCTGTGTCACTGGTGATTGCAGCTTTTCAATTATTTGCAACTGAGATATATTATGAGCAATATTCTGCCGTATTTTATCAATTTTACCTTTGAAGAAGGATGTAAACTCATTGCATTTATTAACTGAGAGAAGTTCAGGTGCTAATTGTGGTGGGGGATTAGTTAGCTTCTCTACTGTTGAAAATAGCACATGGGCATTGTTCATATTCCTGTTGATGATGTTGGAGAAGAAAGACTGTCTTGCTTTACGAATTTCATAATTATATTTACAAAGCATCTCTCTATAGATTTGATAATGGATGTGAAGTTTAAATTTATGCCATTTTCTTTCAGTCTTTCTACATTCTCTCTTAAGCAATTTAACAGCTGGGTATTGCTTCCATGGTGCTTTCTGCTTGTCATTAATTCTTTTGATTTTGAATGGAGCAATATCATCCATAATTTGGGTTATATTTAAATTAAAAATTTCCAGTAAATCATCTACAGAGTCTGACATTTTGGTTGAGATCCGAGAGAGAGCTTGCTCAAAGAGAACACGTGTTGTCGTTTATGACTCTCCTACCCATAGTCGTTGAGCTGTTTTGAATGTGAGGAGACATAGAAACATCAGAGAAAACACAGAAATGATCAGATAAGGCCAGGTCAACAACAGTAGTAGAAACAGTAAGACCCTTTGTGATAACGAGGTCAAGGGTATGACCACAAGAGTGGGTTGGCCCCTGTACATGTTGTACTAGGTTGAAGTTGTCAATAAGTGCAAGTAGTTCTCTGGCATAAGTATTTTCAGGATTATCTACATGCAAGTTAAAATCCCCAGATATAATAAGACAGTCAAACTCTAAGCAAATGACTGACAACAGTTCACCAAACTCTTCCAGAAAAACTTTGGCTGAATGTCTTGGAGGCCTGTAAATAGTTAATAACAATATGTTAGGAGAGCATGTAACAAGTGCACATAAGTGTTCAAAGGATTTAAAATCACCAAGTGAGGACTGTTTACATTGAAAAGAGGCTTTGAATATATTTGCAATCCCTCCACCTTTCCCCTGTCGGGTAGCATTCATGAAATTAAAATTTGGGGGGGCTGCATAAGGGTGGTAGCACTATTTGCTTGATCCAGCCAAGTTTCAGTTAAAAGCAAAAAATCAAGATTGTGTTTGCAGATAAGATCATTAATTAAAAATGACTTGTTTGAAAGTGATCTAACGTTCAGAAGAGCTAGCTTTACAGAAAGTCTAGAAGTAATATCCGCTTGGGCACTCTGATGTTGTTTTGAAACAGGAAGGAGACTAGACTGGTTTACCCCCTGGGTTAAATATGCTCTATGTTTTCTATTTCTTATCAACACAGGAATAGATAATGGCATAGGCATACTGGGTTCCAGCTTGTTTTCAAAACTACGCCCAATGCAGGGACCCACAGCACATCATACAAGACTTTCTGTATGTTCCATATGGTTGGATGAGGGAAGGATTGGAGATGTCATGTATTTTTTTAGATGGTGAAAAAGACTGGTAGCCAGCTGAAAGTCCTGGGCGAACACAGTTCAGTCTGTTGGTTGATTTTTGACGAACTGGGTACACTGCTTGTCGCAACTGATTTGGACTGGAAAAAGAGTGTAGCCATTGGCAGCAATCTCTGCATACTTTCAGGGAAATCCATGCAGGGGGGAGACAGAGATGGTACAATAAAGTCAGAAGAGCGAGACTGAGATTGGAACTTTGGTGAGGTCTTTGTGAGTGTCTTCATGACTGTCTCTGTGGTGACTGTTTCCATGACAGTCTCTGTGATACTTGCATGGGGTCGAGATGTGGATGATGGAATCACATGCTCACATTCTTCATGTGATTGTTGATGTCCTTGGCAGTCTGCCCCAGATGGTTCTTGGCAGTCTGCCCCAGATGGCTGTGTGTCCTTGGTGAAGACTTGCATGGATGATTGTTTTGGCTTTGCAAAGTCAGTCTGCGATATCTTATCAACTGTTTTCCTTGATGTTGGCTGAGAGAAAATTGCGTGTTGTAAAGTGAGGCTGTAGTGATCCACTAAAACTTTGGTCCCAATCCGGCTGAGTTCAGTGCTGTTTGGCTTGAAGAATTCTCTGCGATTCCAGAAAAGGTTAAAATTGTCTATGAAGTTCATACCAAATAAAAAACAAGTTTTTCCAAGCCAGGTGTTAAGACTGAAGAGTCGAGTAAATGCAAAGCTTCCCCTTGCAGGAAGTGGGCCACTGATAAAAGATTGTATTCCAGTCTTATAGAGATCAGAAAAAAGTTTTCTGAAATCATCTTGGACAAACAGCTGTTCTCTGAAAACATCATTTGCTCCCACATGCACAACAATACATTTGATAGTTTTATGCTCGGACATAAGTTTCAAAATGCTGTCTTTGGTGTCAGAGATGGATGTATTTGGAAGGCAGCAAATAATCATTCCATGTCCCTTTAAATGTCTTACAGTGGAATCACCAAGAACAAGGGTTGTGGGATCAGGTGGTATTACGAGCTGCTTTTTGCCTCTTCCCACAGCTCTTCAGTTGTGGTGCGATCTCTTTCTGTGATGTGTTTGTCTGCCTGAGAATTCCGCTTCCACATCCCTGAGGCATTCAAATTTGTTCTGAAGCCTTATGGGCTGTGGATTTTCCATAGGATTGTAAATTCTATTGCAGTTTGTAGACATGGCTCTATTTCTAATAGCATGGCTGTGGAGCATGGGTTGCATAGTACCAGGACGAGCTGGTGTTGAGGTAATTACTCTTCTGTTTTTATTTTTGGGCCTGCCACCCATCATGTGCCAGTTTTTTGTACTCACATTTTGCCCTGTTAGATCGATGATTTCACCCACTCGATCTGCAATGCCATCGGCCTGTCGGGATGCAATCTCTGCATTCTCAGCCACTGTTTCTGTACTCCTTTCCTGAGATATCGCTCTTAATTCATCCGTCTTTGGCAGGGCATCAATCTTTGATTCCAGGATAGAAATCCTCTGTTCTAGTTCTGTGCATTTTCTGCAAGATCTCCTGGATTTTTTGCCTCCTGGCATTTTGTTTTAAAAGCTAACTTATCTTATAAAGATGAAAAATAAAATGAAAAATAAAATGAAGAAAAAATAGTGGAAATTAAATGATTGAGTAAAGTAAAAGAAAGATCAAGCAGGAGCAAAGCAAAGAAGCGTCCTACTTGCTTGAGTAGGAGGAGCAGAAAAAAGGCCTAAGCGAGGCCTTGCTGCAGGCATTTGCTTTCATGTCCAGGGAGCTGGGCAGACTAATGTCGTCTTTAACTCTCGCCAGGCGTCAGCTCTCCCAGTGATTCCGGGACAGCTCTTTGGTGCCGCCGCACAGGCACGTCGGGGTACAATTCCCACTCTCCCCCCATAGGGGGCGTGGAGGCAGACGTTGACTACTCCACTCCGGCGGTCGGACACTTCACCAGTCAACAACTTGCCTACTGGGAAGTGGTAACATCGGACCCCTGGGTTATATCCACCCTCTCTCAGGGTTACAGCATACAATTCAGATGCCGACCGCCGAGAGTTCAAGGGGTCAAAATGAAAGCTCTGGCAGTACGCCAGGAGGTCTTGACCCTCCTGGAAAAGGGTGCCATCGAGCCATTAGATCCACCTTCACAAAACAGTGGTTTTTATTCCACCTATTTCATCATCCCCAAAAAAAAGGGGGGGTGGGCTTCGCCCCATACTGGATCTGAGACATTTGAACGACCACCTCAAGGTCTTCAAATTCCGTATGCTGCGCACATTCGACGTCTTAAACAGCATCGATTGGTTCACAACCATCGATCTGAAGGATGCATACTTCCCAGAATCTTTATGAGATTCGTCGCGACAGCACTGTCCCTACTTCAGAGCAGGGGAATGCGTATCCTCCCCTACCTGGACGACTGGTTGATTTGTTCTCAGTCAAGGGTAGACGCGCTCAACGACCCAGCCGTGCTGGTTTCTCACATCACCAAACTTGGGCTCAGGGTGAACCACGCCAGGAGCTCCCTCACACCCAGCCAGAAGACTGTTTTTCTTGGCCTTCAGCTGGATTCTCAGCTGTTGAAGGCAACCCTGTCTTAGCGACAGGTGAGCGATATTGTCCGACGGTTACATCGCTTCAGGAAGGGACGAACCCTGACCTTCAGGTCTTTCCAGACACTACTAGGTATACTCACCGCGGCCTCATCGGTAGTTCCGTTGGGCCTCCTCACACTCGGGCCTCTACAAATCTGGATGAACAGCCTTGGGTTACATCCACAACATCACAGGCCAGTCAGAATCACGGCCAGTTGCTCCTCATGTCTACGCCCATGGAGAGAGCGCTCTTTTCTAACGTGGGGGGTACCCATGGGGTCCATACCCTCTCGCAGAGAAGTAGTCGCCACCGATGCATCACTGATCGGCTGGGGCACAGTGCAGCAGTGCAGGACTGCCCGGGGCGTATGGGCCCCACAACAGTGGGGACAACACATCAATGTGTTAGAGCTGCGGGCCGTTTTCCTCGCCCTGAAACATTTCCGTCCGGTTTTAGCAGGTCGGCATGTCCTTATAAAGACCGACAATACATCTGTGGTCTATCATATAAACCACCAGGGCGGCACCAGGTCACTACTTTCCCTGAAAGCTCACTCGGCACCTACTGACATGGGCTTACCCTCGTCTGGTGAGCCTGAGGGCAATGCATTCACCAGGAGTGAGGAACACTCCTGCGGATCTTCTTTCACGACAGAACCCCAATCCGGGGGAGTGGAAGCTGCACCCGGAAGTGGTGCAGAGTATTTGGCTGTGATATGGCAGGGCAGAGGTGGACCTTTTCGCCTCCCAGGCCACGACACATTGCCCCCTGTAGTTTACACTGAAAGAAACGTCAAGCCCCTCGGGCCAAGACGCACTGGCACATGAGTGGCCACAGCAGCTCCTGTATGCTTTCCCATCACTCCTGCTAATTCTGCCCACTCTCGAGAGGATCCTCAAGGAGGATCACAGGGTGCTGTTGATAGCCCCCTATTGGCAGGGAGAGTCTGGTTCCCTACCCTGTACAGGTTGCTGCAAGGAGCCTTGGTGTCTCCCTGCACGGATGGACCTCCTCTTACAGATGGGAGGTCAAATTTGGCATCCGAACCCAGCACGGTTGCAGCTGTGGGTGTGGCCTCTGAAGGGCCCGACCCACTGCTAGCAGAATGTGAGTCGACCGTTGTGCGGACCATCCAGTGTTCCCGTGCACCTTCCACCAATGCGCTCTATGCCAATAGGTGGAAGCTCTTTGTGAGTTGGTGCCAAGCACGCCATCAGGAACCGGCATGTTGCCCGATACCGGTGATTCTCAGCTTTTTACAGTCTCGTCTGGACGAGAGCCTTGCACCCTCCACCATCAAGGTGTATGTAGCGGCTATATCCGCAATTCACAACAGGGTAGACGGGCTGACTGTGGGATCCCACACACGGGTGAGCCACTTTCTTAAAGGTGCTCAGCGCATAAGACCCCCTCAACACAGTCCAAGACCAGCTTGGGACTTGCCTCTGGTTTTAAGAGCACTGTGTAAACCTCCATTTGAGCCCCTACAGGGGATGGAGCTCAAGTGGCTATCTTTAAAGACAGCATTCCTTTTAGCTATGATGTCGGCTAAGAGAGCGGGTGAACTACACGCCCTGTCTATCGGCCGGGAGTGCTTACAATGGAGCCCCGATGGCACGGGTGTAACATTGTGGCCTAATCCTTCGTTTATGCCCAAGAACTTCTCCTCTTCATACACCAATCAGCCCCTCAGCCTGGAAGCCTTCAGACCACCGCCTGAGGAGAATGAGCAGGGCCAAGGTCACGTCCTTCTTTGCCCAGTTCGAGCACTGAGGGCATACATTGAAGCGACTGCTGCATTTCGGCAGTCGGATGCACTGTTTGTGGGTCACACTGGACATAGGCGCGGCCACGCATTGTCCAAACAGACTGTCGAACTGGACCGTGGAGGCCATTAGCAGCAGCCTCCCGGTCCCTCCCCACATCCGAGGCCACTTCACTCAGAATGTGGCTGCATCATGGGCGGCTCTACGTGGAGTTCCACTCTCTGATATCTGCGCCGTTGCCTCATGGGTCTCAACTTGAACATTTGCAAGGTTTTATAGGGTTAATGTGGCCATGCATAATCCACTGGCCACAGCCACCCTTTCAGCCATTCGTAGGGTAAATAGGTCTTCCTCGTGACCCTGTTGGTATTAGTCATCCGGGTGCTTCAAGCACTGCCTCTGGCGGTCAGGAGAAATGAAATAGAATGATGGTTACGTATGTAACCGCGGTTCTATGAATTTCGGATGACCGCCAGAGCTTGGCTGTCACTCGGAAGGCTGACGAGAAGACTGCCAAGAGAACGCTTCCGGGGTAAATGCACCTTAAGTACCGGTGCAGTGACATACGTCACCCCTGTCGCAAGCGACTTTGTTGGTATACACACTCGAACTGCAAGGCAAGGCAAGGCAAGTTTATTTATATAGCACATTTCATACACAGTGGCAGTTCAATGTGCTTTACAGAAGTAAAAGCAGAACAGTAAACAATAGAAAATAAAATTACATAAAATATTTGGGGAAGAAAAATAATAAGAATTAAACAATAGTAGAAATAAAATAATAAAATGAAATAAAGTTAATCAGCCTCGAGATTAATTATTATTATGGGTTTAACTCATAAAGCGCGCTCTTCCCATGGCTCTTCCACGAGGATCACCAAAAATCGTCCCGCAGACAAAATCTACGAGGATCACAAATATCACATAAAGCGCGCTCTTCCCGTGGCTCTTCCACGAGGATCACCAAAAATTGTCCCGCAGACACAATCTACGAGGATCACCAAATAAAATCGTCCCGCAGACAAAATCTACAAGGATCACAGTAACAAAGAATTAAAGTAAAAGTAAAATCATTAAAATCAAAGATTAAAAAGAAATTAAAATAAAGAAAGTAAAATCATTAAAATCAAAATTAAAATAAATTATGTTAAAGGAAATTAATTACTTAGGTAAAAATTAATCAAGTGAAAGCATCTGAAAACAGCTTTGTCTTGAGCCTGGATTTAAAACTAACAACAGTAGGAGCATTTTTGATATCATCTGGAAGTTGGTTCCAAAGCTTAGCAGCATAGCAACTAAAGGCTGCTTCACCACACTTCGTTTTGACAGCTGGTATTACTAGCAAGTTTTTCTCTTGTAATCTTAGAGACCTAGTTGGTGCATATAATTGAAACATATCCAGTAGGTAGCTGGGTCCCATCCCATTTAATGTTTTAAATAGAAGTAGTGCTTTAAAGTCAATTCTATAGCTCACTGGGAGCCAGTGCAGAGACCTTAGGATTGGAGTGATATGGACTACCCTTTTTGTTCTTGTAAGAACCCTTGCTGCTGCATTTTGGATTAGTTGAAGCTCTTTGATGGTCTTTTTTGGAAGACCTGTGAAAAGGCTATTGCAGTAATCAACCCTACTGGAGATGAAAGCATGAATAAGTTTTTCTAGATCATGTTTTGACATGAGACCCCTGAGTTTAGAAATGTTTTTTAGGTGATAGAATGCAGACTTTTTTACCACTTTCATATGACTGTTGAAGTTAAGTTCACTGTCAATAAGGACACCAAGGTTTTTGACAGTATCCTTTGCTTTAAGCCCCTTAGTTTCAAGAACAGTGGCAATCCTAAGCCTTTCCTCCTTTTTGCCAAATATAATTGCTTCAGTTTTATCTGCGTTCAGCTGAAGAAAATTGTGAGACATCCATTTGTTAATTTGGTTAATGCATCTATGAAGAGAATCAAGAGGGGCATAGTCATTAGGTGACATAGCTAAGTAAAGCTGAGTGTCATCTGCATAGCTATGGAAGTTTATTGAGTTATTCTTAATAATTTGTCCAAGTGGGAGCACATAAAGGTTGAATAGTAATGGTCCCAGGATTGAGCCCTGGGGAACCCCACAATTCAAGGACACGGGTAATGAACTGTGGCCTCCAATGGCCACATAAAAAAATCTTTGTTGTAGGTAAGATTTTAACCAGTTGATTACTATGCTAGTAAATCCAACCCAATGCTCCAGTCGATGTAACAGTATGGAATGATCTACCATGTCAAATGCAGCACTTAAGTCTAAAAGCACCAAGACTGAATCAGTTTACCAGCATCAGAATTAAGACGTAGGTCATTCATGACTTTAATAAGAGCTGTTTCAGTGCTATGATTGGCATGAAAACCTGACTGAAACTTATCAAAACATCCGTTTAATGTCAGGAAGGCAGTTAATTGATTAAAAACAATTTTTTCAATTATTTTACCAACAAATGGCAAATTGGATATGGGCCTGTAGTTGTTGAGTACTGAGACATCCAGGTTATTCTTTTTCAGTAGGGGTTTTACAACCGCTTTTTTCAGAGATGAGGGAAACATGCCAGTTCATAAGGAGATGTTGATAATCTGAAGTACCTCGTCTGATATTAGGTGAAGAACAGATTTGAAAAAGACTGTAGGTAAAATGTCCAGTTAAGATGTGGAGGAGCTGAGACTTTGTACTGTTTTTCTCAGAGTCTCAACATCAATTAAACTAAATGTTGACATTGTATTACGACCCCCTCTCTTGTTATCCAATGGTTCCAGATTTTGAAGTGTTTGCACCTGTGTGGCTATATTCATACGTATTTTATCAATCTTTCCTTTGAAAAAAGATGCAAGGTCGTTGCATGTATTAACTGAGAGAAATTCAGAAGGCATTTGTTTTGATGGGTTTGTTAGCTTTTCAACTGTAGAAAATAGCACACGGGCATTGTTGATATTCCTATTAATAATGTCAGCAAAAAAAGACTGTCTTGCTTTAGAAATTTCTAAGTTGTATTTACATAACATCCCTTTGTAGATTTGATAATGAATCTGGAGTTTAGATTTACGCCATTTTCTTTCAGACTTTCTACATTCCCTCTTTAACATTTTAACTGCTGGATTTAGTTTCCAGGGTGCTTTTCCTTTGTCTATGACTCTTTTGGTTTTAAAAGGAGCAATAGCATCCATAATATGATTCATTCTTGAATTAAAAATTTCCATTAGATCATCTGCACAATCTGAAGATTGACATGGGAGTTCTGAGAGTGCCTGCTCAAAAAGAGCTGCTGTGCCATTGGTAATTACCCTCTTTTTTACAGTCACAGACTTGTTTTGAAAGTGAGGGGAAATGGAAACATCAAAGAAAACACAGAAATGATCAGATATACCCGGTCCATGACACTAGTAGATACATTAAGACCCTTAGTGATGACAAGGTTGAGGGTGTGGCCATGGGAGTGTGCTGGCCCTTGTACATGTGTTAGGTTGAAGGCATCAATCAGTGTAAGAAATTCATTTGCATATGTGTTATCTGGATTATCAACATGGAAGTTAAAATCCCCAGAAATAATAAGATTGTCAAACTCTAAACAAATATTTGACAACAGTTCCCCAAACTCCTCTCGGAACAGTGGTGCAGAAAGTCTTGGTGGTCTGTAAATAGTCAACACTAATATGTTAGAAGAACATTTTAGGATTGCACTTAGGTATTCAAAAGATGTAAAATCACCAAGAGTTGTCTGTTTGTACTGAAAACATGCTTTGTATATATTTGCTATTCCTCCTCCCCGTTTATTGGCTCTTCCAACACTCATGAAATCAAAGAGTGGGGGAGTTGCTTCAATAAGAGTAATAGAGCTGCTTGATTGTTCAAGCCAAGTTTCAGTAAGAAGCATAAAATCCAGTTTGTGTGTACCATTGAAGTCATTAATTAAAAAAGGCTTATTAAGTGATCTTACATTCTGAAGAGCTAGTTTTACAGTGAATGTGGGGATAATTTCCACAGAAGCGTTCTGTGGTTGTTTTGGAACTGGAAGGAGATTTGACGAGTTTACCCCATTGATAGGATGAATAAGAACACCTCTCCTTGTTAGGACAGGAATAGAAAAGTACGTCGTGGGTCCCAGCTTATTTTCAAAACTACCATCTGGACCCAGATTATATCAGTTCGTTCCAACATGAAGGTCTTCACTGCTGCTGGTGAACTGTAGCTGTGCACATGGTCCTTGAGTCTTATCTGTAATCACAGGGGGAGGTGGTGCCCTCTGTTTTTTGGGTGCTGTGGCAGTTGGCCATGTTTACCACTGTGAGACATCCCCTTTTCTCTTTACAACAGTCTGAAAACGTCTGGGGACTGAGGAGACAAGTTGCTCAAGTTTAGGGATAGGAATGTTAACCCATTCTTGTCTAATGTAGGATTCTAGTTGCTCAACTGTCTTAGGTCTTTTTTGTCATATCTTCCGTTTTATGATGCGCCAAATGTTTTCTATGGGTGAAAGATCTGGACTGCAGGCTGGCCAGTTCCGTACCCGGACCCTTCTTCTATGCAGCCATGATGCTGTAATTGATGCAGTATGTGGTTTGGCATTGTCATGTTGGAAAATGCAAGGTCTTCCCTGAAAGAGACGTCGTCTGGATGGCAGCATATGTTGCTCTAGAACCTGGATATACCTTTCAGCATTGATGATGTCTTTCCAGATGTATAAGCTGCCCATGCCACACGCACTAATGCAACCCCATACCATCAGAGATGCAGGCTTCTGAACTGAGCATTGATAACAACTTGGGAACAGCTATACATGTGGTAGACGTCCTTACACAGAACAATTTACAGAAGTGAAAAGACATGACATTTTATCTCATTTATACAGTTGAGGAGTTGAGGGTTAAAGGCCCAGCAGGGGTAGTTTGGCAGTTCAGGTATTGAACTCACAACCTTCCAATCAGAAGTTTAGTGCCTTAGCCACTGATCTAACACTGCCAAAGACTGCTGGCTGTTACAAATCACTGACACTGGAGAGTCATTCCAAAATGATAGTTAAACATCTCACAGAAAGCGTAACATATCAGCAATTGCAAAGTTATTGTTGTTGTGTGTGTTTTTTCTTTTTAATATCTATGTGGAGCATCCAGGATACAAAATCCAGCATAAATTTAGATTATAGGAATTACAACCAATTAAAATCCACTGGTCAGAGTTATTGTCTGTGCTATGCAGTTATAGAAAATTAATCAATACATTCTGATCAGGGGCAGCATGGTGATGTAGTGGTTAGCACTGTTGCCTCACAGCCAGAAGGTTCTGGGTTTGAGCCCAGTGGCCGACAGGGGCCTTTCTGTGTGGAGTCCAAAGACATGCAGGTTAGGTTAATTGGTGGCTCTAAATTGATCGTGAGTGTGAATGGTTGTTTGTCTCTGTGTCAGCCCTGCGATGATCTGGTGACTTGTCCAGGGTGTACCCCACCTCTCACCCATAGTCAGCTGGGACAGATTCCAGCTTGCCTGCGACGCTGCACAGGATAAGCGGTTATGGATGGATGGATCTTCTGACCAATCAGAATTTAGTTTTAAACAGTGCTGTGGTATAATATTTTATGAAACAATTTCAGCCAAAATTCAACAAAGAACCATCACTGCTCATCATATACAAGCTTTCTCTGGTTGAAGAAAAAGACAAAAACAATAAACTATTAAGGAGCTGAAAGTGTCAGCTCTGTTTGCTCAGCCAAAAAAAATCAGACTTACTGAAAAGAACCATAAGTACAATTGTTACTACATCTACATTTTTGTAAAGCTGCTTATTTTGAGTGTAACAAATGATTAAACATTCATTCATCTTCAGTAGCTATTTTATTCTGATCAGGATAGCAGTGGATCCGTAACCAATCCCAGAAGTCCTGGGTGCAAGATGGGAGAATTCCCCCTGAATGGCACACTGGTCCATTACAGGGCACCATTCACATACATTCACACCTGGGGGAATTTGGCACAGCCAATCCGCCTGCCAAGGTGTAGACTGGCCATCAAGAAGTTCTTTTTTTCCCAACTGCAGCATATAGCCTACATACAGATATTCAGTAGGTCATCTTAGCCGCAGCTGGTGCAATCTGTAATAGCAGAAATTAGTTGCTATCACAACTGAAAATAGCCTATCTAGCACTCAGGCTGTTGGTATCTAGCACTCGTTAAAAGTACTTATCACCCGTTGCCGGGGTGCAGAGAAGGTGTGCCAGAAAAAAAGGCTTTGCTGGCTGATGCTGCATAGTGTGCTAAGATAATGGATTTATATACGCAGACTGCAGGTAATGATGCAGACACTAGCAAAGAGGTAGAAACATCAAAGAGGAGTGAAAAGGGAACAGGTGCTTTGTCATGCTCACTGGTGCTAGCAGCTGTAATCCTGCACACATCGTGTGTACATTTTAAAAAAAAAATGATTTTGTTCATTTTTTAACATTCTATCTTGAAAATAAAATTGTGACAACAGCAGGTCATGTCTTTGGATGAAACAGTAACCAGCCCATAAGTAAAGTGAACACACCCAAGGAGGCAGTGACAAATTCATTGGACAATATCATGCATTGCATTGTACTGGTAGGTGAATTTTGATGGCATGTGCAGAAATCTGTGAAGTGCACAAAAGTAGTCTTTCAGCAGGAACTATTGGAGAAAGAGGGCAGGTTTTGCGCACTTCTGTGCTTGCCAGGAAAAAGAGAAAGACGCATAGAACACCTGAAAGTCTACCAAAACTTCATTAGATATTCCTTATGCATATTTACAAGAGAAAAAACATACCAACGGACATCGAAAAACTAGAAAAGAGACACGTTGGAGATGTAAAACTTCCACACTAGCAAGCGAGTGTGACAAGTTATAAACAAACATGGCTGCCAGGTTTGCTTCATTAAAAATGGAGGATTTTGAGAGAATTTTAACTGCCAGGTAGCTTTGTTGTGTGTCGTTGTCGATGTTGATTTTAAAAGTAACTAAGTAAATTACTTAGGGAAATGAATACTTCAGTCTGAGTGAAAAATACTGTGGTGAGCGTGCATGGAAGAAGAGTCTGGAGACAGAAATCTTAGTTTCTCGGTTGTTAGCCTGTGTTACTTGCTCTCCATAGCACTGGCTTGACTGCTTCATTAGCATTCGCTAACACTACTGATGAACGCTACACTGGTTGGAAAGTGACTTCACTGCCGCACTGACTGTGCCGACTTGTGGGTAAGCTTGCGTTGGCCTTCGAGAAGGCTGATATGCTAATATGAAGAGTGTGTATGTATAATAATAATAATAATATTGGCTGGCCTTTTTTCATTGTATATCAGATATATTCCATTCAGCTAGCATGATATTGAACTTGTCTTTGACTCGTTCAGTATTATGCTAGCTGAATGGAGTATATCTCAAGTCAAGTCAACTTTATTGTCAAATATGCTATACATCTTCGACATACAGCACAGATGAAATTTCAGTCCTCTCTGACCCACGGTGCAAACAGGCAATGCAATAAATAAAAATAAAAATAGAATAATTGAAAAAAACAAACAAACAATATAAACAGTATAAACACTCTAGATAAGAACTAGACATAGACTAAACACTCAAACAATATAAACAGTATAAACACTAGATAAGAACTAGACAGACTAAACACTCAAACAAACAATATAAACAGTATAAACACTCTAGATAAGAACTAGACATAGACTAAACACTCATATACATACATATATATATATATATACACACACACACACACACACACACACACACACACACACATGTAAATTGGTGCAAATAAACAGTCAAGGGTACTTGAGGTATAGCAGGTAAACATGAAATAAGCAGTATAAACAAACTAGCAGCTGTTAAGGTGAGGTAGTGCGGAATAGTGCAAATGAGCGAGGTAAAGTGAGATGTGCAGTCCCTGAATTCAGTGTGTTAATGAACGATGAGGTGTGTGTGTGTGTGTGTGTGTGTGTGTGTGTGTGTGTGTTTTGGGGGGGGGGGGGGAACTGTGAGGATGACATGTCAGATGCTGAAGGGGGGTCAGGGGGGGTGTGCGAGCAGAATCTGTGGCAGGGGCAGAGGGGGGAGGAGGGGCAGAACAGGGAGGGAGTTGAGCCTCCTGACCGCCTGGTGAAAGAAACTGTTCTTGAGCCTGCTGGTTTTGGCCCGGAGACTCCGCAGTCTCCTCCCCGACGGCAGCAGACTGAAGAGGCTGTGAGATGGGTGGGTGGGGTTACCTGCAATCCTGATGGCTTTGCAGGTGAGGCGGGAGTTATAAATATCCATTAGAGAAGGGAGAGAGACACCAATGATCCTCTCAGCTGCTCTCACGATGCGCTGCAGAGTCTTGCAGCAGGACACGGTGCAGGCGCCGTACCACACGGTGATGCAGTTGGTCAGAATGTTCTCGATGGTGCCTCTGTAGAAAGTGTGCATGATGGGGGCTGGGGCTCTTTCTCTCCTCAGTTTGCGGAGGAAGTACAGACGCTGTTGGGCTTTTTTGGCCAGTGAGGAGGTGTTGTTGCTCCAGGACAGGTCTTCAGAGATGTGTACACCCAGAAACTTGGTGCTGCTCACCCTCTTCACTGCAGCACCATCGATAGATAGTGGAGCATGCTGGGCGTGCTCTCTCCTGAAGTCCACAACAATCTCCTTCGTCTTCTCCATGTTCAGACGGAGATTGTCATCCTTGCACCACATGGCCAAGCGGCTCACCTCGCCTGTAGATTGTCTCATTGCCATTGTTGATGAGACCCACCACAGTCATGTCATCCGCAAACTTAATGAAGAGATTAGAGTTGGATGTTGGTGTGCAGTCGTGGGTCAGCAGAGTGAAGAGGAGGGGGCTTAGCACACATCCTTGGGGGGCCCCCGTGTTCAATGTGATGGTGCTGGAGGAGTTGCTGCCAACCCGTCTGTCTGTCCCAGTTGCACAGGGAGGTGTTGAGTCCCAGCTGGTCCAGTTTATGAATGAGCTGCCGAGGAATGATTGTGTTGAATGCTGAGCTAAAGTCTATGAACAGCATTCTGACATACAAGTCTTTTGTCTCCAGGTGGGTGAGGGCTGAGTGGAGGGCAGTGGAGATGGTGTCATCGTACAATTTGTACTTTGTCCCAACTTTTTTGGAATCGGGGTTGTACCATTCACTGGGAAAATCCTTGAAAAAATTGTCTTCAATCAGTTAACTGCCTTCTTGACATCAAACAGCTGCTTTGATAACTTTCAGTCAGGATTTCGTGCCGATCACAGCACTGAAACAGAGCTGATTAAAGTTATAAATGACATGCGTCTTAATACTGATGCAGGCAAAACATCGGTCCTGGTGTTACTGGACCTCAGTGCAGCTTTTGATACTGTTGATCACAACATACTGCTATATCGACTTGAACACTGGGTTGGGTTGACTGGTAAATTATCAATTGGTTAAAATCATACTTAAAAGATAGAAGCTTCTTTGTTACCATGGGAAATTGTACCTCAACATCAATGTCCTTGACCTGTGGTGTCCCCCAGGGGTCGATCCTTAGACCATTACTATTCAACCTTTATATGCTCCCACTTGGACAAATTATCAAGAACAATTCAATTTTGTATCACTGCTATGCAGATGACACCCAAATTTACTTTGCTCTATCACCTAATGATTATGCCCCCCTTGAATGTCTCTACCAGTGTATCGACCAAATCAACAACTGGATGTCACAATTTTCTTCAGCTGAACACAGATAAAACAGAAGTAATTCTATTTGGGGAAAAAAGATGAAAGACTCAGGATTACCACTATTCTTGACACAAAGGGGATTAAAACAAAAGATATGGTTAAAAATCTTGTTTTCATTGACGGTGAGCTAAACTTTGACAGTCATATGAAAGCAATCACTAAATCAGCATTTTATCACCTAAAAAACATTTCCAAACTAAGAGGACTTATGTCAAAAATGATCTGGAAAAACTTATACATGCCTTCATCTCTAGTAGGGTTGATTACTGCAATGGCCTTTTCACAGGCCTGCCAAAAAAGACCATCAAATGACTTCAGCTGGTTCAAAATGCAGCGGCTAGAGTTCTCACATGAACAAAAAGAACAGAGCACATTACTCCAATTCTAAGGTCCCTTCACTGGCTTCCAGTAAGCTACAGAATTGACTTTAAAGCATTGTTGCTGGTATACAAATCTCTAAATGGTACAGGGCCCAATTACCTCTCTGATATGTTGCAGCGGCCTAACCCAAACTTCTTCCCCCTTTATTTTATGTAATTTTATTTTTTATTGTTTACTGTTTTGCCTTTACCTCTGTAAAGCACATTGAACTGCCACTGTGTATGAAATGCGCTATATAAATAAACTTGCCTTGCCTTATGTCGGCTCAGATTTGGTGTATTATATTGGGGCCACTTGACAACAAATTCCCAGACTGCTTTACATTACCACTCTACCCCTGCACCTGCCTGTATGTTTTTTGATAGTTGGAAGCTGGGTGTGAACATGGGGTGAACCTGTAATGCTATCCTGCAATGCTACCCGCTGCACCACCATGTCACTCATCATTCAGGATTCACCATTCAACACTGTGTTATTTAAACTCTTGAATTATTTCCCACAGATTAAAAATATAAAAACAGACATATTCCTTGTTGTCTGCTGTGGTTTATGATGATGATGATTATTTTTCTTCAGATTTAACCCCTGTGCACAATACCTTGAATGCATTATCCCTTCTGAAGTACACTTTCTCATCTCATCTCATTATCTCTAGCCGCTTTATCCTTCTACAGGGTCACAGGCAAGCTGGAGCCTATCCCAGCTGACTATGGGCGAAAGGCAGGGTACACCCTGGACAAGTCGCCAGGTCAGCACAGGGCTGACACATAGACACAGACAACCATTCACACTCGCATTCACACCTACAGTCAATTTAGAGTCACCAGTTAACCTAACCTGCTTGTCTTTGGACTGTGGGGGAAACCGGAGCACCCGGAGGAAACCCATGTGGACACAGGGAGAGCATGCAAACTCCGCACAGAAAGGCCCTTGCCGGCCACGGGGCTCGAACCCGGATCTTCTTGCTGTGAGGCAACAGCGCTAACCACTACACCACCGTGCCGCCCCTGAAGTACACTTTGCTTTGTCTATTTTCTTAAACTACCACAGAAATACTGTCTGATTTCTTTTGAAGATGTTTCCCCTTTTTTATGCAGCGCTGAAGCTTTTAATTTTTTTCCTGAAGCTTTTTATGAACAGTTATTAAAGTATAATGACCTCGATGAGGTAATGACCTCTTGGACATGGACTGTGTGACTAAAAACAATGAGTCAGTGTCACTGCAAATTGTGCCATTCGAGCTGGGCTGCACTGAATAATGTGACTGGGAGGAGAGAGAGAGGGGGGTGGGAAGTGAATTGTTTAGATTGTAGCATCCAGCATGAACATCAGACCAGCTGACAGCCAATGAGACTAGGTGGCATCTGTCGCCTCCCAACCAAATGCAACAGTTATAACCGTGAACTATCTAAATAGAATGAGGGGCTTAGGTAAGTAAGTTGAATAAAGCAGGCTGTGAACCACTCTTCTGATATAGAGCTCTTCTTGTAGCCTACTTTAACTCGCATTTACAGGTAGGTGCACGAGAATGGGGAGGTTTTCAGAGCAGCATCAGACTGTATGTGTGTGTGGGGGGACAAATATAATTCTTTGTGTGCTGTTGTTGCATGAATAATCTCTTTCAGACACTACAGGCCAAATTGAAAATATGACTGATACAGAAAAGAGGGATGGCAACTCAACCAGGCAACGAATAATACCTGAGGAAGATGGCGAAACAATGTGGGTAGATGATGCTTTTGATGAATCCTACAAAGAGAAAGAGGGCCCAATGATTCCACTGGAGATAGTATGGAGAAATGTTGTGGCGGTGTCTTTACTGCACATCGGAGCTGTTTATGGACTGACCATGATCCCTTCTGCTAAAGCACTTACACTATTATGGGGTAGGTTTACTCTTATGTGCCAGTATCTTAACTTTTAACTTCTAACATAATTTTATCTTCTTGTTTTTGATCAGTCACATGATCATGATGATGTACAATGAAGTCTACAGTGCTGTTTATTCTGGATGTGAGGGGGCATTTCGGTGCTGACTAGCTGTCAGAAACACACTGTCTTTTGTTAGAAAACTGAGACTAATGCTTATTACCGAGTCATGCTTTTATTCAGATTTGAACAAACAACAAATGACATTTTCTCTAATCTCCAGTTTAATGTATTATAGTAACTTAAATGATTTTGTTGTTAAGAGACTGGGAGACAGACAGAGTATCGTGTTTCCTATCAGAAAGAGATTGGCGTAGTTTCCTTTTTGGAAAGCTAAGAACCCTGAATTATCCAATAAATCCCCTTTAAGGGTGAAGTCATAAGAGACAGAGACTTGTCTCTAATCCTGCAGATAAAAATTGTGTTCCACGGTTTTGGGTTATCACACTGCATGTTTTGACCAACCGAACAATGCACAATCAGTGTGTCAATAGGCTGTCTGTTGTGAGCTAGACAGTATTTGTCTCTAGCAGAATTTTCCTCTGGGAGACTTTGCAGACTTTGTCTGAACACACAGCACAGTGAGACATTCAGCACCCCTGCAAAACATCTTGACACAGGAAATGCATGCCTCTCAGCAGGGCTGTTTGAGTCTCCAGGCCCCTAAGAGGCTACATCTTATAGATATTCCTTAATTCATTTTGTGATTGCTTCACAATCACATATTGTTCTCTGATTTGTATTATTCCCTTAAATTTCTGGCCCTTTCTTCTCCCACAGTTTTCAAGATACTGACGCCAAACTAACTTTAACTCATTTGTCTTGTGCCTGAGTGGTGTGTTTGTATACAACTAATTGATGTCAGCTCGTTTTTTTAATTGCCTTTTTTAATTGATAATTTTTCCCATAGACAATGATGGGACAGCTTTATGTCCCTAATGCCAACTTAGGCAGACTCCAGGGTGCAGAATGCAACCCCTTCTGACAAGTTCATATGCTCCTCAATGCTAAGACCTGTGGAAATTTACCTATGAGTTATGAGCTCCCCTGTGGATTAATTAAAGCCTATTTCACAGCAGATATTTTTGTTTGCCTTTATTTAAGATGATAAAGTAGCTAGAAAAAGCGTAATGACTCACTTTCTATCCAGGTAGCAAGCAGCTGCTAGCGTGCTAATGGCTACCATGCTAACAGTGTGCTAAAAGGCTTCGTGCTGGAACATTTTCAAACAGTTTGTCGAGTTCACTATCAACATATATATATATATATATATATATATATATATATATATATATATATATATATATATACAGGAAATTAGGCTGAACTGTGGGAAGGACTCCAATGACCCAGAACCTGACTGGGACCGAGATGTTGCCTAATGGCTGTGTCTGGGATAGAGGTGCTAGGATATCGGCTAACACAAGTCAAATCAAGTCAAGTTTATTTTTATAGCGCTTTTAACAATAGACATTGTCACAAAGCAGCTTTACAGAATTTGAATGACTTTAAACATGAGCTAATTTTATCCCTAATCTATCCCCAATGAGCAAGCATGTGGCAACAGTGGCAAGGAAATCTCCCTCAGATTACATGAGGAAGAAACCTCGAGAGGAACCAGATTCAAAAGGGAACCCATCCTCATTTGGGTGATAACAGACAACATGATTATAACATTTTTAACAGTTTTAACATGAAGTCTGTTTTGTTGATGTTATAACTCTTCATTGATGGAAACTTGAGTGCAAAACTGTTCATGACAACTGCAGTCCTAAAGTTAGCAAGTCAACTGTAGTCCTCAGCCATAAAAGCGTTACTGTAAGTGTCCAGAGCATCTTCCAAGTGTGACTTTCAACTGTCCATATGGGGCCGTCTTCCACAGGAGAGATGTGATGAGACTCCAGCCAGACATAGGGCATCAGGATGGATCAGGCAGGTCCGAGGAGCAGAAGAGGTCAGCATCTCGATCTCAGGATTGACATGTAACTCAGAGGAACAGACAGAGTTGGGGGGGGAGAAAGAGAGAG
The DNA here is from genome assembly GCF_027579695.1 of Neoarius graeffei. Taxonomy (NCBI): domain Eukaryota; kingdom Metazoa; phylum Chordata; class Actinopteri; order Siluriformes; family Ariidae; genus Neoarius; species Neoarius graeffei. The sequence goes on from NC_083575.1 coordinate 53,718,983, forward strand.
AAAACACAGGTTGTTAGGTATGCCCAATGTCACCTGATGAGTAGGAACAGTATACATTTTGTGCTGAGTGCAAGCAGGGATTCTGGCAAAACTAACTATGACAACTAAAAGGGGAGAGCCAGAAGGTAACACAGGCATGAGGGCACTTCAGGACATAAAGCAGCCAGCCACTACACCATCAACAAACTCGAGTGAGCAAGTGAGTGGGGGGCTGACAGCATCCATACATCCCAATTTACCAAAACACTCTATGTCTGAGGATCCTCCAGATCTACTCCTTTATTTCATAAACACTATTAACAAAAAGCTTTACTAAACAGATATGTTTTCAGCCTAGACTTAAATGCTGAGACTGTGTCTGATTCCCGAACACTACTTGGAAGGCTGTTCCACAACTGTGGGGCTTTGTAAGAAAAAGCTCTTCCCCCTGATGTAGCCTTCACTATATGAGGTACCAGCAGATAGCCTGCACCTTTTAGTAGATGTGGCAGGTCATAAAGGGCCAGAAGTTCACTCAGGTCCTGTGGTGTGAGACCATTCAGTGCTTTAAAGGTCAATAGTAGTATTTTATAAACAATATGGAATTTGATTGGGAGCCAATGCAGTGTGGATATGACAGGGGTGATGTCATATTTTCTAGTTCTAGTAAGGACTTGCTGCTGCATTTTGAACTAACTGGAGCTTGTTTATGCACTTATTGGAACATCCAGACAGTAAGGAATTACAATAATCCAAACTGGAGGTAACAAAAGCATGAACTAGTTTTTCTGCATCATGTAGTAACATTAAATTTCTTATCTTAGCAATATTTATGTATCTATGTATGGGCGCTGTGTGAGACGGCTGCCTCTCCAGTAGCTTTGTAGTTTTTAGCTCTTTAAACCTTTTTTCCACCTTTTTTACTTTTCTGCTCTTCTTATGAAGACATAGTGTGTTTTACTTATATCACATGGATATTTTTAACTTTAACACACAACCAGGAGCCAATTTTCTCACTTATTCGAGAGAGGAGCTGCTGGCCCTGAAAACAATGGGACGAGCCGGGATATGACACCCCATCCTGGCGGAGTTGAGGAGGAAACCCAGGGGCTGCAAAGCTGGAGCTAAGCTAAAGGCTAGGCTAGTGGACAACTGGCAGTGCTACAAACCATCCATTCCCTCCATTATCATGGGGAATGTGAACTTGCTGCCGAATAAAGTCAACGAACTATCTGCACTGAAAACCAGTGGATTTATCAGGAGAGCAGCTTATTTATCTTTATGGAGACATGGCTAACGCACCTTGTACCAGATGCTAACATTGACCTGCGGGAATTCACTGCTGTGAGAGCTGACAGAGACACTAACACATGCAGGAAAAGCAAAGGTGGGGGACTCATCATTTATGTTAACAACCGCTGGTGTAACCCGGGACATATCTCCGTAAAGACAGTTTTATTTTGCCCGGACTTGGAGCTGCTAGCCATTAGCCTGCAGCCATATTATCTGCCGAGGGAGTTCAGTCACGTGATCACCATCTGTGTTTACATCCCTCCAAGGGCAGCCACAGCCGCTGCATGTGAGAGGATTCACTCTGTCACAGCACGGCTGCAGACATGGCACCCTGAGGCATTTATGATCATTTCTGGGGACTTTAATCATGCTACTTTGGACTCTACTTTGGCTGCTTTTTACCAGGCTGTGGATTGTCCAACAAGGAACAACAGGACAATTGACTTGCTGTATGCTAATGTGAGGGATGCATACAGAGTCACACCCCTCCCCCCACTAGGGAAGTCTGACCACAACCTGGTTCTTCTACAGCTGAAGTACACCCCCCTGGTTCAAAGGCAGCCTGCAACAACTAGTTCCATCAGGAGGTGGTCCCCTGAAATGGAAGATGCCCTCAGAGACTGCTATAACATCACGGACTGGGATGTGCTGCTTAGCCCACACTGTGAGGACATAGAGGGGCTGACACACTGTCTGACAGATTACCTCAACTTCTGCTTGGTCTCCCCTGCTAAGACTGTACGGTGTTACCCTAATAACAAGCCATGGGTAACACAGGAAGTGAAAGCTGTCCTCAACAGAAAGAAGGCCGCCTTCAGGAGCTGGGATAGGGAGGTGATGAAAGCAGCACAGCAGGAGGTGAAACGCTGCATGAGGGAAGCTAAGGACAGTGTGGCAGCGGGGGCGTGGTCTAGCATCAGTCTGTGACAGGAGGGCGGAGTCGGGGAAGTTAAGTGGCAGAATCATTACACCTGTTAATTGATGTGTTTGTGTGTCTTCCCAGTGACCGTGCCCTTCTTAAGGAGAGAGAGTGAGAGCAGAGAGAGGCTCTCCACAACCAGACAGCTGATGTGTGTGCGTGTGTCTGTGTGTGTATTTACAGCTGAAAAGCTGAATAAAGAGAGTTTTTGTATTCTCAGTTCTGTCCTGCCATCCTTCTGTGCTCCACCCATTTACACAAACTGCCACAGTGGTGCCGAAACCCGGGAAAATGAGCACAGAAGACAACAGCCCCATGGAGTCCTCCACCTTTGCCGACCTGATCCACGCCCTCGCCACGGCCCAACAGAGCCAGCACCAGGGGCTGCTCGCCCTCCGAAAGGAGCAAGAACAATGGTTCGAGGCCCTGGTGCTGGTGCAACAGGAAGATCGTCGGGCGTTCCGGCACCTCCTCGCGTCGGCGGGGTCCACCAACTCCACTGCCGCGGGCCCTTCCCCCCTCACCCTCACGAAGATGGGCCCGCAGGACGACCCCGAGGCATTCTTCACGCTCTTTGAGCAGGTAGCAGAGACCTCGGGGTGGCCGGTGGAACAGCGCGCGGCGCGCCTCCTCCCCCTGCTAACGGGAGAGGCGCAGCTGGCCGCGCTACAGCTCCCTGCCGACCGCCGGCTGGCCTACGCGGACCTTCGCCAGGCCGTCCTCCAGCGGGTGGGACGCACCCCGGAGCAACATCATCAGCGTTTCCGCTCTCTGCGCTTGGAGGAAGTCGGCCGGCCGTTCGCGTTTGGCCAGCAACTCCGGGACGCCTGCTGGCAGTGGTTGAGGGCCGACAGCCGCGACGCTGAGGGACTCATCGACCAGGTGGTACTGGAACAGTTCGTCGTGCGTCTACCAGCGGGAACCGCAGAGTGGGTCCAGTGCCACTGCCCGGCGTCGCTGGATCAGGCAATCGAGCTGGCGGAGGATCATCTGGCGGCTGTCCCGACGGCAGGACAGCAGACGACCTCTTCTCTCCTCTCTCTCTCTCTCTCTCTCTCTCTCTCCTCTCCTCCTGTGTCTTCTCCTCGCCCCATTCCCCCACCGCGGAGACGGGGGCCGGCGCCACCTCAGCCGGCCCGCCGCACCCGCGGTGCCCTTCCATGTCTCCCTTCTGTGTCTGTCTCTCCCCCCCCTCAGGTGAGTGAGCCCCAGAGCACTAGAGCAGAGAGGAAGCCCGGGCCGGTTTGCTGGCGCTGCGGGGAACCGGGCCACCTCCAACAGCAGTGCTCGATAATGGAGGTGGGCGCGGTGGTTCGGATCCCCAACACGCCAGGAGCTGCCCTCGATCGGGCCGGAGCGTATCGCATACCGGTGAGTATCCAAGGGGATACATATCAGGCGTTGGTGGATTCGGGCTGTAATCAGACCTTAATCCACCAAAACCTGGTGCAAGACGAGGCATTGGGGGGAGCACAATTGGTGAAGGTGTTGTGTGTGCATGGGGATGTTCACAACTACCCTTTAGTGTCGGTCCACATTATTTTCAGAGGGGAAAAATTTATAGTGAAGGCGGCGGTTAATCCTCGCCTTACCCACTCTCTAATTTTGGGGACTGATTGGCCAGGATTTCGGGGTTTAATGACACACTTAGTCAAGAGTGGGTCCTGCCATTTGACAGGGGGAGGTCCCGGTGTCGCTTTGGCGGGAGCAGCTGTCACAGAGCTGTCTACGTCATCTCCGCGCCAGAGTGAGGAGCCACCAGCTCCTCCTCTCTCTATTGGGGAATCCCTCGCGGATTTCCCATTAGAGCAATCGCGAGACGAGACTCTGCGGCATGCTTTTGACCAAGTGAAAGTAATCGATGGTCAAACGTTCCAGCCGAACGCCACCCCGTCCTTCCCCTACTTCGCGATTATGAAGGATAGATTATACCGAGTGACGCAGGACACTCAAACTAAAGAGCGAGTCACGCAGCTTTTAATTCCGAAGAGCCACCGGGAATTGGTATTCCAGGCGGCTCACTTTAATCCCATGGCTGGACACTTAGGGCAGGATAAAACACTAGCCCGAATAATGGCCCAATTCTATTGGCCGGGGATTCGCGGCGATGTCCGTAGGTGGTGTACGGCATGCCGTGAATGCCAGTTAGTAAATCCAGCGGCCATTCCAAAAGCGCCTTTGCGCCCTCTACCGTTAATCGAGACCCCGTTCGAAAGAATTGGCATGGATCTCGTCGGGCCATTAGATCGGTCAACACGAGGGTACCGCTTTATATTAGTTCTGGTGGACTATGCAACGCGATACCCGGAAGCAGTGCCTCTTCGCAATATCTCAGCACGCAGTATTGCGGAGGCGCTCTTCTGCGTCATCTCCCGAGTTGGAATCCCGAAAGAGATTCTGACTGATCAAGGCATCTCGTTTATGTCATGAACACTGAACGAACTGTATGGGTTATTAGGTATTAAGCCGATCCGCACCAGCGTTTATCACCCACAAACGGATGGCTTAGTGGAACGGTTTAATCGCACCCTTAAAAACATAATTAAGAAATTTGTAAGTGAGGACGCGCGTAACTGGGATAAATGGCTCGAACCCTTGTTCTTTGCAGTGCGAGAAGTCCCCCGAGCCTCCACGGGGTTCTCCCCGTTTGAATTATTATATGGGCGTAAGCCGTGTGGCATTTTAGATGTGCTGCGAGAAAATTGGGAGGAGGGACTTTCACCAAGCAAAAATGAAATTCAATACGTTATTGACCTGCGCGCAAAACTCCACACACTCACACAATTAACCCAGGAGAATTTGCGGCAGGCCCAAGAACGGCAAACCCGCCTGTACGACAAGGGTACGTGCCTTAGAGAGTTTGCACCGGGAGAGAAAGTATTCGTACTGTTGCCCACATCGAGCTCTAAATTAGTCGCCAAGTGGCAAGGACCCTTTGAGGTCACACGGCGAGTCGGGGACGTCGATTATGAGGTGAAACGAACGGACAGGGGTGGGGCGCTACAGATTTACCACCTCAACCTACTCAAACTCTGGAACGAGGAGGTCCCTGTGGTGTTGGTGTCGGTGGTTCCAGAGAAGGCAGAGCTGGGGCCGGAGGTTCAAAAAGGAACATTAGCATCACGTCCCTCTCCGGTCCCCTGTGGAGACCACCTCTCCCCGACCCAACTCGTGGAGGTTGCCCAGTTGCAGACCGAGTTTTCGGACGTGTTCTCACCCCTGCCCGGCCGCACTAACCTCATAGAGCACCACATTGAGACGCCCCCGGGGGTGGTAGTGTGTAGCCGCCCTTACAGGTTACCCGAACACAAGAAAAAGGTGGTTCGGGAAGAACTCGAGGCCATGCTCGAAATGGGCATTGTCGAGGAGTCCCACAGTGACTGGAGCACACAGTGACGGTACCAAGGCCGACGGGTCGGTCCGGTTCTGTGTGGACTACAGAAAAGTCAACGCGGTGTCTAAATTCGATGCGTACCCAATGCCTCGTATTGATGAGTTGCTCGATCGGCTAGGCACAGCTCGTTTTTACTCGACACTGGATTTAACAAAGGGTTATTGGCAGATCCCCTTGACTCCATTATCCCGTGAAAAAACGGCCTTTTCCACACCGTTCGGCTTACACCAATTCGTCACACTTCCTTTTGGGCTGTTTGGGGCGCCTGCTATGTTTCAGCGGCTGATGGACAGGGTCCTCCGCCCCCATGCCACCTATGCGGCCGCGTACTTAGATGATATCATTATTTATAGTAATGACTGGCCGCGGCACCTACAACACCTGAGGGCCGTCCTTAGGTCGCTGAGGCGGGCGGGTCTCATGGCCAACCCGAAGAAGTGTGCGATTGGGCGGGTGGAAGTACGGTATCTGGGCTTCCACTTGGGCAACGGGCAGGTGCGTTCCCCAAATTAACAAGACCGCAGCAATTGCGGCCTGCCCGAGGCCCAAGACCAAAAAGGGGGTGAGACAGTTCCTGGGGCTGGCTGGCTATTATCGTAGGTTTATACCTAATTATTCGGACGTCACCAGCCCGCTGACTGATCTGACTAAAAAGGGGGCACCAGATCCGGTCCAGTGGACGGAGCAATGCCAGCGGGCTTTTTCTAAGGTTAAGGCTGCACTGTGTGGGGGGCCACTTTTACACTCCCCTGACTTTTCTCTCCCTTTTATGTTGCAGACGGTTGCGTCGGACAGAGGGCTGGGGGCCGTTTTGTCCCAGCAGGTGGAGGGGGAGGATCGCCCTGTCTTGTACATTAGCCGCAAGCTGTCGGTGCGTGAGGGGCGCTACAGTACCATCGAAAAGGAGTGCCTGGCAATCAAGTGGGCGGTCCTCACCCTCCGGTACTACCTGCTGGGACGCCCTTTCACCCTCTGTTCGGACCACGCGCCCCTCCAGTGGCTCCACTGCATGAAGGATGCCAATGCGCGGATCACCCATTGGTATCTGGCACTCCAACCCTTTAACTTCAAGGTGATCCACAGGCCGGGGGCGCAGATGGTCGTGGCGGACTTCCTCTCCCGTCGGGGGGGGGGGGAGTCGGCTGCAGGCCGGACAGCTGCCCGGCCTGAGTCGGGCGGTGGGGGTATGTGGCAGCGGGGGCGTGGTCTAGCATCGGTCTGTGACAGGAGGGCGGAGTCGGGGAAGTTAAGTGGCAGAATCATTACACCTGTTGTTAATTGATGTGTTTGTGTGTCTTCCCAGTGACCGCGCCCTTCTTAAGGAGAGAGAGTGAGAGCAGAGAGAGGCTCTCCACAACCAGACAGCTGATGTGTGTGCGTGTGTCTTTGTGTGTATTTACAGCTGAAAAGCTGAATAAAGAGAGTTTTTGTATTCTCAGTTCTGTCCTGCCGTCCTTCTGTGCTCCACCCATTTACACGAACTGCCACAGACAGCTACAGGAGAAAGGTGGAGCAGAAGCTGAAGGAGAACAGCATGAGGGAGGTCTGGGAAGGTGTGAAAACCATCACAGGCCACAATACAAAGACCAGAGTCGTTGAGGGGACAGTGGAGAGGGCGAATGAGTTGAATGACTTGTTCAACCAGCCCACGTCCCCCCCACCCTCCCCCTCACTGCAGCCATCTCTCCTTCTTCCCTCAACACACCTCCCCCCAGTCATCACAGCAGCCACCTCCTCCCCCACCTCAACACAGACTCCTCCATGCATTACTGCAGACCAGGTCAGAGGTCAACTGAGGAAGCTTCACCCCAGGAAAGCAGCAGGCCCGGACAAGGTGTGTCCCCAACTACTGAAGACCTGCGCTGCTGAACTGGGTGAACCACTCCAACGTATCTTCAACCTCAGCCTGCAGCTGGGGAGAGTGCCCACCCTCTGGAAGACATCATGTATCATTCCAGTTCCCAAAAAGAATTGGCCCAGCAAGCTGAACGACTTCCGACCGGTGGCACTCACTTCACATCTGATGAAGACGCTGGAGCGGCTCTTCCTCAGCCTCCTCAGACCCCAGTTACAACATGCCCAGGACTGTCTGCAGTTTGCATACCGGGCAGGTGTTAGTGTGGAAGACGCCATCCTCTACCTGCTACACCGAGCCCACTCGTATCTGGATAAGGGAAATGGCACAGTGAGGATCCTCTTCTTGGACTTCTCGAGTGCCTTCAACACCATCCAGCCCCTTTTGCTTCAGGACAAACTGACCAGGATGCGAGTGGACCCCTGCCTGGTCACCTGGATCTCCAGCTACCTCACTGACAGGCCGCAGTACGTCAGGCTGAAGGACATCACATCTGACACTGTGATTAGCAGCACTGGAGCACCCCAGGGCATGGTGCTGGCCCCTCTTCTCTTCACCCTGTACACTGCGGACTTCTGCTACAACTCAGAGCTGTGTCACATTCAGAAGTTTGCCGATGACTCAGCCATAGTTGGGTGTATCAGTGATGACAGAGAGGAGGAGTATAGGAGCCTGGTTAGGGACTTTGCTGTGTGGTGCAACAGGAACCATCTGCAGCTCAACACCTCGAAGACCAAGGAGCTGGTCATTGACTTCGGGAGGTCCAGACCAAGGTCACGACCAGTTCTGATCAAGGGAGTCGAGGTGGACGCTGTGGATTCCTACAAGTACCTTGGGCTGTGGCTGGACAGCAAGCTGGACTGGACTTGCAACACCAATTACTTATACAGGAAGGGACAGAGCAGGCTATACTTCCTTAGGAGGCTGCGGTCCTTTAACATCTGCAGGAAACTCCTGTGGATGTTCTATCAGTCTGCGGTCGCCAGTGTCCTGTTTTACACCGTGGTGTGCTGGGGGGGCAGCACATCCAAGAAGGACACATCCAGGCTGGACAAACTGATCAGGCGGGCCGGCTCTGTGGTCGGCATGAAGCTGGACTCTCTGGTGACGGTGGCAGAGAAGAGGTCTATGGACAAACTATTGAACATCATGGACGATGCCAGTCACCCTCTGCACACCGTCATCAGCAACTAGAGGAGCCTGTTCAGTGACCGAATGCTCCTTCCCAAGTGCAGGACGAACAGACTCAAAAACTCCTTTGTCCCTCATGCCATCAGACTGTACAACTCCTCTCTGGGGGGGGGGGGGGGAGGAGGGGTAACAGGAGGACAGAGGACGGGAAGGAGCAGTAGCCTAGCCTAACAATAAGCAATACCGGACAATGTGCAATATAAAGTGCAATATCTCTCCTGCTGCCCCCCCTTTTCCCTTTTTTTCCTCCTCTCTCTCCCCCTTCCTCTCTTCCCCATATCTTATTCTTTTTATATCTGTATATGTAAATCATCTCATCTCACTTATCTCTAGCCGCTTTATCCTGTTCTACAGGGTCGCAGGCAAGCTGGAGCCTATCCCAGCTGACTACGGGCAAAAGGCGGGGTACACCCTGGACAAGTCGCCAGGTCATCACAGGGCTGACACATAGACACAGACAACCATTCACACTCATGGTCAATTTAGAGTCACCAGACTGTGGGGGAAACCGGAGCACCCGGAGGAAACCCACACGGACATGGGGAGAACATGCAAACTCCACACAGAAAGGCCCTCACCGGCCATGGGGCTCGAACCCAGACCTTCTTGCTGTGAGGCGACAGTGCTATCCACTACACCACCGTGCCGCCCTTGTATATGTATTAATTTAATTTATCTAGAAGTTTTTCTCTATTTCTTTTCTCTGTTTATCTGTAGTGATGCTGCTGGAATCTTAGTTTCCCTGAGGGAACCCTCCCAAAGGGGTCAATAAAGTTTTATCTAATCTAATCTTTTTCTGAGATGAAAGAAAGCTATCTGGGTAATGTTATTGATATGAGTCTCAAATGAAAGACTGGGGTCATTAATCACCCTGAGATATTTTACTGCTGCACGTGAAGAAACAGAAAGGCAATTCAGAGTTACTGTGTAATCAGAAAATCTACTTCTAGCTGCATGTGGTCCTAGTACAAATACATTACTTCTGTCTTGTCAGAGTTAAGCAAAAGGAAGTTAATAAGCATCCAGTGTCTAATGTCCTTTACACATTCCTCAATTCTATTAAGCTGGCATCTCTCATCTGGTTTTGCAGAAATATACAACTATCTGTCATCAGCATAACAGTGGAAACTAATACTGTGCTTATGAATAATATCACCCAGAGGTAACATGTATAAAGAAAAAAAGCTGTGGACCTAAGACAGAACCTTGTGGAACACCAAACTTTACCTCAGTACGTCTGGAAAAATCACCATTTACACCAACGTACTGATAGCGATCAGTTAAATAAGAGCTGAGCCAGGAGAGGGCTGTTCCCTTAACTCCCACATTTTCTAGTCCATCCAAAAGATTGGATGATCAATGATATCAAATGCTGCACTAAGGTCAAGCAACACAAGCAGCGAGACACAGCCCTGATCAGATGCCAACAGTGGGTCATTTACTACTTTAACCAGTGCTGTCTCAGTGCTAACACACCTCACTTATCTCACTTCTGATAATATATTTAGTCATTATTTGATATGTTTTGTCTAGAAGTTATTTACATTATTCATCATGTCTTTTCATCAATCTTGATGTGTTTCGTATTGTGCGGGAGACACATTTTGCTGTTTTCCTTCTCAAAGAAAAAAAGAGGAGGTTTATTCTCTGTTTAAAAGTTTGAATTTAAAGGCTATTGTCCATTATTTTAAATTAACCCCCCCCCCCCCCCCCCAGTCTACACATTATTGGCATCGTGTGAATCTCCTGAAACAAAGCATGTAATTCTATATTTTAAATAAACCATATTTTACCGGCTGTTTCAGGTTAAATTACAAATATTAAGCATCAAAATGACCATACTGGTCTCCTGAAGAGAACAACGCCATTAGTTAAGCAAACTTGTGAATATTTTTTGAGTTTTGAGAGCTTGTTTCAAGCATTAATAAAGTGCTTTGCACTTCAGACTTATGGGAGTATGGATGGAGAAAAGGGACAAATTAATTCTTCCTCATTCTGGTGATATGGAAGGGGAAAAGAGACAAACTAGCATAGGGTTATATGTAACATGTAATAGATGATGATTACAAAAACCCGTGACACAGAACAGGGCGTGACGTGACATATTATCACTCACAGTCAGTGACGTCCCCGTCCCATCATGGACCAGAATAATTGTCATGGATATTGAACTCTTGTCCCGTCCTGTCCCAGGAGATCTTACCTTAGCTGTCTTGTTACGTGTCATGGTATAGTTTGGATAACATACTATAGTTTTCATTGTCACGGTATAGTTTGGATAACATACTCTAGTTAGTTGAGAATAATCAAAAGAAAAGAAAAGAAAGAAATAAACAAATTAGTGTGTATGTGTTAATATTTATTTCTTCTTTGATCTTCCACGTTTGCTCTGACATTTGATACATTTTCAATTCTTTGCTTTGTTAATTTCATCCTGGGTTTTATGCCCCAATCCTTTACATGATGGCTGATACTACTGTTTACATTTAGTACAACTGAAATACAATTCACTGTCCTTTGGCATATTGCAGGAACAGTAACTGCTCCACTGTTGAGCCATATTGCTTTTGGGATCCTATTAATATCTGGGGGTTGTCAAAGAATGGAAATTGAACTAACTTTTTTCTTTGAAACATTTTATTAGATGTTTCCTCATAACTGATTTTTCGTATATTGTTGATGGGCATATGCCATTGCAAATGGAAAAGGCATTAGCAATGGCAAAGAGCCCACAAGCCCATTACTCTGCATGTCACATGATATATAATTAATGGTCAACAGTTTGGACTTGGGTGACACAACTTTACAGATTGCTTTGATCACTTAAAAGTGCAAGTAAGACCCCCTGCAGTGTCAAAGACATTAACTGTACCATCTTCACAGTAGACATTTGAGAAAGTAATCCAGTGGTTTCCACTACCTTCCAAGTCAGTATTTATGATCTGGACCATAGGTCCAGATACTGGCGGTGCTTTAATTGCACCAACCTCTATGCAAGAATACAGTCCTTGCATAGATGGGAACTGGTGTTTCATTGTTGTCATTTATGACATCACGCCATGTCCTGTTCCATCCAGTTTCATTGTCCCATCACATCCCAGTATTACAATGGCAGGACGACTCCTAGATTACATGAGTATGACATGATAGGAAGAAATGACAAGTCAACACAAGAATTTTTCAGTGAATTATTTATTAATTAACAAATTGTATCCCATGATGGACAATAAGGTAGGTGTCCCATCCCGTCCAGTATGTCACAGTTCCATCCCGTCTCATATGTCCCATCTCGTATGTCCCATCCCATATGTCATGGGTCCGTCCGTCCCGTATTGCGGGGAGATCACTGCCTGAGTGATGTCACATCATGTTATGTTCCGTGTCATGGGTTTTAGCAGAACCCGTAATAGATTGTAAGTGTAAATATTGACATGTGTTTGTGATGCTGAAGAGTTGCCATTGCAATACACTCACAGTTTCTGCAGGAACTGCACTATCTAGTCCACTTAAGACACTGACATGTACTGTCCTATATAACATTGACTGTTTAATATTAATATCCATCCCCACCAGTGTTAGCTCAGGTAGACACACTCTGTAAGGGATTGTACCAACCAGTCCTAAAATAGAAATCATAATCTGGATTCACCCAGTGACTGTTGTAAAAAGAGCAACTGGCAACTAGGGAAAGACCTGGTGACAGCTTGGAAATACAACTGGCAGGAAGGAAAGACCCCAATGGGCCTGCCATAGGCTAGCTACCTATGGTAGGAGGAACCTGGCACTATTAGCATACAGGTTCCACCCACCCATGGCTACGGAAAATTCAAAGAAGATACCCCCAGAGTCAGTGAGAGTGGGGGCAAAAGATGACTTTTCGGCAGACAACACAGCAACTGACCCAGGAATGAAACAGACAACGAGAATGATGACTAACATTATACATGAGACAACAACACCAGCTCCAGGAATCAAGCTCCAGATTTGCAGCTGTGGTTGGGCCAAAGTAACATCCTCTATAGGCCTGAGAATCCACCAAGGGAGAAAAAGGTGTTTGAAGGCAGTGGGTTAGGGACCTTGCATCAACCGCTATTTCTTACGAGGCATATCGAATCAGTCAAGTGAAGTTCAGCAGCAGGAGGAAAGCCAAAGTCTGCAGGACATCAATACCCCTGTCCTTGAGAAAGAGGTGGAATCAAGCACAACAGAGTGTTGCGAGCCTGGCCCACCACAGCCTGCAATCAAAACTAAGACCCAGGGGTGAAGGCCGCTAGTCAGGTGGCCCAAATCCTGTGAAAAGAAAGAGTGGGAGACAGTTAACAAAGACCTCAGCAAATTACTGGAACAACTGAGGGGTACATCAACAAAGAAACTGGAGAGAATGGGAGAACTCATCTACAGCTATGGAGCTGAGCGTTTTGGAGTTGTAGAAAAGAGGAATATACCAATACCCATCCCAGTCAAATCCAGGAGACAGCAAGAAATAGAGTGGCTCATCAAAGAGAGAAGACAGCTAAAGAAACAGTGGAGGAAAGCTGCAGAAGAGGAGAAGGATGGAATAAATCTGCTGCAGGCAGAAATAAAAAAAACAGTTGTCAACCTTGAGGAGAGTAGAGAACCTGAGAAAGAGGCATAGAAAGAAGGATCGGGCCAGATCAAACTTCTTCAGAGACCCCTTCAGGTTTGTGAAGAGTCTGATCACAAAGGAGAAAAGTGACAAACTTGCAACACCAAAAAAAGACCTCGGGGTTCACCTTAAAGAAATCCACATGGACAGCCGGCGTTACGAACAGATCATCCTCCCACCCGACATGCCACCGATACCTTCCCCTGAACATCAGCTAGACGTCAGCCATCCCAAGTGGAGTGAGGTGGTAACAACTGTACGTCGGTCAAGAGCTGCATCCTCCCCTGGGCCCAACGGAGTCCCATACAGGCTTTACAAAAATGCTCCAGATGTTTTACAGTTCCTGTGGAGACTGATGAAGGTGGTGTGGCAGAAACGAGCAATACCAACAGCCTGAAGGAGGGCAGGGGGTGTCTTAATTCCAAAGGAAAAGGACTCTGCTGATATCAACCAGTTTTGCCACATCAGTCTTTCGAACATTGAAGGGAAGGTTTTCTTCAGCATTTTGGCTCACAGGCTGACGGCCTACCTAGAGAAGAACCACTACATCGACATGTCTGTTCAGAAGGTGGGGATCCCAGGCTTCTCTGGGTGTTTGGAGCATGCAAACATGATCTGGCATCAAATCTGAGCTGCCAAAAAAAATGGAAGAGACCTCCATGTTGTGTTCCTGGACCTCGCCAGTGCCTTTGGCTCAGTCCCTCACAATCTTCTTTGGTCTGCTTTCAGTTACTTCAGTGTCCCAGAGCCCATCACAGTCCTATTTTCAGGACATACAGCTTTGCCTTACAACTGATGAATTCACTACAGCATGGCAGCATCTGGAAATTGGCATCATGGCAGGATGCACCATCTCCCCACTAGCCTTCACCATGGCCATGGAGGCCATCATCCAGGCCTCTCGGTGGGTGGTAGGAGGAGAGCAGCTCAAACCTGGTCTCCGTCTCCCTCCTATCAGGGAATATATGGATGATATGACCATACTTACAACAAACAAGCCCTGCATTAGGCGACTACTGAGGAAGCTCCAAGAGAACATCGAGTGGGCTAGAATGAAAATAAATCCAAGGAAGTCCAGGAGCATATCAGTCATCAAAGGGAAGCTGTTCGAGCAACGCTTTTACATTGGCGAGGAGCCCATACCAACGATGGCAGAAAAACCTGTTAAGAGTCTTGGATGCTGGTACGATGCAACCCTCAAAGATGTAGACCAAGCAGACCAGATTAGGCAGGACACCATCAGGGGCCTGGAGAGCATTGATAGGTCCTTCCTACTGGGCAGGTTGAAGCTCTGGTGCTTTCAGTTTGGTCTCCTCCCCCGCCTGATGTGGTCCTTGACCATCTATGAGAGCCCAGTCTCCAAGATTGAAAAACTGGAAAGGCTGGTTAGTTCATTTGTGAAAAAATGGCTTGGTCTCCCCAGGTGCATTGCCAGTACAGGCCTGTATGGGAAAGGTATTCTTGAACTTCCAGTGTCCAGTCTAACAGAGGAATACAAGTGCTCCAAAATTAACCTGGAAATGACACTGACAGAATCCCATGATCCATGTGTTGCACAAACAGCTCCCATTCTGGCAACTGGAAGAAAGTGGACCCTATCACTAGCTAAGCAGCAGGCAAAGTCATCCCTTAAGCTTCAGGACATCATTGGTCACATGCAGCAAGGGAGAGGAGGTCTCTGCCTTGGAGAGAGCAATCTATCCAGACACAAAGTAACACCATCACAGCGCTGAGGTCTTGTAGATGAGGAGGTACGCCACCAAGAACAAGCAATGAGGTGTGCAAAGGCCACTTCTCAAGCAAACCAGGGGCAGTGGATGTGATAGGAGGGGGTTGAGAAAAGAAAATTCTCTTGGATGGATCTGTGGAACATGGAAACACATTAAATCAGCTTCGTCATATGAGCCACCTATGATGTCCTGCCATCTCCAATCAACCTCAACCAGTGGTACGGAGAAGACCTTATGTGCCCCCTCTGTCAGTCTCTGGCCAACCTGAAGCACATCCTGGTGGGCTGCAAAACAAGCCTGAAACAAGGCCGTTACACCTGCCGACACAACCAGGTGCTGAAGTGCCTTGCATCAATGCTGGAGTCCAGGCGTTCATCCATCAATGCCCTACCTCCTCCTTCATCAGCCTATCACTCATCTGTGATAAAATTTGTCAGTGCAGGAGTGAAGCATGGCAAAGCCCATGCATCCAAGCCACACATCGGCCAACTAGGTGGGGCACGAGACTGGAAGCTATCGGTGGACTTGAACCAGCAGCTCTGCTTCCCAGCTGAAATTGCCATAACAAATCTCAGACCAGACCTCATGCTTTGGTCCTCTTTACTTCGCTCCATGTACATAACAGAACTGACCATGCCCTGCTCCATTAGGGTGAATAGTGAGAGTTAAAGCAGAGGGGGGCACACCTGGGACGCCAGATGTCGCCGATGAGCCCTCTGGAGGTGTTGTGGGCCTATCACTGAAACACCTAAGAAGGAGGGTGCCCACCTGATGACCCCGATGAAGCTTTATTCCTCCACACTCCACCCAAATACCATTCAGGCACCCACCTGGAGACCCTCAGTTTGCACGCCCGTCCCCACCAGTGTTAGCTCAGGTAGACGCACTCTGCAAGGAATTGTACCAACTAGTCCTAAAATAGAAATTAATAGCAGTGTGTTATCTGCTGATGTATAGAGGTATTAGAGAATAGATGCCCTGCCCTTAGATGATATTTATTGCTGTTCCAACAGATGGTAGGAAAGTCAAACTTTTCTTTCGTAAGCATCCACGTAATTATATAGGTTATGCTATGCAACAGCACAATCACATTTACATTTTCTTGTGGAAATGCATCTCTAGTTTTCTATGCCACTTATCCATCGTGGGTCTTGGGTGGACAGGAGACATTCTCAGCTGACATTGGGTGAGAGGTGGAGCACACCCTGGACAGGTCATTGCAGGGCAACACAGAGAGACAGACATTCACACCTATGGGCAATTTAGAGTAGCCAGTTAACCTATTCTATTACCCCTTTTCCACCAAATCAGTTCCAGGGCTGGTTCGGGGCCAGTGCTGGTGCTGGTTCACAACTCATTCAACTTGCGAGCCAGCTGAGAACCAGTTTGCTTTTCCATAGCTCAGGGTGCTAAGCGGAGCCACGTCATTACGTCGCTGTATACGTCAGTTACGTTGCTGTATACGTCAGTTACGTCGCTGTGTTTGTATAAACCTTGGCGTGAACATCGTAGCAACAACAACATGGAGAAGAAGTAGCAGCAGCAGCAACAACAACAACAATAATAATAATAATAATGGATGACTTCGCATTTGTACAGCTGCTGCTTCTCGCCGCTTAAAAATGGTGACCTTTCGTGATCTTGCTATTGTTGTTGGTCTTAACAACTCCGCCCCCCCACTGACGTAAGCGGTTCTTTCCTCTGGCTCAGCAAAGAGTTGGTGCTACCCTGGAACCGGTTTTTCTGGCCCCAGAGCCAGTTCTTTGTCAGTGGAAACAGAAAACCCGGTTCCAAACTAAGCACTGGTCCCGAACCAGCCCTGGAACTGCTTTGGTGGAAAAGGGGCATATGTCTCTGGACTGCGGGAGGAACTTGGAGCACTGAGAGGAAACCAGCAGAGGCACGAGGAGTGGCCCCGGTCGACCTTGCTGTGAGGTGACAGTGCTAACGACGATGCCATTGTACCACCTACATCCAATAGATTTGGGACCCCTGATGGCATAAGATCCCTAAGCAGCCTAAGGGCCCTGCATCTCATTCATAAATACCACAGAATCAGTAATTGAGTGAAGACGAGAGAGTCTGAACTTTCTTATTAATTTTTCTATTTTATTTTACAGCATGGGTGTGTTTCATGATTAGTGGCCTGGGAGTGACAGCTGGGGTACATCGACTCTGGAGCCACAGGTCCTATAAAGCTAAACTGCCATTAAGAATCTTCTTAGCCATTGCAAACTCTATGGCCTATCAGGTAAATGAATTGTCTTATGTGATTCATTCTTGATCCAGCTTCAACCTGAGTGTTGCAAAATAGGGATTTAGATTTTTCCTTTTTGAAATAGGACGGCACGGTGGTGTAGTGGTTAGCACTGTTGCCTCACAGCAAGAAGGTCCTGGGTTCGAGCCCAGCAGCTGACAAGGGCCTTTCTGTGTGGAGTTTGCATGTTCTCCCTGTGTCTGCGTGGGTTTCCTCCAGGTACTCCGGTTTCCCCCGCAGTCCAAAGGCATGCAAGTTAGGCTAATTAGTGGCTCTAAATTGACCATAGGTGTGAATGTGAGTGTGAATGGTTGTTTGTCTCTATGTGTCAGCCCTGCAATGACCTGGTGACTTGTCCAGGGTGTACCCTGCCTCTCACCCATAGTCAGCTGGGATAGGCTCCAGCTTGCCTGCGACCCTGTAGGACAGGATAAGCGGCTACAGATAATGGACGGATGGATAGATGATTTGAAATAAATTGAGTAACGGCTGATAGCAGATGCTAATCCAGTACCAACATCCTCAAAGTCAGTGATTTTTCAGTGTGGGGTCCGTAGACCCAGAGGGGTCTGTGAATTATAGGCAGAGGGCCAGTGATTCTTTTAATGTCATTAGACTAGTGAAAATCTCAACATGCCATTATCAAAATTCTTACATTTATCTTTTGAGTTCTTATAGTTATTCACCTACTTGACTGAACACTTGAATTTAATGTGTTTAACCAAATCTTAATTTAAAAATAAGTCTATAACTATGCTGAGGGTGTAGAGAATTTATTTTACATTGAAAGGGGTCCCTGGTTGCAAAAAGTTTGAGAACCTCTGTTCTCAGTAACCAAACTGACTCTGTGCAGGCTTTGTTGACAAGTTATGAGAGCAGTGATAGTGACAGGCTTTTAGGAAACTTCTTCTGTCCTACTTTAAATTCAATCCAATAAAATCTAGGCACTATTGTCTCAGATAGCAATACTTTTATATTGAATTGGTAAGTCCCTGCTGCAAAGTATTGTACAGGATCTTACCTTATGATTTGTCATTATTTAACATTAGTTATAATTATGCTTAATGTGTAGCACCTGATGGATTTTTGTCATCTCTGCTATTTCTGTCCATTCAGGATGATATCTATAAGTGGTCTAGAGACCACAGAGTCCACCACAAGTATTCAGAGACCAGTGCAGACCCACATAATGCTATGAGAGGCTTCTTCTTTTCTCATATGGGCTGGCTGATGGTACGTAAGCACCCAGATGTCATTGAAAAAGGGAAAAAGCTGGACCTCAGCGACCTCAAGGCAGATGGCATCGTTATGTTCCAGAGAAGGTATAACCATGGAATAAATTTTATTGACTTTATTCAGTGAAATTTTAACTTTATAGATTACATGCTAGAGGTCACTTTATTATGTAAATTGACTATAAGTTGCATTTGTCTTTGTACCAAATTCTTGGGCATATATCACCATGTAATATTAATTTAATATTTGCTGACGTAACATTTATGTGGCTTTAGGCAATATCTTACCAGTAATGTTCTTTATGCATTACGAAGCTTGTAGTCAATATGAATTCAAGCCTAAATGCACATTGCGTCAATGCAAACTGACACAACCAGGGTTATTTCGCCCCCTTTCCTCTTTTGAGCCAAAGTGTTACTCACATTGTGTGACATGACAAGCTAATAAAGGCTGATCACCTCTGCCAAAGCACACATTAGACCACAGTGAATGAGCAGGGTCCGATGTGTCCTGTCTGTGTGCTTGCAGTCCTTCAGTGGTCCTGGAATCTCTCTGAAAAGGGATTAGCACATTTAAACTCAGCTGAACATACAGTATGCTCAAAACTTGCTAGCTCACAGAGCTGTCAAATCAGTTAGTAGAACATTAACTGGCTTGAAAATATTATATAAATTAATTATAATGTAAAATTGGGAAACCAGCTTTTGCAGCTTTTTCCACACAGTTTATGTAGCTAATAATATCTCTTCAAGCTGATTAAGAAATCAGTTAGGATGGTGACTGCCTCATGAACATTTTCTTTTAAAAATATAAAATTCATTTTAGCATAATATAAAATTTTAAATAACAAAATATGCTATATAATATACAGTGCCTTGCAAAAGTATTCACCCCCCTTGGTGTTTGTCCTGTTTTGTTGCATTACAAGCTGGAATTAAAATGGATTTTTGGAGGGTTAGCACCATTTGATTTACACAACATGCCTACCGGGCGGCACGGTGGTGTAGTGGTTAGCGCTGTTGCCTCACAGCAAGAAGGTCCGGGTTCGAGCCCCGTGGCCGGTGAGGGCCTTTCTGTGTGGAGTTTGCATGTTCTCCCCGTGTCCGCGTGGGTTTCCTCCGGGTGCTCCAGTTTCCCCCACAGTCCAAAGACATGCAGGTTAGGTTAACTGGTGACTCTAAATTGACCGTAGATGTGAATGAGAGTGTGAATGGTTGTCTGCGTCTATGTGTCAGCCCTGCGATGACCTGGCAACTTGTCCGGGCTTTATGGAAGAGTGGCCAGAAAAAAGCCATTGCTGAAGAAAACATGTTTGGAGTTTGCCCAACTGCATGTGGCAGACTCCCCAAACATATGGAAGAAGATTCTCTGGTCAAATGAGACAAAAATTTAACTTTTTGGCCATCATGGGAAATGCCATATGTGGCACAAACCCAACAGCCTGAGAACACCATCCCTACAATGAAGCATGGTGGTGGCAGTATCATGCTGTGGGGGTGTTTTTCATCTGCAGGGACAGGAAAGCTGGTCAGGACTGAAAGAAAGATGGATGGCACTAAATACAGGGCAATTCTGGTGGAAAACCTATTTGAGTCAGCCAGAGGTTTGAGACTGGGACGAAGGTTCACGTTCCAGCAGGACAATGACCCTAAATATACTGCTAAAGCTACACTGGAGTTTTGTTAAAGGGAAACATTTAAATGTCTTGGAATAGCCTAATCAAAGCCCTTGCTTGTTTTTTTAAAAACTATATCTTAAATCTTTTCCTTTATAGCTTAAAGAGAGATTGAATGTGTGCGTTAATGTCATTTTCACTGGTTTAGGTATTATAAGCTCTCTGTAGTGGTAATCTGCTTCCTCATTCCCACACTGGTGCCGTGGTACTTCTGGGAGGAAAGCATGTTGGTGGCCTACTTCATCCCATGCCTGCTAAGATACACTATTGTCCTTAATCTCACCTGGCTGGTTAATAGTGCTGCCCACATGTGGGGAATGAGACCCTATGACCACAACATCAACCCCAGAGAGAACAAATTCGTTGCCTTGGGTACTTTAGGTAGGAGGATTTTAAATACCCATTCTTTGGTATGTTTTGCATCCAACCATTTGCTTACATGATAAACATGTTTATGGGTTCACGATTTTAAAAATAAAATGATTATGCATGGTAGAACTTTATTCCTCCCCTAATATTTATGAGCTTTGTGAACAAACCTTTATGAGAAAACAGTAAGAGTATGAGTGGGATGATGTCACATAATACTTATACACATATCTGCTCTTTGACCTATATGTACATATCTAAATACATACAATTTTTAGATAACACCATGTATAACACCATTACATGTTTACAAGATTTTACAAGAAAAGACATTTGGAGTATTCAGCAATGTATTAATATTATCCATCCCTTCATATTTAGCGTTCAGAGATGTTGTTTGTTGGGTTAAGGGTCGGGTTGTTCGCTTTATTTCTCTAGAATTTATCTTGAATTCCATCAAACATTTTTTTATTATTGTTCATATGTTTTTGCAGTTGGTTAATATTAATTTTCATTTCAGGGGAAGGCTTCCATAACTACCATCACACATTTCCATATGACTATGCTACCAGTGAATATGGCAGTTGGCTGAACTTCACCAAGGTGTTCATTGATTTTATGTGCTATATTGGCCTTGCCCAAGACCGCAAGAAGCCATCTCATGACACAGTCATGGCTCGGATTCACCGCACTGGTGATGGCAGTCACAAAAGTGGCTAAATTATTTCTAACATTTCAAAAGCCAAAGTGCATCATGGGAAGCTAAACTAATATCTAAATATATTTGTGCCTCAAAGTGTGCAGTGAAGATCCTAGTATTATCTCCAGTAAATTAAGAATTCTTGTCTTAATTACACAGACTAAGGACCACTGTTTAATTATTTTTGGCAAATTTTATGATGAAACTGTGTACTTTAGCACTGCACAGTTTAATTTGGAAACATGGCTCGCTCTAACTGTAACAGTAGTAGTAATAGTATTACTTAAACAGTGCATTCAGGTAAACCTAACTGATATCACTGTTTGTTTAGAATGTAAAATTCACATTGACTTAAAGTCATTCTGATAAACTATGCAAGCTATACAGTTACAGCTTATATAACATCACAAATGTGCTATTACTCCCTATGGCACCTTTGGTTTATATTCAAGTTGCCATAAAGTGATGAAAGTGAAAGAAGTGACAGAACTGATAGAAGAAACAAGATTTCAAAGCAACAGATACTCTGATACTGTTGATTTGCACACTGACACTTCTTTGAAATTCAATACCCCATTTTATGTTGAAATAGACAACTATGCTGGCCTTCAGATTTCAATTTATATAAACAAAAATGCTATATAAATTTAAATTTTATCGTTAATAGTTTAACATTGTATGACCTATCCAGAACACTGAAAATATCTTATTTTGATTCCACTGCATGAAAAGTAAATATATACTGTATAAAACTGTTCTTTTCTCATAATGAAATTACAAAGATATTGGCACCGCTGAATTTATTTCACGTTCTGTTTGGCAGGCTCAAAATAATCTTCATTTTTAATGAGGTAGAAGACCATTACATTATTTTTATTATATGCATTTGGCTATCAACTCCTCTGCATTTCTGCCTAAAAATGCGATTCAGATCAGAGGACAAAAATTTAAATCTTGGCATGCAGTGCATGATATGATTTTTTGAACATGTTCAAAATTTCAGCGACAAAGGAGCGACACTTTGTGACTCACGTGAGGAAATTGAGAAGCCCTGCGAATGTTTCAAGACACTTTTGAAACTCTCTCGCAAATGACGTTCGCAATTTGTCGCAAGCTGTCGCAGCCCAGTGAGATACTGGCTTAAGAATGTACAACATACTTGCTTGCAGAAGAATTTTGAGGGATGTCCATAATTTAAACAGACATGAAAATTGTTTATTAGATTCTTTTCATACATGAATGTAAGATCAAGATAAAAATCAATCCCATGCCCATCCTTATACTATCTAACAATAACCACAGTGGGTCCTTTCTGTGTTTTTCTGTAGTTAAGCTGTTCTATATCACAGAAGCTCTTTAATAAATACAGCAGGCCTTTATGGGCTACTTATGGTATGCGTTCTCATATCGACCACTGATGTTTTAAAAATAAAAGGATGATTTATTATTATTATTATTATTATTATTATTATTATTATTATTATTTCTCTCAGTAGTTTACAGCAGGTTTTACCTGTATGGAAGCCTTAAAGTAAGGTCAAGGAAAGTTATCACTTTATGTACAACTGAATAAATAAAACATTTTGAAAAGAATTTCATGTTGTGAATTACTTTTATGGATGTTTACGTGTTGTTTTAATCGAGTAAAACTTGTGGACCTATAGCAGCTATAGTGTTGAATAAAACTGTCATTTAACTTTCATCAGTCAAGCATCATCACAGACAGCACAAATGTATTTTAGGTAAATTTAGACTTCAGCATGTTTGTAGCCCTTTGTGATGACTTCTTCTTTAGTATTCCGCTTGATGGCAGGTCCGCTCTGATGGCTTCAGCCATCAAAGTTTCTAGGGAAGAATGACAGTAGTGGTTTCCCATTGCCTTCTACTGGATTATTATACAGGTTTTCTCCTCTCAACCTTTCACACACATTCACACCTATGGGCAATTTAGAGGAGCCGGTTAACCTAACTGCATGTCTTTGGACTGTGGGGGAAACTGGAACACCCGGAGGAAACCCACACAGACATGGGGAGAACATGCAAACTCCACACAGAAAGGCCCCCCCCGTCAGCCACTGGGCTCAAACCCAGAACCTTCTTGCTGTGAGGTGACAATGCTAACTACTACACCACCGTCACACCATGCTGTTTTCATGATGACTAGCTATTAGATATAAAAATACATGAATGTTTCGGGGGTGGCACGGTGGTGTAGTGGTTAGCACTGTCGCCTCACAGCAAGAAGGTCCTGGGTTTGAGCCCAGCGGCCGGCGAGGGCCTTTCTGTGTGGAGTTTGCATGTTCTCCCTGTGTCTGCATGGGTTTCCTCCAGGTGCTCCGGTTTCCCCCACAGTCCAAAGACATGCAGGTTAGGCTAATCGGTGTCTCTAATCAACTGTAGGTGTGAATGTGAGTGTGAATGGTTGTTTGTCTCTGTGTCAGCTCTGCGATAACCTGGCGACTTGTCCAGGGTGTACCCCGCCTCTCGCCCATAGTCAGCTGGGATAGGCTCAGGAGTGATGCGATGAGACTCCAACCAGACACAGGGCACCTGGATAGATCAGGCAGGTCCGAGGAGCAGAAGAGGTCAGCATCTCGATCCCAGGACTGACATGTAACTCAAAGGGACAGATTGGGGGGGGGGGGAGAAAACACAGGTTGTTCGGTATGCCCAATGTCACCTGAATAAGTAGGAACAGTATACATATTGCACTGAGTACAAGCAGGGACTCCTGCAAAACTAACTATGACAGCATAACTAAAAGGGGAGAGCCAGAAGGTAACACAGGCATGAGGGAGCCCCGGGACATAAAGCAGCCAGCCACTACACCATCAACAAACTCAAGTGAGCAAGCGAGTGGGGGACTGACAGCATCCATACATCCCAATTTACCAAAACACTCTATGTCTGAGGATCCTCCAGATCTACTCCTTTACCTCATAAACACCATTAACAAAAGGCTTTACTAAACAGATATGTTTTCAGCCTAGACTTAAACGCTGAGAAATGTATTTCTTAAATTAGAATCTGGAAAACTTGGCTTGTTCACACAAGGAATTTCTTTCTCTTTTAACAAAAACAATCCAAAAACAATTTAAAAACAAAGAGACAAATTGTTTTCTCTTGGTTACTGAGGATAAGGTTAAGGTTATATTCAGGCAGAGGCAGAGCATTAAATACCTGCATTAATAGCCTAGTATGTTCAAGGAAGGTCTTCACAAGGACAGTAACACTAGCGTTTGTCTGTGTGTATGTTGGACACTGGCCCCCTCTGCTGACTGCAAACTAGAGAGCGCTCATGCACTCCTTAAAATCTCTTCAGGCAGGTGAATGGGCAAACGAACCTCAACTCTTATTGCTCATTCTTACTGAATACATCCTCCATACATTACTGTATAATTGTGAAGATAGGGCCCCTATTGTACAGGGTGAGCCATAAATTCCCATACATACAAGGAAGTTACGTTTATTTTCATTTTCCAGATAACTTTGAAGGACGACTTTCATCAAGTTCATACAGTGTCTTGCAAAAGTATTCATCCCCCATGGTGTTTGTCCTGTTTTGTTGCATTACAAGCTGGAATTAAAATGGATTTTTTTAAATGGGCTTCCATTCAAATCTAAAGTTTGCGTGCAGTTTCTGCAGATAACAGATAAAGCTCACACCTCAATAATATGTTAAACATTTTCATCCTAAAAACTACATATAAAACCTAGTAATACCCTTAGATCTCAAATGCTCAGCTACATCTCATCTCATTATCTCTAGCCGCTTTATCCTGTTCTACAGGGTTGCAGGCAAGCTGGAGCCTATCCCAGCTGACTACGGGAGAAAGGCGGGGGTACACCCTGGACAAGTCGCCAGGTCATCACAGGGCTGACACATAGACACAGACAACCATTCACACTCACACCTACGGTCAAGTTAGAGTCACCAGTTAACCTAACCTGCATGTCTTTGGACTGTGGGGGAAACCGGAGCACCCGGAAGAAACCCACGCAGACACGGGGAGAACATGCAAACTCCACACAGAAAGGCCCTCGCCGGCCACGGGGCTCGAACCCGGACCTTCTTGCTGTGAGGTGACAGCGCTAACCACTACCCCACCGTGCCGCCCCGCTCAGCTACATTTTATATACAATATACTGTGTGTGGATTACAGTGTCTTGCAAAAGTATTCATCCCCCTTGGTGTTTGTCCTGTTTTGTTGCATTACAAGCTGGAATTAAAATGGATTTTTGGAGGGTTAGCACCATTTGATTTACACAACATGCCTACCACTTTAAAGGTGCAAATTGTTGTTTTATTGTGACACTAACAGTAATTAAGATGAAAAAACAGAACTCTGGAGTGTGCATAGGTATTCACCCCCTCTCAAAGTCAATACTTTGTAGAGCCACCTTTTGCTGCAATTAGAGCTCCAAGTCTCTTGGGGTATGCCTCTATTAGGTTAGCACATCTAGCCACTGGGATTTTTGCCCATTCCTCAAGGCAAAACTGCTCCAACTCCTTCAAGTTAGATGGGTTGCGTTGGTGTACAGCAATCTTCAAGTTATGCCACAGATTCTCAATTGGACTGAGGTCTGGGCTTTAATTAGGCCATTCCAAGACATTTAAATGTTTCCCTTTAAACCACTCCAGTGTAGCTTCAGCAGTATGTTTAGGGTCATTGTCCTGTTGAATTCAATGTGAACCTTCGTCCCAGTCTCAAACCTCTGGCTGGCTCAAACAGGTTTTCCTCCAGAATTGACCTATATTTAGTGCCATCCATCTTTCCTTCAATCCTGACCAGCTTTCCTGTCCCTGCAGATGAAAAATATCCCCACAGCATGATGCTGCAACCACCATACTTCACTGTAGGAATGGTGTTCTCAGGGTATTGGGTTTGCACCACACATGGCATTTCCCATGATGGACAAAAAGATAAAGTTTCATCTCATTTCACCAGAGAATCTTCTTCCATGTGTTTGGGAAGTCTGCCACATGTTGTTAGGCAAACTCCAAACGTTTTTTAAGCAATGACTTTTTCCTTCCACTCTTCCATAAAGCCCCACTCTGTGGAGTGTATGGCATAAAGTGGTCCTATGGACAGATACTTCCATCTCCACTGTGGATCTTTGCAGCTCCTTCAGTGTTATCTTTGGTGTCTTTGCTGCATCTCTGATTAATGCCCTCTTTGCCCAGTCTGTGAGTTTTGGTGGGCGGCCTTCTCTTGTCAGGTTTGTAGTGGTGACATATTCTTTCCATTTCGCTATAATGGATTTAATGGTGCTCCCTGGGATATTCAAAGTTTGGGATATTTTTTATAACCCAACCCTGATCTATACTTCTCCACAACTTTGTCTCTGACCTGTTCAGAGTGCTCCTTGGTTCTCATGTTACTTCCTTAGTAGTGTTGCAGAGTCAGGGTCCTTCCAGAACAGGTTGATTTATACAGACATCATGTGACAGATCATGGGACACTTTGATTATACATAGGTGGATCTTAATCAACTAATTATGTGACTTATGAAGTAAATTGGTTGGACCAGCTCTTATTTAGGGGTTTCATACGAACAGTCATGGGAATAACGGCGTTAGAAATAAACGGCGTTACTAACGGCGTTACTTTTTTTAGTAACGAGTGATGTAACTAATTACTTTTTACATCGTTATAACACCATTCCCATTAATTACAATAAAATACTATGCGTTACTTTATTAAAGCTGTTCTCATCTGGCACGCTGCTCGTTCAGCCTTTCTTTACTCTGCTTTGGTGTGGGGCGGGGAGATGCAAGACAACGGCACAGTAAGCCAATCAGAGTAGATTTGGACAACATACGTAGGTAGGCCACGCCTACTGCACTACTGCGCGCTCTTTCAATCGGAAGACACAGTGATGGCGAGCGGTCAGCCCAGCACTGCGCTTTCACACTGGAAATACAGCCATTACTTTTCATTACTTGAAATAAAAGGCAAGAGTGTTTACGTGCAATGCACATTATGTCGAGGAACAAAGCGTTTGTTCTCGTCAGTGGCCAGTAATTAGTAACATAATTTTAGTAACTACAAAAATATATTAGTACATTTGATAGATGTCTTATCTCACATTGTCCCACAAAAATATTAATATAGTGTAGATAATGTTACTAATTGGTTCTGTTAAGTGTCCATTTCAGTCATTAAACACATTTAACATTCACTTTTATTATGATTACACTAATTGAATTTGATTTTTTTTTTTTGAGGGGGAACAAAATGTAACGGAATAATTACTTTCCCTGGTAATTAGTTACTTTTATGACAAAGTAACTCCATTACTAAGTTACTTTTTCGGAAAAGTAACTAGTAACTATAACTAATTACTTTTTGAAAGTAACGTGCCCAACACTGCATACGAAAGGGGGTGAATACCTATGCACACTTCAGATTTCTGTTTTTTCATCTTAATTATTGTTTGTGTCACAATAAAACAACAATTTGCACCTTTAAAGTGGTAGGCATGTTGTGTAAATCAAATGCTGCTAACCCTCCAAAAATCCATTTTAATTCCAGCTTGTAATGCGACAAAACAGGACCAACACCAAGGGGGATGAATACTTTTGCAAGACACTGTATTTATGAACAAAATCAGCTTATGGTAAAAGTGTTAATTTCCCCGATGGAAACTTATGGCCCACCCTGTTGTTGTTGTTGGTGGTAGTAGTAGTAATAACAGTTAATGAGAATCACGTGTTATTTGTGCCAGAAATTTTCAGTAATTAACAATTAAATGACACAAAACTTGTTTATTATACTTAATACAATATTATTTAGTATTCAGTACTGTCTTTTCTTGTTTTTTTCTCTGTATGTGGAAGTAATAATATATGGAGTACATAAAATGGTTAGTTAATTGAATTCAGTGAATTGTTAGCTAAGTGAATTGAAAAAGTTCTCTGATTTTGTGTGTGTGTACAGTGCCCTCCATGACTATTAACAAGCTGGAGCCTATCCCAGCTGACTATGGGCGAGAGGCGGGGGTACACCATGGACAAGTCACCAGGTCATTGCAGGGCTGACGCATAGACACAAACAACCATTCACACTCACATTCATACCTATGGTCAATTTAGAGCCACTAATTAGCCTAACCTCCATGTCTTTGGACTATGGGGGAAACCCATGTGGACACGGGGAGAACATGCAAACTCCATACATAAAGGCCCTCGTCAGCCACTGTGCTCGAACCCAGGGCCTTCTTGCTGTGAGGAGACAGTACACCACTATGCCGCCCCATATAGTTTTTTTTCAATTCAACTTAAAAAATCCCCCCTTTTCAGATCATAATCCAAAAGCATCTCTTTAGGCCTCTAATAAATTTCCTTAACCTTAAATTAGAAAGAACACAAGCTTTGAAAAAAATTGGAGATCACTGAAAGAGCTTTGAGTTTGTCAGGATTAGGAGAGTAAACCCAGCATTGTCATGACCTGTTTATTTCATTACATTGATCTGCACAGTTTCTATTCATTTCATCCTCTTAATTCAGTCTCTTCTTTCCAGTTTGCTCAGCCTTGCATTCAATCATTTAGTTGGTCTATCTTTAAAGCATCAGCAGATTATAGGGCTTAGAGTGTTAGGCACTCGTCTTTACGTTCAGCACACAAATCCCATCTCCAAGTTTTGAGATTTGTTGAATTTGTAGGCTATGGGCTCGTACAAAGAAAAGGAAAAGAAAACACCCCAATAACCATTTTCAGTCTAGATAAAGGGCTTGGTCTGGTTTAAAGATGATTAAATCTAAGTCTGCTCTGTAAAAGTGCACTAATTTCCTCAGCAGAAGAAGAATCCAAATAACATTTGGTGTTTGATCAGTGATAATCCCCGACCGTCCTTGGTTCCCATGCAGGCTACTGTAGCTATCACACTGGGCCAATGGAGTTTTGGACGAGATCAGTGATCTTCAGTCCGGATTCATATGGATTCATTCACCCCAAATGTTAAGATGCACTGAGCTCTTCCCCACTATTTGGCCCCGGGGAGCCACTGTGCCCTTTTGATCATTTCAGTCTCTGCTAGGCACAATAGTGCTGATTGGCTGAAAGGCTAAGAAGGGGGGAAAAGGCTTTAATTAAGCAGATAATCTCAGTTTGGGATGAGAACAGATCCATTTCAGAGGCTTGCCTGGAGCTTATATAGACTCTGCTGTGCCTGATTCTGTTTTCTAGACTAACATCTGGCTTTAACGGTTCTCTCTCTCAGAATGTTCATCCATTTGGACATTTATTATTATATTTTCATTTTGATGGTTCACATGAAATCCTGCTGCAGTTGGTAAGTTATATTTTACATGATATTTTAAAACATCGTTTTGGAAAATTATTGCGCTACTGTTTGTCTTGTGAAAACATTAACATACTATCATTTTCATGGTGTTGAAGCCAATTTGTAAAGTACAATGATTTTATTCAGTTAATAACAAAAATAAGCCTGATTACACCCCACCCTGCACCCCCTAAAAAGATTAGATATTGCATTCATCAATCATTTAATTTATTTTAACTTATTGTTTATCGATTTTTGAATGTTTGTGGGTGTGAAATGTATTGCATTTACATGATTTTATAGTTACTCATCCTGTTGGGAACTGATTTTGTTATGGCATCTTTTGATGTTTGCATTATTTTGTTGAATTGTCATTATTACCTATGTTTAATTACATCTCTGTTACATTGACATTTTGAGATTTTTTTCAGAACGAAAATGTGAAGTTCTACCTAAATTTCTGGTTTTGTGATGATTGTGATGAGTAGAATAATAGGAGAACAATTAATCCTCTCTGAATGGGTTGTCTGGTTTCTAAATCATAACCAACAATAACTGTCAATAACTTATGAAATAGATTTTTATGAATCAGAACCTTTATGTGCGTATGTACAGTAGGTTTGCATGCATGCGCTTTAGAGTGGAAAAGTTTGAAGGCATTTTTTGCATTAGGCCTCACAGGTGTTTGTTCACTGTTGAAAATAATAAAGGGGACAAGCAGTGTGTGTGAATAGAATAATAGTAAAAACAAACAAACAAACAAACAAAAACAAATGAGATTCTCAAAAGTTTGTATCTCATATTTTGAATGTGATATAAATTTTCAAAGAACTTGCCCACTTATTGGCTTTATAACTGCATTAACCTCTTTGCGTATCCTCTAAGCAATTCCCACATGCTTCTTTCTAAATGAAGTCTATTATTTTTGAACATCTTTCATATTCAATGTAAACACATATCATAGCTACATAACTTTTTCTTCAGATTACAGATTCTCCCAATAATACAATATCTGTACATATTGTAATTAATTGTTTGCATCTAATTTAAGAAATTGAGGTAGTAACTGTAGTCAGTAGCTTTGTTTTGTATGTACTGTATACATGTATGGAAAATAAAAGTATGACAATTATTTATTTGTTTGTTTGTTGTATATATTATGCATGTGACGCAACTTTTTATCCTAAGAATGTTGTGTAGAAAATTGTTGGTCATGGGGGAGAGCTAACACTTTTGCTCTGTTTTCCAGGTCAGTGAATAATTTCCTGATGACTGGTCCAAAAGTAAGCCAACTTTCTTTTGATCTACTAAGATCTTTATCTAAAATCAGAGAGTCAGAAATATCCTCTCACTGATTTAATTCCATCATTATTTGAAGATAAATGACATTTTCTTTTCTCACAAGCACGTTCATTATTTGGAATGATTCCTTTGAAGATTTATCTAATGCTAGGGCAGACTATAACTCACATATCTGACCATTATAGGTTTTTTTAATCCACTTTAACCCATTCAAACTGTGAGGTATCCATCGGTTACAGTCAAAGTCTTAAGAAGAGACCAAAACATTTCTGGCCTTTATTGATGAATAAATGTATACAGATCATGTGAGCTTGCAAAAGCTGAAACCAAAGTGTGTGTGTGTGTGTGTGTGTGTGTGGGGGGGGGGGGGGGGGGGGGGGGGGGTTGAGAAGGAAAAGGATCAAGTTGTTGAAGTATTTCTGCTTTTGCAGGCTTACCTGATCTATTCCAGTAGCGTAGCTGCAGGCGCTCAGAGTGGGATTGAAGAATGCAAGTATCAGTTTGCGTGGGAGCGCTGGAACTGTCCAGAACGAGCCCTTCAGCTTTCCACCCACAGTGGACTCAGGAGTGGTAAGGGCCTGTGATTTGAAAAATAACTCAAAAAACATTCGTTTTGTGTGTCCCAACACAGTAAAAAAAAAATGTAATGGTATTTGTCAGTCCAATAAACTAGCATACAGTTTTATTTACCTGTTGTAGTAACATCATCCAATCATACTAATCTGATTAAAAACCATTTGAACACTGTTTACTGTAGCTACATATACTGCTTTCTCAAATCAATTAAACCTTGTGCATAGGTGAGTAAACAGAAAGCCACCTCGATGTTATTGTGAGGCAGCATGAGTGAGTGAAATAGATGTCCTCTTAATCTGAAGGGTGTGGGTCAAAGGTATGCCTTAGACTCCTTTCACTGGGAATTCTTCAAGTGCTAAAAGAAAACGTGACCCAGTCTAGTGCTGAGCCCTGCCTAATTGAGAAACTGTTGTGCTGATGCCAACTGTGCGCTTCACTGTTTGATTCAGCAAACAAAACTCATGAGTGTTCATAAATAATTAAATAATATTGGCTGGCTTTGAGTGGTATATCAGATATATTCCATTCAGCTAGCATGATACTGAACAAGTCGAAGACAAGTTCTATATCATGCTAGCTGAATGGAATATATATATGATATACCACAAAAAAATCCAGCCAATATTATTATGATTATAATACATACACATTCGCTGGAACAATTATAGATTTTACAAAACATTAAGAACAAAGGGGGGATTACTTGTAATACGTATCTTATGGCATTTGCAATTAATTGCGACAATTTACTATAGGTGCTGCTGGCGAACAAAGAAATGCTTCTGCACATGTGCAGCAGAAAACTTTCTCACTGGATATTCACATCAGCTCCGATATATGATGTCACGTTGTCTTGACAACCATGCAATATCGTAAACCATATTCAACGCTCGTTCTCCATTGAGTAGAGTGAAGTAATGCATGTAGGATAAGCGATATGCGAACAATATTGCATGTTATCGAACCAAATGAATGAAACTCGCTAGAAGGGAATAGAATACGTGTTTTTATTCCATGGGAAGTGTGTCCTGTATGTATAATATTTAATATCTTATCAAGTACTCTACAGGGAAATGCAGAGATATAAAATAAATTTGATCAGAATGTTCAGTACGTCATGCTGGGCACAAAAATCAGAAACAGCTTCAAGTTCATGTCTATTTGCAGCAACCCGGGAGACAGCTTTTGTTCATGCCATCAGTTCTGCTGGGGTTATGTACACTCTCACAAGGAACTGCAGCCTGGGTGACTTTGATAATTGTGGCTGTGATGACACCAGGAATGGTCAACGAGGTAAGTACACATACTGTAAAACAAATACTATAATGTACACAATGACAGACAAATTGTAAAAACAACACGACAAGTATTGTGTAAGTGCAAATGGTCTGGAGCCCATCTCAGGAACACTGGGAAAATATTATTAGTGTATGTATTTATTTAATAATAACAAGAGAGGTAGGTGCTGCTGGTTTTATATGATGTGTAATGTTTCAGGTGGTCAAGGCTGGCTGTGGGGAGGCTGCAGTGATAATGTTGGCTTTGGAGAGGCCATCTCCAAACAGTTTGTGGATGCGTTAGAAACTGGGCAAGATGCACGTGCTGCCATGAACCTGCACAACAATGAAGCTGGGCGCAAGGTATCCTGAATGTCAGAGAAAGCTTCTCCAGTTTCTCCCACGGACTTTAGCCTATGAGAGGGTGCTAGAGATAGTTTGCTAGAGTGGGGGATTTACTCCTGCACTACAAGATGGAACTTGAAACATAGGTAGCTCTCCTGGCCACCAACAGAATGTAAAGTGCCTTTTGAATCATTTTAGTGCTTCCAGTGATCGCTTACCACCCAAGAGTTTCATTCATGGCCTTATAAGCAAGGTGCCACTCATTCCCCCAACAGTGTTTGCGCTGTACCAGATGGGCCTATTTACAGCCTGTGAATGTCCTTTATGACAAGACCTCAACTCAAGATTCTTGGGATCAGTGGTGCGAGATTAATTAGAGGACCTAGGGGGCCACACGTTGCAAAGGTTCTGTATTCTGTTGCTTCTCAAATAAGCATTTAGTTTTATTCTAGCAATAAGGATCTTACATTTATGTTGGTCTTTGTTGCACTTGAGAGAGCCACAGGCATCACATCCATGCAGCTGAAGTGCTTTGTTTTTCCTGCTAGTACCCCGTCTGCAGGTTTTGTCAACTAACTATGGCACCTGGAGCATCATTGTAACTAAAAAAAAAAAAAAATGCAAAAGAATTCTTTTTCATTTCATCCTGAATGGATTAACCATTGGGTCTGCCCATGGCAGAAAACATGTTGACAATGGCCTTGCTAAATAAATACTCCCCTTTCCTGTGCGGAACAATTCAGCTCACTGTGAAACCTTGATTCTGCCTCCTGTCAAGAGCAAATACCTCCCTGAGAAAAGAGACGCTTCTTTTCAAATGACAGATGTTTGTTTCATCTGAAGTCAAGATATATTGTGCAGGCACAAATGGTGCAAAAAAGAGAGAAACAACCAAGGCTTGAACCTTGAACCTGCTTTTCTTTATCCAAATGAATTCCTTTTTTTGTCAAGTGGATGTTTTGGACATATAGTCTGTCCAATAATGGGTTCGTTGTGTGTTATCTTGAGAAATGATGAATTCAAATTCAAGTGTCTTTAAAACATGGAAAAGGAGAACAAATGCTGGAATTAGTGAATGAATTAAAAAAACTGTACTTATGGAATTACTGGTTAAGAATGATTCTTTTCTGAAGCACATTAGTCATTTGTTAATTTTGCGATCTCTTCTTAAACCAGGCTGTGAAAGGGACCATGCAAAGGACGTGTAAATGCCATGGTGTATCTGGCAGCTGCACCACTCAAACCTGCTGGCTTCAGTTGCCTGAGTTTCGAGAAGTAGGCAACTACCTGAAAGAGAAGTACCACCGTGCCATTAAGGTGGACCTCCTGCGTGGTGCAGGCAACA
The DNA here is from genome assembly GCF_027579695.1 of Neoarius graeffei. Lineage (NCBI taxonomy): Eukaryota > Metazoa > Chordata > Actinopteri > Siluriformes > Ariidae > Neoarius > Neoarius graeffei. The sequence continues at coordinate 53,753,339 of NC_083575.1, forward strand.
GTGCGGCCAGTCGCGGGGCTGTTGCTGAGACCTTCAGCTCCATCTCCCGTAAGGAGCTGGTGCACCTGGAGGATTCTCCTGATTACTGTGTGGAGAACCGTACGCTCGGCCTTCCAGGCACCGAAGGCCGTGAGTGCTTAAAAAAGGGCAAGAATCTGAGTAAGTGGGAGAAGCGTAGCTGCAAGCGGCTATGCAGTGACTGTGGCCTGGCTGTAGAGGAACGCAGGGCAGAGACTGTATCCAGCTGCAACTGCAAGTTCCACTGGTGTTGTGCGGTAAAATGTGAGCAGTGCCGCAAGACTGTCACAAAGTACTACTGTGTGAGAGCCAAGCAGGTTAAGAATGATAGTGCAAGTCGAAGAAAAAGTCTTCGCTTAAAGAAGAAGCACTAATGTGGCCTTTAAGGTTCGACAATGACACAGTGTAATCTTTAATATATTCAACCTGAATTTTGACAATGCATTAGTAATTAAACTCACTGACACTGAAAAAGAACACATACAATACACAAACAAATATTAAATATGACTGAAATCTAGAAAAGAAGAGGAAAGTGTTACATATTAGTCATGGTATCAATACTGAAATGCCTCAGGATGATGTTTCTAAGGATATACTTAAAATATACTCAGTCACTTTTCAGCTTGCATTTCTAAGATAGCACTGAAAACTGTATTTAACTGTATGTAGAATTCACTAGACTATGGATAAGGCATTCTTTGAAATAATGTCTTTCAGAATCTCAGCAACAGAATAATAATGTCTCTGTATTCTTTTTATTATAATACATCTGAATCTGAAAAAAAAAATCCCAACAACTATATATTGTGTTCTGAACTGGGGACAATAATCATACTCTCTGTAAATGAACTGTAAATAAGATAAAGCACTTTGTATATTGTTAATTTATTTCATATATGTAGAGGTGTTTTGTTTGATAGATTTTTTAAATTTTGTATTTCATCCCACATTTTTTTTTATTAAAGATATATAATATGGCTTTCATTACTCATTTTTTTTCTATTTAACAATATTTAGCAAGTCTATAGGAATGGAACACTCATGGATTATGTCACTATAAGTGATTAAAAGTGTTAACGGGTAATCTGAATATTTTATGGAAAATGGTGAATCTGCATAAAAGTATCAAATTAAGTACTATGTACACATCCAGAGTATATACATACAGTATATACAGTCCTACTTATTGTAAACAGTACAAACTGTAGATTGTTTGCCAGGATTGTAATTTTTTTTAAGCATGCCATGTAGATTGGCTAATTCTTTTTTTTATATTTAGTGTCAGATAACCCTGGGGCAGGGAAACAATAAGAAAAGAGTTTTAATTATAGTCTTCCTTCCTTCACGCCTCTCTCAATTTCTTCTTTTCAAATGCCCTTTTTTCTATCTAAGTAATCCTCAAAGAACTCCCAACGCCTTGGCACTTGGATGTTTCTTTACTGTTTAATACTGGTTTAATTAACTTTGTCGAGACAGAGGGAAAACATGGACCAAGTCGCCCCTCAAATTATCTTGCCTCTAATTTTGTATGCTAATCTCCTTTTCACGCCATCATCTTGGGGGAAAAAATGTTGGGAAACTTCATGTGGCCTGTATTGGGCTTCCTGTGGATGTTTTATTCCAAGCCCACCTATTTGGCTCCTTTCACTCCTCTAGGGCCTTCCTTTGCTCGATTTAACAATGAATGGCGAGCTAATCAGCTCCCTCGGTAATGCACCACTGCTGAAGGAGCTAATCCCCCTCTCCTCCTCCTTCAATGGCCCGTCGCCTTCAAAGGGACTTTGGGAAAAGGCTTTGCATGGATTCACACTATTTGGTGAATAGAAGTTAGTTCAAGTATTGTACCTAGACAAGGAGGGTTCATAAACAAATACTTGCCAGCTTCCATCCCACCTGCAGAAGTGCCAGCCCTACTGTAGCACCCAGTGACAAAACAAAGGGCCTACAAAAGTGATATCCTATTAAAAAGGCTAATTAAATCTCCACTGAGTGATGCATTAATGCTTACAAGCATAGTCTGCTTTACTTAAAGTCGTGTCAGTGAAGCACCTCACTGAGCTTCCTTCCTTCCTCTTGGCTATGGCTAATTTGGGATTCCTCCTGTCCACGTTACAATCAGTCATATGATTTTCCATCTGATGAAAAAGGGTTCTGTCAGTTCACTTTCAGTGTATTGTAACTTGTAAAAAATAATATTAGATCTGTTATAATAAAGTTATTATGGTTGTTGCCTTTTATGGTCATTACAGAAATAAAAAATTGAGCCACAAATATCACAAGAAAACTTTTTAAATATGGAAATACACAACATTTTAATCATGAAAGTGCTGCACTTAAACATCAGGGGGAAAAAAAAAAAAAAACGACAGTTATCACAGCTGCAATTACCTTGGGCCATGACTCTGAGGTGTTGGAAACATTTTATAGGAGGAACTGAAGATTAGGGGTTGTCCACACACGAAGATCTAAATCCGCTCACATGGTTTGGAAGGTCACTGTGCATTTCCAAAGTCACTGAACCGCACTTCATGACTCGTTTTTCTGGGAAATGAGTGGCCTACATATATGTGTGCTACTTAAAAACATGAAAAAAGAAATGCTAATGTACTTTAAATAAACTTTTAAAATGATATATGCTGTAGAAGAAAAAGTACAAAAAGTTTGTCTATAGAAATTGAATATCAGTTATCAAATCACTTCTCAAGTGACTTTTTTTATCCATATTGATTTGTAGTGGAAAATAAAAATACAATGAAGAGAAGCAATTTTCTTCCATCAAGGGAAGTGATGACAACCTACAAAGGATGGGAAAATTACATTTAATAGTTCTGTAAAACCTTGACTAATAGGATTTGGGGCTTCAGAGCTTTGGACACACAACACCAAGAGAGAATTAGGGTCAGGAGTATGTGCTGAGGAAAAAAAAAAAGCTATGACACAAGTGCTCAGTTCTTAGAAAAAAGTTATATGACTTGCTTTCGGAAGTAAGCTAGTTCCTTCCTTTCTTCCCTTTGAAAAAAAAATTACAGTAGTACTTTGGTCTTTTTGACCATCTCATTTGTGCTCACACTGTGATTTACATTTGTTATTTTTTATGCAAACTGACTTATACAGTACCAGTCAAAAGTTTTGACACACGGACTCATTCATAGGGTTTTCTGTATTTTGACTATTTCCTACATTGTAGAACAATACTAAAGACATCAAAACTATGAAATAACACATGGAACATATATGGAATTATGTGGTAAACAAAAAAAATGTTTAAAAAATAATGTTTGATATTTTAGATTCTTCACAGTAGTCATTGTTTACCTTGATGACACTTTGCACACTACTGGCATTATCTTAACCAGCTTCATGAGGTAGTCACCTGGAATGCTTTTCAATTAACAGGTATGCCTCGTCAAAAGTTAATTAGTGCAATTTCTTGACTTCTTAATGTGTTTGAGCTCAAACAATAAATAGTAAATAATAACAATACAGAAAATCGTCCAATTCCACAACTATAGTAATCCATGTTATGTCAAGAACCACTCAACTAAGTACAGAGAAAGGACATCCATTATTACTGTAAGACACGAAGTGTCATTTAATTAATAAAAATAAAGAAAAACCACTGAATTTGAAGGTGTATCCAAACTTTTGAGTGGTACTGTATGAGGCAGAATATACAGTGCCCTGAATAATATTCATCCCCCTTTGTGTTTGTCCTGTTTTGTTGCATTACAAGCTGGAATTAAACTGGATTTTTTGGGGGGGTTAGCACCATTTGATTTACACAACACGCCTACAACTTTAAAGGTGAAAATTGTTGTTTTATTGTGACACAAACAATAATTAAGATGAAAAAACAGAAATCTGGAGTGTGCATAGGTATTCACCCACCAAAGTCAATACTTTGTAGAGCCACCTTTTGCTGCAATTAGAGCTGCAAGTCTCTTGGGGTATGCCTCTATTAGCTTAGCACATCTAGCCACTGGGATTTTTACCTATTTCTCAAGGCAAAACTGCTCCAACTCCTTCAAGTTAGATGGGTTGCATTGGTGTACAGCAGTCTTCAAATTATGCCACAGATTCTCAATTGGATTGAGGTCTGGGTTTTGATTAGGCCATTCCAAGACATTTAAATGTTTCCCTTTAAGCCACTCCAGTGTAGCTTTAGCAGTATGTTTAGGGTCATTGTCCTACTGGAACGTGAACCTTCGTCCCAGTCTCAAACCTTTGGCTGACTCAAATAGGTTTTCCACCAGAATTGCCCTGTATTTAGTGCCATCCATCTTTCCTTCAATCCTAACCATCTTTCCTGTCCCTGCAGATGAAAAATATCCCCACAGCATGATGCTGCCACCACCATGCTTCACTGTAGGTATGGTGTTCTCAGGGTGTTGGGTTTGCACCACACATGACATTTCCCATGATGGCCAAAAATATCAATTTTAGTCTCATCTGACCAGAGAATCTTCTTCCATGTGTTTGGGGAGTCTGCCACATGCTGTTGGGAAAACTCCAAACAAGGTTCCGTCAGCAATGGCTTTTTTTTTTTCTGGCCACTCTTCCATAAAGCCCCACTCTGTGGAGTGTATGGCTTAAAGTGGTCCTATGGACAGATACTCCCATCTCCACAGTGGATCTTTGCAGCTCCTTCAGTGTTATCTTTGGTGTCTTTGCTGCATCTCTGATTAATGCCCTCTTTGCCCGGTCTGTGAGTTTGGGTGGGCGGCCTTCTCTTGTCAGGTTTGTAGTGGTGCCATATTCTTTCCATTTTGCTATAATGGATTTAATGGTGCTCCCTGGGATATTCAAAGTTTGGGATATTTTTTTATAACCCAACCCTGGTCTATACTTCTTCACAACTTTGTCTCTGACCTGTTCGGAGTGCTCTTTGGTTCTCATGTTACTTGTTTAGTAGTGTTGCAGAGTCAGGGTCCTTCCAGAACAGGTTGATTTATACAGACATCATGTGACAGATCATGTGACACTTTGATTGCACACAGGTGGATCTTAATCAACTAATTATGTGACTTATGAAGCGAATTGGTTGGACCAGCTCTTATTTAGGGGTTTCATACAAAAGGGGGTGAATACCTATGCACACTCCAGATTTCTGGGTTTTTTTTATCTTAATTATTGTTTGTGTTACAATAAAACAACAATTGCACCTTTAAGGCATGTTGTGTAAAACAAATGGTGCTAACCCTCCAAAAATCCATTTTAATTCCAGCTTGTAATGCAACAAAACAGGACAAACACCAAGGGGGATGAATACTTTTGCAAGACTGTAATTCACACACAGTATATCGTATATAATATGTAGCTGAGCATTTGAGATCTAAGGGTCTTATTAGGTTTTATATGTAGTTTTTAGGATGAAAATGTTTAACATATTATTGAGGTGTGAGCTTTATCTGTTATCTGCAGAAACTGCACGCAAACTTTAGATTTGAATAGAAGCCTACACATAGTATATGAGGACATGAGAGTGGTGCTACAGTTCCATCTGCTGGTGAACTGAATAAAGCTGCTGATAATGTTGCTATATCAAACTATGATCCTATTTAAAATTTTAATGAACTTCACCATTTAGAATAAGTGTTATTAAGTTGTGCTTAAGTTTGCATATTGTACAAGCATTTATTTTATATACACTAATCAGCCAAAACATTAAAACCACTGACAGGTGACGTTAATAATATTGGTGACGCTGTTACAGTGGCACCTGTCAAGGGGTGGGATATATTAGACAGCAAGAGAACAGTCAGGGGCGGCACGGTAGTGTAGTGTAGTGGTTAGCACTGTCGCCTCACAGCAAGAAGATCCTGGGTTCGAGCCCAGCGGCCAACGAGGGCCTTTCTGTGTGGAGTTTGCATGTTCTCCCCGTGTCCACGTGGGTTTCCTCCGGGTGCTCCAGTTTCCCCCACAGTCCAAAGACATGCAGGTTAGGTTAACTGGTGACTCTAAATTGACCGTAGGTGTGAATGTGAGTATGAATGGTTGTTTGTGTCTATGTGTTAGCCCTGTGATGACCTGGTGACTTGTCCAGGGTGTACCCCACCTCTCGCCCATAGTTAGCTGGGATAGACTCCAGCTTGCCTGCGACCCTGTAGGACAGGATAAAGCGGCTACAGATAATGGATGGTTCTTGAAGTTGATATGTTGGAAGCAGGAAAAATGGGCAAGTATGAGATCTGAGCGACTTTGACTTTGACAAGGACCAAACTGTGATTGCTAGATGACTGCATAAAAGCATCTCCAAAATGACAGGTCTTGTAGGGTGTTCCAGGTATGCAGTGGTTAGTACCTACCAAAAGTGGTCCAAGGAAGGACAACCGATGAACCAGTAACAGGGTCATGGGAGTCCAAGACTCACTGATGCACGTGGGGAGTAAAGTCTAGCCTGTCTCGTCTGATCCCACAGAAGAGCTACTGTAGCTCAAATTGCTGAAAAAGTTAATGTTGGCTGTAATAGAAAGGTGTCAGAACACACAGTGCTTTGTAGGTTGCTGTGTATGGGGCTGCATAGCTGCAGCTCTGTCGGAGTGCTTGTGCTGACCCCTGTCCACTGCCAAAAGTGTCTACAATGGACAAGTGAGCATCAAAACAGGACAATGAAGCAATGGAAGAAGGTGGCATCGTCTAATGAATCATGCTTTCTTTTACATCATGTTGATGGCTGGGTGCATATACAGCGCCCTCTACAAGTATTGGCACCCCTCGTTAAGATATGTTCTTAGGCTTCTAATAAATTCATATTTTTTTCAATAATATAGGACAACAATGCAAAAAAAAAAAAAAGAGAAAAATCCAACCTTTAATTCAAGTACATTTATTCAGTGGGAAAAAAATCTCACATTAAGAAATAATTCTTTTACATGAAATCATGTGTGCCACAATTATTGGCACCCCTGATGTTAATAATTTGTACAACTCCCTTTTGCCAACAAGACAGCACTTAATATTCTTCTATAGCATTTCACAAGATGGGAGAATACAGAGAGAGGGATATTCAACCATTCCTCTTTGCACAATCTCTAAATCATCCAGAGTCCTGGGTCCTCTCCTATGCACTCTCCTCTTCAGCTCACCCCACAGGATTTCAATTGGGTTGAGGTCTGGGGACTGAGATGGCCATGGGAGGAGCTTGATTTTGTGTCTGGTGAACCATTTTTGTGTAGATTTGGCCACATGTTTAGGGTCATTATCTTGCTGAAAGACCCAGTGACGACCCATCTTCAGCTTTCAGGCAGAGGCCACCAGATTTTGATTAAAATGTCCTGGTATTTCAAAGAGTTCATGATGCCATGCACCCTAACAAGGTTCCCAGGGCCTTTGGAAGAGAAACAGGCCCACAGCATCACCGATCCTCCCCCATACTTCACAGTGGGCATGAGGTGCTTTTCTGCATACTCATCTTTTGTGATGTACTAGAGTGCTTGTTGCCGAAAAGCTCTATCTTGGTCTCATCTGACCAAAGCACACGGTCCCAGTTGAAGTCCCAGTACCGCTTAGCGAACTCCAGATGTTTACATTTATGCTTGTAAGTGAGAAAAGGCTTTTTCCGTGCATGCCTCCCAAACAGCTTGTTGGCATGTAAATAGCGCCTGATGGTTGTTATGGAGATTTTGTGACCTCAAGATGCTACTCTTTGATGCAATTCTCTAACAGTGAGCTTTGGAGAACTTTTTACTTCTCTTATCATCCTCCTCACTGTGTGTGGTGGCAAGATAAACTTGCATCCTCATCCAGGCTTGTTTGCCACTTTTCCAGTTGTTTTAAACTTCTTGATGATTCCTCTGACTGTAGATATGGGCAGGTGTAGGCGAGTGGCTATTTTCTTGTAGCCATTGCCTGACTTATGAAGGTTGACACGCATCTGCCTTACTTGAATGGTGTGTTCACTTGTCTTTCCCATGTTGAAGAGTGGATAAGAGAAATAGGCCTCTGTGTCACATCAGATTTATACCCCAGGGAAACAGGATGTGATGAATTACTAATTAAAGGTTCCTAGATACTCTGATCAACTTTATAAACTACAGTAGAAATGACAAAAATGCTTCAATTACATTTATTTTCTAGGAATTGTTATGGGTGCCAATAATTGTGGAAAAGGTGATTTTATGAAAAATAATTATTTCTTAGTCAGGGATTTTTTTTTTAAATTCACTTGAGTTAAGGGTTACATTTTTATACAATTTTCAGTGTGAGATTATGCTTCTGCAATAAAAATTAAATTTATTTTAAGGCTTTTAACACATCTTAACCAGGGGTGCCAATAATTGTGGAGGGCGCTGTACATCACTTACTTGGGTCACCAGGCACCAGGATGCAGTGGCGTGCACAGATAGACACGAGGTGGTGCTCAAGCACCCGCCCCTATGCCCTCTGTCCAAAAAAGTGCCCTTTTGAATTTTTTTTTTTACAGTTTACTGAGGCCAATGTCGACATGATCTTTTAGAAAAGCCGCGGCATTAAAAGCATGTGTGAAAATAATGTCCCGATGTGTGCCCCCTCCGCACACACACCGGACCTCTGTCTCGCTTGCTCTGTCACGTGAACAAGCGTGCAGTGCATTCAATGTGAGGTTGCAGCAGCATAGCGTCCTGGAAGCCACGGCCTTGTCGTAGCGCAGACAACACATCGGGCAGTCAGTCAGCTCTTCCCCTGCCCCACCAGCCAGGTAACACATGAATCGAGTGAAAATGTACTGTTTGCCCTCTAAGCCCAAGCTGTAATTATTTTGTCGTGAAGTAGCCCGTCGCATACAGAAACAACTGCACATAAGTATTATATTTTTTGCTAGACCATTTTCAGATTTAGGAAAACAAAAATTTCTTTTTCTATTTTGTTCAACTAGAGATTCCTGGCAAAGTCAAAAAGCCTTGATGTAATAAATTAACATTAAGTGGTTGTTTTACACCTTTAAAAACTAAAACGGGTCAGTGGCGACCCGAACACAAGAGGAGGGTTAAATCTCAGACTTTTATAATAAGGTGTTCCACATGCACAAAAAAGTGCCCTTTTTCCCCCCCAGAGCACTTGCCCCCCAAAATGTCTGTGCACGCCACTGCCAGGATGCATTATAGGAAAGCAAGCCGGCGGAGGCAGTGTGATGCTCTGGGCAATGTTCTGCTGGGAAACCTTGGGGTCCTGGCATTCATGTGGATGTTACTATGACACATAACACCTACTGTATCTAAATATATTTGCAGATCAAGTACAGCTCTTCACGGCAACTGTATTCCCTAATGGGCTGTCATACTGGAAAAATTGTTCAGTGATGATTTGAGGAACATGACAAAGAGTTCAAGGTGTTGACTTGGCCTCTTAATTCATCAGTTCAATTGAGCATCTATGAGATGTGCTATACAAACAAGTCTGTTCCATGGAGGCCCCATCTTGCAGCTTATAGGACATAAAGCATCTGCTGCTAACATCTTGATCGGGGCGCCATTAGGGGGGAAAGTTAGGAAAATTCTAAGGGCCCAGCATTGAAGAGGGCTCTCAGAGAACAATATTAACACTAGAGACAATTCCCCTGTGGGAAATTGTGAGAGTGATGCAGTGCGCGTAGCAGTCACTATTGCAGGAGCTGCACTGAACTGTGTGAATGTGTGACTTGCCCTGATGCTACAAGCCTGTGTCTCTCTGAGAGGGAGCAGCCCCTCCCTCCTGTGTGTGTGTGTGTGTGAGAGAGAGAGAGAGAGAGAGAGAGAGAGAGAAAGAGCATCCCCTCCCCCACCCGCGCGCTGAGCATAGAGACAGAAGGGGTGTTCACACGGCAAATTTTACTCCGGTGTAGCACCGGGGCTGCCCCGGTAGAGCGTTCACACGGTACAAAGTTATACCGGTGTAGCCCCTGAAAGCTGCTTAAACCAGTGCAAATCTAACCCTGCTCGGGAGGTGGTTTAAGAAATTTACTCCGGAGTAAATGCTAGTTTGCGGGGCAGCACCGATATAAAATGGGACGTCTGAACGCTACAGGGGTAGACTCGCTACGCATGAGGAGAGTTGATTACATACGGGCATTGCATAACTTGCATCCTAGTATTTTGCGCTTCCAAAATGGCGAATATCAACAACAACAGAACTGCGTGTCTTCCAGTGTTGCCAGATTTGGCAGTTTTAAGTGCATTTTGACGGATTTGAACATATTTTGGGATGGAAAACGTCAGCAATATCTGGCAACACTGGTGTCTTCATCCACGTTGTTTTCCCGGCGCTTGGTGATGCCATGACAACCGGGAAAAAGAAGTACAGTTTCACGCATGCGCATATTTCATTTCCGCATTATTACTATCGGAAATGATAGTAATAATGATAGGAAATGATAGTAATAAAAGGAAATATCAAAACTTTATTACTATCAAAGGAATTTGCTACTATAACACGGTCGCAGAAACTGCCGTGTGACCGCAAGTGGGGCTGCACCGGTGCTAACACGCTTCTCTCTAGTAAGCAGGGTTGTGACGTGTGAACGCTGCGCAAAATTTACACCGGTGTAAGATATATCGCAACAAAATACATCGGTGCAGCATCGATGCAAATATGTGCCGTGTGAACACCCTAAGAGAGAAGCACACAAAAAGGGCAGTTTTTCCTCAGAATGCTCCCTCCAAACAACGGGGATTTACACGAAAACAGAAGGAAATTTTCACAAAATTCTTTCACATAGAGTGCCACAAGGCTCTCCTGAACACATTGATGTAATTTTTTTGTCTGTAGTGTAAAAAATGAGGACACTAGAGCGAGTTAAAATCGAGTGACTTTTCTGATTTTGCAGTCTTTGCAGTCAGAGCGCTGTCAGGATTTGAATGGGAGTCTATGGGGCAGCGTGCCTGTCCTCTCCTTACTTTCAGGCTTCTCATTCAAAAACTGTAAATCCTATCGGTTAGGTAGACACATTGTGTGAATCAGGACAAGTGTGGCTACTACTTTTGAGAAAATTATGTGTGTAGATTAAAAATTGGGGCTGAAAACAGTTTAAATGAGAAAGTTTGAGCTTTTTTTCATGCTGCCTACACTCTAAATTCCTGAGCGCCACTGGTGTGTAACGCAATAGACACCCATTATAAAGGCTGAATTTCTCCAGATTTACTCATGGTGTTTGAGCTGGGACTGATCCAAAAGTATAGAACCTAGCAAAAAAGTTGAATGGCAGATCCACAGAGGAGAAGTTTGTCTACGTTTTAAAGTTTGAATCATGTCTCTAGGTGAAAGCATGCCATAGAAAATGAATGGGAAATTTCAAAATCATATTTTGATGAACAAAGTAATAGCACACCGAATCCGATCGAGCCGCACGTTTTGATATATTGCTTGTCTGTGTGCAATGTACGGTTATTGGGTTATTATGAATCAAAATTTCTAGGTACTCCTTCTTTTTTTCTATAATAATAAGAAGAAACACAGAAGAACAATAGTTATGCGTGCCTAGGTACTGCATCACTAATTATTACCATGTGTAAGTTAAATTAATAAATTTTTTTAAATAATTTTGTCTCTTAAAATGAGCAAATTTTAAGAGACAAGCAAATTTTTAGTGACGCCCTTGGTCTTGATGCCAGATACCAGAGCACACCTCCAGAGGTCTTGGAGAGTCCAAACTGTATAACAACATTGGAGAACATAGACTGCCATCATGCTGACCAGTAAATGCCCCCTAACACACACACACACACACACACACACACACACACACACACACACACACACACACACACACACACACACACACACACACACACTTTCTCCTGCACTGGACTCATGTGGAACATTGCACACAGCGCACATATGTATATATTCTGTATATCTTGTCTTTTTTCCCTATTGCCATAGTACTATTGTTTTTTTTTTAATATGCACTATTATCATGTACCTTATCACATTACATTACATTATTGGCATTTAGCAGATGCTCTTGTCTGCAACATACCCAGAGAAACCTGGGGAGCAGTTGGGGGTTAGGTACCCTGCTCAAAGGCACTTCAGCCATTGATGTGAACCGGCGACCTTTTGGTCCCAAAGCTGCTTCTCTATTAGCCCATGGCTTCCCCCACATGTTGCACCGTTATTGCTTACAGTTCACCACTTACGTTTCATAATACCTTCTGCTACCTCACTTCATTGTGTCACTTTATATGGCTCTACACCACTAGCTTATGCACACCACTAGTGGATGTAGTGCCACTACTAATTCTTGTTGTTTGTTGCTGTCTTTTGTGAGAAAATGTCCTTATTTAATTCTGTTTTTTATTCTATTCTATTCTTTTTTCCCTTTTACTTAGTCTACATCTATTTATATTTACTCTGTTCTTGATCTGCTGTAACACCTGAATTTCCCCCATGGGAATCAATAAAGCAATATCTTATCTTATCTTATCGGAGGTGGTGGCACAAAGGGGATCTACACAATATTAGACAAGTGGTTTTAGTGTTATGACTGATTGGTAGATATAGATTTAAAATTCTAAAGCTTTTTATTTATTTACAGTTTTAAATAGAAAAATCTGAGTTTATCAGTGTAGGTTATATATTAATTTTGAAAATTCTAAAACAAGAAAAGCAAATGTGTAACATCCTAACTATTGAAGATGTTGCACAATTTCTCGGTCACTATTTAAATTTTAAGCAAATTTGCAATATTGATCATGTTAACTCCTTTATACAAAAAAAAAATCTGATTCTGTGTGAGTCTTATTCCTTCCATTGAAGCATGTGCTCAGATGACACATTGATGGATTAGCTCTAAAACACCTGCCTGATCCATCCTGGTGCCCTGTGTCTGGTTAGAGTCTCATCTCATTGCTCCTGTGGAGGGTGGCCCCATGTGGACAGTTGGGGGTCACGCCTGGAGGACAATCTGGACTCTTGCAGTGGTGCTTTTGTGGCTGGGAACTGCAGTTGACTTGCTGACTTTGGGACTGCGGTTGTCGTGAACAGTTTTGCACTTGGGTTTCCGTCGGTGGGGGGTTTATAGCATCAACGAAGCTGACTTTATGTTAGGACCGTTAATGTTATAGTCATGTTGTCTCATCTCATCTCATTATCTCTAGCCGCTTTATCCTTCTACAGGGTCGCAGGCAAGCTGGAGCCTATCCCAGCTGACTACGGGCAAAAGGCGGGGTACACCCTGGACAAGTCGCCAGGTCATCACAGGGCTGACACATAGACACAGACAACCATTCACACTCACATTCACACCTATGGTCAATTTAGAGTCACCAGTTAACCTAACCTGCATGTCTTTGGACTGTGGGGGAAACTGGAGCACCCGGAGGAAACCCACGCGGACATGGGGAGAACATGCAAACTCCGCACAGAAAGGCCCTCGCCGGCCACGGGGCTTGAACCCGGACCTTCTTGCTGTGAGGTGACAGCGCTAACCACTACACCACCGTGCCACCCATCATGTTGTCTGTTGTTGCCCAAATGAGGATGAGTTCCCTTTTGAGTCTGGTTCCTCTCGAGGTTTCTTCCTCATGTCATCTGAGGGAGTTTTTCCTGGCCACTGTCGCCACAGGCTTGCTCATTGGGGATAGATTAGAGATAAAATTAGCTCATATTTTAAGTCATTCAAATTCTGTAAAGCTGCTTTGTGACAATGTTTATTGTTAAAAGCGCTATACAAATAAACTTGACTTGATTTGACCAGAGGTGGGACAAAGTCACTAATGTGCAGGTCACAAGTAAGTCTCAAGTCCTACCACTCAAGTCCGAGTCAAGTCACAAGTCAAGGCACTTTTGACCAAGTCAAGTCCAAGTCCTACCCAAGCCAAGTCGAGTCCAAGTCTAAGTCTCATTTTTTTCCAAGTCCCTAACAAGTCACCATTTATTCTACAGGCAATCAACACATTTTTGATCACAAATGTATTACCTCTCCACACTGCAGTGTATGTCCTCCTTTTCCAGTCACCTTGGATAAAAATGTCTGCTAAATGTAATGTCAATGATTCATAGAGTCAGCACAAGTAACTACAGTACACCCATTCTTTTCCATTTTAAAATGTTTTAGAGCTTGTGCCCCAAGACAATCAAAGAATCTCAGAGGAGACAATGATTAGTTAGTTAACGTTAGTAAAGCATCCTAAATTTTCAGTGAGTTTAGTTTGAGTGAGTCAGTGTACATCTGAGGCTAAGGGTGTGAGAATGAGTGAAAGTATGACCATTTCCTTAAATTTTTTATTGGAAAATTAGTGAGAAATTAAAACAAAATTCTAAACAAAACTAGTACTGGTACTGTGTAACAAAAATCATTTTCTTTTCATTTCATTCATGTCATTTTTCACATAAAAATGCTTTTCATGTGCATTTTAAGACATGAAACTCAAAGTCCAAGCTAACAGATGATCTGTGTACTTTTAGAATCAAAGAATGGTTTTCCTTCTGAAGTTACGCACTGTCCCAACATACAACATGACATGCCTTTAACACAATACAATGTGACTTGAGTACGTTTGTGTGTGTGTGAGAGAGACCAACTAACTGACAAAAAATTCCGGAAATATCTGTTCTCCACTACTGAGAGAGGGATGTTGCATCCAATGACCAAATCTGTTAGTATTGAATTTGTGATGGCTTTTTGTTGTGGGTGGGCAGCATTGTACTGTGTATCTTTTGCAGTAAGGAATCCAGAAATGGACGGCTGCCCTGTCTCACTTGGGATGATCTTGTTCTTCAGATATTCTGCAAATCTAAACAAGAAAAAAAATGTAAAATTAGTAGGCCTACTTGTTTTCTGTTTTTAATCATGTAGACATTAACATGCTTTTATCATTTTCAATATCAAAGTCTGAGTTCATTTAATCTGAACATATTTGTTTATACACAGTATAATGTTTAATACAACCCAGCCAGGATGTTCCTTTAAGCAGTTTAGCTAGACCACAATGCATTCACTAAACACTCGCTAAAATACCGGTAGCCTCAGTAAACACAGAACGTTGTGACGATGTAGCCAGAATCAGAGTCCTCTAGGGCTCTGGCCAGAATGTGAGAATGAAGCCCTGGCAACATTCTAGAGAGCCGTATAATAAAGTAGAATAAACAGTTGTTGTGAATTTCAGAATGTTCAGCGGAATCCTCCAGATCCAAGTTGCGTGCTTTTGGCGAATTTGGTTTCTCGCCAGAGACTAATAAATGCACTGGTAAAGCCATGCTATTTAGAGGCATTGTGTGCCCTGTCGTTTGGGTAAGACTGTGGGATAATGCTTCGCGTCGGAGTAGGCTACACTCCAATCTGTCGGGATGTACTGCGCTATAAAACGTCAGCTGAGCTTACATTTTACATAGCCCAAATGGCCCATTATTCACATTGCCTACATGACACCAGAGAGGAAGAGAATAGAATTGAATGTTTCTGATGACACGTAATCCCAGCACTAATAACACACATCGCACAGCGTCCACGACTTGGTGCAGTATGTAGCAAACAGTTAAACGCCTGGTTTAACTTGCATTGCTAGTCATCTCGTCTCAGTGGTTTAAATGCCTTTCATGACAAGCACTGACTTTCCCATTGCAAAGAGCGAACTTCTGTTTTACATACTTAGTTTGCAGCCTGGGTAACTGTTTATTTGATTCACGTTTTATCCTTTGCTGTCCGGTTCTTATCATAAGTCTGTGTCGTTCTGACCAGAGCCTTTATAACAATCTTGTAAACGTTCTCTGCTCTGAACAAATCACCACCTTCTGGCTATGCCTTCCCAATGTGTGTTAACTGGTAGCCTAGCCCACATAATCTAACACTAGACTGAACACAAAAGCAATCCAATAAAAAAAAATCTACTTCACTATTTTATATTCAGCAAAGCAAAACAAATCCTTGACAGCGTTAATACATTAACACATTCCACTTCTAGCCACCAACTAGCCTGTACAGATTCTTGCTAGCTGTAGCCTAGCTTTGTTACTTACTTTTCCTTATGCAGCCTCAGGTGACGAGCGAAGTTTGATGTGGTTGACTGGCTGTCCGAAATTGTTGCTCCACATGTTCTGCACGTAGCAATGCGTTTGCCATCTGTATTGGAGTATTCTTTAAATCCAAAGGAAATTACGCGGGGAA
Organism: Neoarius graeffei; assembly: GCF_027579695.1. Classification (NCBI taxonomy): domain Eukaryota; kingdom Metazoa; phylum Chordata; class Actinopteri; order Siluriformes; family Ariidae; genus Neoarius; species Neoarius graeffei. The sequence continues at coordinate 53,769,420 of NC_083575.1, forward strand.
TCATGTTTTTATCCGTCCGTTCATCATTCAGCGTCCTCGTTGCCCATCACCGTTTGGTTTTTCATTTGAACCAGTTGAAGTGCTTGAGTGACACCTAGTGCTAGTGGATTGAGCTGCCGTAGCCTAGGACAAGGAGCTACACCGCATTCAAATAATAACGAGTGTACTTGGATTCAAAATCGGGGGGGGGGAAAGAATATTTTATACCTGATACGCCAAGTCATTGCAAGCTAAAACTGTCAAGTCCAAGTCAAGTCTCGAGTCAACAGCATGCAAGTCCGAGTCGAGTTGCAAGTCATTCCTCATCTAGGGATTTCAAGTCTCAAGTCATCAAAATGGTGACTCGAGTCTGATTCGAGTCCAAGTCACATGACTCGAGTCCACATGTCTGGATTTGACTATAACCTGAACCATCAGGTTTTACACAAACTTGTGGAATATGTGTCAGCTCAAATGCACATTGTCATAGATAGATAGATAGATAGATAGATAGATAGATAGATAGATAGATAGATAGATAGATAGATAGATAGACCAAGTAAATTCATTTTCTAATAAAAATCCATTCATTTGTAATGAAAAGGTTTGTGTTAAATTGAAAATGAATGCCAAACAGAAGCATATGTGTGTATCTGTATAAAACAGGTTATTATACAGACAAATAATAATAATAATACAACCCCGATTCCAAAAAAAAGTTGGGACAAAGTACAAATTGTAAATAAAAACGGAATGCAATAATTTACAAATCTCAAAAACTGATATTGTACTCACAATAGAACATAGACAACATATCAAATGTCGAAAGTGAGACATTTTGAAATTTCATGCCAAATTTTGGCTCATTTGAAATTTCATGACAGCAACACATCTCAAAAAAGTTGGGACAGGGGCAATAAGAGGCTGGAAAAGTTAAAGGTACAAAAAAGGAACAGCTGGAAGACCAAATTGCAACTCATTAGGTCAATTAGCAATAGGTCATTAACATAACTGGGTATAAAAAGAGCATCTTGGAGTGGCAGTGGCTCTCAGAAGTAAAGAAGAGGATCACCAATCCCCCTAATTCTGCGCCGACAAATAGTGGAGCAATATCAGAAAGGAGTTCGACAGTGTAAAATTGCAAAGAGTTTGAACATATCATCATCTACAGTGCATAATATCATCAAAAGATTCAGAGAATCTGGAAGAATCTCTGTGCGTAAGGGTCAAGGCCAGAAAACCATACTGGGTGCCCGTGATCTTCGGGCCCTTAGACGGCACTGCATCACATACAGGCACGCTTCTGTATTGGAAATCACAAAATGGGCTCAGGAATATTTCCAGAGAACATTATCTGTGAACACAATTCACCGTGCCATCCACTGTTGCCAGCTAAAACTCTATAGTTCAAAGAAGAAGCCGTATCTAAACATGATCCAGAAGCCCAGACATCTTCTCTGGGCCAAGGCTCATTTAAAATGGACTGTGGCAAAGTGGAAAACTGTTCTGTGGTCAGACGCAGTGCTTAATTTGTGAAGTGGGAGGTCCCGGAACGGCAAATATTTTCAAATACATTTTTGTGAGAGCCATATATAAAAAGTGACGCTGAATACAACTAAAATGCATTTTTACGTATGACCAACAATTTGAGTATAATATATTCTTTTTCATAATGAAGAGGCTCTTGACATGCCGTCTTCCTCCTGTCCCCTGCTGAATTTTGACGCAAACGTAGTTTGGCGTGTTTCGAAGTGCCGCTTTATTTCATTGTTTCATCAATGCAATCTTGTCATTGTATATGCCTATTGGACATACAGCAGAACCCTCTCACCCCACAAAGGCGAATTCCTCTGTCCATTCCTGTTGAAATGTACGGTAGCCTACCAGTCACCTTTTTTCCCTTTTCGCCATGTTCTTTGTCAAAAGGCTTTGCTTTGCGGACAGCTAACTGACTTTTTCATTAAATGGAGGTGTACTTCTTGATCTCAATGTGAGCTGATTAATCTGCGAGCCAGATGCAGCCACCAAAAGAGCCACATCTTGCTCCCGAGCCATTGCAGACCCTTGCATTAAGGCAACAACTGGATCAACAATTAACAAATCAAACACAGGCTACAATATTGATGGCCATAATAAAACACAGCAGAGTAAAGACTTAATCTTGCTTGTGTATCTGACTGAGATTATAAAGAAAGTAAATAAATAAAACGGTCCTGGCACTTGCACCCACAACGCAGCCCCATAGACCGTAGAACGCATTTGAACAATAGACCTACCACGTGTCGACCGACCCGGCAGTGGCCCCACTTGGCAAAAAAAAAAAAAATAATATCAGACATTATGATCTTAGAAAATGCTTTAGTGACGAACAGTTACAGACAGTAATATGTCATGATATTATGTTATAAAATATTATTTTTTATTAGGCTATATATTAAATTATATATTAAATGTATCTTCTAAAATAACAGACTGTACTCATATCACAACCGGTTTATTTCACCATTGGAGATCAGATCACACAAGACATGAGTTAAATGACTCATTTTAAGGATTTAAGTAGGGTATTTAAAAGCATAGCCTAGGATTTCAAGCATATTTCAAGTTTAAAAGCAGTGCCAGCAAACATAAGTGCAATCAATTCAAGTAACAGTTAAGAAATAAAGGGTTTACAAAACAAGGGGAATTCATTTTAAGGATTCAAGTTTTACTATATTCCAAGGATTCAAGTAGCAGCCATAAGTGCAATCGATTCAAGTAATGGGTAATAACGGGTTTTTAAAAAGTGACGTGAACCATTTTTTCTTTTTCAAGTAACACGGTTAATTCTTTTCTTAAGTAATAATGAGTTGACATGTAACGTTTTTTTTTTCAGGGCAGCGATCCGCCTACACCCTTCACATAGTCAAGGATTTGTTCTGTAACTGGGATTGTTCGCAGGTGGTCGGCAGGTTCAGGATGCACCGGCGCTTTGCAGCCCATTGTAGCTCTCTCGGGTTGCTCCATCATGGGTGGGATCCTGCGCTGCCTGTGTAAAATGTCTGTAGAGGGCAGGGTAATGTTTAGGATCCGGCTGTCCTGGGACTTTGAAAAATTTTAGTAAGCTTTTTTGTTTTTTTGCCATTTTTTCCACAGTGCAAGCTAACGGCTACAAAAAACCCGGTGTTCGATTGAGCGGAAGTATACACCCCATGTGTCCCCCCCTTCGCATAGATTTTGTGGATGTCATAGGAGAGAAATCAACAACAGATATCAAAATCAAAACCGAACACTAAACAAATTTTTATTTACTTATTTATTTAATTTATTGTTTGATTTTTTTCCCTTTGTGATGTTCACGGAGGTGATCTGATCCATTTAAATAGCTGCTGGAACACCGAATGAAATGAAAATAGCTGCCAGATCCGACGACGGAGGTTCTGGATCTTGTTCCGTCATGTTCCAGCTCAAATTAAGCCCTGGTCAGACGAATCAAAATTTGAAGTTCTTTATGGAAATCAGGGACGCTGTGTCATTCGGACTAAAGTGGAGAAGGACGACCCAAGTTGTTATCAGCGCTCAGTTCAGAAACCTGCATCTCTGATGGTATGGGGTTGCATTAGTGTGTGTGGCATGGGCAGCTTACACATCTGGAAAGACACCATCAATGCTGAAAGATATATCCAGGTTCTAGAGCAACATATGTTCCCATCCAGACAACGTCTCTTTCAGGGAAGACCTTGCATTTTCCAACATGACAAGGCCAAACCACATACTGCATCAATTACAGCATCATGGCTGCATAGAAGAAGGGTCCGGGTACTGAACTGGCCAGCCTGCAGTCCAGATCTTTCACCCATAGAAAACATTTGGCGCATCATAAAACAGAAGATACAACAAAAAAGACCTAAGACAGTTGAGCAACTAGAATCCTACATTAGACAAGAATGGGTTAACATCTCATCTCATTACCTCTAGCCGCTTTATCCTGTTCTACAGGGTCGCAGGCAAGCTGGAGCCTATCCCAGCTGACTACGGGCAAAAGGCGGGGTACACCCTGGACAAGTCACCAGGTCATCACAGGACTGACACATAGACACAGACAACCATTCACACTCACATTCATACCTACGGTCAATTTAGAGTCACCAGTTAACCTAACCTGCATGTCTTTGGACTGTGGGGGAAACCAGAGCACCCGGAGGAAACCCACACGGACACGGGGAGAACATGCAAACTCCGCACAGAAAGGCCCTCGCCGGCCACGGGGCTCGAACCCGGACCTTCTTGCTGTGAGGCAACAGCGCTAACCACTACACCACCGTGCCGCCCCTGGGTTAACATTCCTATCCCTAAACTTGAGCAACTTGTCTCCTCAGTCCCCAGACGTTTACAGACTGTTGTAAAGAGAAAAGGGGATGTCTCACAGTGGTAAACATGGCCTTGTCCCAACTTTTTTGAGATGTGTTGTTGTCATGAAATTTAAAATCACCTATTTTTTCTCTTTAACTGATACATTTTCTCAGTTTAAACATTTGATATGTCATCTACAGTGGGGCAAAAAAAGTATTTAGTCAGTCACCAATTGTGCAAGTTCTCCCACTTAAAAAGATGAGAGAGGCCTGTAATTTTCATCATAGGTACACTTCAACTATGAGAGACAAAATGAGAAAAAAAAAAATCCAGAAAATCACATTGTCTGATTTTTAAAGAATTTATTTGCAAATTATGGTGGAAAATAAGTATTTGGTCAATAACAAAAGTTCATCTCAATACTTCGTTATATACCCTTTGTTGGCAATGACAGAGGTCAAACATTTTCTGTAAGTCTTCACAAGGTTTTCACACACTGTTGCTGGTATTTTGGCCCATTCCTCCATGCAGATCTCCTCTAGAGCAGTGATGTTTTGGGGCTGTCACTGGGCAACACGGACTTTCAACTCCCTCCAAATATTTTCTATGGGGTTGAGATCTGGAGACTGGCTAGGCCACTCCAGGACCTTGAAATGCTTCTTACGAAGCCACTCCTTTGTTGCCCGGGTGGTGTGTTTGGGATCATTGTCATGCTGAAAGACCCAGCCACGTTTCATCTTCAATGCCCTTGCTGATGGAAGGAGGTTTTCACTCAAAATCTCACGATACATGGCCCCATTCATTCTTTCCTTTACACGGATCAGTCGTCCTGGTCCCTTTGCAGAAAAACAGCCCCAAAGCATGATGTTTCCACCCCCATGCTTCACAGTAGGTATGGTGTTCTTTGGATGCAACTCAGCATTCTTTCTCCTCCAAACACGACAAGTTGAGTTTTTACCAAAAAGTTCTATTTTGGTTTCATCTGACCATATGACATTCTCCCAATCCTCTTCTGGATCATCCAAATGCTCTCTAGCAAACTTCAGACGGGCCTGGACATGTACTGGCTTAAGCAGGGGGACACGTCTGGCACTGCAGGATTTGAGTTCCTGGTGGCGTAGTGTGTTACTGATGGTAGCCTTTGTTACTTTGGTCCCAGCTCTCTGCAGGTCATTCACTAGGTCCCCCTGTGTGGTTCTGGGATTTTTGCTCACCGTTCTTGTGATCATTTTGACCCCATGGGGTGAGATCTTGCGTGGAGCCCCAGATTGAGGGAGATTATCAGTGGTCTTGTATGTCTTCCATTTTCTAATAATTGCTCCCACAGTTGATTTCTTCACACCAAGCTGTTTACCTATTGCAGATTCAGTCTTCCCAGTCTGGTGCAGGTCTACAATTTTGTTTCTGGTGTCCTTTGACAGCTCTTTGGTCTTGGCCATAGTGGAGTTTGGAGTGTGACTGTTTGAGGTTGTGGACAGGTGTCTTTTATACTGATAACGAGTTCAAACAGGTGCCATTAATACAGGTAACGAGTGGAGGACAGAGGAGCCTCTTAAAGAAGAAGTTACAGGTCTGTGAGAGCCAGAAATCTTGCTTGTTTGTAGGGGACCAAATACTTATTTTACCGAGGAATTTACCAATTAATTCATTAAAAATCCTACAATGTGATTTCCTGGATTCTTTCCCCCCATTTTGTCTCTCATAGTTGAGGTATACCTATGATGAAAATTACAGGCCTCTCTCATCTTTTTAAGTGGGAGAACTTGCACAATTGGTGGCTGACTAAATACTTTTTTTGCCCCACTGTATGTTCTATCCTGAATAAAATATGGAATTTTGAAACTTCCACATCATTGCATTCCGTTTTTATTTACAATTTGTACTTTGACACAACTTTTTTGGAATCGGGGTTGTAATAATAATAATAATAATAATAATAATAATCTTCTTCTTTTGGCTGCTCCCAATTAGGGGTCGCCACAGCGGATCTTTTGTCTCCATTGCTCCCTGTCTTCCGCATCCTTCTCTACCACACCTGCCACTTTCATGTCCTCTCTCACCACATCCATGTATCTCCTCTTTGGCCTTCCTCGTTTTCTTTTGCCTGGCAGCTCCATCCTCAACATTCTCCTTCCAACATGCTCTGCATCTCTTCTCAGGATGTGCCCATACCATCTCAGTCTCATCTCTCTTAGCTTAATTCCCAGGCTCTCCACATGTGCTGTCCCTCTGATGTGCTCGTTCCTTATCCTGTCCAACCTTGTCACTCCCATCACAAACCTTAACATCCTCAACTCCGCCACCTCCAACTTTGCCTCCTGTCTCTTCATTAAGGGTATGGTCTCCAATCCATACATCACAGCTGGTCTCACTACTATCTTATACATCTTACCTTTCACTTTTGCTGGGACTTTCCTATCACAAATGACTCACAAAATCCTTCTCCAACTGTTCCACCCTGCCTGCACTCTCTCACCTCACTATCGCAGCCCCCATTTTCCTGCACAGTTGACCCCAGCTTGAATTCACCAACTTTCTTTACGTCTACTCCTTGCATCTTCACTACACTCTCATCCCCATTCTCATTGATGCACATGTATTCTGTTTTGCTACTGCTCACCTTCATTCCTCTTCATTCCAATGCATACCTCCATCTCTCCAAACCCAACTCAACCTCCTTTCTACTTTCACCACATATCACAATATCATCCGCAAACATTATGTTCCATGGTGACTCTTGCCTCACTTCGTCCGTCAAGCTATCCATCACTATGGCAAACAAGAAAGGACTCAAAGCAGATCCTTGATGGAGTCCCACCTTCACCTTGAACCATCCAGTTGTTCCAACTGCACACCTCACTGCTGTTTCACTGTTCTCATACATGTCTTGCACCACTGTAATATACTTCTCATTCACTCCACTCTTTCTCATACAATACTATAACTCATCTCTCGGCACTCTATTGTATGCCTTCTCCAGGTCTACAAACACACAATGTAGCTTTCTCTGTACTTCTCCATTAACATTCTTAAAGCAAAAATTGCATCCGATGTGCTCTTCCTTGCCATAAACCCGTACTGCTGTTCACAGATTGCTACCTCTCTTCTCAATCTCGCCTCCAATACCCTTTCCCATAGCTTCATGGTGTGGCTCATCAATTTTATTCCTCTGTAATTACTGCAGCTCTGTACATCTCCCTTATTCTTGTATATTGGGACTAGCACACTCTTTCTCCATTCATTTGGCATTTTCTCATTCTCTAGGATCTTATTAAACAATCTCGTTAATAGATACTACTACTACTACTACCACTACTAATAATAATAATAATCTTGAATGCAGTTTTCTGTAGGAAGAGAAAGCTTAGACTGTAGCCTGAACAATGTTTGGGGACATTGTTCTGAATGATGAATCAAATGAATCAAAACAGGCTTGATTTACTGGCATGGAAATTAAAAATAATCAGTACATTTCACTGAACTGCTTATTACTAAGTGTGTTTTTGACAAAAGGTTTGCCATGCACATTATCGCTCAAGTGACCCTTTCATTTATTTTGAATTCTGTTTGGAAGTGAATTGAATGATTTAAGCTTTGATTCCTTTGATTCACCACTGCATTCAGAGCTGCATTTAAGTCAGGGCCAGTCTGGCACTATAAATCAGGCCAGGAATCTAGGTCCAGGCCACACACACTATATATATATGCACAGTTGTTTAAAAAAAAAGGGCATTTTGAGCAAATGTCCTTCATTAGCTGTGTTATTGCTTACTGTGCTGGCTCTGAGCTCTGAACTTTCCCTTTTAATGCACATGCATGTGCTTTATGATGAAATTACCATTAAAAAAATCACAAATTTTGTATTAAGTGATGTTTGCACCTAGGAAGGTCTATGACTGAAAATGTTATGCTTCTTTACACTTGCTAACCTCTTACTCTGTTTTCCATGATGCACTAAAAATACATTAAAAATCCACTACTTTGAAAATTCGGTGTCTGTATGGTGTCCCCACTTTTTTATTGCATTGTTAAACTCATAGACTGCATCTGTCTGGGAGGCAAGTGACAGGATGATACATCACAGGTGCTGTATCTTCTAAGATTACCTGTTTCTCATCTGGTCATAACAGCATAACTTTAGTTTGTTCTCTCTTGTTGCAACGCTGTAATGTTAGAAATTACAACAACATTATCAGGCAATATGTAAGATTTTAACCTTGAGGGTTTTAGACATCTTTAGGCAGTCTGATTGCATTTAGCCCATCCATCCATCCATCCATCCATCCATACAGTGGTGCTTGAAGGTTTGTGAACCCTTTAGAATTTTCTATATTTCTGCATAAATATGACCTAAAACTTCATCAGAGTTTCACACAAGTTCTAAAAGTAGATAAGAAGAATCCAGTTAAACAAATGAGACAAAAATATTATACTTGGTCATTTATTTATTGAGAAAAAATATCCAATATTACATATCTGTGAGTGGCAAAATTATTTGAACATTTGCTTTCAGTATCTGGTGTGACCCCCTTGTGCAGCAATAACTGCAACTAAACATTTCCGGTAACTGTTGATCAGTCCTGCACACCGGCTTGGAGGAATTTTAGCCCATTCCTCCGTACAGAACAGCTTCAACTCTGGGATGTTGGTGGGTTTCCTCACATGAACTGCTCGCTTCAGGTCCTTCCACAACATTTCAATTGGATTAAGGTCAGGACTTTGACTTGGCCATTCCAAAACATTAACTTTATTCTTTTTTAACCATTCTTTGGCAGAATGATTTATATCCTTAGGGTCGTTGTCTTGCTGCATGACCCACCTTCTCTTGAGATTCAGTTCATGGACAGATGTCCTGACATTTTCCTTTAGAATTCACTGGTATAATTCAGACTTCATTGTTCCGTCAATGATGGCAAGCTGTCCTGGCCCAGATGCAGCAAAACAGGCCCAAACCATGATACTACCACCACCATGTTTCACAGATGGGCTAAGGTTCTTATGCTGGAATGCAGTGTTTTCCTTTCTCCAAACATAATGCTTCTCATTTAAACCAAAATGTTCTATTTTGGTCTCATCTCTCCACAAGACATTTTTCCAACAGCCTTCTGGCTTGTCCACGTGATCTTTAGCAAACTGCAGACGAGCAGCAATGTTCTTTTTGGAGAGCAGTGGCTTTCTACTTGCAACCCTGCTATGCACACCATTGTTGTTCAGTGTTCTCCTGATGGTGGACTCATGAACATGAACATTAGCCAATGTGAGAGAGGCCTTCAGTTACTTAGAAGTTACCCTGGGGTCCTTTGTGATCTCGCCGACTATTACACGCCTTGCTCTTGGAGTGATCTTTGTTGATCAACCACTCCTGGGGAGGGTAACAATGGTCTTGAATTTCCTCCATTTGTACACAATCTGTCTGACTGTGGATTGGTGGAGTCCAAACTCTTTAGAGATGGTTTTGTAACCTTTTCCAGCCTGATGAGCATCAGCAACGCTTTTTCTGAGGTCCTCAGAAATCTTCTTTGTTTGTGCCATGATACATTTCCACAAACATGTGTTGTGAAAATCAGACTTTGATAGATCCCTGTTCTTGAAATAAAACAGGGTGCCCACTCACACCTGATTGTCATCCCATTGATTGAAAACACCTGACTCTAATTTCACCTTCAAATTAACTGCTAATCTTTGAGGTTCACATACTTTTGCCACTCACAGATATGCAGTATTGGATCATTTTCCTCAATAAATAAATGACCAAGTATAATATTTTTGTCTCATTTGTTTAACTGGGTTCTCTTTATCTACTTTTAGGACTTGTGTGAAAATCTGATGTTGTTTTAGGTCATATTTATGCAGAAATATAGAAAATTCTAAAGGGTTCACAAACTTTCAAGCACCACTGTAACCACTTATCCTGTGCAGGGTCACGGGCAAGAGCCTATCCCAGCTGACTATGGGCCTCTCACGGGGTACACCCTGGACAAGTCGCCAGATCATCGCAGGGCTAACACATAGAGACAAACAACCATTCACACTCACAATCAATTTAGAGCCACCAATTAGCCTAACCTGCATGTCTTTGGACTGTGGGGGAAACTGGAGCACCCGGAAAAAGCCCACGCAGACATGGGGAGAACATGCAAACTCCACACCAAAAGGTCCCTGCTGGCCACTGGGCTCAAACCCAGAACCTTTTTGATGTGAGGCAACAGTGCTAACGATTACACCACCATGACACCCCGCATTTAGCCAAGCATTTACCAAACTAGCTCCTTTGCTAATGTGATATTTGCAGAAGATAGCCTTGTCAAGGTTAAGTAAACGCAACTACTTCTATGTTGTTTTGGTGACGTATATTTATGATTACTTGATAAATTCATACGATTTGAAAGTACTTGATTATCGTCTCATATGAAACCTTATTTTTTGTCTTTTTCACGTGTGTAAAATTTCAGCCACAAAGACACCCAGCTAGTGTCCATCTATCCATCCATCCATCTTCTGCCACTTATCCAGGTCTGGGACAGCAATTCCAGCAGAGACACCCAGGCCTCCCTCTGCCTGGCCTCCTCCTCCTCCTCCACTGAAGCATTCTCAGACCAGCCAAGCATTATAATCTCTCCAGCATGTCCTGGGTCTGCCCTGGGGTACCCTCCTGGTTGGGCATGCCTGGAAAACCTCACCTAGGAGGCATCTGGGAGCATTCTAGACAGATGCCTGAACCACTTCAGTTAGCTCCTTTTGATAAAGAGGAGCAGTGGCTCTACTCTGAGCCCCTCTCAAATGTAAAAGCTCCTCACCTTGTCTCTAAAGGCCAATTTATGCTGACAACGCAGTCCTCGCAGATGGCATCGCAGATGGCGTCTGCGTAGCCCCCCCCCTTCGCAGACGCTCTGCGCGCACCTCCCAAAAATTGTGACCACCGCAGAAGCCTCGCAGACAGCGTCGCAGACAAGAGGGCTCTGATTGGTCCACTCTGCATCCACTGTACACGCACTTCCGCTTCCCTACTTTCCCGGTTTGGTTTGTTTTCACTACCGCCATTTTTAAAAACACGAGTGAAGATGGAGCAGCACGAAGAGCGGTTGATCGAGGAAGTGAGGAAGTACGTACATCTATACGACTCCAGTTCTAGTCATTATAAGTAACCAGAGGATAAACACTCCACTAACCACACCCACCAACTACTCCTAGTGATTTCGCGACTTCGCGCCCCCTTGCGTTGTGGCGGTGAATAACATCGCGCATGCCTATTACTCCCCGCTCAACGATAAATTACAACTGTCTGCGAAAAGCTATCTGTGAAAGCCTTGTCGGAAGAGCATGCAGAGGCCCTAAGGATGAGCTCAGACATCCTTCAGAGGAAGTTCATTTCTGCTGCTTGCATCTGTGAACTTGTTCAGTCTTATTTTGGTCACTACCCACAGCTCATGGCCATAGGTGAGGGGAGAAATGTAGATTGATCAGGAAATCAATAGCTTTACTGTTGGCTCAGCTCTCTCTTCACGACATCAGACAAGTACAGCTTCCACATCACTGCAAAAGCTGCACCAATCCATCTGTCAATCTCCCAATCAATTCTTCCCTCAATTCTGAACAAGACCCTGACATACTTGAACTCCTCCACTTGAGGCAAAGACTCATCCCCAAACTGAAGTGGGCAATCCACCCTTTTCTGGCTAAGAACCATGGCCTCAGAATTGAAGGTGCTGATTCTTATCCCAGCCACTTCACACTTGGCTGCAAATTGCCCCAGCACAAGCTGGAGGTCATGGCTTGATGAAGCCAACAAAACCACATCATCTGTAAAAGGTATGAAGAGAAAGAGTGACCAAAGGCAGCCCTGGCTGAGACCAACACCTACCAGGAATGAGTCTCACTTATTCCCAGCAATGCGAACAAAGCTCTTGCTCCAGTTATACAGGGCCTGAATGACCTGTAGCAGCAAGCCTGATACCCCATACTCCTGGAGCACCCCCCCCCCACACACACAGGACACCTTGAGGGACACAGACCTATTCCTTTGCCAAGTCCACAAAGCATATATAGACTGGTTGGGCACACTTCCATATACCCTTGTGAGTGTATATGAGTCAAAGAGCTGGTGCAGTGTTCCACAACCAGGATAAAAACCACATTATTCCTCCTGAATCTGAGGTTCAACTACCATACAGACTCTCCTTTCCAGCACCATAACATAGACCTTCTCAGGGAGGCTGAGGAGTATGATCCTCCTAAACTTGGAACACACCATCCGATCCCCCTTCTTAAAAAGGGAGACCACTCCAGTCTGCTAATCCAGAAGCACTGAACCCAATCTCCACACAATGTTTAAGAGAGGTGTCAGCCGAGACAGCCTCACAACATCCAGGACCTTAAGGGACTTGGGCTGGATCTCATCCACTCCCGGGGCCTTGCCACTGAAGAATTTTTTAACCACCTCAGTGGTTCTCACAGCCCTAATGATGGGAGAATCTCCCTCTGAGTCCTCATATTCTGCTTCCTGTATGGAAGGCATGTGAGTGGGATTCAGATCCACAAAGTATTCTTTCCACTGCCTGACTATGTTCTCAGCTGAGGTCAGCAGCACTCCATCTCCACTATATACAGTAATGGAAAAACACTGCTTCCCCCTCATGAGTCATCTTACAGTTTGCCAGCATCTCTTCGAGGCTGACTGAAAGTCCTGCTCCATGGCCTCACCGAACTTTTACCATACTCCGCTTGGCCAGTTGGTATCTGTCAGCTGCCTCCAGAGTCTTACAAGCTAAGCAAGCTTGATAGGACTCCTTCATCTTGATGGTTCCCTTTACCACTGGTATCCACCACTGGGTCTGGGGTTGCCACCATGACAGGCACCAACAACCTTACAGCTGCAACTCTGTAAGCTGCCTCAGCAACGGAGATGTGGAACCATGGCCCATTCTGATTCAATATCCCCAACCTCCCTAGGAATGCAGGAGAAGTTCTGCTGGAAGTGGGACTTGAAGATCTTCCAGATAGGAGCCTCTGCCACTAGGCTCCTATCTATGGAAATGAGCAATACCTGAACTCTCTAATATGCATTAGTGGTCTCCTCCCATAAGCATCCACTGATCTCATTCTCACCATTAGTTCTGTATGATACTATATGAATGTATGAATGATCCACTTATTCTCATTCTGAAATAAACTTAGGACTGTGGTGAAAGAACTATGTATGTGAAAGAGCTACTGTATTTAAATACATGTTTTAATAGACCATTAGAATGGATCACATTACCTTTTAAATATAATGTTGGAATGTTGTTGGACCTGAGGTTCTGAAAGGGGCATGAGGGATAGGCTTTTTTACATATTTTTAGAAAGAGATACTTGATGAATGTTAGGAAGATTCTTCTACCGTCATCATTAAACCAGACTAAATTCTCTGAATACAATCATTACATTTTCCCTTCCTTTAACACTATTTGGAAAGCTACTAAAGTTGAATTTTCCCTTAATTTATTATTTTCAACAGCCAAACGAAACAGAATTGTTGTTGTTGTATTTTAAATCAGGGATTGGTTTTATGGGTGGTGTAGTGGTTAGCACTGTCGCCTCACAGCGAGAAGATTCTGGGCTCGAGCCCAGCGGCCGGCGAGGGCCTTTCTGTGTGCAGTTTGCATGTTCTCCCTGTGTCTGCATGGGTTTCCTCCGGGTGCTCCGGTTTCCCCCACAGTCCAAAGACATGCAGGTTAGGCTAATTGGTGGCTCTAAATTGACCGTAGGTGTGAATGTGAGTGTGAATGGTTGTTTGTCTCTGTGTCAGCCCTGTGATAGCCTGGCAACTTGTCCAGGGTGTACCCTGCCTCTCACCCATAGTCAGCTGGGATAGGCTCCAGCTTGCCTGTGACCCTGTAGAACAGAATAAGCGGCTACAGATGATGGATGGATTGGTTTTATTTTCCTCTTGATACACTGAGCTGGGTTTGAATGCTGAGTCATTGAGATCTGGCAACGCTGATTGGTGATTTAACCACAGGGATGAGCGAGCTGTCAAGACAACTGTTCATAGGGATTTTAAAATAGTGACAACCATTTATTTCTGTTTTTTCTGTTTAGTCTTTCCATACTAAAATAGGCACAATGATTTTAGATTTGTATAATATTTGAGAGCCCCCCGTCCAAACTATTAACTGGTGAATCAAGGTTTTAAAGTGCATATCACGGGTAAATTCAGGAGCAAGATCAATGTAATTCTCCTATTTTATACTAAACTTTGGTCAAATTTCTGTCACATTCTGCATTTTGTGCAATTTTTTTACCTTGCGCAATACCAGAAAAATTCAGTTGAAATCAAGCCATTTGAGGCGAATTGGTCCGCCTCTGAAAAAACTTGCCATTTGGATTTCCCAGGAAACATTGACTTTCGTGACATCACGTGTGGGATGCCTCCCTCTGAATCTTACGTCAGTGTTGGTTTGTTTATGAGAAAACAACCTGGTGGTTTTCTGCAAATTTCTTCAACATTATTACGTAATTATTAAAATAGTTAACAGATGTATCATAGGAGGGTGTAGCAACACCAATCTTGATGGGATTAGTACTCATTATTTCCCAAAATACTGGACAATGAGAGAGAAATGGGAGCGCTTCATGCGAGGCACCCGGAAAAATTGGCTACATGCTACAGACTACAGCATCATATGCGGGGCTCACTTCACAAGGCCCGACGACTTTGAGAACTATTTGCAGTGGGAATGGGCTTTGCGAGGCAACTTGATCTGAAAAAAGATGCAGTTCCATCTGTCAGAATGCCCAAAGCAACACCGTCTCCATCTGTGTCAGCGTCACCAAAGGAGCCAGCCGTGTTCGTCTTCCCTGACAGAAGGCGAAGTGCCGCATCCACTGAGGCCCTCGAAGCCGAGGACCAAGCAGAGCCAAGAAAAAGACCAAGAAAATTGGCAATTCACAAATTGACTGTTGCCAGGGTAAGAAATAAGAGAGACTATATATTAGGTGTTCCTGTGTTTGTGTGGTACACGGATAATGTTATTTATTGACACACAAAAGTAAACAACACGAAAGCGCTGGGTGATAATACACTTACTTCACATGTATCAAGGGATATGTGTGTCAGGACTTGAGATCTTGGGACCTGTCAAACACATTAAATGTATATACAACCCTGCTTAGCCGATTCCATGTACACACATGGAATTGGCTAAGCAGGGTTGTATATACATTTAATGTGTTTGACAGGGTCAATGCGCATCTACAACCCCGATTCCATAAAAGTTGGGACAAAGTGCAAATTGTAAATAAAAACAGAATGCAATGATCTGGAAGTTTCAAAATTCCATATTTTATTCAGAATAGAACATAGATGACATATCAAATGTTTAAACTGAGAAAATGTATAATTTAAAGAGAAAAATTAGGTGATTTTAAATTTCATGACAACAACACATCTCAAAAAAGTTGGGACAAGGCCATGTTTACCACTGTGAGACATCCCCTTTTCTCTTTACAACAGTCTGTAAACGTCTGGGGACTGAGGAGACAAGTTGCTCAAGTTTAGGGATAGGAATGTTAACCCATTCTTGTCTAATGTAGGATTCTAGTTGCTCAACTGTCTTAGGTCTTTTTTGTTGTATCTTCCGTTTTATGATGCGCCAAATGTTTTCTATGGGTGAAAGATCTGGACTGCAGGCTGGCCAGGTCAGTACCCGGACCCTTCTTCTGCGCAGCCATGATGCTGTAATTGATGCAGTATGTGGTTTGGCATTGTCATGTTGGAAAATGCAAGGTCTTCCCTGAAAGAGACATCGTCTGGATGGGAGCATATGTTGCTCTAGAACCTGGATATACCTTTCAGCATTGATGGTGTCTTTCCAGATGTGTAAGCTGCTCATGCCACACGCACTAATGCAATCCCATACCATCAGAGATGCAGGCTTCTGAACTGAGTGCTGATAACAACTTGGGTCGTCCTTCTCCTCTTTAGTCCGAATGACATGGCGTCCCTGATTTCCATAAAGAACTTCAAATTTTGATTCATCTGACTACAGAACAGTTTTCTACTTTGCCACAGTCCATTTTAAATGAGCCTTGGCCCAGAGAAGACGTCTGTGCTTCTGGATCATGTTTAGATACGGCTTATTCTTTGAACTATAGAGTTTTAGCTGGCAACGGCGGATGGCACGGTGAATTGTGTTCACAGATAATGTTCTCTGGAAATATTCCTGAGCCCATTTTGTGATTTCCAATACAGAAGCATGTCTGTATGTTATGCAGTCCCGTCTAAGGGCCCGAAGATCACGGGCACCCAGTATGGTTTTCCGGCCTTGACCCTTACGCACAGAGATTCTTCCAGATTCTCTGAATCTTTTGATGATATTATGCACTGTAGATGATGATATGTTCAAACTCTTTGCAATTTTACACTGTCAAACTCCTTTCTAATATTGCTCCACTATTTGTTGGCGCAGAATTAGGGGGATTGGTGATCCTCTTCCCATCTTTACTTCTGAGAGCCGCTGCCACTCCAAGATGCTCTTTTTATACCCAGTCATGTTAATGACCTATTGCCAATTGACCTAATGAGTTGCAATTTGGTCTTCCAGCTGTTCCTTTTTTGTACCTTTAACTTTTCCAGCCTCTTATTGCCCCTGTCCCAACTTTTTTGAGATGTGTTGCTGTCATGAAATTTCAAATGAGCCAATATCGTCTTGTCTTGTCTTCTTCCGCTTATCCGGGGCCGGGTCGCGGAGGCAGCAGTCTGAGCATGGAAGCCCAAACTTCCCTTTCCCCAGACACCTCGGCCAGTTCCTCGGGAAGAACACCGAGGTGTTCCCAGGCCAGCCGAGAGACATAGTCCCTCCAGCGTGTCCTGGGTCTTCCCCGGGGCCTCCTCCCGGGGGGACATGCCTGGAACACCTCCCCAGGGAGGCATCCAGGAGGCATCCAAAAGAGATGCCCAAGCCACCTCAGCAGATTCCTCTCGATGTGGAGGAGCAGCGGCTCTACTCTGAGCTCCTCCCGAGTGACTGTGCTTCTCACCCTATCTCTAAGGGAGCGCCCTCCTAGAACTGCCACCTTATTGTGGTGGAGGGGTTTGTGTGCTTGAATGATCCTAGTAGCTATGTTGTCGGGGGCATTACGCCCCTGTTAGGGTCTCCCAAGGCAGACAGGTCCTAGGTGACAGGCCAGACCAAGAGCAGTTCACCAAAACCCTTATGGAGAATGGCAGTGGCGTCGCCCGGTATGGCGCAGCCGGGGCCCCACCCTGGAGCCAGGCCCGAGGTTGGGGCTCGTATGCGAGCGCTCGGTGGCCGGGCCTTTGCCCACGGGGCCCAGCCGGGCTCAGCCCGAAGCGGTGACGTGGACCCGACCTCCTGTGGATTCACCACCCACAGAGGTAGCCGTAGGGGGCCGGTGCAGTGTGGATTGGGCGGCAGTCGAAGGCAGGGGCCTCGACGACCTGATCCCCGAACACAGTGGCTAGCTGTTGGGACATGGAATGAGCCAATATTTGGCATGAAATTTCAAAATGTCTCACTTTCGACATTTGATATGTTGTCTATGTTCTATTGTGAATACAATATCAGTTTTTGAGATTTGTAAATTATTGCATTCCGTTTTTATTTACAATTTGTACTTTGTCCCAACTTTTTTGGAATCAGGGTTGTATCTATTGTTACATAAATCATATTTTTTCTAATTACTATTATGTATTTATATATTTCTTCATTTAGAAGAGTACTGGCTACTGTAGGAGAAAGATTTCATAAGCTACACAGCTTATGAAATCTTTCTCCTACAGTAGCCAGTACTCTTCTAAATGAAGAAATATATAAATACATATATGTTATTTACCAGCCTAAGGTCAGTCTGTATCGTGAAATACTGTGACCGAGGTCTTGAAAGTACTGAGCGAGGCCCTCTGGGCTGAGGTCAGTCAGTATTCAAGGCTGAGGTCACGGCATTTCACCATACGGACCGACCTTAAGCTGGTAAATTTTATATATATATATATAATTTTTTTTTTAACCAAATTCTAACAGAAAATGAGAGCGCCCGAAAGGGAAAACCGAGCCGAGCCGCCATTTTGAATCCTCATTCATGGCTGTAATGCAAATTGTTTCCTCCTCAGTATACAAGTGCACTTCCATGGCAGGAAAAAAACTACATTTTGCCACCTATGTAGTCCCCTATTTATACAAATAGGAGTCATTCAGGATTCAGCCATGTTTTTGCTCGGTGTTAGCAAATTACAGGTTTTTAGCTTTCTCCTGAAATATTTTCTTTTATTTCTTCTTCCTCAGGGTAGTTAAACTCGCTTTTGCTGTGAAAACTGTCGTTATCACTATACATGCTGTAAAATTAATGCTATTCTCCTGAGAAATGCTGGCAAAAATGTACAAGATTTTTGATAATTTTATAAATAAATCTTATAAAAAAAGATAAATGTTGACAAAAAATACTACTATGTTTGTTGTTGTTGTGAACGAGCGAGTCGCCAGAGGTCAGTAAAGCTGGGCATACACTGCGATTTTTTCAATCGCGGTATTCAGCTGCTGCTCACACTGCACAAGTGAATCGCAGGGGTAAACAGCACGCAGCTTACGATTCCTGTTCTCACACTATACGATCCGATGCTCGGATGCGATGCTCGGGATTTCAAACAGGTTTGATTTTCATCCGATCAATCGGGAGGAGGTCGTGAGGTGTTAATCGCTTGTCGTTACCCCATGTATACTACACGATCCGAGACGCACGATTGAGCCAAAACTCGGCCCGATCTCCAAAACAGTCGCACGAGTGAAAATCGTGTCAAAATCAGGCCAAAAATTGCATAGTGTATGCCCAGCTTAACCGGGGTCCGTACAGTAGGATACGGACCAGCTCGCCAGCCAATTAGAGCGCAGGATTTGGACCGCGAAAAAAATAATAGTAATTAAAAAAAATATGAGTTATGTAACAATAGATAGATGAGCATTGATACACGAATCCATGGGTTTAGAAGCTCAGGTGACAATTCCATAATTCAATGCAAAATCGCTAGCTGCTAAACTTGGTCTACACAGGCTGTGCACTGAAACCGTGCAAGCTCGCGCAGCCTGCTGGCGCTTCCACAGGTGACGTCATGAATCTGGCTCCAGACTCCCTTGGGATTTTTCCAGAAGCGTTTTATTTATTTATTTTTTCTGCTGTAGACAGATAGCCTTGTGCAAAATTACCCTTCTGGATGAGTGTGTAAAGGGACATTCTTTCATATTAAAAAAAACCTAATTTGGTCCAGGATATGCACTTTAACGATCAAGGGGTTCAAATGAATCACGCGCTGTTCGATTCATGAACAAGAATCAAAATCACAGGAAACGCTGTAATCCCATGTGTGTATTATCCCAGGGAAGGAATGGAAACTTCTCTCTCGTATATCACTTACACTATCAGAGATGATCTGTTACGGGGACATGTAGCCTAGAAAACTATCCGATTCATTCACGTTGTGGTTCGATTTGCTGAAAAGAATCGAACGAATGAATCATTAGTGAATCGACTCTCACAAACTAGGATGCTTCATGTTGTACACAAACACGCTTTGTGGTATCAGTTGTAAAAGAAAACAGTTTAGAACTATGTATATAATCGATTGTTTAATTTATTAGCATTTTCTGGACCTCTTAACTATATTCAATAGTAAACTGGATTTAATCCAATTTACTCAAATTTTAAAGGTACTACGGAATAATAGATTATATATGGAGTTACACACACTGGATTTTTCTCCTTCATGTAAACAAGTGATTGTGGTAAAGCTTAATAATCTTACAAAATTTCAAGAAAATAGAGATTTTGAAAAATGAATCGGTCTTCACCTGTGTGTAGTGTAGTGTAGTGTAGTGTTTGGTTGTAGTGCATGAGTCATTGTGTCTGGCTTCACACAGCCGGAACAAAAAACACAGCACAGTCAAGCTGGGGCCAAACAAACCCGAGCTGCTCCAGCAGTCAGGCTGAGTGCACAGCTGCCAGGCTAGCACACTGTCACAGGACAACTCACCAGCTGGTATATAGCTCTTATAAACCTTTTCCCCACATACCAGGAAAACAACAGAGCCTCTCCTGCAAGGACAGTCACCCTCACGGAGAGACCGAGACCGTGGAAATGGCCACAGCGACAGTGGCTGAAGCTGAGCAGACCTCCACCGATGCAGCTAACGCTTTCTTACACGTTCATGATTCGGGTTGGACTGAATCTCAGCTTCGCAAGTACCCGTTCCAAACTAAACAAATCCCACGGCTTTCTCATACAGACCCCCGAGCAGAGATCCTCATCAACAACGAGGTAATATTGTCTTTATATGCCTGCAGTAGGTATGTGGAGAGCTAACTAGTTGCTATATCATATCTAGCGTTGATTGATTGATTGATTATTTTTAAGTAAACAGGGCATGCTAGCTAGAACACTGTTCCGTATATGTTAGCTGGGTTAGTCATCACTAACCATAAACAGTGATTTCAGTAGACTGTGCTTATGCACATGGTGGCAGAGAAGAGGTCTATGGACAAACTACTGAACATCATGGACGATGCTAGTCACCTTCTACACACCGTCATCAGCAACCAGAGGAGTCTGTTCAGTGACAGAATGCTCCTTTCCAAGTGCAGGATGAACAGACTTAAAAACTCCTTTGTCCCTCACGCCATCAGGCTGTACAGCTCCTCTCTGGGGGGAACAGGACGATAGAGGGAATGGGAAGGAGCAGTAGCCTAGCCTGACAATGTGCAATACCTCTCCTGCTAGATTTTTTTTCTCCCTCCATATTTTATTTTTTTTATTTCTATATGTTAATAATTAACTTATCTAGAAGTTTTCTCTATTTTTTCCCTCTGTTTATTATGTAATGCTGCTGCTGGAATTTTAATTTCCCTGAAAGAACCCTCCCAAAGGGATCAATAAAGTTCTTTCTACCTATGATCCCATATAGACTACCTAGCTCACTAGTAACACTACTGTCATCCATTATCTGTAGCCGCTTATGCTGTGCAGGGCAAGCTGGACCCTATCCCAGCTGACTATAATGGGGTTCAAGTCACCAGGGCTGACACATAGAGACAAACAACCATTCACACCTACAGCCAGTTTAGAGCCACCAATTAGCCTAACCTGCATGTCTTTAGGCTGGTGGGGACCCGGAGTAAACCTATGCAGAACATGCAAACTCCACACAGAAAGGCTGGGCTCGAACCCAAGACCTTCTTGCGGTGAGGCGACAGTGCTAACCACTACACCACATCATTTTCCGTTATTGTTTACCATGAGCAATGTCGGATATTCAAGCTACTGTATCATACATTTTATGGTGGTTAGATGAAAATAATAATAGTGAATGCGTAGCATAGTGCTCTACAGTTTCACTTGCTTATAGACTGGAATATAAATCCAGGTGTAGTTCCGTATAATGAGCTTTCATTGCGTGCATTAGAAGCTGCTCGGAGGCTTTAGTCATGCGAGCGCAGTGCGAGCTGTTGGCCACGCCCCCGCGCTTTATTGGTGCAAGTACAAAATGTTCTGACCCGACAGCACGCGCGCTCGAGCCCTGACTGACATCAACAAAGCGTTTAGATTGGCCTTATCAAACTTTTAGTTCGTAACAACGGGTTTAAAGAAAACCATTTCTTTTCTGGGTTTTAAATTAAGGTATGATTTGGGTTGTGAAGTATAAGTGTGTTTTTGAACAGAAATCAGTCTGAAATATTCGCTGTCAACACAACAGAACATGCCGTTCAAGAACGAGTCGGCTCTTTGAACCGGTTCTTTTAGGTGAACGCTAAGAACCGACTCACATAAGTGAGTCATGTTTTTCTTTAGATTAGATAAAACTTTATTGATCCCTTTGGGAGGGTTCTCTCAGGGAAATTAAAATTCCAGCAGCGTCATTACAGGATAAATAGAGAGAACTACTTCTAGATAAATTAAGTATTTACATATACAAATATAAAAAAAGTCTATTGCACATTGTCCAGTATTGCTTTCTGTCAAGCCAAGTCAGCTTTGTCAGTTTCTTCATATGCACAGGTCATACAAGGAAATTACGTTTCTCTCTATCCCATGTAAAAACATAGACAAATATAGGACTGACATTAACAAGACAAACATTAAAGTGCAAGACAGGACCAATAGGTTACTGCTCCTTCCTGTCCTCCTGTTAGCCATCCTGGTATTTCTTTAAATTGAAAAATCTTCACAGTGAACTACAGGGTATAAACACAAGGCAAGGGCGGCACGGTGGTGGAGTGGTTAGCACGGTCGCCTCACAGCAAGAAGGTTCCGGGTTCGAACGCAGCGGCCGGCGAGGGCCTTTCTGTGTGGAGTTTGCATGTTCTCCCCGTGTCTGCGTCTGTTTCCGCCACAGTCCAAAGACATGCAGTTAGGTTGACGTGGGGCGGCCTTGGGCTGAGGTGCCCTTGAGCAAGGTACCGAACCCCTGACTGCTCCCCGGGCGCTCTAGTGTGGCTGCCCACTGCTCTGGGTGTGTGTGCATGTGTTCACTGCTTCAGATGGGTTAAATGCAGAGGATGAATTTCACTGTGCCTGAAGTGTGCATGTGACAAATAAAGGTTTCTTCTTTTATGATCGTTTATGATTTGGGTTAAAGGATTTAAAAATACAAAGCAGTGTTTTGTTAATCAAAAAGATGTTTGGAAGCCGAAAGAGTTGGCTCGTTTTGGTGAACTGAATCAAATGATGTGACTCATCAAAATAATGTTTCCGCTTATGGCGTCAGGTTGGCCGCTGTGTGGCGCTGTTCAGCACTCAGAAAAGCGGCACGTTCCTGCAGTCACGTAGCACAAGCGAGCGTGCAAACCCTCCCCCCGCAGAACTAACCAGCGCCTTCTTGTGCACTTTCGGTATCTAGCAGGCAGTTTATGGCAGTGTTACAGCCTGGATGTATATCTAGGATGAGAATCTTTTATTTTCACAAAACCAAGCCCAAAAGGTTTTGTGCATATCACATTTTAGTGCATTATTATTATTATTATTATTATTATTATTATTATTATTATTATTGATGTGGCATGACCCTTAAGGAGTTAAATGGGCCTTCGGTTCAAGAAGTCATGTGTCTGAATGTGAGCAGATGTGGATAGAGCTGAAACACTACTTTGATTTTCATTTCAGATTGATTTAAAATGATGCCAAGGCACACTTGTCCATGACATCCTTATGTCCAGTCTTGTAGTTGCTTTATTAGATTGCCTCAAGGAGCTTAAGTTTATACATGCTACATAATAAAAGATGTACGCATTCAAAATGTTAATCACCTTGAAATGTGAATTTATTGATTTCCCAAATGGCTTTCCTTTCACAACCATCCTCCTTTTGCCTGTGTATCATCAAGCCAGAAACTTGCTCAACCGCCCATTTATGATGGAAACCCTTAGTGTGATTGTGACAGCATCTGTGGTTAAATGAATTATACAAACAATGTAGAATTGAATTCGTGTGCAATTAAAATTAGCATAATATGCATAATACAATATAATATAATACTAATATGGTATATAATGTATAATAATATAATACCAATATGCATAATACAACATGTTAGTTTATAAAAACTAGAACATATTGAAAGTTATAATATTGAAACGTTTACCACTTGGAAGTGTGGGGGGGGGAGGAAACTTGACACAACACTCCATGAAGCAGTGCTAGAATGAATACAGGCATGAATATTTTTTATTTTTATGCCTCCGCCACTGTAAGGTGCAGGAGGCATTATGTTTTCGGGCTGTCTGTCTGTCTGTCCGTCCGTGCGTGCGTCTGTCCCGAAACCTTGTGAACGCGATATCTCAAAGGCTAATGAAAGGAATTTCACCAAACTTTCACCATTTGTACGCTTTGGGATAAACATAAACTGATTAGATTTTGAGATCAAAAGGTCTAAGGTCAAGGTCACTGTGAGGTCAAACATCTGTCCGAAAACCTTGTGAACACAATGTCTCCAAGGCTGATACAAGTAATTTCACCAGGTCAAGATTACTGTGAGATCAAATGTCCATCCCCGAATCACAACTTAACAAGGCGTGTAGTCTACCGGGCGGAGGCATCCCCATTGACTCCGTTGGCGTCGAGTTCTCATCTCATCTCATCTCATCTCATTATCTCTAGCCGCTTTATCCTTTTACAGGGTCGCAGGCAAGCTGGAGCCTATCCCAGCTGACTACGGGCGAAAGGCGGGGTACACCCTGGACAAGTCGCCAGGTCATCACAGGGCTGACACATAGACACAGACAACCATTCACACTCACATTCACACCTACGGTCAATTTAGAGTCACCAGTTAACCTAACCTGCATGTCTTTGGACTGCGGGGGAAACCGGAGCACCCGGAGGAAACCCACGCGGACACGGGGAGAACATGCAAACTCCACACAGAAAGGCCCTCGCCGACCCCGGGGCTCGAACCCAGGACCTTCTTGCTGTGAGGTGACAGCGCTAACCACTACACCACCGTGCCGCCCGGCGTCGAGTTCTATCTAGTTTAATTTTTAATTTTTTTAAACCAAGCTCTATCAATATGTGATTAATTTCACTGGTAATGCCAGTCATATGGTCATAGTTACTAATGACAGCATTAAATGATTAAGGAATTTATAGCAATATAGCTGTTTATTCATTAATTTTTTAGAAAATAACATTTTAGAAAAGTTTTTTTTTTTTGCCGTTTTGCTCCAATTCTGACATGACCCCATTACAGAGTAATAGTGGAAAATGTACAGTTTTTAGTGTGAGTGGGAATGGAGTGTTCGAGGCTTTTACAAAGCAGTTATCTTTTTGTGAATTGGGCTCGGGGATACCATGCTAGATGATTTAAATTTTAGGAAAGGCAGCAGGCAAATCGCTATTCTTTCCAGTGCAAGAGCTAGCATCTGCCAGCAAAAATACTGCTGTATCTATCCAGACAGGACTAAATTTATCAGATGACCCCAGAGTTGAACAAACAGCAGTAGGTCACTTGGTCTCTAATTTCCTCAGGGAGGAGAAAAACACTGACATGGCTGATGTCCATGGGTGGAAATATAATCGCAGTGAAGCACCTGCAAATGGTGGAATTACTCCAGGTTTCCATGTAAATTTAATCCTGTCTGACTAGAGCTGAGGTGTGTTTTTCGGGATCTTATGTAACTGATGATGAAAATAAGAAGCTAATGTATGGGTTATGGCCTGCCTATAGTTGGCACACATTCAAGAATGTGATTTGGGTCATTGTAGTATGTGAATATTGCGTTAATGTAAATGGGTATAGTAGCTAGGGACAGAGGATATTTCTTGGAGTGAGCAAATAAAAAAAAAGCTTGTTATTTAAGCTAGGACAACAAGTGACTTCCTGCTCAGTGTGTTCCACAAGGTCTGACCTGTTTTCACTGATTAACGTCTGGCTGGAGTGATCGAAGCTCGTGCTCATGCATATAAGCAGCCCCAACTGCATAAACAATAAAATAGTGAAACTTTTTATTTTCCTCGTCTGGTGAGCAGATAATGCTCAATAAACTCTATAAATATGCTAAAGAACTAATTACAAAAATGCTCCTAGTTAAGTATTAATAAAGCTCTAGAAGCTGTAGAATGCAGATTATAATTTAATACATTAAAAATGATCAGCTCCATTATCAGTGAAACTATTTTTAACTACCCAGACATAATATAATCTTCTTTTAAATACATTTGTAATTATACCAAAATAAGATGGCGTTATCCTGACAAGTGTGCATCAGTTTTTCAGTTGAGGTTATGGATTTACAAAGCAGCAGTTAAAGAACAATGTTAGGAAGAGTGTTTTTTCTTTTTCTTCCATGATGTTCTGGTTGAATTGAGCTGGCCAGGACTGTCTTTGGTATATGTGACGTAAAGGCTACCAAATTACTAATCAGGTTTCAGATTACATCAGCTCCGTCTTGACCACAAGTACAGAAACTTAATTTCGCAGAGTTTCAGTGGCAAAGACTAATGCGATCGTAGATGGACTGGGTTGGCAGCAATTTGTCAGACGTCTTGTTTTATCCTGGTTGAATCATGACACCACTTAACTTGTCCAAAACAATTGCAGAATTCAAGCTAAGCTTGAGCATTAGCCTTTCATGGTGCAGGTTTATCTGAAAGTGTATGTTATTATCATAACTGAACAGGGCTTACGATTAGCTTCCTTCATGGAACTGAAATTGACCATTAGCTTGGTTGGTTGAAATAAGCCTGGCTTACCTAGTGAGCTTTCATCTTGGATCCATACTCTTCCAGGATTGTACTGATGCTGAGATGGTTGTGTAAACGAAGGCGAATCTGTCTTGGAGCACCACTGTTTTTAAATTATGATTATATTTAGCTTGACCTACGTTACTTCTTGTTGAACATTAGGGATTTAGAGGTTATTTGGCGTTGCCACCTGTGTAGGATTATGACTGATTGTAAAAGCTTTGGCATCTTGAGTATATGTGTGTGTTAAAAGCCAATAATCCATACTATCTGTATATGTTTATATTAATGCTACCATTTTTTTTTTTTTTTTTATAGGAACCTGTCGTGTTAACAGACACCAACTTGGTTTATCCAGCGCTCAAGTGGGACATCGGTTACTTGCACGAGAACATTGGCAATGGGGACTTTTCTGTGTACATTGCTGAAAGCCACAAATTCTTATATTATGACGAGAAGAAAATGTCGAACTTTGAGAACTTTGTACCAAAGTCACACAGAATAGAGATGAAGTTTTCCGAGTTTGTAGAAAAGATGCGCCAAACAGAGGAGCTGAATGGAAGACAGAGGTAAGGTGTATTAATGAACCACTTATCCTGTATCTACAAAATTGGTGGCTTAAAAATGTGTTAATTGCTGTTGTCTAGAATTCAAACCGTGGTTCATGTGTGTCTTAATGTAAACATATATTTTGCGGACAAATTAAATTTACTAGTTTGGGTTCAGGCCTTTGTGGCAGATTGCTGTAACAGCCGGTGTGCAAAGTTGTGGGACGTGTTTAGGTGCATGAAATCCAATCAAGGAAATAAAATCACTGCTGGGTGTCGTGAAGCTAGCAAGCAGAAAGAACACTGACCTCTTCATGCACTGATTTCACTTCTGTCACTGCCTCAGTTAGACATGATGTTTTGATGTGTGGAAAAATAAACAATCTCATCGACAGAATATCAAAGAGAGGTTTAAAGGTCCCATGGCATGGTGGTTTGTTGATGCTTTAAACGGGCTCGTGGAGGCTTCCGGATGTTATATCCGCAGCCTTTCTCGAAATGAACCCTCGGCACGTAAATATAGCTTCCTGGGAGAAAGCCCCATTTCAGCGCTTTTCCCAGTGCGTTGTTTTGCTAATGAGAAGCAGGAGGCGGGGAAGGGTAGAGGGTGGGGGCGGGCCATGGGGGGAGGGGCTTGACCAAGCTGCGCGCGCACACGTACTCGCTGCTATTAGCGCCTGTAGCCACGCTGCTAAGACAAAACCCCGTTCTCCCTCGGACTCCTTTCGTAAACTCAACGTGACGCAGAGAGTGAGAGTGTTCGGAGTGGTAGTTTATGAACGTATAATACCCTAGGCTTGAACATGCGCTCCATAACCAAAGAGGATAGAAGCAGCAACTACAGCAACATATCGCTTATCCAACAGAAGACATGCATTGCGGAGCAATAGTCAAACATAAGCTCATAAGTTACAGTCAATTTCCAGACTAAACTCAGTTTAACAGAGCATGCTGCATGCTTTTTAGTTTTGTAGCGCAGATTACCTGGCTAACTGCAGGAAGCGGTTAGCTACACAGCTAATGTAGCCATTGCTAGGCTAACGCACCGATTTTAAAACACGGCAAAACGACTTAACAGTTATACACTTACTTGTTCGGTGTTTGTTGCTGATGCGGCAGGGATGCTTAGTACGGACCCAGGCTTCAGTGACAGTTGATGTGCAAAACCTGCCCTGTACTGTCCCAAGTTGTGGAAACATTCCTCAGGAAAATGCTTCCGACAAACATACACCGTCTTAGGTAGACTCGACGGCGTATTATTGAAGTAAATAAAAGTAAGCCACTGCGTCTTCAGGGGCTCTCCCGTCGGCAGTAAAAACAGACTCTTTTCTGTGTTGTCACATCCATGTACAGTGCAATTTCCATGTTTCGCTCGCTTAGGTGATGCCATGTTGTGTCCTCTATGGTCTCCTCACTACAACTGGGCGGGGCAATCCATACAGTGGGTGGGAATCCAGAGGGGGGGCGTGGGGATCATCTCCCTTGCTGACGTAGTAAAGGGAAGAGCTTATCAACGCGCTGTTTTGACGCGCCATTCTCAAATGTTGGGCATAGTTTGGTTTACACATTATGAAATTTCTAGCCACTGGGGTGACTTAAGAAGGTCAGAGGAACTCATTTTAACGTTAAAAAACCTCAGAAAGTGAAAATTTCATGCCATGGGACCTTTAACAAATATTGTAATCTTTAAAACATATTATTCATACAGTACCTTTAACTCAACATCGATGTTAAAAAGTGGTTTGTGGTTATTGCCAAAAGACGGCTTGCCATTTTATGTAGTACAGCATGTGCCTGTGCGGGTTGGATTTTAGCTCCGTGGTCTAATGTTAGCAATGTGTGTCCTCTCATCGTAGTCTGGCTCAAACAACACTTGGCATCATTTTGCCTGAGCTCAGGAAATATGATGATATGAACTATTTCACTGAGCTCAGTTCATCATTCTGCCATAATGTGTTTGTGTTATTTATTTCTTTATTTGTTTGTTTTTAAATTGACCTGCAATCAAAACATTACTATATTATAATCACTAATAATTTTTTTATGACATTGTGTTTGTTAAAGCGGCAACCTGTGCTCAGAATGTTTTTTTTTTTTTGATGTTTAGTCCTTGACAATCTCATTTTAGTCACTTTATATTCATTTTACATACGGTACCATTCAAAAGTTTGGACACCCCTACTCATTCATAGGTTTTTCTGTATTTTGACTGTTTTCAATATTGTAGAACAATACTGACTACATCAAAACTATATGAAATATGGAATTATGTGGTGAACAAAAAAAATGTTAAAATGTTTCAGTTTAGATTCTTCATAGTCGCCAGCGTTTACCTTGACGCTTTGCACACTATTGGCATTATCTTAACCAGCTTCATGAGGTCGTCACCTGGAACGCTTTTCAGTTAACAGGCGTGCCTTGCCAAAAGTTAATTAGTGCAATTTCATGCCTTCTTAATGTGTTTGAGCTCAAACAGTAAATAATAAAAATACAGTAAATAGTCCTATTCCACAACTGTAGTAATCCATATTATGTCAAGAACCGCTCAACTAAGTAAAGAGAAACAACATCCGTCGTTACTTTAAGACATGACGTGACTTTTAATTAATAAAAATAAAGAAAAACAATTGAATTGTCCAAACTTTTGACTGGTACTGCCTATATTAAGACTTGATGCTTCTTTTGGTAAAATGGACTAATATATGAAGTGCTCTTTTTGTGTTAGACCACCCGTCTAAGCAATATTTTTATGTATACAGTACCAGTGTCCTGATTAGTGTTTAACTTGCTGTACCATACTTTCCAAGTGTAAACTAGTACAACACGATTGCTTTTGTCTCTTCACTTGTTGCCTCAATTTGTGCTATATGATTTTCTTTTTAAAGCAGATTTTAAATTGTGTTCTCCAGCACTGCTCAAACACACTCTGAAATGAATGTATGAGTTTTTTTTTTTTTTTTTTAATTGTTGTTCATGACTCAAAAATGGTCTGGTATAAGAACATTAGTGCTAATCATATAGTGCACACTATGACAGATGGATTTCGACTGGATCATTGATTTACTCCTTGTTTAGTTGGACTGAGTTGTATGATTACGTACGGTTTGCCAAAATCGCATTTGATGTGGAAAATTATCTGGCCACTTTGTATACTTTTTTCCATTGAGATGGCAAACATTTAATGGAAAAGTATTATAGTTTAAAGATTAAATCCCTTTACAGGACACCTAATTTACTGCTTTTTAGAAAAAAAAAAGCACAAGGTGTTACACGGAAATGCCAGTTTGTTAGAGTGCACATACAAGGTACGTTGATCTGATAGGTGCATCATGTAGATGTTGTTAGTAGTTGTATAGTTACTGACTGTAGCATGTTTTCCTCAGCTAGTCTCTATGCTGTCTATATAAAGAATCCAACCACCACAGGAACTCCTCTGCTCAGATATTATATGGGTTCTAGATCCAAGACTAACGCTGACATGGTTGTGGTATGAGTGTGGCATTGTTGTGTCCCCCCCAACAATGTCACTGCTCAGTTGAGAACAGTTTGCCAACCAAAAGCGGTCCTGTGGTCAGACACTAACCACTAATGAGGGCCTACATGATGCTTTAGAAAAAGGTATGTTGTAATTGTACATGTAATAAAGGCCAGTGTTTGTACATGCTGTTACCATGTCTGTCTCACTGCTGTGCTGAGAATAGTCAATATCTGGGGAGAAGTCTTATGGTGGTCCCTTTTCATGGATAAACAGATGACTTGCAGCCCCCTCTGATATATATATCTCTGTGTCCAGTGGATATGAGCAATTGCATGCTCTGATTGGCTACCCTACTCGTAGGATGAATATCAGCTCCTATACCGTGAGTAGAGAAAAACAAAATGACAGAGCGTGTTGCTGAACCAACTGAGGAGGAAATAAAAACTATACTAGACCCCCCCCCCCCCCCCAAAAAAAAAAAAAAAAATCAAATATTTAAAAGAAACAGAAATGGCTAAAGGGCGGCACGGTGGTGTAGTGGTTAGCGCTGTCGCCTCACAGCAAGAAGGTCCAGGTTCGAGCCCCGTGGCCGGCGAGGGCCTTTCTGTGCGGAGTTTGCATGTTCTCCCCGTGCCCGCATGGGTTTCCTCCGGGTGCTCCGGTTTCCCCCACAGTCCAAAGACATGCAGGTTAGGTTAACTGGTGACTCTAAATTGACCGTAGGTGTGAGTGTGAATGGTTGTCTGTGTCTATGTGTCAGCCCTGTGATGACCTGGCGACTTGTCCAGGGTGTACCCCGCCTTTCGCCCGTAGTCAGCTGGGATAGGCTCCAGCTTGCCTGCAACCCTGTAGAAGGATAAAGCGGCTAGAGATAATGAGAGAGAGAGAGAGAGAAATGGCTAAAAGAATATAGTTGTGTGTCGTGTCCCTCAATATCGCTTGTTCCATGCTCCAGCCCAGCTGATGGCAGTAATGCACCTGG
The DNA here is from genome assembly GCF_027579695.1 of Neoarius graeffei. Lineage (NCBI taxonomy): Eukaryota > Metazoa > Chordata > Actinopteri > Siluriformes > Ariidae > Neoarius > Neoarius graeffei. Next base: position 53,800,961 of record NC_083575.1, read on the forward strand.
TTTGCCAACTGCCAAAAATCATGAAGAAGAAGAAGAAAAAACCCCAAAAATAAAAAAAAAGCAACAAAATATGGAATAAAAGTATTTGATGGTTAGGTTTTTTTTTTTTAAATCAATTTTCAAGAATTATTAGTATAGCATTTTCATAAATTGCTCCGGTCATTTCACCGGTTTGTTTACATTCTAAGCAGAAATGATTTTGTCTGTACTGAAGTTTTGAATAAAGTTTTTCTCATCTCATTATCTCTAGCTGCTTTATCCTGTTCTACAGGGTCGCAGGCAAGCTGGAGCCTATCCCAGCTGACTACGGGCAAAAGGCGGGGTACACCCTGGACAAGTCGCCAGGGAATAAAGTTTTTATTTATCGAATTTGCTAAATTAAAAAAATATATATTTATTTATTATTTTTTATTTTTTAAAGAGTATACTTGCAGCAAACCCTGAATGACACAGTTGGGAGAAAAATTGTTGTGGATTTTCTGGGATTCAACTGGAACTGGATCAACAAACAGCAAACCAAACGAAACTGGGGGCAGCTAACATCAAACCTTTTACTCATAGGCATGGAAGGTACAACATCACAGCATAGTGTATAACCAGCCATTTTGTAGCACAGACATCCACATAATAAAGCTGCTTTGGTATTTATTTTTCATTTTTAAATTGCCTGAATGATTTTAATGTCCATCTCTGCTGTATTCTCTTCCATTGAAAAGGCAACGTGACACCAGCGCATTATGATGAGCAGCAGAATTTCTTTGCACAAATCAAAGGTTACAAGAGATGCATCCTTTTCCCACCAGACCAGTTTGAGTGTCTCTACCCTTACCCTGTTCATCATCCATGCGACAGGCAGAGCCAGGTATTGCTACTACTTCAGAAGGAGTTGGCACTTCAATCTTGAAACTGCAAATAAGGATGAAGTCATTTTTAGTTTTGCTGTACCGGTATATTATGTAAGAAATAAAACACAACGACGTGCCGTTATCGGAAAATTATCAAGTTAGGTGATGTCATCACCCAGAAGCTGATTATTTTCTGTTAACAAAACGTTTTATTCCCCTTTTACTACAGGAACTTGTCAGTGCTAACACTTAATTTTATTAATAAATAATACATTACACATACTATAAAGATAATTTAATGTTGAATGTCCACAAAAGACGTTAGTTCCTGTTATCACTAAGGTTATAGCAGCTATAAACCCTCGTTCTCTCACCAGCCTCTCTTCTCTTTCTTGAAGTTAATAAAATAAAAAATGCAAAAAAAAAAGTACAAGTCCTCTGTTGTGAAGACTTACAGAAAACCTCCTTACAGAAAAGTTAAGTGTCAACAATTACACGCTTTAAAAAAAAAAAATCTGCTTATGTGGAGCGTCCAGCATACAAGTTGTTTTTCTATAGAAATGCTCATGTATTAGCTCGAGTGCGTTATAAAGCTGTCAGTTGCTTCGCATCTGGAACTTCTCAGAGATGATGGTATAGAAAATTAATCAACATGTACAGTATTTGCCAATCAGATTTGATAATTCAGCAGCGCTGTGGTACAAGACAGTTGATTATTCATGCAGAACTTATTGCTACTAACACTGTGATTGGGGGAAAAAAAAAAACCAAATGGTTATAATCTTTGTTGCTGTTTCTTGCATTCCAAGTGTTTTTTTAGTAAATCGGTGCTTTTAATGTTCTACAATCCTTGATTTTTAAAAGTATGTTAAAGTATAGGCACACTTACAAAATTATTCCTAATTGCATATTCTTTGCATTGTAGGTTGATTTTGAAAACCCCGATTATGAAAAGTTTCCCAAATTTAAAAACGTCTTTGGATATGAGGCTGTTGTTGGACCAGGGGATGTGCTGTACATTCCTATGTACTGGTAAGAGATGTTTATTAGCTATATGTATAGAGTACGCTTAGCTTGATTTAGTCCCAGTAATGTGATTGATTATAAATAATTTAATGAAATAGTATTGAATTCCAAGTGGTATGGTCTGTCATTTTAAATTTGTAAAAGGCTACATACAAAGTTTTAACCACTGATCTATTAAAAAATAAATAAATAAAATATATATGGACAATCCATGAAATAAAAACTTTCTGCACTGTGTGTTTTTAGACAGTAACACATTGCTTATTGTTTTGGTGCTATATGCTTAACTTTGGAAGGAAATGCAGTCTTATTGCAGGTTTTGAATATCAGTGAAATAATCTACTTCAGCAATATTACACGAGCAAGAGTGCAGTTATACTGAATATCAGCACGGCAGCAGCCTCATGCCTATGGCTGAGTCACAGCTTTTCTAATATTAATAATTAATATTGAATAACTGACATTTCTGACACTATAAGGACAGTAATTTTGTACATTTTTGCTCCACAAATAGAAATAGATCCCAAAGAAGCCACACTCCCTTTATAGCCCTGCTGGTTAGCTAGCTCACACTGATTTTGTACGTTCCAGGTCTGTGTCAGTGTTCCTAACTTGACTGAATTAATGGTTTTAGTGGGACTCTTGCTAGAATTGTGATACATGGTGCATACAGACAAGTGGAGCGATGCACACAGTGAAACATCCCAGTGTGATTATACTAAATATCAACGCTCTTGGAATGCCGTTCGACCAATGAGACTAATGGACCAGAACTAACTGTAGGGTGATTGTGTCCTTTCAGATAGGGTTGCGACTGTATGTCTCAGATTTTGTTCATTTTTTTTTTTTTTTTATGTTTGTTGCTTGTGATTAAGACGAAAATCCGTAAAGTATTTTTGCTGATTTCTGACATTTTATTTTGATTCCTCAGAGAACTAAAATGTTAATATAAATAATATATTAAATACTAGCAGGTTACCCGGGCTTGTGTGTGTGGGGGGTGAAGCTCAGATGTAATTTTGAAAATTTATTTATTTAAAAAAGTATGTGATATATGTTAACCCAAGACAAACAAAAATCCAAACATCCACCACCCAGGGGCCCACCGGGGAACCCCTAGGGCCCAAATATGGAATTTCTGAGTTCTGCCAAATTGTGGCTATCTCCTGTACCTACGTGCCAAGTTTAGTGAAGATCTGTTGAAAGTTTGTGCTGATAAATGTAATGCGAAAGGCATTGAGGGAGGGGGTGGGTGGATGATGTGCCCCCCCCCAGGGACCTCCCTGGGGCCTGTACATAATTTTTTTTTTTTTTAAATATATATCTGCAAAATTTCGGGTCATTCCCCGACCTACTTGCCAAATTTGGTGAAAATCCGTCGAGAAATGGCAACGTTAGGTCAAGACAAACAAACTTTGCTGCTTATTATATAGATAGAACATGTAAAATTTAATATGAATTAAAATTAAAAGTCACAGCTTGTCCTTAAATTACTATATAAACTGACCTTCTGAGCATTTAGACAGATAGGAAATGTGTTTGTTGTTTTGTATGCCTTTATTTCAGGTGGCTGAATAATATTTCTGGAGCTGTTAAATCTTATGCATGGCTTCCCAGATGAAATTTTTTCAATTAGAAAATATGTTTGTCAGGGGAGTGAAAAAAAAATGTTTGAATTCAGCCAAAATACTTTACGAACTTTGGTTTTTGGTCACAAGGAAGAAATGTAGAAAAAAAAAATCTGAGACATGCAGCAACAACCCAATCCAATATGATTGAGTATGAAACCAAAACAGGAGTGATACTGTCCAATTGCAAATAGACTGCGGTGTATAAATAAGCAAGTCACACTTTTTAGAGTTTGACTCTGAAATTGATTAATGACTCTTGAATGAATCTTTCTGTTTAATAATGCAGGTGGCATCACATCGAGTCCTTGTTAAATGGAGGAGTAACTATCACCGTCAACTTCTGGTACAAGGTAGTCATGTTCATGCTGACTTTGCAACTAGAATTCTCTCATTCTCTCTCTCTCTCTCTCTCTACACACACACACACACACACACACACACACACACACACACACACACACACCCCAGTCAGCAAAGCTTGAGGTTAGGGCTTTGTGTAGGTCAATGAGCTTGCTTAATATGCAGGGGAATTGTCATGCTGGGACAGATTTGGGCTGCCTGGTTCCAGTGAAGGGAAATTGTATTGCTACATGTGCAATTGTGTGATTCCAACTTTGTGGGAACAGTTTGGGGAAGAACCACATACTGGTGTAATGGTTGGGTGTCCACATACTTTTGGCCATATTAAAAAAAAAAACTTTTCTATAATAAATGATCACTGAAACATGCATGCAGTCAAATACTTTGTTAGCTGTTGTTTTTTTTTTAAGTCTTATTCTTAGATAATTAGTAATAATAATAGGTAATAGGCTAATATGTTTAAAAAAAAAACAGCCTTACGTTATAGCCCTTTGATGGCTCAAAAACAGGGTGAAATCTGATGCTCCTGATTTAGAGCTTAAAACGTCAAGTGACTCCTTGCAAAAATTGTAAACAAACTGAAATATAAAAATATTTTTATAATAATGTTGGCGCTGCTGCAACTGAATCAGTGTCCCATGTTAAAGCTCAGGAATACTTTGAATGAATGAATGTACTTTCCCAAATGACCTCGCAGTGACCATTTAAGCAGCTCAAAGGATCCCTAGTTCTCCGTTTACCTACCACGACTTGGGTTCTACATGGATACACACATTGTAGAACCTGTTACTCCCAAAGCTCAGACTCATTTCAAAACTGCTTGTTACGTCAGTCCAGCCATAGAGAGCCTTTTGTATTATGGGATCTCGTATCACAACTGAAACCTACCTGTATTGTTCTTTTCAGGGTGCACCCACTCCAAAGAGGATAGAGTACCCACTGAAGGCCCATCAGAAGGTGGCCATTATGAGGAACATTGAAAAAATGTTAGGAGAGGCCTTGGGGGATCCACATGAGGTACTGAAAAGTAGAGCATTCAATCATAGTGTTTTTTTTTCTATTTTTAAACACTTCAGTACTGCATTGGAGATGGTCCTTCTGTCTTTTGACCTTAACCTAGATACAGAAATATTTGTCGCTAACCTGCTTTGAAGCAAAATTAAATTGAGCATACCTGTTTTGACAGCTGTTCAGGTTTTTATTAAGCCTTTCACATGAGAGTTTCTTTGATCATATCTTCAAGGTATAAAATGACGTTGGGCAGCATGTTTGGTGTGAGCAGTTCACACATTCGCATAGTCGGCAGACGTTGCTTGGACCAGGCGTTCCCAAACAGTTCGAGCAAACAACCCCAAGTAGATGATAAGTTTTCTGCGACCTCAAGCCTTTGACCACTCTACATGTTTTAAATTCTAGATGTATGATGCAAAGTAAGAGACTTAAAAACCAAAAGGATATTCTTTCCACTGACTTACCGGTCTCGTAAATGTTCTTTTGTTTGAAGAAAATAATCCACGCCGAGGTGGTGTGATAAGGTCTGACGTGAAGCAGCCTAGTTTATGCTTTTTGCATGATTTTGTGTGCGTATAGGAGCAATGGTAACGTAAGTTGCATTATTATTCACATACTCTAGTATCTTGTGTACATCTGGAAGATTTAAAAGCATTTGACAGTGTGTCAGAACCAAAACATCCCAGTCCATTAGGTTTCCAAGTCACATTGTAAAATGTTTAGCAGTTTTATGTACAGTGATGACCTCTGTAACTTTCTACTGTCATCATGATTATTATGGGCTACATCTCAAATCGGATACTCTGACCTTGCATTCAGAAGTATTTACTAGTCTAGAAAATGTAAAAGGCTGGTAGGCAAAACAGACTTTTCAGGAGGGTTCAAGGCTAGAACAGAGGTTTTTTAAATGCAAACACTAACCAATAGGAAAGTCGATTAGCGTTACTATTTAATAACACACTAGAATAGTGTATAAGAATGCAATTTGAGGCACAGTGCTCGTTTGTTTTGTGGAACTACATGGATGAAGGAAATTTCTTTTTTTTTTGCTGAACTACATTTGTGCAGCTTGTTAGTATAGTGAAAGAGTATAATAGCACGTTAAATTAAACATGGCTTATCTGAATGCGACTCCTAGAAATATCTAAAAATATTAGCACAAAATCTGTCGTTGATATTTTATATTAATATAAATATAGAGGTAATTTATCGAAAATCGCATGCTGATTGGTCGAGAGATTCGGACTAATTCTCGATAATCACCTCGAGCGACGCGGCCAATCACTTTGTCACTGTAAGGCTACGTTTACATTAGACCGTATCTGTCTCGTTTTCTTCGCGGATGCACTGTCCGTTTACATTAAACCGCCTGGAAACGCCGGGAAACGGGAATCCGCCAGCGTCCACGTATTCAATCCAGATCGTGTCAGCTCTGGTGCTGTGTAAACATTCAGAATACGCGGATACGCTGTGCTGAGCTCTAGCTAGCGTCTCATTGGACAACGTCACTGTGACATCCGCCTTCCTGATTCGCTGGCGTTGGTCATGTGACGCGACTGCTGAAAAACGGCGCGGACTTCCGCCTTGTATCACCTTTCATTAAAGAGTATAAAAGTATGAAAATACTGCAAATACTGATGCAAATACTGCCCATTGTGTAGTTATGATTGTCTTTAGGCTTGCCATCCTTCCACTTGCAAGTAGTAAGTGATGTGCGCTGGGATCACACACACAGCGGCTCAGTCCCGAATCGTGGCTTGTTCACTTCACTCGCGCGCTGTGTGAGCTGCGCAGGGCCCGAGTGCGCACCCTCCAGAGGGCACTCGCTGTTCAGGGCGGAGTGATTTGGAGCGCAGGATGCCTGCGGAGCCGAGCGTATCCGTGTATTGGTGTTGCTGTGTGCACGCTAATCGTTTTAAAAACGTTAATCTGATGATCCGCTGATACGGTCTAATGTAAACATGGGCTAAGTGAGGAGGAATTTCAAATTATGAAAGAAAATGCTGTTCCTAAAAGCACTAAAGATGCTATGAAGTTTGGTCTAAAACTATTCAAAGGTAAGATGGAATTGTGATTGATTTTATTTATTTTTTTTATCTGTTTCAAAACAAAGTATTTTATGTGACTTGGCATAGATAAGTGACAAGTCTGCGCTGTGCCGTTATTACATTTTGCATGCCGCTTTTGAAGTTTGGAAAAAAAAATTTTTATGATACAATTTTTTTTTTTTTAAAAAAGCACCTGTATATTTATACTAAAACAATTATCTGCCTCAGGCTCAGTGTGCATATCAGTGAATAATAACCTTGACTTCATCTCTTCTTATTCACCTCGCCTTCGGTGAATAATTGTTAAATATTAATAATTGAATGAAACAAAAGAGGAGATTGTGTTTTCTCTCTCAAAATCTCATTTGTAGATCAAGTGACCCAATGTGGGGCCGTGACTCACTGTGAGAACATTTAACCCAACCCATGGGAAAAAAAAAAGGTTCTGGTTTCAAAAGGCTGCAGTTGTTTTTGCATTTTCTAGTAATTCTTGCAGTATTTTATCTGATAATCTGGTGCCAGTGAACCATCATTGTTAATCAGTAATTCTGGAAATTGGAATTTTTTTGGCGTTTATAAGCTGTTAGCTGTGTGTGTGTGTGTGTGTGTGTGTGTGTGTGTGTGTAAAATCAAAGATAACTGACTGTTATTCCATCTTTCGACAGGTTGGGCCTTTGCTGAACATGATGATCAAGGGGAGATACGAACAAGGTTCGAGTTAATCACCAGTTTACCTGTAGTGTGCTGGGTACAGTGGAGCACAGGGATGTGGATGGATACTTGTCTGTACATTCAGATTGTTCTTCACTGCATGGCAATGTTTTGGCTGGATACATGTCAGTCTGCTTTTAATATCACAAGCTGTTGTATCTGCTAAAGGAAGTTACCACTCGAGAGAATCGATTTGCTCTGTCTTTTGAGTCCTCATAATGTGATTTAGTTATACAATGCATTGTGGGAGAAAATACATATTCAGAGTACATATGCCCCTGCAATAGCACCCATTTGTGTTTGTTACCTTGTTAAAATAGTCAAAAGATGACTGTCAGAGTGCTTCCAGCAAGCCAAAGTTGTGTTCCTCCAACAATGGCAAATTTTTACTGTATACTGTAATTTATACAGGTTATAAAGTTATACTTCTGAAATCCGTGCTGATGCCCCTCTCCAAAGAGTGTAGAGTACAGTCACAACAGTGATGCACAGGAAATAGTTTTCAACCCCTGAAGGAATGAGACTGTTAATGTGTGGTGTTTTTTTTTTTAAATGAATTTTGATAATTTGCTAAAATATTTTATCTTTCTGTGCATATTAAATCATCTGTTTGTTTGACCTGTGCATTTGTTTGAATGTAACCTTATTTTACACATGGTACAATTTTTAGGACTCGAATTGCAAGCTAGGACGAATATTTCATTTACTATATTTGAAGACTTAAGTCTGAGTGTGAACTCAATAAAAACGCATTTTATAGTAAGAAAGTAATCTCCTAGGAACGATGCTTCTTTATATAATGATGAATCTGAAAGTCAGCCGTGTTAAAGATGCTAGTCAAAGCCACATACAAAAGGTCTAACTTGCTTATTGTCTCAGTTTATTTGCTGAACTGAGATCTGATTAACTAACTGTTTTCCAAATTAGTCTGTTTTCCATTTAGGCTGTTTTTGTAATGTAGATTTATTGATCTTTGTGTTCTGTTTATCTTCAGTCGCAGAAGAACGTTTATGATTATTTCAATGACCGATCTTTGCACCTAAGAGAAGTTCGAGTTGATATTGTTCTGCAGTGATAATTGCACAAAAGTGAATTATTTTGTGGATAGCTGAAATTGCTGGACTTGGTTTTGTAAACACTTACTGTGTATGTGCCAAATTGATTTCCCTAACATGGAGTTGTGATTGAAATCAAAGGATTTCCTCCAAGCATTTTCACTTTTTTTGTTGATGACGTGTCTATGGCTTGACTGTACTTCGAATAGAAAGAAATGGTCAGTATAGCATTAAAAAAAAGCAATACTAAGTGCTTTATACTTAATGTAATTTTATTTGTATAGCACTTTTAAAAATTTAACAACGTTTGGCATTTTAAATGTCTGCATAATAGTCACTATGTAGAAAGCACTGCTTGTGGTTAAGAGGTACTTAAGGTTGCAGGATTTTGAAACGTCGCCCTTTCTGGTAGAAAAATGCTATTCCTGGTTCATTCCGGTTGAAAATTTTGCAATGCACTCTTTTATGTGCAGATTAATTTCAAGGTTGCGAGTGCACACATTGAGAGAACTCTCTGTCCTGAACAGTACAGTGCACGCTAAGAAGCATGCCTAAAAAGTAATGATCCTGATGGTGGAGAGACATGCTAATTATTATTGTAGTATGGAGTTTAGGAAGCAGCCCCAAATATTCAGTATTTGTGCTTACTCAGTATTACAGAAGTGTAAAGAGAAGAAAGTAACTTTTTTTTTTTCTTCCCCTCACATCAATGTAGCTGTCACAGTTACAGAGTACCAGATGAAGGAGCAAAACTGCTCAGCATTGCAGCAGCTGTCAGCCGTTTAGCACAGGCTGCCTGATCAAGCTGAGCTGCCACTGTGGATCTCTACTCATTCTGTAGTGTTATAAACAGGACGTATCCCACAGAATGAACTAGTCGCCTATTATTTTATTAGCTAATCTGTGGATTTTGTTCTTTGGCCTGTGAAGAACATTTGGCATGAGCCAGAGCACACTGAATACGGAGAAACTAGCAACTGGGAATCCAAACTTCACAAGGAAGATAAATTGGTGAGCCATTATATATCATTTCACCCTCTTCCCATCAAGTGAGAGAAGAGATGCCTTATCTGTTCAGCAAGGGGGAAAGAAAAAAAAATCAGTCCTGAAGCCTTTTACTCTTCCACCAGTGTAGCACTGGAGTTCACTCTTTCACACCTGTTTGTTTCTCTCTTGCTCTCATTAGCTGTGGCTCCTGCCAGTCACTGTGTAGATAGACGACTTTTGTGTCTGAACTTGGGGTGAGATGATGTTTGACGTATGAGTAACAACATGTGGACAAATTTCACACCAATTCCAACCCCATGCCCTGACATATCTCTGATTGAAAGTAACTATTGCAGGGTTATGCAAGGTCAAGAAGATCAAGAAGCAAAGAAAGAAAAACAAACACTATATGCACTGTAGCTTTTATTTATATCTGTAATTCAAATCATAAATGCCATAAAATGGAGAAGTCGACAACGTGCCACATGATGAAAGGGACGGGGATGTAAGCCAAAATAATTTTGTAAATAAGAAAATATTCACTTGTATTCAATTTGTGCCCATTTGTTAGGCAAGTGTCACTTCCACGTACATTATCTGTGAACTCGCTGTTAATTCACTGATCACTTGAAATTGCATTTAAATAGTTTTTACTTGGAGTACTCATCAGATTTGCATAATTAATTCTGTTTCGCCTTAAATTTCTAGAGAATATTGTCCGGGTACAGGGTACCTTTTTTTTCTTTTTTTGGTCAGATATTTAAACACCCAGGGATTTTAAAGAAATGAAGGTCTTGCAGAATTAAGCATTAAAAAAAAAGTATTATCCAGTTGTGTTTTTCCTTCTTGTTAACTACAAATTTCCTGTTTTATTGAAAAATATTGCTGTACTGTATTAGTCACTGAATAAGATGCTCCACCCTGTTGTGCATGTAGTTCATAAATCAAAGGCTCTTTAGCTGCAAAGGTACACTGTCTTTTCCCAAACCTTCCCAAATGTTTCAGGATGCTTGAATTCATTGTTAAGAAATGTGTTTCTTCGAGAGAAATAAACCCTTACCCATTATTTACCATTAAGCTGTCCAAATACTTAATGAGTTATATCATATTGTTTAATGGTAACAATACAGATGTAGTGTGTACTCTATGGAAAAAGCTCTCTGCCTTTTTTCAACTCCTTCATTCTGCTTCAATTTTTGGGTACGTCAGTATGTCTTCTTTGTTGTCTCGGAAATCACTGCCTCTTTGCCAAAAGGGAGACTTCAGTGATGCCAACATCCATCCATCATCTGTAGCTGCTTATCCTGTTCTACAGGGTCGCAGGCAAGCTGGAGCCTATCCCAGCTGACAATGGGTGAGAGGCGGGGTACACCCTGGACAAGTCGCCAGGTCATCGCAGGGCTGACACACAGAGACAAACAACCATTCACACCTACGGTCAATTTAGAGTCACCAATTAGCCTAACCTGCATGTCTTTGGAGTGTGGGGGAAACCGGAGGAAACCCATGCAGACACGGGAAGAACATGCAAACTCCACACAGAAAGGCCCTCATCGGCCACTGGGCTCGAACCCAGGACCTTCTTGCTGTGAGGTGACCGTGCTAACCACTACACCACCGTGCCACCTGATACCAACATTGGGAAATGAAAACCAGTATCCTAAATGCTCCTTGTTACACGTGTCATACACTGTATATTCTCAAGCAGAAATGACTGGTACCTCCCATATTATGAGCAGTTAGGTGATTAAATAAATGTGCAAAAGGGCTACAATTGAATTACGACATATTCCAAATGAACAGATGTGTTTGAAATGGATATGGATACAAAAATGAATAGGAGCTGCCCTATTGATTCAAATAGCAGCAGGACAGGAAGTCTATGAGAGACACAAAAGAAGTAAATTTTTAACTTTTATCTGGGTGTAATTAGACATGTATCAAGTCTGTGGTACTACCAAACTATGTGCTGCATTTACAGTTTTCAGTCATCCTTAGTTTAAATTATACTAATAGTTTGGTGTGTGCCACATCCACTTCAGGTTCAAATGCAAATACGGATAGTGGTGTAGCATTATATTACACTGCTGTTGTGCAAAGAATATGCTCCTGGCTCAGACTTTTTTTATTTAGTGATGCTGTAACCATAAATGACAGCAGCAGCACAATAAATTCTTTAAGACATACTTTTGTGACTGTATTTCTATAAAATACCCCTCTGCAACATGCTGCTATAAAGCAGTCGTTGAAATCACACTGAACCAAGCAAGGGGAAAAAGAAAAAAAAAACATACTTTGTACTGTCCACTACTAGCGTCCCCGCATTTCTTATTCTCATAACATTCATTCAACCACTTGATGTTTTATCAAATTACCAGTTTTATCAGGTTAACAACTTGCATACACTACCGTTCAAAAGTTTGGGGTCACCCAGACAATTTTGTGTTTTCCATGAAAATTCACACTTTTATTTACCACCATAAGTTGTAAAATGAATAGAAAAAATATAGTCAAGACATTTTTCTGGCCATTTTGAGCATTTAATCGACCCCACAAATGTGATGATCCAGAAACTCAATCTGCTCAAAGGAAGGTCAGTTTTATAGCTTCTCTAAAGAGCTCAACTGTTTTCAGCTGTGCTAACATGATTGTACAAGGGTTTTCTAATCATCCATTAGCCTTCTGAGGCAATGAGCAAACACATTGTACCATTAGAACACTGGAGTGAGAGTTGCTGGAAATGGGCCTCTATACACCTATGGAGATATTGCACCAAAAACCAGACATTTGCAGCTAGAATAGTCATTTACCACATTAGCAATGCATAGAGTGGATTTCTGATTAGTTTAAAGTGATCTTCATTGAAAAGAACAGTGCTTTTCTTTCAAAAATAAGGAAATTTCAAAGTGACCCCAAACTTTTGAACGGTAGTGTACACATTCACAGCTGTGCATTATTCTACTGAGGGAAAACACCACCTTTTCAAATGACAGCTTAGCCAACTGTTCCACAACTTATGCTCATGTTACACAACAGGTGTGGACACAAAAAGTGCTGTCAATTTAGAATGATAATACAGAGCCAAAAATACACCTGATGAAAAGTTTACATCCATCTTTTGTTAGACAGCAAAAATAAAAACTGACAATGTTTCGACACAGTTTTTAGTTTAGCAGTATACCAGTGAGCAGATATCATCCCTTCATGAGGAACTACACAACCTGAGCACAAATGACACCTCACAAATGTTAATACACTAGTGAATAGTGAACATGGATTACATGAACAGTCACCTTCGATCAGCTAAAACTGCAGAACCAAAGTACGTAACACTTCTAATAAAGAACAGCAGATTGAAACTAAACAACGATGCGACATTAAAAAGTATTGTAGATCCAGTGTACATAACTCAAAGCTCAAAGAATTTACACTCCAAATAGTAATGAAATTAAGAGACCCTTGTATAATCTGTATATCTGCATAAAAATACAGCGAGTAACTTTTCCTTGAGATCTTTTGGCCATTAAATCACACCATATCCCAAGCTTTAATACAACCCCAGTTCCAAAAAAGTTGGGACGCTTTGTAAACTGTAAATAAAAACGCAATGCGATAATTTGCAAATCATGGAAACCTTATATTTCATTGAAAATAGTACAAAGACATATCAAATGTTGAAACTGACCAATTTTATTGTTTTTTGAAAAATCTATGCTCATTTTGAATTTGATGTCAGCAACACATTTCAGAAAAGTTGGGACAGAGGCAGGTTTACCACTGTGTTGCATCACCTCTACTTTTAACAACACACTGTAAACATTTGGGAACTGAAGAGACCAATTGCTGTAGTTTTGAAAGAGAAATGTTGTCCCATTCTTGCCTGATATACAATTTTAGTTGCCCAACAGTTTGGGGTCTCCTATGTCGTATTTTCCGCTTCATAATGCACCAAATGTTTTAAATAGAAGACAGGTCTGGACTGCAGGCAGGCCAGTTTAGCACCTGGACTCTTTTACTATGGAGCCATGCAGTTTTAATATGTGCAGAAAGTGGTTCGGCATTGTCTTGCTGAAAGAAGGAAGGCCTTCCCTGAAAAAGATGTTGTCTGGATGGCAACATATCGCTCTGAAACATGTATAGATCATTCAGCATTAATTCTGTCTTCTCAGATGTACAAGCTACCCATGTCATGCGCACTAATGCACCCTCATATCACAGGTGCTGGCTTTTGAACTGTGCACTGATAACAAGCCGAATGGTCCCTCTCCTCTTTAGCCTGGAGGACGTGGTGTCCATGATTTCTAAAAAGAATTTCTACTTTTGATTCGTCAAACCTCGGGACAATTTTCCATTTCGCCTCAGTCCATCGTAAAAGAGCTTGGGCCCAGAGAAGGTGGTGGTGTTTCTGGATGTTGTTTATATTTGGTTTTAACTTGCATTTGTGGATGCAGTAATGAACTGTTTTCACAGACGATGGGTTTCTGAAGTGTTCCTGAGCCCATACAGTGATTTCCACTACAGACACATGTCTGCTTTTAATGCAGTGTCACCTGAGGCCCTGAAGATCACAGGCATCCAATGTCAGTTTTCAGCCTTGTCTCTTGCATACAGAGATTTCTCCAGATTCTCTGAATCTTTTAACAATATTATGTACCATAGATGATGTGATCCCCAAATCCTTTGCAATTTTACATTGAGGAATGTTATTCTTAAAATTGTTGCATTGTTTGCCCACGCAGTCTTTCACAGAGCGGTGAACCCCTCCCCATCTTTACTTCTGAGAGACTCCGCCTCTCTGGGATGCTCTTTTTATACCCAATCATGTTACTGACCTGTTGCCAATTAACCAAATTAGGTTTTGTTTTTTTTCACATTACACAAATTTTTCAGTCTTTTGTTACCCCTGTCCCAACTTTTCTGAAACGTGTTGCTGACATCAAATTCAAAATGAGCATATATTTTCAAAAAACAATAAAAATTTTTCAGTTTCAACATTTGATATGTTATATTTGTACTATTTTCAACGAAATATAAGGTTTCGACGATTTGCAAATTTTCATACTATGTTTTTATTTACAGTTTGCACAGCATCCCAACTTTTTTGGAATTGGGGTTGTAATACCCAAAGCTAAGTAACTGCTGTATTGGTTGTTTTTATAATAGAACAGCCATTTAGCAGCATGTATTACTGACACATGTCATTAGCTCCATTGCAGTCAGATTTCAAACCGCATGTCAAATCTTCATCATCCTTAAAACACTAATTATGTATGTATATAATATATGAACCCTGGGTAACCACTAGGGGCAGCGAGGGTCACATTGGTGCCACCTTAAAGGAACAGTCCACTGTACTTCCATAATGAAATATGCTCTTATCTGAATTGAGACGAGCTGCTCCGTACCTCTCCGAGCTTTGCGCGACCTCCCAGTCAGTCAGACACGGTCAGACGCGCTGTCACTCCTGTTAGCAATGTAGCTAGGCTCAGCATGGCCAATGGTATTTTTTGGGGCTGTAGTTAGATGCGACCAAACTCTTCCACGTTTTTCCTGTTTACATAGGTTTATATGACCAGTGACATGAAACAAGTTCAGTTACACAAATTGAAACGTAGCGATTTTCTATGCTATGGAAAGTCCGCACTATAATGACAGGCGTACTAACACCTTCTGCGCGCTTCGGCAGCGCATTGATACGGAGCTCAGATATCAATGCGCTGCCGAAGCGCGCAGAAGGTGTTAGTACGCCTGTCATTATAGTGCGGACTTTCCATAGCATAGAAAATTGCTACGTTTCAATTTGTGTAACTGAACTTGTTTCATGTCACTGGTCATATAAACCTATGTAAACAGGAAAAACGCGGAAGAGTTTGGTCGCATCTAACTACAGCCCCAAAAAATACCATTGGCCATGCTGAGCCTAGCTACATTGCTAACAGGAATGACAGCGCGTCTGACCGCGTCTGACTGACTGGGAGGTCGCGCAAAGCTCGGAGAGGTATGGAGCAGCTCGTCTCAATTCAGATAAGAGCATATTTCTTTATGGAAGTATGGTGGACTGTTCCTTTAAGTGTGTGCCAAGACCTTTCAAAGTCACATAGTGATGTATAATGGAGTATTTACAATAAATCCCACAATAATACAGCCATCTTTGTCTGGAACCATCTCGCTGAGCTGGTACAAGGAACCTTGGCGTTTATTTAGGATCCATAAAAGCACAACTGTAACTAGAATTCATCCTACCTAACCACCAGGGGTTCATCCTACCTAACCACCAGGGGTGGAAATCACCCGGATAACATATGCCAACAATGTCATGGACAGGACTATCCTCAACAGTGCTCAGAGATAACCTTGGCACTCACACCAACGGTGTAAGATTATAGAAGCTAGAGAAGGTGCATGGTGACATCCAGGTAGTAGTACCAGTAGCAGCACAGATTTCTGAGATCGGCCTCTAAATAATACCCAAAGAGAAGGAGACCCTCCTGGTAGAGTGCCACATCACAACCGAGGCTGGGTTTCCACCCTTTTATAGGCCATGGCGACGACGCCTGCCAACCTATAGGTCAGTCTCTGTTTACACCAGGGGTGTCTTTTCTCTATGGATCAGGTGGACACCATCCGGTTTTGACAATACTGTAGGTCGTGTACCAGCAAGCAGGTCTACCTTCATTGAAGGCTGCAAGGTCAAACAACCAATACAACAATTGGTGTTACATGACCTCAGGCAGAAATCCTAGATTCAAACACAAGGTCATTCCGGAATCATCTCGTCATTGACATGTGAAAAGTCAGCTTATTGCAAGAGCATGTAATTCTCCAACTCTTTTTAGCTAAAATGATCACTAGCAAGTCAGCCTCCAGCACAGGATGGACACAGCTTCCTTGTGCTCCTCTGCTAAGGAAGGGAAAGGATGACTGGTCATTGGAGTGTAAGGAGAGCTCTGTTGAAAACTTGGAGCCTCAGTTCCTGAATCAATGCTTTTAGCAGAGCCATGTCTGCTGCCAAGTTGTTCATTCACTTAGAGAACAACTCAGATTGCTTTCTGCTATGCTTATCAGTCATTGCTAGATGTGGGTGTTTTGCACCTAGCGAGCTGTATACGCTACAGGGCTTGGGCCAAGGACTAAATCTGCCAGTTTATGTCGACATCAAGATTGTTCCAGTCAGCACAGAGAATGTCCAGGGTCAGACACTACATCCTTGCGGAGTAGCAGCCTGGTAGTTCGGTATATAGCATATAACGTGGCCTTTATAAGGTAGTGATCAATGTGGTGAGTGATACAAGGTAGTAATGCGAATGAGGAACATGATGGTGCGCTTCAACATTCCATGAAAAATACTCACAATATACAGGAAGTACACTCACCAAGGTAGAAGAGAACGAGAGGAGGCTGTGCCTTACTTTGGAGAACAAGTCACCTGTAGCTCTGATTATGGTCACAAGCTGATAAGCAGATAGATGGCCCCGTGTACATGAAGAAGAAAAAGGGGAGGATGGCTGCCACTATGTGACTGTGGAAGGTCGCAGAATATATGGGTGCACACGCACGCACACACACACACACACAAGCATCCATTTTTTTTGTTGTTTTTTTTTTGGTTTAAAAAAAAAAAACACCCTGGGGCAGTTAGGAGGGGTGAAATGGAACTGGTATTGGTACATAAATTAAAACAAGTACAATTTACCTAAATACAACAAAAAGTAAAGACGTCCCTAAACCAAATCGTTGTAAAGATTTGATTGGGCCAGTGCAGTTAGAAGTGAACACAGTCCGATTCATCCATACTCCAAAAAGAAAAAGAGATAAAAAATATAAAAAAAATATTAACTCACATAAAAGCTCACATACAGGTCAAATCATTCCTGTCATAAATAAAATTTAAAAACCAGATGTGTAATTGTACAGACATCAATGAAAGCGGTATTTGCGTGCTGGTTTAAGACTAACGTAAGTCTTTTTCATTTCCTCAGTTTCATCTTTCTTGACCAGATGGTAGCGCTCTCCCTTGGTAGTCACCACCTGATTACCATGGTAACGCACCAACTTCTTTGGAGCCTACAAGATATAAAATCAACCTGTCAGCCATGTAGCCTTCTACATAACACACTGCTATAATGCCTACATCTATGTGCTACTTTCTTCATAAGCATGTACACACACATACATAAGAAAATGAAAGACTCACATCTTTTGGAATGAACGGTCTGTGTATTTTCTTATCCTCCTCACTATCTACCAACATGTATCTGAAAGAAAATGGACAAAAACTTATTTGGCTTTGTCTCTTTGTCACATCGCACTTTTCATCGGTTTCGTATCAAAGAAAAAGAAGCAGCAGCTTTCAACGGTAACAGACACAAGATGATAGAACTATACAAGACAATAAGCAAGGCAGTCTAAAGTGACTGGTGTAGTGCGCAATAAAATAGGAGGACAAAATATAAGACACTGAATATATTAAATAGGATACTTTAGAATGTAAAAATCTAAGCATAATTAACAGTTATTCCATGAAATCGAGTTGTACATGAGCTGACAGCTGACGAGGCGCGTAGCGCTGAGTTGACTATAAGCCATGTGCGACGAGATTGAGTGGAATAACTGTTTTATTCTATCCACATTCACTGGATTTTGAGAAATGGAGCATTTTATTTTTTGCAAATTTGATAGAATCTTTATACAAAACGTCTGACAAAATCATTTCTGCTTAGAACGCAAACAAACTGGCAAAATGACAGGAGCAATTTGTGAAAATATGCTGCTATAATAATTCTTGGGGGAAAAAAAAGACATGTTCTTACCATCAAATACTTTTATTCCTTTTTTTTGTATTTTGGGGGATTTTGTTTTCGAGTAGAGTTTTTATTTTGTCCTTGGTTGGTTCAGCAACACATGCCGCCATTTTGTTTTTCTCTACTCACGGTATATGAGCTGATATCCTACTATAGTAGTAGAGTAGCCAATCAGAGCGTGCGATTGAGCATATCCAGTGAATGTGGATAGAATAAAATAATGTATAAATTAATTATTTTAACTCTCTGAATAAAAGAGAAAATGAACTTTTACAGTAATTCAGAGAAGACTCACTTTTCTAAAATATTTGCTTTCAGCTTCTCATCAGCCTGTGCACAAACAGTCTTCCCTTGGCTTCCCTAGAAACAAAGAAACAAATGGAACAAAACTTGTTTCCAATCTGGGCAGGTTCAGTCAATACATGGACTACAGTATTCTGGAGAACAGATTCTCTAGGGAACACTATTTTAGAAGTAATACGCTTCCCCCCCCACAAAACACTCAGTCCTATAAAATATTCAATACAATACTTTTGCATGGCATGATACAGAAAATTATTCATTCTGAGGCACAGTTGGCAGGACACATTTGGGTCATTGTTCTTTTCTTCAGTAGTTGAGGGTTCCAGAGACAAATCAAGCTTCACCATGGTTGGTTTACTCACACTGAGGGGAGGAGTGGGACTGAGTTGTACATCTCCTTCAATGATGAGTCGAACAGCTTCCTCCATGTCTCCTTTAGCAATAGATAATGCACTTCTGGCTTCAGTCACACTACACTTAGGAAACATCTCCAGAAGGTGCTGTTCCTGCTCATCCCACTCTGAAGTGCTCACCTAATAAACACACACACATTGATGTGATTAGAAGTAACTGTTACATAGAGCTGCAATGAATGTTAGATACATTCAATAGGAAAACATTACAATAATTTAAAATGATCACTTATTAATAATGTTAACCTCTTCCACTGATTTAGTGACAGATGTGTTCTAACTTCCTTCACACAATCATTTTCCTCACAATCACAATATTTCACAACAGCCAAGTTGCTCCATACATTTTAAAACTTGAAGCAAAGCATGCGGACAGTGTCGACAGGGATGCCTCGGTCACCCAGTTCACTCCTTTTTACTAATCTATACTGGTATGCCGAATACCCTTAAAATATACTTTGAACGTCAAGGAAGCAATTGAAGCAAAATTATTTCAGACATTTGACCTTGCTGTGACCTTGACCCTGTTTGGATCACGTGACAAGTTGCTGGTTACAATGATGGTTCTATATAAATCCTACAAACATTTAACCACTCGTTCCTGAGATATCACGCTAAAGAGCACGGACGACCCGAAAACATAATGCTCGGTGATGGAGGCATAACAAGATCAACTGTGAGCTACTGCTCATGTACGTATCCCTCTGCTTTTGCTTATATCAGAATGCAAGCAATCGAAAGAATAGGACACATTATGAATCTTGACGTCAACAAATAATTAACCCTGAAACAAGTAAAGAGCAGTGTTCTCTAAATAGGATGCAGAAGATTGACAGACATGAAAACTAAATAAATATATAAACCCTAGCTGAAACTCAGTTACAAATATCCTTTCCGACTCCACAAATGAACACCAGGGGGAAGAAGTGGCGCCTGGTCCAAGAGGAGGTGAGAGCTGCTGTGGAGGAAATAAGATCTTGCAGGGCGGTGGGCATGAGACAGCAGGGGGCCTGGACAAGATGGGAGAATGCGCTGGAGAGGAAAGTGACCTGGACTGAGATCTGGAGAGCTGAGCCTCACCGCATCAAATTTCTCATCCAGGCAGTGTACGATGTGTTGCCCAGGCCATCAAACCTGCATGCATGGGGTCTTGCAGAGTCACCAGATTGCCCATTGTGTTCCAAGAGAGGCACCTTGGAACATGTTCTTAGCTGCTGCACAACAGCACTTGGAGAAGGGCGTTACTGGTGGAGGCATGACCAAATCCTGAAGACCATCGCTGAAGCCATCAACACAGGACTGGTATGGGCAAAGCAGCTGCGCCCCCCCAAGTATACCATCGCCTTTGTCAGGGCCGGGGAGCAGGTTGCCCGAGCAAAGAAAGCACCAGCAGGCATCCTGACCTCTGCAAGAGACTGGCAGCTGCTAGTGGACCTTGAAAAACAACTGAAGTTCCCCAGCCACACTGCAGTCACTACCCTCCGTCCTGATATCGTCCTTGTATCCGAGGCCACCAAGCAGGTCGTAATGCTGGAGCTGACAGTCCCGTGGGAAGACCGCCTGGAAGAAGCTTTTGAAAGAAAGCTCTTCAAATACACGGGGCTGGTCAATGACTGCCAGCAGTCAGGATGGAGGAGGGCAAAGTGCCTTCCAGTTGAGGTAGGCTGCAGAGGCTTTGCGGCCCGGTCCTTGGCCAGCGCACTGGGGTGTTTAGGCATCGTCGGACAGCAGAAGAGGAGAGCCATCCGCAATACCATCGAAGCGGCAGAGAGAGCCTCAAGATGGCTGTGGCTCAAGAGAGGAGAACCATGGAGTCGTGGCAGCTAGCATGCCATATGGACACAAGCTGGGGTCTGATCAGCCCCGGCTGGGTCACCTGGATGAGGGTGTATGATGTTGAAAGACCCGAAACACCCAATGATTCCAGGAACATCACTGACGATGTGTCCAGTTGCATCAGTAGATGTGTTTCTACAGCATATATATATATATATATATATATATATATATATATATATATATATATATATACCCTAGCTGAAACTCAGTTACAGATATCAAGCAGTTGTGATTTGTAGTTGCTGAGAAAAGTGTGACGAAAATTTTGTAAATCCACCCTATATGTTTTGTAAATACATTAAGTTGGCAAAACAGGAAGTCGATGTGCGACAGACCTGTACACAGTATGCATGGTATAGAACCCCAAGCTGAAGTTTGGTACCAAGTGGCTATGATTTGTGGTTGCTGAGAAAAGGGGTGTTTCGGATGGATGAATGGATGGACAGAGGTAAACCAGTACCCCCCCTTCAGAGCGGGGGTATAAAAATGGCAGTCAGCAAAACCAAGTGAAAACATTCAGCGACTGGAAGAGCTGAAAACACGGGTGCGAGTTCATACCTTGGCTGTAGCTCCCTCTACATGTGATGAGTGGCTGTGTGTCTTTTGCATGGCGACTCTTTGGTCTGTATCAAGAGTCAAGGAACAAGTCCCTTCTTCTGTCTTCAATTCAAAAGACTCTGAAAGAGGTAATATTCACAGGTAGTATAACTTCATGCAGGGTATACACTCATCGGCCACTTTAGTGGTTACTAGATCCTTCCTGGCAGCTCGAACCAATCTGGCCATTTTCCTCTGACCTCTCATCAACAAGGCGTTTGTTTCCACCTACAGAACTGTCACTCACTCAATGCTTTTTGTTTTCCGCACCCTTCTGTGTAAACTCTAGAGACTGTTGTGTGAGAAAACCCCAGAAGATCAGCAGTTTCTGAAATACTCAAACCAGTCCATCTGGCACCAACACCCATGCCACAATGAACGTCACAGGGATCACAATTTTTCCCATTCTGATGTTTGAATTGAACATTAACAGAAGCTCTTGATTTGTATCTGAATGATTTTATGCACTGTGCTGCTATCAAGGGATCTGCTGATTAGATAACTGCATAAAACAGTGGGTGTATCTAATAAAGTGGCTGGTGAGTGTAAACTGAACATGCAAAATGGAAGAAGTTCTGTAATCACTTTCAGCCATTTAAAATCGGTTACCTTCATTTCGTGCCGAGGCTAATTTTGAAGCCAAACTAAACATCATTTCGCAGACCTGAACACTGGGAAAGAAAAGTTTATTGCATAGTTGAATATACACTTCAAAAGACATACTGCTAAAAGGTTCGTATTGTGTGCATTGTAGTGTACTGAATCATAACACGCTTGTAATTAGAGGCACACCACCACCAAGACCACTAATTACCAATCAATGTTGGAAAATCCTGGAATGTAAGCTTCAAGCATCTCAACAAACACCTCAATGTCAAAGTTTTCTTCAACGCTTGCTTGAGAGCCCAAATCTTCCAGCACACCAGTGATGTAGGAAAGGAGCACATCGTCCAAGGTGCTGAGAGAGAAAATGGAAGAAATTTTAACATAAACATCCCATCTCTTACAGTATTTAAAATTTTATTTGGGTGGTGAAAGATTGCCAACGTACCTCAGATCTGCATGTGGTATGTGTGATCGGACGAAATCATACAGTGCATCATGAATAATCTTCTGAAGCTCCATCCTACCTGTTCAACCTACTGATCAACATGTAATCAAATACAGAGCAGAGAGAAGTGTTTGCTCTAAACAAGGTATTTCTCGTTGGAGGTGGGGAAAAAAAAATCAAAAGACAAGTTACTGGTATATCACAGAATAATTTTACAGTTGTCAACAGGTAAACATTAACCAGCTAAGCTGCGGGGTATTTTTTTTAAAGCTAGACGGCCTTTCAATTTCATAAAAATCAGTGAAATTTAGTTCACTCTGAAATTTGGTCATTATGATACATGTTTATTTCTGTAATATCTCTACAAAATATCAGGCCATTCTGTGGCTGGAAAGTTATTTAATTTGAGGGGATTCCCGAGCAAATAATGCGTATGAAATCGCTTGCTTTGCACAGTCAAGCACACAGAGGAAGTCCGTGTGCACATGCTTAGGTTTACCATCGTCTTCTTCTTTTGGGTTTTACGGTAGCTGGCTTCCACAGTGTTGCATTACTGCCATCTACAGGTTTACCTTTGACCGTGCACTGACAGTTACATCATTCTGTCGCTAAACAAACAGCTGATCACACCGAGGTGCTCGCTGACTGCCAATATTTATTAGTTTGGTCCTGCGTTTCCTTTCCTTCGCAACATAACGTTTTTTCTTCTCACTTTCCGTTACCATAGTCAGTCTTTCATGTTTCATTCGCATACTCGTCCTCCAATTTTCTCTCCCGTTTCAAATTTGTATCCCACAATGCCTTGCACAAATGAGGAAAGCCCACCACGTGATGCATGATGTAGTATCTTCAATTGGGTCATGGTGAAGCAGGAAAAAGTAGCAGAGAATTTAGGGCCACATGGCCCAAAATTCATTAATTGTTCTAGTTTAAAAAAAAAAACACTCATAAAATTGGAAATCTGTGATTTGAATTCAGTAGCTTTTGGTCCACTAAACAAATGAACTGGGTGTCAGGGAAAATTCTTTTTATGACCTACACTTGAAAAATCTGAAAGGCAGTCTACCTTTAAGTTAAAGATTTATTTATTTTTCCTTTTAAGATGGCGCCACTGACAGCAGCCTTGACACTGCGCTCTCTAGCATTTTGTTTATTCTATGGGTTTGAATTGCCAGACATACAATCACTTACATCAGAGAAGAATGGCTTAACATCAGGCAGTTCACGCCAGATAACTTTTCACCTAACTTCACAAACACTGGAAGTTTTCTTAAGGAAATTTTAGTTGGAGGAGCGGCGCTCTATGGGACATGGAGGAGACGCAGAAGGGGTAAGCGGGCCGGTGCGCTCGTGAAACTCTGTATGCGGGGTTTTAGTATTCCGCTTCCATCAATCCACCTGGCGAATCTTTGCTTCCTGCCCAACAAAATGGATGAGCTGCTTCTTCTCAATGGAACGACAAAGGACTTTGGATGTTCTGCTGCCCTCTGTTTCACTGAGACCTGGCTTAGTGATTCAATCCCTGACAGTGGTCTACTGCTCTCGGGTTTTCACTTATCCAGAGCGGATCGCGTAGCAGAGCTATCGGGGAAAAAGAATTTGGTGGCGGAATTTGCTTGTACATAAATGAAGGTTGGTGTGCAGAGGTCACAGTGCTTAATAAATACTGCAGCCCGAATTTGGAGCTACTGTTCCTAAATTGCAAGCCATTTTATTCACTGCGGGAGTTTTCTTCCTTCACCCTGGTTGGTGTTTAGATCCCACCCCAGGTCAGCGTGGATGATGCTCTGCAAACCCTGGCTGATTAGCTAGGCAGCTGGGAATGAAAACACACAGATGCACTTTTCATAATTCTTGGGGACTTTAACAGGGCAAAATTAAACCTGGAACTGCCAAAATATATACAGGCATATTAACTGTCCCAGCAGAGATAATAACAGTATCCTGGATCACTGCTACACAACTCTAAAGAAAGCATATTGCTCTGTCCCCTGTGCAGCTTTGGGGCTCTCTGATCACTGCTTAGTCCATCTCATCCCAACCTACAGGCAGAAATTAAAATCTGCAAAACCTGTGGTGAAAACTGTGAAGAAGTGGACCAGCAAGGTAAAACATGAACTGTAAGACTGTTTAGACTGTACTGATTGGTGTTTTTGAAGCTGCAACTGACAACTTGGATGAACTGACAGACAATGTAACATCCTCTATCAGCTTTGTGAAGACGTGTGTACCAACCAAGACCTACTGCACTTACAACAATAATAGACCATGGTTCACATCTAGACTAAGGCAACTCTGACAGGCCAAAGAGAATGCCTACAGAAGTGGGGACAGGATCCTGTACAAGCAGGCCAGAAACACAGACCTTGGCTGACAACCTGAATGCCTTCTACTGCAGGTTTGAGAAGAACGCATTAACCCGTCCCAGCCCTCATCACAAGAGAACAGCCCTTATCACACCCTTGGCAACCCTCCTACCACCCTCCCCTGATGCTAAGGCTGCACTCGAGGTGTGTGAAGAGGACGTGAAATGGCTCTTCCAGAGTCAGAAAAACAGGAATACATCAGGCCCAGATGGAGTCTCCCCCTCCTGTCTTAAAGCCTGTGCTGGCCAACTGGCTCCAATCTTTACACAGATCTTCAACAGATCCCTTGAGCTGTGTCAAGTCCCCTCCTGTTTCAAATGATCCACCATCATTCCAGTCCCCAAGAAACCCTCCATCACAGGACTAAATGACTACAGGCCTATCGCTCTGACATCTGTGGTCATGAAGTCCTTTGAATGACTAGTGTTGGCCCACCCAAAGAACATTACAGGTCACCTGCTAGAACCCCTGCAGTTTGCTTACAGGGCAAACAGGTTAATGGATGATGCAGTCAACATGGTACTGCACTACATCCTGCAACATCTTCACTGCCCAGGGACCTTTGCAAAAATCCTGTTTGTAGACTTCAGCTCATCGTTCAACACCATAATTCCAGAAATCATCTCCTCCAAACTGTCCCAGCTCAATTTCTCACCTGCCATATGTCAGTGGATCACCAGCTTCCTGACAGGCAGGGAACAGCAAGTAAGGCTGGGGCTAGTCACTTATGGCATACAGTCAATCAGCACTGGTGCTCCTCAGGGATGTGTGCTCTCCCACTGCTCTTCTCCCTTTACACCAACAACTGCACCTCCATAGACCCAACTGTAAAACTCCTGAAATTTGCAGATGACACTACGGTCACAGGCCTCATCCAAGATGGTGACGAGTCTGCATACAGGTGGGAGGTTGAACGGTTGGTGCTCTAGTGCAGTCAGAATAACTTGGAGCTAAACATGCTCAAGACAGTGGAGATGATAGTGGACTTCAGGAGACGCCCCTCTGTGATGCTCCCCATCACAATATCCAGCAGCCCTGTGTCAACTGTGGAGACCTTCAAATTCCTGGGAACTACCATCTCACAAGACTTGAAATGGGATTCCAACATCAACTCCATCCTTAAAAAAAGCCCAGCAGATGATGTACTTTCTGCGGCAACTCAGGAAGTATGGTCTGTCACAGGAGCTGCTGACACAGTTCTACACTGCTGTCACTGAATCTGTTCTGTGCACATTCATCACAGTCTGGTTCGGTGCAGAACATACTGCAGCGAACAGTAAGACCAGCAGAAAGGATCATCGGTGCTCCCCTGCCCAGCCCCCAGGATTTATACATCTCATGAACCAGGCAAAGAAAATCATGAGGACTCCTCACACCCTGGTCACAACCTTTTCCACCTCCTCCCCTCCTGCAGGCGCTATAGAGCACTGAGACCCAGAACCACCAGACATAAGAGCAGCTTCTTTCCCCGTGCCATCAGCGCCATAAATATCTGACCTGAACCATCCTTACCATGAGACTATCGCACCACTTGTACCTCCTGTAACAGACTCCTGTTTGCACTACCTCACTACACTCTGTGTACACTGACTGTCGTATATTTTTAGTAACAGTTATTCCACGAAATCGAGTCGTACATGAGCTGACAGCTGATGAGATGCGTAGCGCTAAGTTGCCTATAAACCATGTACGACGAGATTGAGTGGAATAACTGTTTTACTCTATCCACATTCACTGGATTTTGAGAAACAGAGCATTTTTTGGGGGAAATTCAATAAATAAAAACTTTATACAAAACATCCAACAAAATCATTTCCATTTAAAATGTAAACAAATAGGCAAAATGACAGGAGCAATTTTTGAAAAATGCTATCATAATTCTTGAAAAATATAAAATTCTTACACTCAAATACTTTCATTCCATATTTTGTTTTTTGGGGGGTTTTGTTTTCGAGTAGTTTTTATTTCATCCTCGGTTGGTTGAGCAACACGCTCGGCCATTTTGTTTTTCTCTACTCATGGTATATGAGCTGATAGCCTAGTAGTAGAGTAGCCAATCAGAGCACACGATAGCTCATATCCAGTGACTGGAGACAGAATAATATGTATTGTCTGTATATGGTGTATTGTTTATATTGCTGAACACACACGTATTTATAATGTACACTGTATATTACAGATTTTTTATGCATAATATAGATATTGTATATTATAGATAGATATAATATAGATATTAAGATTATAGATATAGCATATTATTTTTTTCACGGTCCGGTTTCCATCAAATTGTGTGCTCTGATTGGCTCGCGAGCGGTCCGGAATCCGACGATACGAACCCCGGTTACGGACCTTTGGCGACTCGCTCGTTCACAACAACAAATATAGTAGCAATTTTTTGTCAACATTTATTTTCACATTTCTCAGTATAATTGCATTAATTTTACAGCATGGATAGCGATAACGACAGTGTTCAGAGCAAGAGTGAGTTTTATTTTTGGAAAAATCCGAGCTGACGTAGCTTGTCAAGCAGGTTTTTGACGAGCTATTAGCAGGTTTGTTCTAAATATGGTTTCCCTTTCAGGCGCTCTCGTTTTCTGTTAGAATTTGGTAAAAAAAAAAAAATTATTTACCAGCTTAAGGTCGGTCTGTATCATGAAATACCGTGACCTCGGCCTTGAAAATATTGACCTTGGCCCAGAGGCCTCGGTCAGTATTTTCAAGACTTCGGTTATGGTATTTCACAATACGGACCTAGGGGCGTAGCTGGGGGCGGGGGAGTGTCCTGGGGTGCCCGTGACCCCTGCCCCCCTTTGTCAGACCATACATTTTTTCAATAGCTGCATAAGAATATTAGAAAAGCGGCCACTGTAATTTTTCTAACATTTTTTTTTAAACTAGATTGTCATCTCAGCCTCATTAGGGTTCCTATAACCTTGTATATACTTCCTGTGGTTTGGGCACGAAAACCCAGTTCTGTGCAGGCGCAACATGATCGCACTAGAAAGCATGGTCAAGCTGCCAGCGTAGCTGCAGTCTTTTTAGTTGCGAATTACAAGTATTTCCTCGTGTTAATAATTCGCCATGTCAAAACAAGCGAAACTTTCCTCCTTCTTTCGACGTGAAAAGAGGTAAGCAATTTATTATATATTTTTTTCCATCATTTTGTGGCTTTGAAGCTAAGTTTTAGTGTGCCGTTTCTAGAACACAACATCAAGAAAACGTGGAAGAATACACGATGGCAGAGCAATCGACATTGACAAGATCGTTGACATCTTTGCCATTCGCCTTTTACTTAGGCCCTGTCCACACGGCAACAGATTCAGGTGACTCCGATACAATTGCTTATCGTTTAGGCCTGGCGTCCACACGGCACCGGCGTTTTGGGTGCCCAAAACGCAATCTTTTTGAGAACGGGTTCCAGAGTGGAAAGATCTGGCAACGTTGCCGTTGTGAAGTCGTCTGGATGAGTAAAACAGATTTGTTTACGATGACGTCACAACCACATGACTGTGAGTGCTTCACGCCGGGTAGAAGTGTAACGAATATCACCAGGAAAAAGCCTTACAGAGCACTAGTGAGAGTGAAACACGAGCTTGGATATTATTATTATTATTATGTTCAGTGTTAGTTCACAGTAGTAATGCAAGAAGCAGAATAGTGACAGTAATAGTGAAGCAAAAACATGCAATTGTACAAACACTGCAGCTCTACAGCAAAATATTCATTTATGAAATGGTCTGATTCTTAACACCAGTAGTGCCAATGATCTCATTGCGATGCGAGTTGTCAACAAATCCTATAACTTGGTTCATGAAATGCGCTTACAAAATATTTTCACTGTGAATATTTATTGTGTAATGGTGCAAAGTGAGAGAGAGAGAGAGAGAGAGAGAGAGACAGAGAGAGAGAGAGAGAGAGAGAGAGAGAGAGAGAGAGAAAATAGCCCTTAGGGCAGAGTCAATCCCACCAGCAAAACTAGGGGGAAAAAAGAGCGATCTCACCTCTTCAGATGATGGTTTAAGTCCTACAATACATTCCTCAAAAAAGCAAATTAATCCATCAACGTGTATCATTCAATTTATTCCGGACCATTAAAGACTCCGCCTTCCGCGTACGTCATCCTCGCCGCCATATTGGAAAGGTCAAAGCGGAGAATAAAGATTAGCTGCATTTAACTGTACCAACAGGTTTACCGTCCAAACGAGATCACATGGGATTACCTTTCACAGGTGAGACTGGAAAAATACTTTTCATTGTATTTGGTCATTATAATGTAATTTTCCGAACAGATTTTCCTGACTTTGTGGCTAATATGAAGTCTCGCGCGTAATAGTTTATGCGCATGCGTCCTTACTTCTTCTATTCCCATACGAAAAAGAACAGTAAAGAACTTATAAGAGTTTACCACTGTCTTAGTAGTAAATCCTTATAAATATAAGGATAAATCCTTATAAGGATTTATAAATAAATATATATGCCATGTATGATTTACTCCTGAAAGTGGCCCATTTTGCATTTTCCTCATACAAATTTTTTATGAAAATCTAGTATGTATGAAGTGAACATTGTGCATGGTTTTTACAGATAATGTGTATGATGAATTACACCGTCTTTGTATGCTTCACGTAATGTTTGTAGTTTTAAATTATATTTTACAGTTTAAAATGTATATGCCTTTTATATGTAAATCCGTGTTGGATTTACATATAAAAGGCATATACATTTTAAACTGTAAAATATAATTATATTTTACAGTTTAAAATGTATATGCCTTTTATATGTAAATCCGTGTTGGATTTACATATAAAAGGCATATACATTTTAAACTGTAAAATATAATTTAAAACTACAAACATTACGTGAAGCATACAAAGACGGTGTAATTCATCATACACATTATCTGTAAAAACCATGCACAATGTTCACTTCATACATACTAGATTTTCATAAAAAATTTGTATGAGGAAAATGCAAAATGGGCCACTTTCAGGAGTAAATCATACATGGCATATATATTTATTTATAAATCCTTATAAGGATTTACTACTAAGACAGTGGTAAACTCTTATAAGTTCTTTACTGTTCTTTTTCGTATGGGTTGTTCTGGTGTCTCCGAAGGGACCGTCTTACAGCGCCCCTAGAGGTGTGGCATGTGTATTGCATCGTTTTCAGCAAGCGTTGCGTTGCCATATGGACCTGATATTTTACTGATTGTTGCCCATTTGGACGCGATATATTTTTAAATAACATCTCGTTGCCGTGTGGATGTAGCCTTAGAAACATTTTGGCCGATGAGCAGTAAGACAACAAGAATAGATAGATCTGCATCGGTTGACGAGGGTAAGATGTCGAGCTGCTATCCATACACTGCCGGATAAAGCTGATTTGGCTGAATCATTGTCTGACGTCTCAACAGCTTGCAACATGAGATGAAAGAATGATGCAAAGACTGCGTTATTTTCAAAAATGTATTTTTGCATTTACAAACCTATGGGTATGTACTCAGGCTCCCAGTTAGTGTGTGGACCCCCCCATTTGAAAAATCCTAGCTACGCCCCTGGGACCTCCCAGCTGGTAAAAATAAATAAATAAATCACACATACATTTTAGACATATACACTAGGGTGCATCAGTTGCCCTCACTTTCATAAAATCTGATGCATTTTTGTTTGGGTGTTCCTTTTCACCAATAAAGACATCCTGTAAAATGTTTTGACCATATTCAAAAGTCTAATGGTGGCACCATGAGGTTCATTTTTTGCCAAAAACGCTTATTTTATGTTTTCGTGTAAGGTTTGAATCACAATGTTGGACTCCGTTTATTAATTTCTTGTGACCCAGAGATCATGTTAAGAACCTTTACAAGGGATTGAGAAGCATTAATGTGATTCAGAATACATTTGTATTGTTTAAAAGTAGTTGAACAATGATTCAATGAACAGCTAAAACTCAAACTGTGCTTGATAATATATTTAGAATATGTACTAAAAATGTGTATCTAAGATATTTGGTATACTCTATAAGGTGCCATAATGTTTCATGAAAAGTGATCAAAATTTTGTCATAAAAGTCATAAAATAGCAGCTTTTTCCATAACTTTGAGCTCCTGGTGCCACCACTAAACTTTTGAATTTTGTCAAAATATTTCACCCAATGTGTTTTCTTACCAAAAGGAACATAAAAACAAAAATGCATGATGATCGGAGGAACTTTTTATTTTTAGGGGGCAACTGATGCACCCTAATATACACTATGTATTGTATATAATAGTTATTATAGATTGCATATTTATTGTGTAATGTCTTTGTCCATATTGTATATTATACAGATATGCATTTTCCTTACACACACACACACGACTTACACATACAGTGGTGCTTGAAAGTTTGTGAACCCTTTAGAATTTTCTATATTTCTGCATAAATATGACCTAAAACATCATCAGATTTTCACACAAGTCCTAAAAGTAGATAAAGAGAACCCAGTTAAACAAATGAGACAAAAATATTATACTTGGTCATTTATTTATTGATGAAAATGATCCAATATTACATATCTGAGAGTGGCAAAAGTATGTGAACCTTTGCTTTCAGTATCTGGTGTGACCCCCTTGTGCAGCAATAACTGCAACTAAATGTTTCTGGTAACTGTTGATCAGTCCTGCACACCGGCTTGGAGGAATTTTAGCCCATTCCTCTGTACAGAACAGCTTCAACTCTGGGATGTTGGTGGGTTTCCTCACATGAACTGCTCGCTTCAGGTCCTTCCACAATATTTCGATTGGATTAAGGTCAGGACTTTGACTTGGCCATTCCAAAACATTAACTTTTATTCTTCTTTAACCATTCTTTGGTAGAATGACTTGTGTGCTGAGGGTCGTTGTCTTGCTGCATGACCCACCTTCTCTTGAGATTCAGTTCATGGACAGATGTCCTGGCATTTTCCTTTAGAATTCGCTGGTATAATTCAGAATTCATTGTTCCATCAATGATGGCAAGCCATACTGGCCCAGATGCAGCAAAACAGACCCAAACCATGATACTACCACCACCGTGTTTCACAGATGGGCTAAGGTTCTTATGCTGGAATGCAGTGTTTTCCTTTCTCCAAACATAACGCTTCTCATTTAAACCAAAAAGTTCTATTTTGGTCTCATCCGTCCACAAAACATTTTTCCAATAGCCTTCTGGCTCATCCATGTGATCTTTAGCAAACTGCAGATAAGCAGCAATGTTCTTTTTGGAGAGCAGTGGCTTTATCCTTGCAACCCTGCCATGCACACCATTGTTGTTCAGTGTTCTCCTGATGGTGGACTCATGAACATTAGCCAATGTGAGAGAGGCCTTCAGTTGCTTAGAAGTTACCCTGGGGTCCTTTGTGACCTCGCCGACTATTACATGCCTTGCTCTTGGAGTGATCTTTGTTGGTCGACCACTCCTGGGGAGGCTAACAATGGTCTTGAATTTCCTCCATTTGTACACAATCTGTCTGACTGTGGATTGGTGGAATCCAAACCCTTTAGAGATGGTTTTGTAACCTTTTCCAGCCTGATGAGCATCAACAACGCTTTTTCTGAGATCCTCAGAAATCTCCTTTGTTTGTGCCATGATACACTTCCACAAACATGTGTTGTGAAGATCAGACTTTGATAGATCCCTGTTCTTTAAATAAAACAGGGTGCCCACTCACACCTGATTGTCATCCCATTGATTGAAAACACCTGACTCTAATTTCACCTTCAAACTAACTGCTAATCCTAGAGGTTCACATACTTTTGCCACTCACAGATATGTAATATTGGATCATTTTCCTCAATAAATAAATGACCAAGTATAATATGTTTGTCTCATTTGTTTAACTGGGTTCTCTTTATCTACTTTTAGGACTTGTGTGAAAATCTGATGAAGTTTTAGGTCATATTTATGCAGAAATATAGAAAATTCTAAAGGGTTCACAAACTTTCAAGCACCACTGTACATATATTCACACTTTTCCCCCCTTCTGTATCCCTGGAGAGACACCAACTGCCGGAACTAAATTCCTTGTGTGTGTCAACATACTTGGCCAATAAACATGATCCTGATTCGGTCAAAATGCTAAAGCAGACCTGGTCAGTTCTTCATGAACACAAGAAGAATGTTTGCTAGTTGGCTTCATCGCCTCTACTAGCTTCTCTGTTTACTTCACACTGTGACGATATTTGGAAAATACAGATTATCTTGTGTTTATATCGCCAGCTCAGATGGAGGCCTACACTCCGGTTAAATATCGAGCATGAGCTGTATTTTGCTATTATTATTATTATTATTATTTTGAACAACCCTCCTGACTCAGAGTCTCGCTAGGATGCTAGCTAACTGGTTAAACCGGGAAACAGCACCTGGTCATTTCTGCACTATAATGAAGTCGGTATTTCTGATGCACACAGCTCCCTGACAATATTTCGGCTTAAACTGAAATCAGCACTGAACTGATGTGCGGTAGGTTGAACTCTATCGAGCTAACAGCTAAACTAGCCCACATTAGCTAGTAACCCGCAGCTTCTCCCGGCTAACACAAGCAAGCAAATAAACACATCCGATCTCTTCACCTCGAACGATCTGTTAAACTTACAAAATGAGCGCAGGATGGCTGGAGATAAATTCGTTTTGCTCAAAACAACAAATTATGATTTGCTTCAAGTGGGCAATTCCTTAACCCTGCGCGCCGTGGATTGTTTAAAAATGTATGACATCATTTCCTGTGAAAAGTAAACACGCACTCGTGCTGCAGGCGAGCTGCTCAAACCGGGAGATCGAATGCGATTCAGAAACAGCAGCAACTGCAGGGGGTTCAGTTTGCAGTTTAGTTTGTGGTGTTGAATGAATGAAAGAAAGTTGCTTTACTAATTATGGAACAAGGAGTTCGCAGTGTCGAGGTGCAAACTAATAAACGTTAAAAGAAAGGAGCCTGGTAAGTGTGAACAACAGTGTTGGTTAAATTCAGTTCACTTGGTCGGGTTTAATGCCCAAACTGATAATCACATCATCAGCTTTTCATTGGCTAATCAGACATAAAGTACGCCACTACTCTTACCGCAGTGGTTGGGTGCTTTGCTCAAGAGCGCCGAAGCTACTCCTGGTCTAGGGAATCAAACCAGCAACCTTTTGGTCCCAAATCTGTTTCTCTAACCATTAGGCCATGGCAGCTCCAAATAGTGAAGTAATCTTAAATAATGGCTGGTAAATGTGAACAACAGTGTTGGCTAAATTCAGTTTACTTGGTCAGGTTTAATGCCCAAACTGATAATCACATCATCAGTTTTTCATTGGCTAATCAGCAATAAAGCATGCCACTACTCTTACCACAGTGGTTGGGGGTGAGGTGCCTTGCTCAAGAGCACCAAAGCTACTCCTGGTCTAGGGAATCGAACCAGCAACCTTTTGGTCCCAAATCTGTTTCTCTAACCATTAGGCCATGGCAGCTCCGAATAGAGAAGTAATCTTAAATAATGGCTGGTAAATGTGAACAACAGTGTTGGTTAAATTCAGTTCACTTGGTCGAGTTTAATGCCCAAACTGATAATCACATCATCAGCTTTTCATTGGCTAATCAGACATAAAGTACGGCCACTACTCTTACCGCAGTGGTTGGGTGCCTTGCTCAAGAGCACTGAAGCTAGCCCTGGTCTAGGGAATCAAACTAGCAACCTTTTGGTCCCAAATCTGTTTCTCTAACCATTAGGCCATGGCGGTGCCAAATAGTTAAGTAATCTTAAATAATGGTTTAAGTAATAATCTTAAACCATTACTTAAATAATCTGCTCTAATCTCCAGAGAACCACAACAACTGACATGGCAAAGATTTCAAATGGCTTCCTGATGAAAAATCCAAGCCAAGCTGCTCAAGGGAACTGAACCAGCAACCTTTTGGCCCCAAAGCTGTTTCTCTAACCATTAGGCCATGGCTTCTCTGAATAGCTTAATAATCTTAAATAATGGTTTAAGAAATAATCTTAAACCATTATTTAATCAATCTGCTGTAATCTCCAGAGAACCACAACGATTTCAAATGGCTGCCTGATGAAAAATCCAGGCCAAGCTGCTCAGACTTGCTGGTCTAGGGAACCGAACCAGCAACTTTTTGGTCCCAAAGCTGTTTCTCTAACCATTAGGCCATGGCTTCTCTGAATAGCTTAATAATCTTAAATAATGGTTTAAGTAATAATCTTAAACCATTATTTAATTAATCTGCTGTAATCTCCAGAGAACTATAACAACGATTTCAAATGGCTGCCTGATGAAAAATCCAGGCCAAGCTGCTCAGACTTGCTGGTCTAGGGAACCGAACCAGCAACTTTTTGGTCCCAAAGCTGTTTCTCTAACCATTAGGCCATGGTGTCTCCAAATAGTGAAGTAATCTTAAATAATGGCTTAAGAAATAATCTTAAACCATTATTTAAATAATTTGCTCTAATCTCCAGAGAACCATGACAACTAACATGGCAAAGATTTCAAATGGCTTCCTGATGAAAATCCAGTTTACTAACTGCAAAAACACAGGCCAAGCTGCTCAGACTTGCTGGTCTAGGAAATTAAACTAGCAGCCTTTTGGTCCCAAATCTGTTTCTCTAACCATTAGGCCATGGCTTCTCCAAAGAACTTAGCAGTCTTAAATAATGGTTTAAGAAATAATCTTAAACCATTATTTAAATAATCTGCTCTAATCACCAGAGAACCACGACAACTGACATGGCAAAGATTTCAAATGGCTTCCTGATGAAAAATCCAGTTTACTAACTGCAAAAACACAGGCCAAGCTGCTTAAACCTGTAAACTTTCTTTACCAACTAACAGAAAGGAAAGATTTTCTGAATTATTGCAACTAAAAAACAACACCACAAAGAAATAACAGTAAAACCATTAGAAAATGTCTAACATTTATTAACCAGTTTACATAAGTAATAAAGGAAAGTGGAAAATAATTTGTCAGCAGGCAAAGCTGTTCTACCAGTTTATTCATGGATTTTTCAGCAGGACTGATAAACACAGAGTCTTGCCAACTGTACGTATAAAATTACTTCGGTAGTCTAGTAATTATAATGTACAAATCAGAAAAAGTTCAGAGTCTGTTGAAATTAAAACTGAAAACAATGATATGTAAATAATCTGACCTGTTGCACTCGAAGCAATACAACAGCACATTATTTTATGTTTTACCTCATTACTTTTATTTTTATTCATTCCAAAAAAAGCTGGTGTTCATCCATTTCAGTAATGTTATGCAGTTTTAATATAAAATGTTTTGAATGCCAATGGGCATGGCAACAATTCTTCTCAAGTCATGTCTGCTCCATATTCTCATTCAAATATTCATTATGGTGTAGTTGCTCTGCAAGCTAATTAGTTTCAGTATCACTTACAAGCTGGGCAAAATATCTGTGCCACAACTGATTGAAGGAAAGTGTTTGGTTTCGTTGCTTTTACATGTGAAGCTAGAATCATATGCTTAGTTTATTGTGTGCGTTGATCTTGCCAGTTTATCTGTATGGATATATTTTGACACCTTGCCATTGGACTATTTTTATTGATGAATTTAATGAATAGCATATATAAAATAGATTACCTGGAAAATCTGGATTATTTTCAACCACTCCTTGTTGTGGCTTGCTTCTGACTAGTTAACTTTACCTCATCTTAAGCACTGAACTGTTATAAGATCTAGTCATTCTCAATTACACTGTGTCGAATTGGCAATAGCGAAGGGGGAACTGAGCTGCTGTGCTCTCAGCTGGGTCAGTTGCAGTACTAGTCCACATGCTGGCATGATAGATGTGTAGTTCTACATAATTAATGTGGCCTCAGTTGTATGTGTCTGGGTCTGTGTATGCGTGCATGTTTCTATTCTCAGGTCCTCTAGAGACACGTCGTGTCGGCTGCAGAGTTCCATTCGAGCTTCATCCAGAGCAGGAAACACAGTTGATGTCACTGATAATGATTCGTGCAGAAGACGGTGTGACTTGGCTGGACTCTGATTAAACCCTCGAGGGTCACAAGTACATAGACTTGCCTTACATCATCAGTGAAACCTAGCCTCAGACTCTGAAGAAAGCAAATTGAACCATATGAGAATAAATCAGAAAAATTAATTTGTTGTCCAAACATACATAACATTAATATTTAACAGCTGTATTCGGAAATTAATTGGGCTGTAAAGCAGGCACATAGGAAAATGCTGACATTATATTCATAGTTTTTATATTTTATAGTTCAGACACAGAGAATAAGAAATTTGTACTGCATATATATATATAAAGGCATAACATAAAAGTTAATATATATATATATATATATATATATATATTATATTTTTTTTACTTTTATGTTATGCCTTTATACTTGTACAGATATAAAGATGGCACTTTGACACTAGATGGCTGCATTGAGTCACACTTCTCTTGGGTCCCTCAGGAGCCCTTCAATACTTTAAAATCTATAATATCTTTTGTAGTGATTTTTTTTATTTAACATATAATATTTACAAATATGTAATGACTTTTGTAAACATATACTACGCTTACTAACTCCAGTTATAAATAGCTAATTTGCTAGGATAATTTTAAATCTGCAAATGTTTCTCTTCCAATTTTAGAACAAACCAATATAATTTGATTCCTAAAATAATTTTTGGTGGAATAAAAAGCAAAAATGCTATATAGTTTAGTGTCTTCTGATTATTGCAAACCTCTTTTAGGAACAGTCGTATATGTTGGTGTTGCTAAGGGGGTTTAGGGGCTAAAATACATTAAACATTATGGATTATAATCTGCTACAGGAAAAAAACAAACAAAAAACCCCCCCAAAACCCACATGGCAACAAAAATATCATGCTAATTTGTGCCTTTTGGAGGAACAGTTGTATTTGAGCCACTTGACATTAACTCGTTTTTCCACTTGATGGCATGACGTACCCCATCTGCCAGTGTGCCAAAGCGCAAGATCATAAGGTGGGCCACAGAGGCGCCCACACTGAGCCTGTAGGGATCAGCCTCCCATCAAGCACATCACATTATTGCAAAGCGCTTTGCTGAGTATAAAACACACTGATAACTTGCCTGCTGAAAGTTTATACATGTTTATGCTTTATTTAACTGCACAGATGCTTTATGAAATCTCTCATCTCTTTCTGTTGTTAAAAAGCACAGTGGAAAATGACAGCTATAATAAGAAACATAATTGTAAGTTCAATGTTAGTTTTTACAGCCAGGCCTGATTTACTGCAGAATTTAATATTGAGTCGTGAGTAAGAGCTCGGATAACTCCTTCAATCATGTACCAGGCCCAGTCACTCTTCATGACACTGATATTAATAACAAGTTTTTGCTGATTTTAATATAATCTCAATTCTAAATAAAAATGAATAGTAGCCTGTGTAATTTTCAAAGAAAACACAGTACAATTACAGTTAAAGAACCAACCAACCAGTCAGTTATTTACATCGATTCTTTTTTCTTTGGTAGACACATTATTTACACTATATGATAATTGCTTATTTTATTAGAAACATTTATTTAAAATAAAACTGTGTTCCATATTTTATTTGTAGCAAGAGGTACACTCAAGCATGATGTTATCACAATGACTGGTCAGGATCTGCAATCTGTATATTGTGCATTGTGCAAAAGATTTCCATCTTATTAGAGCGAGAACCTCGGTTTGATTTGCAATTTCCTCTCCTTCATTAGGTTAACCAATTACAGTGCAAATAATTTACTGCCAAATTAATTACCTTTGGCTCAACTTTAAACACTAATATCCAGACCGGTCTTTCGGAACACTTCCTATTATTTTATTAATAAACGATTTGCAGTTCAGCCACAATAATTTGACATTTAAATCATATTCTATTTTTATGAATGTATATGTATTGCATATAGTTCACCTAGTTATGGATTTGTTTAAAAATAAACTAATGTGAAGAATACTGTAAATATAAACATGTTTAACAAAATATAAAAAAAACATTTTAATATGTTTATTGATTTTTACTACATGAAAACTTCGAAGATTGTTTTATATACAAAATATTCATTTAAAAGAAGGAGGAAAATCTTTATTTAGCTTTGAATATTATGGATCTTGGGACAATTTTCTAACTTGTTCAGGAAATACTTTAATCCCTTTTTTTTTTCATTTTTTTATTTACAAACCTGGCAGCTTCTAAAAGATCAATTTTACATTTTGTTGAATTGTCTTTCATATTCAGTCTGATTTTCTTCCTTGTAAGCAGTTTAATTGGCAAGTTTATTCTTGTGTTGTAGATTATCCATTTTTATTTACTAAATTTTATATGTTTTATAAAAACGTGGCCGCTGTGTAGATTATCATGGAAAAAAAGCAGTATTTTGCGAGAAGCCTATTTGCTTCCTAAGGAAACTTTTTCTGCTTTTGTAGCCAGCATGTCAAAGCTTGGGGGTCTGGAGCTGTATCAAGGCATCAGAGCTGGCTTATCCGGCCTCCTGCGAGGCCATGCTTGCCTTCCCGTCTGGCTCCTGCTTAGATCCTGTCTGAAGGAAATGGGCACCAGACTGGCCACAATGAACAGGAGGCAAAATGCCGTCTTGTGAAGTGGACATGGCTTTAGATGACAAGCATGCCATTTCTGTGTAGTACTGAAAACTATATTTACTGAAAATCCTGTTCCAGACCTGTGACTAATTTTAAGTGGTAATTAGGGCTTAAAGGAAAAAAAACATATATCAAATGTAGTTTTCTTTGCAGCATTGATGGTAGAGTTTACACTACACCAACAACAAATGAGGGATAGTTTGTTTCTGTTGAAACATTCTTAATATTTGGTGTATTATTATTATTATTATTATTATTATTGCTGTATTGAAAGCAACAACAGGCATCATTTCACAGCAAAAGTGTGTGTGCCTACTTGAACACATCCAAAAAGAGAATTATTCATTTTCATTGTAGTTTCAGAAACATTTCAAAGATCTACTTTACGGTAACTTTGCATGCAGTAGGTTAGGTTTGTGTGAAAACACCATTAAATCCAACCTGTTCCATGTTCTGAGTCAATTCTTTTGGTCTTTGGGTTATGATCCAGCAGTGAACGGGTTAAACCGTGCCCTACATCTATCTTCTGGATCACCCACATATTAATATTGATCTGCTAAAACTGAACAAGTGTGTTATCACTTCCAGTGGGAAAATTTCGCTTGCCATGATAAAGTAAGGGCACTAGATTTGTGACAAATGGCCTTGCTGAAGTCTTTTGTCTTCCTGTCAATAGTCTGGCTTTCGTCCAGATTATGGATCGATAAAAGCTTATCTTTTTTGTAATAAGGTGCAACATCCTTGGCTTTTTTTTGTGTGTGTTAAAGGATATTTAATTCTCCTCAACTATACAAATGGATGTGTATACATTTCTGAGTACATTCTGAGTGGTTTCCTGTAATTTTGCACATGGCAGGAATATTTAGTGAAAGCAGTAGTCAGTGTAGGAGGTGGCATGTTTACCAGTGAATATACATTTTCAGGACGGTTTCCAAAGCTTTGGGTGTCTCTCATGTGTGAGACTGCTCAGTGGAGAGTAGACTCCCCTCGGTAGAAACATCTGTTGTAGAAAAGCCTGTCACTTTCCCTTTGGTAAGCTCCGTTTCTTTCTCAGACTTTGACTGTCATCAGGTTTGATCATTTATGTGGCTGAGAGTATAATGTAGAAAAAACAGCCATGGTTCATTTAGTTCAGGAACTGTGTTGTGTATCTGATT
Source organism: Neoarius graeffei (assembly GCF_027579695.1). Classification (NCBI taxonomy): domain Eukaryota; kingdom Metazoa; phylum Chordata; class Actinopteri; order Siluriformes; family Ariidae; genus Neoarius; species Neoarius graeffei. The sequence goes on from NC_083575.1 coordinate 53,841,768, forward strand.
TTTTCCCTTTTGTTTTAAAAAAGTTACAAGCATTGATTAATTAAATCAAAATTATAAGCTACATGATGATTTTACAGCCAAAATTAGGAAGTCGTCAGCTCACTATCATGTTTATTTTGGCATTTTTACATCTCTTCAAAACCTGCGATGAGTTTTTGAACTTTATGTATTCTGTAACTGTTTGACACAATCACACGAGCTCTGATGTTAAACAGTCTTGGTTATTATTATTATTCAGGAACATAGTAACTCAGTTCAGTCCGACAAAGTATCATCTCCTTCTATCTCCTAATGCGGGAAGCTTAAGGTGTCTCAAGAAACACAGGAAATGTTTCCAGACCAGCACCACAACAGTGCCACAAGGCTGCTCACCTCTCAGTGTCTTCAGGTCAGCTGCCATTTATCTTGTGTCAGAGGGCACCTTGAAGTGATTCCTCATCTGAGCTCAACATTAGTGTCCTGTCAAAACACTGGGCTGGGCTGATGTCAATGCTGCTGCTAGGAATCCATAAATAAGGGCAAATCGCACTGTCTGCGCAAACAGCTCCACCTTCTGCATGTATTGTACGGAGACATGGCATTGTTATACAGTTTGGCTTTGGGGCAGCTGGGGTCTAATTGAATAGTTGAGGTTGTTTTTATTTAATTCATGACTTGCACTATAAATCAATGTTTTATTATAAATTGTATTATAACGTGAATTAAATCAACCCCAGGTAACAATTTTCAGATATTTTGCATTTTTCTCTGTTTTTTTGAGTAAGAAATCCTATCAGATACTATGATGTTGAAAAAATATTTTTGAAAATTTTTTAAATATTTTAATAATATTTGTATATAAAACATTCTAATATATTTTAGTTTTTTTTAATTAAATGCTTTGTTTTAAAAGCATTTTGACAATCCTTTCTATAGAAAAATGAGCACAGTGAATTTGGCAATTTATTTGCAGATCGTATTGCTGTTAGATTATTATTATTATTATTATGCTCATGCTGGCATTTTTAATCTGTCATAACAATGGAACAGTTATTTTCTGTAACATGCAGACGTCGTTGTATTAATGCAGACAGAGCACAAGCAGTTGTTTGCAGTGGTGTTACAGTGATGAGTGAATTCTGCTGCTGTAGTCTTGCCTATGAAAATGGAAATGATTCTTGGCTGAAGACATGCATGGTTTATAGGAGTAAAGGCCCCATCCCACTCTTGCCTGTCACCATTTTGCTCATCTTGTACACCGAGTGGAATTCCAGCCATAGTCTCTGCACCGGCACTGTGCCGTGTGTGTTTTGTTCTGTGACTATATTCTATTCTTCTAACTTTGTTCCATTGACTGAGCTGCCCCGAGTGAGGTATGAGGCGCTGCTTTTCTGTGCCAAAGGTACACTAGCATTACTGTCTGAGGAAAATAAAGCTTGCCGTTTCGCTTTGCTGCCACCAGATGCAATTCCACAGCATGAAAAAGTGGCCACATTCTTTGTATTAAGTTTGAAATACTAAGCATTGCAGTTTTTTAACACAGTACATACAAATTACACCACCTCTTTATACGTCTTTAATACAATAGATTTTTTATGATTGTGTCTTCTTACATTTATTTCTCCACTGTTTGTTTGTAGGTATTTTTTTTTAATCAATGCTGCCAATATTAGCTGATTAACATACAGTAAATATTTCTTTTTTAGCCACATTTCAATCAGATAACTATTACAAGTTTTTTTTCAGGCTTTTAAAAGTCTTGATGTGAAGTTTTACATTTTAAACATATATTTTTTTTAATCAGGTTATTCTTTCTCTTTATCAGAGCTGAAAAGAAAAAACTTTAAGATCACTCTGTTCTGTTGGCACGTCTATGAGAACGCACTATTGTGGCAAATTGACACTTAATAAAATACCTCAGTACAAGTTCCTGTCCCTTATCTTCTACAGACAATCCCTAGACACACAGCTGTGTCCCCCGTGGCCAATTATCAGATCACCTTTCTAGGTTCCAGCCCATACAATTACACACCTGTGCCATAAAACTCTGACATGTTGTCTTTCCTCGCTTAACGAAACACTAGTTGCGTTCAAGCTTTGAATCTAAATTTTCTCTTTCACAAGGGTTCACCTATAACTGGAACGTTTTAGTTACCTTTCTATTCGAGCATTAACATAACGTTTGAACGTTTTTGCGTGATTGTTTGAATGAAGAGTTCAGGGATTGAAGATTACTGAATTCGGGATGAAATTTAAATAGGTGTGCATAGTAATGTTTTTTTTTCCCTCCACTGAATTATTTATGATTAAAACAGCCTATATTCCTTTATAAAGGTCTTTATGTGAAACATTTTATATTATCTTCTCGGGAGCGATCGTTGTCGAATTATTAACATTGGAGCATCATCTTAGGGGAAAAAATGAGAGGCTTTTCTGATGTGCGAGCTGCACATTTAACAGTCATGTCATTTTCATATTGATTAATTATCTTGCACTCTGATGTTCCAGCAATGAACTGGCCTCTTTATCTCTGTGATATATTTTTATCTCCTTCCACCATTCATTTATTGGATGCGAGGACCTCAGGATTCATCTTTTGGCCACCAGAGAAGCATAACTAATGGCAACATTAGAGTGGCTTTGTGAATGAGGAGACCGGATGCGAGTTAACCAAGCAAGAAATAATCTAGGATTTTATATTCTGCATGAACGAGCATAGGATATGCCAGGAATAAATTTATCCTCCAAAATAATTTGGGAGTGAGTTTTTTCAATGGGACGGTTTTTGGAGTAGGATTGCCGATGCTGATATGAAAGGAGGGAATCGTATATGTCTGTGTGGCATGCTAAGCCAATAATTGCTGTCAGTTTAATGTTCTGTTGAGGTCAAATGATCTAGTTTGCCTGACCATGGGTCTGGATGGCCTTCTTTTCGAACTTTAGGTATCTTTGTGTGTATTGAGGGCCTGGCCTGTTCACTTCCCTTGTGCCCACACAAGGATTTTTCTAAACGACGTTGCCACACAAGCTGTCTTCCGAATTTCCTTTAATTAAAGTGACATTTGAAGCTCTTTTTGGACACTAATAAACCTGGAAACCCATTAAGATCTTCCTAATTACTCCATGTGGGAGAAAGGCGAAACACATGGGCAGCCAGCACTAGGGTAAGCCTGCTGGCATTTGGCCCCAGAAGCTTAGCGGCGCACAAAAGAAAACGTCCCCTCGGTTAGCCATCCCTCCCAGCTGAGCTCTGCTTCCCCCCGTGTTTTCGCTTGCTATGAATGGAGCTATATGACATGTCAGCCTGAGAGTGTCCATTCATGGAGTGGAGGGAATGTGTGAATGAAGTCTCTTAATTAGAGAGACCTCTCCGAGTTGCCTGACTCATCATTAAAGTGGCTTTATTCAGGCCTTCTGTTTTGATTTGAGGAGGGCACAGAGCATGTCTTTATGTGAGATCAACATGACGGCTACCGCACAGGCATCACACACGTTCTGACAGAATTAGGGGAAAGCAGCTAATATAACTTGCTCATGTATAACATTTTTGTTATTCTATTTATAGTGTAACATTTATATATAAAGTTTATCTTGTATAATGGCTTCTGTCTAAGGCTCCAGCATTTTTCCTATTACTGTCTGTGTCACATGATGGACAAGTGGATTATTTACTGGCGTAGCAGTTATTTGATTATTTTAGTCGTGCTATCAGTCTGAACATTCAATTTGCTTCCAATTTCAGAACCGAATGGTGACATTCATAGTTTCACACTGTCCCTGCATGCGTTATATGGCTAGTGATTACTCATGTTATTCTCATCAAACTTTCAATTATGGGTTATTGAGTTGTAAGTGTGTATACGCAAGCAAAAATACGAGGAAGAGATACAAGTAGTGTACATTTTGGTTAAGAATCATGACATATTGATTAATGCATGTCCTGCCCAATTTTGCTGCTGCATCAACTAGTAAAGATGATGAAACCTTGGTGTATCTTTATGCGGTGTTCAAGTCTAAACAGCCCCTGGCGTTTTCTCTCAAAGCTGGTACAAACAGGCTGATGCATGTTTAGTACTTGTCCTAGTCGGCAGATTAATGACATTAACGAAGTTTCCATTAGGCCAACGATGGGGGGAGACAGGGGCATCCATGCAGAAAGCCACATGACTGAAACACTGATAAGAGAAAATGAAACACATCTCCGTGGGCCAAGAGGGGCCAGGAAATGCCACTCCAAATTAGCCGCCGGCCCAGTTTGTTGTTACTTCATTAGCCCAACAGCCTTGGGAAAAATAAAGAGGGAGGTTGCGACCTCTCTGTGTCCAAATTGGAGGCCCAAAGAAGACTCTCCAAAGTTTGCATTCTCTCTCTCTCACACACACACACACACACACACACACACACACACATTCTTTCACTCCTTTCCTCTCCTCATTTTCCACCCTGTTTTTTTTTTTTTAACTGCCATATAGGACTTATCCTGGCACCAAACCAGGAAAGACCTTAGAAGATATTTATCTCTCTAACTGAATACTACTAACAGAATAGGCACCAGGTTGCAAACTACCTCGCACCAACCTGAACCAGAAAATCGAATACTTGTAACTTATGCTGCTGAGCTGCTTTACTTCAGGTTCGTATGTAGAGGCTATTTTTAAGCTCGAGTTCCACGGAGGAGGTACCCTGAGCTCTTGATGTTGTTCTAAAAGAGCAAAAGAGGAAAACCCCTCTGCACGGTAGCTAAAACCTGAACAACCCAAGTCGTGATCAGGTTTCTGTGTTTTTAGGTCTGTATTAGCTTAGCATATTTGTGGAAAACAAAACTCCTTGAGGCATAGTGCAGCCCTTGTTGTTGGTAATGTGAGTGCGATCACAGCTCCTCATTTAGGCATTTGTGACTTTATTAAAGTGTATAGTTTCGGACCCTGGGTGCCTACGCCATTGTGTTCTCACCCCTGGATGGCAGGGTTAAGTCATTCCCTGCCTGTGAATACACAAAACACCTCACAGACACACTAACTGCATTCTAATGCAGGACGATTTACCCAAACCCATAATTCTTACCAGGTTTTATTGGTGTAATTAATATTGTTTTATTCGTGTTTTTTTTTCATTTCCCCCTCCCTCAATGCGCAGTGAGTCAAACTGTCATATTTGAATGCAGTAAAAGGCTTTGTGTATGTGTATTTACCCCACAAACAATTTGTTAGTAGAATCTCTCACTCACTGGAGGCTGTCTGTGGTCGATGTTGCATGGTGTGTGTTGAGTTCACAGAGTCTGGCTTTGCCAAGTACTCACTGGAGGGGAAGACAAAGCGGCCTGCGTGATCTCAGGTGCTAAGTGAGCATGTAATGTTCACCTCTGGGCTGAAATGCAATCAGTGGCCAATAGTTGGAAAATTATAGTGATGAGCACGGCTATCAAGAAGCACTCAGTAATGCATGGATGTGTTTGTAGCTTGCAGTGCAACTTACTACCACTGAGGTGTAGGTAGAGCTTCATAAATAGAGATCATGTTTGATAATGAATTATTATTATTATTATTATTATTATTATTATTATTATTATTATTATCAGTAGTAATAACTGTATTAGTAATAGTAGTAGTAGTAGAAATAGCTGTATTAGTAATAGTAGTAGTAGTAGTAGTAGTAATAGCTGTATTAGTAATAGTAGTAGTAGTAGTAGTAATAACTGTATTAGTAATAGTAGTAGTAGTAGTAATAGCTGTATTAGTAATAGTAGTAGTAGTAGTAATAGCTGTATTAGTAATAGTAGTAGTAGTAATAACTGTATTAGTAATAGTAGTAGTAATAGCTGTATTAGTAATAGTAGTAGTAGTAGTAATAGCTGTATTACTAATAGTAGTAGTATTGTTTATTCTAAAATGCCTTTTTTATTTATTTATTTATAGCATTCTACTAGTGGTTGTAACTCTGTTACTGTTAATTCACTTACAGTATGTTTGTCATAAGAGGTGTAAAGTAGGAGTGTGCACCTCTGACTGTGTGTTAAGCTATTGTGTGAAATAAGCCATACAAGTGCAGCACATTGCCAGGATGAGATGAACATGAACTGAATTTGGCAGTGAGTGAGGATAATAAATTGTTCATGGATTTAAGAAAGGCTAGAGCAGATGTTTGGATAATGACAACTAATCCTTAGAATGCAAAATCGTACGATATTAATATACATGCTTAAATGAAAGACCAATTTGTTTGTAGTAATTCAAATGTCATTACAAATCTAATAATGCTCTTGGTTTTAACAGGTCACCTATTGTTTTCGACGCAATTTTCAAACCTGCAGCTCTTCTCTTAAATCTGTGTATCATATTATTACCGGATACAAAAGTTTCTTTAAATATGACCTAAAGAGCTCATTTTTTTAAATTATTGTTGCCCTTTGTCAGTAGGTTGTTGACACAACCTAAAGATCTGCTTTACTTTGCAGTTATTTGTCAGGGGCATGTTATTACTGCATCTCCATTATGTTCTTTTAGTCTCACTGGCCCGTGCTGGAGCCACAGTCTCTTCACTGGTGACGACTATTGTTGTTGTCCTGGGAAGGGCTCCACTGAACTTGCAATAACATTTTATGTCCTTGAGACAAAAGTTCACTCCTCTAAGAGGGCTGCAGGAGCCTGGAGAGAAGATATGATACCTCTTCACAAAGCTAGGACTCACTCAGGAGATTTGTGCTTTTTAGTAAACAGACAGAAAGAAAACAGGCCTGGCCTTCTGCATTTATGGCACCTTACAATATTTAAATTATTACTATGATAGTTAACATATTAGCAACATGCCATTATTTTTGGGACACTTTATTGTTTAGTATTTGCACTTTATTATTTCACTGAGTAGTTTTCCCAGCATATCGGTTACAAACTATATTTTAATTTTTGTTTAAAACAAATTAAAATTTCTATTCAATTTGAGATATGTACCAGTAAAGGATACATTTTTCTTTGACACCCGACACAGTCCATGGAATGAATATATATGCTAGATTTCTCCTATGGTATTGATCTGCTGTAGGCTGTAGGTTTGGCTATCATTGCTATTTTAAGGCACTGGTAATGAAAACTTGGTCCCTAAAGGCATCTTTTGAGAGCAAACGGCCCCCTTGCATTCACAGCCATGTGTTATTTACCTTTGTTTGTAATGTACAGGGCTGTTAGGAAGCTGAGAGAGCTTGGACTCTTTAGGCCATGTTTATGGGTTCTTGCTACACTGGGCTAAGTGTGGGATCAAGGTCATCAGCAAGCAGCAGCGGGATGATGGGCCATCAAACGGAGCACTGAAAGAGCTCTGACAGACACAAGAGGGCTTTTATTGACTCAGCAACGTTCCTCAGGTAACGGCGAGGCAGGGTTGAGATGGGACTCTCTTATCTCGCCCTCTCTCTAGGGCTGAAGTTACCGCCGCTGTGTGGCCCACCTTAGTCTGCTTGGCCCCACGTCAAGTACACTCACTATCTGGAGTATTTAGGAATGGATAGTGCACTGCAGTCTTGACTGGAGCATGTCATGTGAGCTTGCAGTGAACTTTTCAAGGCATCAGTCCACTGCACATTTTATTAATTAAAAACACTTTAAGAGAAAATACAACTTAAAAACATGAGAAAGTAATGAAAACTTTTTCACTTATCTAAGGAAATCCTGACAGATTGGTTCCAGCTGATCCAGCAATAATAATAATAATTTTTTTAAAAAATCTGACAAGTGCAAAGCACACAATGACTTGTCATATGTCTAAAAATTCTGAAAAGCTTATTTAATCTGACCATGAGTTGCATTAGTTGCAGTGCTGGCTTGGTCTGGTGTGGGTGATGCTCAGCGGTTTGGAAGCTGATTTGAGCGGCAGCGACAGATGCCGTATGGCTGAATGTATTCCCTGCTGAAAGTAAACTCCCTCGGGTTTGCTGACATCTGACAGTACACTAGGGATCAGAAGTGACACTCTTGTCTTCTGATGCCATTGCATACTGTATATCAGGGTACATGAACACTGGCCTATGCTGGAAAAAGCTGGTGTCAGCTGGCAAATGATGTGTATGGACATGCACTATTTAGTGCACATCAGAGCTTTTTTTTCTTTTTCTGCATTTATAAATAATAATAAATGTGCTAATAGTTTTGTTTGGCTTGGTTCCACACAACAAAGTAATTAAATAACAGAAAAAGGCTGTCTTGATAGCATGGAAGTCATGCATTTGGGTGACAAAAAAAAAGATGCTGGATGTTTTTGTGGATGAAAATATTGGCTTGGTGCCCACAATAGGATTTTATGCTGTTATTTTTAATCATTGGCAGTCAGTCTGTTCACATTCCCCGTTGCTATAATTTTCTCCCTGAATTGCTTGTGAGCTTTTTGGGTGTGAACTATGTGTAATGAAAGTGAAAATTGAAAAATCAAACAAACAAACAAACAAATACATAAATAGATAAATCAGTTGATTATTTTATAATGATCCTCTTTATGCAGCTATTTGATTTACAAACATTTTAGGTATGCAATAATATCAGTACATTTGGATTTTGAAATGCTTTGGGTTTTTTTAACCAGTTCTATTGAATTTTTACCAATTTCTTGAAACATCTTGCCATCCTTTGCTTCACTTTGCAGTTTGCTTGATAAAATGTTCTGCATTGCCTGCTTTTGGCCAGTTGAGGCCATGCTTTCCCCAGAACAGGTGAGAGAAAAGAGCAAGTGTGCTACTGAGTCAGAGCATGCCATGAAGTCTGTCTAACACTTGTGTGGTGTTTTTATTAAAGTCTGTACATATACGAGTAATTTACAGTTGGTATAATTGGTATAGGATGCTGCTTTTGGACATAATGATAGCGTTTATACTCTTTATTCTCTTGTAGAGAGATCAATGCAGATTAAAATGTAAACAAATTTGCCCTATAGAAAAGCAGTGGCTCCGATTTAACTATGAATTTTATGACATGGCAAGATGACTGGTTATAATTTAGTTATTCCCTATCTTGTTGAACTTGCAAGCATGTATTGCCAGAGTAGAGGACTCACATTCAGAATAGAGGATTAGGGACTATTTCCCTGCTGAAATGTGGTCTACCTGCGTGGGCCGGGCCAGGGGCAGCTGCATGTCATTTCTGTCCCAGCCGGCCCAGGTCTGTCAATTAAGGGAACACAGGGCAATCTGTGGCCACTGAAAGAGATCCCCTCACCCGGCTTGCTGGCGGAGAGATGGCCCTTTGTTCACCGGCATGTCTCACATACTTTCTAAGGCCAGATAAGCCTGGACTCCATGAAACCCGGCATTATATTTGGCCACTGTAATGTCCCTGTGAGGGCAGAACGTATTTAAGAAAGCACAGGCAGTGAAAAGGTAATATTCCCCCCCTCATTATGGGGTGGGCAATAAAAGCCACAGGTTAGGTGGTCCTCAAGTCTGCCTTTGAATATTTGCTGAATGATGCACTCTCCCTCCATCTCGGTCCCTGGTGTAGAAATAAGCTGGGAAGCTAGAGGGCGACTTGGCTGTTTCCTGAAATCGGATTAGCAGCTACTCTACACTTAGATCTGCAGGAAAAGGGGCTTTATTTGAGCCTGGCTCAAGACCACCCATGAGGTAAACAGGTACATTAATGCTGGCCTAGACAAGAGTCAAGCCTTAAGAGACAGAGGAAGTCAGAAACAAAGATACAGCGCGAAGGAGACTTGGTCAGTGAGACAGAGCAGACTTTATAAAGTATAACCTCCCACTTCCTGTCCTTTTTCTCAGTTACTTTATACAGAAAATATTTCATACACATGGAAGTTCAGTTTTAAGATCAGGTGTATATGATATGACACCAGTAGAAAATGGCAGCTTTTTGACACGGTAAATTAAAAAAAAAAAACTGTTATTTGATAAGTTCTTTTAGATCAGTACTTATATATAATGAAGTGCAGTACACATAGTTTCAAGAGAAATAGGACGTTTTGGACAAACGTGCTTCATCAGCTGTGCAAACATTGTACTTTAGCTATAGAAGGTCAAACCAAAGCAGTTAATATTCACAACTCGAGTAAATATTAAATGTCTTAAAATTTGTATATTTTAACTCTACTGATGATTTTTCTCCAAACGTTAAGAATTTTCAGTCCAGTCTAAAAAAAAAGTCTTTAAATAATCTGAAACTTACCATTAAATATGAAATGAATATTTATCTCACATCATTTATACTGGTTCTTTACACACGCTGCATCCTCAAATCTCCCTTATGCCATGATATCTAAAGCCAGACATGTCATGGCGCTACCATGTATCCTGCAGAAATCCCTGAGTGCTCCTGAAAATGAGTTTTTGGCAAGTTGCTTGAAGACATGCTCTTCCCTGCAAGCCACCGAGGCTTTGTTAGCATTGCTGGCCTGAGCCTGGAGCCTTCAAGACACCCATTATGCCTGACTCAGTGGGGCAGAAAGCACGAGAGCCTTTGCTGCAGTCATGTGGCCACACTGGCATTATACACAGTTGAGTATTAGCTATTTTGTGAGTCATATAAACAGAGCAAGAGGTCTGTGAGACTTCCTGGAGAAGTTTTGATAATTGGGAGTTATATAAGTTCTCAAATCCTCAGTGGAGGATTGGAGGATGTTTTTTTCTTTCGTTCTTTCTTTCTCTCTCTCTCTCTTTTTTTGCTGAGGAGGTGACAAATCCGCTGACATAAACCACTGTGTAATGTTTAAGGGCAAAGGAAAATCCTCAGGAGATTGCCTACTAATTGCTTTGGTTGATTAAGCGATTAAGAATTTTTTTTTGGTGGTTGGAGTTTTACAAATGAAATAAGCGCTGGTGCTCACAGAGGATCAATGTTCACCACTCAGTGCTATTGTAGCCAGGCTGAAAGGTTTGCTTGCTGGCACTGTGTATGTGTTGGTTGGGTGCTGGCTGGTAGAATGGAGATTGTATTAATCAGTGATGGGCAAACTGCAATATGGTCAGCTGTCAGGAGAGGAGTGGAGGGGGGTCCCTCCAGGAAGCAGACAAAGCAGCTCTGATTTGCAAGATTCTGTTGATACAGTTTGGCACTTGGGAGTGTTTGGTGTTTGAAAAGCAAGGATACACGGTCCTCCCTTGTGTGTTAATGCATGAACTGTTATCAAACCTTGCTCTTGCGGTACTTTATATGTTAATGGGATTCAGACAGGAAAAGAACACAGATGTAATTCAGGGCCTACATCAGTATTTTCATAATGCGCCATTGGAGATGGAAGCAGCTGGTTGACCTTATAAAAAGTTTGTATTAAATGGTAAATAGCCCAAGAAATGTACTGTATTTCATCTCCTAACATAGCACAGATGAGTTTGCTGTGCATCTTCAGTGTGAATTGATTTGCAGTGTGTGTATATATATATATATATATATATATATATATATATATATATATATATATATGAATATATATATATATATATATATATATATATATATATATATATATATATATATATGAATAAATTAAGTAAATTGACTTTTTATTAATGATTTTCTGGGGCCTCATTAAAAGTATTAAAATTTGGTTGCTCTAAATTTCTTGAATTTCTAACAAATTTCACTCAGAGATATAAAGAAATGGTCGTGTGTTCATATCAACACGCAGAACAAGAGGAGCTTAATGGATGCCTTGTTGTTGGCTTTCTGAAACATTTTCCACATCCCCTACCAGTACTAGTCCCAATTATAAACTACATACATTTTTTTTCTTTCTCCTCAAAATGAGCACATCCTCCTGGCGAGTGTAGTTGCCCAGTGTGGATCTATGCTCTCTTGCTGTTTATCCTCCAGTTGCCCCAGCTGAGAGAGAGAGAGAGAGAGATTGGGGGAGCATCTGTAAATGGAAGGCAGGATGAGGCACTCAGGCATGACCCTGACCATGTCAGGCCATGTGTGCTGGGGGCACAGAGCAGAGTGCCTCCAGCAGTGAGCTTCACCAACCCCACAAACAGGGATTTAGCTGCCAATGGACACCACTCGTTCCTCTTTAATACAAAACACACTCTGCCTGCTCATCTCTTACATGTGTGTGATTCCTTATGCCTTTGGGGTTTTGGGATTTTGTCTTAGCGCTTTGTCCTAGCTAGCTTTAAAGTTGTTTGGCTTTGCTTCCCCCCCCCCCCAATCCCAGGGTTGGTTTAGAATTCAGAATAATACACTTTTTAACTTGTAGGTGCTCTCAAATGTAATCTATATTATAGGTTTGCATATGAACGTTAAGTCACTATTAGAATAATAATGTCACACACATTTTTGTAATCAATCACATGCACTGATTACAAAAATTTGTATGTCATATCCTCCATATAATTCCATGTTGAGCATTTGGAGAGGAAAAGAGCTTTTCTTTTTACTCAGCACTGTGCCGGACCTGCTACTTTTACCACTCTTTGCTTGGCATGACATTGAGCTGCAGGAAAAAGGAGCTGGGGGCAAAGGCTACTGGTTAATTATTTTCATGGTGGATTTGAAATCAGATTATGTAGGTGTTAACTCAGTTGACTAAATGGATTTTATTTAAGAGACTAGATCTGACTAATAAAAGGGGTGGCCCTGAAACCACACTGCTCTCAGAAGTAGGCTAATCTGGCATGCAAATTAAATCTTAGTCTCAATATGCTTGTCCATTTAATGTGATCCATTACGTCCCTTTAATTTATATATATTTCCTGATTGAACATTTTTCATCTATAGGCCCTGAAACCTTCAGCTTCATCGAGTAGTAATCGCAATTACTTGGAAAGATGTGTTTTGGAGCTCGGTGTGCCTGATATCATGAAACACTATCATTCTTGAGGAGCGAGTCATATTGTGTCATTTCTCTCTTTTATATCCACTCTCATTTCCCTTCTATTCACTGCCATCTCTCTGCGGGGATTACCAAGCAGCAGCCACTTAGGACTCTAATCCAAGAGAATGCCACTGTTTGTTCTGTAACTGAGCTTATCCTGTTTTTCCCCCCCACTTTCTCTGCACCCCCCCTTTTTTTAAACTAATGTTAGAGAGCTTTGCTTTACTACTCCTTTACGCTTGTTGTTTCTGTGTGTCTTGTCAGAAGTGGAAGGTACACAGCCTCGCATGTGTCACATGCGCTAATCGGCTTTGACCTTAATGATGACAGTGATTATACAGTGCACAAAGCTTTGATTTATATGCTCTGAGTTGACAAGTTTCACTCGACTGGATGAGGTGCGTACAGCAGACGCATTTCATTCTGATCAGGAATTAACGTGAAACTGGTTTGAAGGAGAAAATCCCCAGGAAGTGTTGTATACGTGACTACACATTGTACTGCTCTTTAAACATGACTTGTTTGCTGTCCTCAGCTCAGAAATGGTTTCTAATCTGGAACGTGTACATTTTATGTTTTAAAAAAGTATCCAATGAGTGGTTCATTAAAACAAGCAACAACTATAGAGTAATACTTTATCTCCTAAATAATAATTGCCGTATCTGTTTTTGATTTTTTTAAAATCAACTTTTAAAACCTGTTTAATACAGATATAATATTCAGCATATTGACAGGTTTAAGTACGCTAATCAGTGCAATTTTTAGTGGATGGAAATATAATATGGAATATTTCCTTTTCTCAGATATGAACATCCGGACAAATAAAAATAAATAACCACCTTTCAAACAAAGGTATGCTTGGGAGTGTGCACCTCATTTCAAGCACAATTAACTTGAAATGGAGTGCTGCTGGATCAATAGTCCCCAGTTGATCCAGGGGGGCTGTCACTCTGTGGAAATGGCACACATATGGTAATACCCTCAGCTTAACAACAACTTAGAGGATTTACTGTTGCCGTTTTCAGACCAACATGAATAACAAACAGTCGTCCACCCCCTGGGAGCCATTTTGTTTGATTCCAGCTTCCATTAATCTTTCTGGGGGAGGATACCATTTAAGATAAATGAAGGGAGAGCTAAGTAGGCTGTATTGAGAATGTGAACAGTAAACTATGCTAATTTTCAAAATTAAAACTCAATGAAGATTTTTATGTAAATGATATGCTGCTTTTTCAGCTCTATTGTTTGTCCTCCTCGAAGTAAATAGGTTTTCTATTACTTTGTAAAACAATCCTTCCCTGAGAGCGTAATATTTGGACTTCAGTCAATTTCAGGGTTTAGAGACATTATGTGACATTGTGGTGTCTAATTTCCCTTAATTACTATACATCAAGCACAATCCAGTATTCTCTTTAACCTGCCAGTTACTTTAGATTATTACTTTTGGTACTTCTTAAAATGAAAATGCTTATGTTTTGAGTAGAATATTTAACAGTTATTCCACGAAATCAAGTCATACATGAGCTGAAAGCCGATGAGGCACGTAGCACCGAGTTGGCTATAAGCCATGTATGACGAGATTGAGTGGAATAACTGTTTTATTCTATCTGCATTCACTGGATTTTGAGAAACAGAGCATTTTTATTTTTAGTTTTTTGCAAATTCGATAAATAAAAACTTTATACAAAACGTCCGACAAAATAATTTCGACTTGGACTGTAAACAAACTGGCGAAATGACAGGAGCGATTTGTGAAAAATGCTATAATAATAATAATTCTTGAAAAATAAAAAAGATACATTCTTACCATGAAATACTTTCATTTAATATTTTGCTGCTTTTTTTGTATTTTTGGGGGTTTTGTTTTCGACGAGAGTTTATTTTGTCCTCGGTTGGTTCAGCAACACGCTCTGCCATTTTGTTTGTCTTCTTCTGTTGGGTTTTTGGTGGTTAGCAAACCAACTTAAAGGTGCATTACCACCACCGAGTGGGCTGGAGGGTAGAACAGGAGATATTGGGGAGAAAAAAATATATTCTTTTAGCTATTTCTGTTCCTTTTAACCCCTTCGGACACAAGGAAAAATGCTATGGAACTTCATGTGTACAATTGTACACATTATGTCCGAAGGGGTTAAATACTTGATGACAAAGTGTCAGCACATCTGACTTGATGTGCTCCGCCATTTTGTTTTTCTCTACTCACGGTATATGAGCTGATATCCTAGTAGTACAGTAGTCAAACAGAGTGCGTGATTGCTCATATCCAGTGAATGTGGACAGAATAATATGTTATATCTTATCATTTCTGTGTCGCAGGATTCTGCGAGCTGTGCAGAGATCTGTAGAGTTTGCTGAGGAGCACAGAGGCAGACAGCCTTCTAAAGAGGACTGCCATTATAGTGAGAGTCATGATGTGAGAGTTCAGGTCAGTTCCCAATTGATTTACTTCATGTGCAATTGATGTAATCCATTGATGTGAAACTTTGCCATTGCAATTGAATATGTGCTTTTGGGTATTATATTGGAATCAAGCAGTGTGTGTCCAAGTGCACTTAAATCAGGTGTGCAATTGAACCATGTGACGTGTGATCAGCTATTGGCCACTGGGTCCGTACTGTTTTCTCATGTTGTGAATTGGCTTTAAAGCTGTAGGCTTTTGTCACAAACCAAGAGGATAATCTAAATGTAAAGCAATAAATTGGTAGCATTTTTTTCAAACCCTGACTGACAGCTCAGGCAGTATTGTGTGCACTAGTTTTTTGCTCTCGTGGAGTTGTACTGAGCTGCTAGGTGTGAGTGGAAAGGGAGGCATTCTACACACAGGCAATTCCCTCTCCCCTCTCCCCAGGAGTATGTTAAACCAAATCTAGATTGGTCCTATGATTTCCTCAGTTGCCTTGGATGGAAAGAAAGTGGTGTTGGTAAAGAAATGAATAAATGAGAAGCAGCACTGCTCCAGGGCCAGTTTGCTGAGCCTCTGCTTTTATCATGTAAATCAAAGAATCAGGAGTGGGTTAGGAGGACAATTCCCAAGCCACCGTTTGGGTGAAATGCAACTTTCCTGTGCTTTGAGGCTCTGCAATGAGGAATTTATTTGGAAGACTCAGTTTTAATTTAAAAAGAGTCAGCAGTGACTCGAGGGAGCAGAACTCAGTGTTTATTCTGTGTGTGTGTGTTTGCATGTGCTCTCAGGAGGGAGGGCAAGCCTCCACTGAATTCTCCCCTCCAACACACAACCAGTGTCGACATGTCTACATGTGCTGCTGATACATCTCTGTAGTTTTTTACAGTAGGGAATTCACCAGGCTGTTTTTCTCCACAAATGAAGAGGTGTAATTTAGTTTAGGTTATTATGCTTTAAAAAAATCCACTCCTGCTCCCTGCGAGTAAAAAAGACTCCACTAGAGGCAGTACCTTGAAATTGACAGCTGTTACCGTGCTCCGATGTGCTGCACCATCTGGTGCTGATGCCAAACAACAAAAAGGGTTAATATTCTATGATGTTTTCTGTTGGCACTGCCTCCACCGCCAGTCAGACCAGGCTGATCTGTGCCAGGAGAATATAGCATCCAATAGGAAATAAACCTCCATTAGCCTGGCACTATAGATGGGGATGTAGTTCACCCAAAGGGTCAGACATGCTTGGGATGATGCCAAGAATAGCCCAGATTCGTCTTACTGCAGACTCTCTTCAGTGATATGCAACCTGGGCATGCTGAGAGTAAAATAAATCACTGAGACACATTTACTAATATTTCTGTCATTATGTTAATATTAATTTTTAACAATCAGTTTTGTGGATGCACATATTGCTTTGGGGATATTGTTGTAAAGTCTCTAATTTTATTTTCTGTCTGTTCTTCTTTTTATTTTATTATTATAAAGTTAGTTATTTGCTGGGTCTATTGATCCATTATTCATTGACCACAGATGTAAATATATTGGAAAAAATCGGTTCCTGCTGTACGTACATCAGTCTGGGTGCTGTGCTGGTGCAGGGTTCGGGTTCAGGTCTTGGAAGAGAATGGAGCCTGGTGAAATTAATAGGCCTCCTGCGGTTAAATAAGCAATGGTAAAATAATACTAAATGTCCCTGATGTTTGACAGACAGGGCCACAGACTCAGAACAGCGGGTAGTTATTAGACAGTGCAGGGGCACAGGGACATATTGCAGGCCTGGAGTGCCACATCAAAAATATCGTACTGCTGGACAGTAGGAACAGTGGCTCATTTGCCACAAACCCACAAGCTGCCACTCAATTTTGATTTTTATTTGCATAAAAAATACACAACAACAGCATTTTTTATGATGTTATTCATGCTTAGATATGTTAGTTATGAAAATGAGAGGCTTAAATTCTGTCTTATTTCCAAAAATCAAGTACTGGATATTTGGGAATCTAGTTTTCATAAATATAATGTTAAATCAAGGGGCTGAAGAACATTAAAGTTTAAACTTCACCCTCTGAACAGAAACTATCACATATGAACACTCATTTGCCCAAAGGTTTAGTGTTGACAAAAAGCTAACAAATATGCCCATAAATATGTGCTTTCGCTCGGAGACAGGTTTTTTTTTTTTTAACTGGTGGCTCATTTAACATTCTGGAGAATGGTTCACAAAATGGTCCAACATATAAAGCAAGCGGTAGGGGGTAAATTAGAGCTCTGAGATGAATTATCATACAATTAAAAATTCCAGACTGTGCCAAGAAAGACCCACAATATGGAGCAAATCGCTGCACTTTTTTGGTCTTCCTTTTTTTACTTTGAAACAGTGAGTTTATTTTGTATTTTTATTTACATGCTCTGTTTGGCATTTGATTTACCTTTAAACCGAAGCGCAAATGAAATATTGTTTTTCACTCAGTGTATCAGGTAAAGCACTGTTACATGTGTCTTGAGATGCCAGTGAGAACATTACTCATGCTGAAATGAAACAGCCATGTTTCATTTCATGCAGCGTTCTTTCCTTTACCTTACACTCTGCGTTAGGTGTGTAATTCAGCATTTGAGGTGTGAAATGTGGATATGAGGTGGTTCTTTCTCCATGGCTCGAGGCTTCCTCTGTGGTAATAAAGAAAGCAGCAGGGCTTGGACCACATGGTGAGATGAGACTTGTGCGATGGTCAATAATCTATTACTGCACATTGGCCTCCACAGAGTGACAAATGCCCATCACTGAAATAGGCCTGCAAAGGTCAATACTGGTCTAGTGACCTCAGCCCTGACAACAAATACTGTCATGGGTTTACACTGGCAGCTTCATTCTCCTGAGACAGACACACATGCACACACGGTGAAAAGTTTGAATCATGTAGTTCTTTATTTAGAGTGCAAGAAAAGAAGTAGTGTTGTGTAGGTTGCATTTTTTTGCTTATTAAGAGCTATATCTAAAATGCTCCTGCACTTTCGTATTCATCAGATTAGTATTTAGTATTGGGTGACTGACTCGGATTATGCAGATTATTTAGATATTCTTCTATTTAAAACAGAGGTTGAGATCAATTAACAAGCTTCAAAATGTCATGTCTGAGATTCGAGGATGACATGATATTCAATGACTTTTATTCACCAAACATGCAGGTGAAGCTGGCTAATTTCATTGATGAGCTAAATTGTTTTGATTGTTATGGTATAATGAATTTTGACAAGTTTTGTGCCTGGTAAATAAATCAGTAAAAATATGACTATGTACATTGAGATTGTACATATGATAAATGTGAAATAATTTAGTTAATTGTGATGACTGAACAACAGCAATAATAATAATAATAATAATAATAATAATAATAGTGGTGTAGTGGTTAGCACTGTCGCCTCACAGCAAGAAGGTCCGGGTTCGAGCCCCGTGGCCGGCGAGGGCCTTTCTGTGCGTAGTTTGCATGTTCTCCCTGTGTCCATGTGGGTTTCCTCTGGGTGCTCTGGTTTCCCCCAAAGACATGCAGGTTAGGCTAATTGGTGGCTCTAAATTGACCGTAGGTGTGAATGTGAGTGTGAATGGTTGTCTGTGTCTATGTGTCAGCCTTGTGATGACCTGGCGACTTGTCCAGGGTGTACCCCGCCTTTCGCCCGTAGTCAGCTGGGATAGGCTCCAGCTTGCCTGCGACCCTGTAGAACAGGATAAAGCGGCTAGAGATAATGAGATGAGATAATAATAATCCTTTACTTGTCACATGCACACTCAAGCATAGTGAAATTCATCCTCTGCATTTAACCCATCTGAAGCAGTGAACACATGCACACACACAAGTGAGCAATGAGCACACACACATACCTAGAGCAGTGGGCAGCTATGCTACAGCACCCAGGGAGCAGTTGGGGGTTAGGTGCCTTGCTTAAGGGAACTTCAGCCCAAGGCTGCCCCATGTTAACCTAACCGCATGTCTTTGGACGGTGGGGCAAACTGGAGCACCCGGAGGAAACCCACAGAAACACGGCAAGAACATGCAAACTCCACATAGAAAGGCCCCCGTCAGCCACTGGGCTCGAACCTAGAACCTTTTTGCTGTGAGGTGACAGTACTAACCATTACACCAACATAGAAAGGCCCCCGTCAGCCACTGGGCTCGAACCTAGAACCTTTTTGCTGTGAAGTGACAGTACTAACCATTACACCAACATGCTGCCCTATAAGGGGACATTTACAAATTGTACATTCATACTCTCTACAGTACCAGACAAAAGTTTGGACACTCTTACTCATTCATAGGTTTTTCTGTATTTTGCCTATTTTCTACATTTAGAACACTGAAGACATCAAAACTATGAAATAACATATGGAACATATATGGAATTATATGATAAGCAAAAACAAAAAGTTGAACAAAATGTTTGATATTTTAGATTCTTCAAAGCATCCACCGTTTACCTTGATGACGCTTTGCACACTATTGGCATTATCTTAACCAGCTTCATGAGGTAGTTACATGGAATGCTTTTCAATTAACAGGTGCCTCGTCAAAAGTTAATTAGTGCCATTTCTTGCCTTTTTAATGTGTTTGAGCTCAAATAGTAAACAGTAAATAATAAAAATCAGTAAATAGCCCTATTCCACAACTGTAGTAATCCATATTATGCCAAGAACCACTCAACTAAGTAAAGAGAAATGGCATCCATCATTACTTTAAGAGATAGTGTCTTTCTTAATAAAAATAAAGAAAAACTATTGAATTAGGAGGTGTGTCCAAACTTTTGACTGTATATGGTATTGTATTTCCACAAAGCCTGAACTGCGATGAGGGTAAAGGTATAGAAATGTTCCTATATCATTTTTAAATATTAAAAAAGTAACAATTTGTCATTTTATGTAGATTAAAATTACTGGCTCAGGTGGGAGTGAGAAGTGCTTTTATAAACTTTGACAAAATATAGTTTTTTTATTGATTCATTCAAATAAATAAATACATACATACATACATACATACATACTCCTCTGAAAGTATTGGAACAGCAAGGCCATTTCTTTTGTTTTTGCTATACACTGAAGATATTTGGGTTTGAGATCAAAAGATGAAGATGATGGCTCAGAATGCAAATGTCATTAACTGATATTTACATCTGGACATGTTAAACAACTTAGAATCTGGCACCTTTGGTGGCAGCCCACCCAATTTCTTTAGGTGAGCAAAAGTATTGAAACAGATTGTTTTATAGTAAATTGAAATAAATAAAACTTAATATTTGGTTGCGTGTCCCTTACGTCCAACGACTACATCAAAGTGGTAACCCACTGACATGACCACACTGTCACTTTCTTCTTTTCCAGGCTTCTACTGCACCTTCTTTCAGTTGTTGTTTGTTTGAGAGGGTCCTTCAAACAGTGGCTTGTGATACCATCACCTCTGTCCTGTGGAGGTTGTTAGTAATGTCACTGACTGTTGTTTTTTTTTATTTTTCTTTTCACAGTGTTTCTGTCATCAGCTGCTGA
The DNA here is from genome assembly GCF_027579695.1 of Neoarius graeffei. NCBI lineage: Eukaryota > Metazoa > Chordata > Actinopteri > Siluriformes > Ariidae > Neoarius > Neoarius graeffei. The sequence continues at coordinate 53,862,478 of NC_083575.1, forward strand.
TGCTTCCTTGGCCAAACTGTTTGATGTCTGGTTGTTAGTACACCAGTGTTTTCTTTTCTTTGTCAGGACATACCAAATGCCATATTGGCTATGCCCAATATTTATCCAATGGCTCTAATTGATTTTCCTCTTTTTTCAGCTTCAAATGGCTTGCTTTTCTCCTACAGACACCTCTCTTCTCTTTGTGTTGGTTTATCCTTTTTAACAACAAATACAGTCTTCACAGGCAAAACCTAGGTTCAGCCAAAATCCTGCCTCTGCCGAGGGGTTCAGACCTGGGCAAGCCAAACATAATTAACAATTAAAACAGAAATGCTTGAGGAAACACAATATTCTGCCATGACCATCTCAGTCGTTGCATTTGAACCCTTCTGAACATGTGGTTTAAATTGAGGAGGAAAGTCCACATGAACAAACTTAATAATATATCGGCACTTAAAATGTTCTGCATGCAAGTGTGGACCAAGATCTCTCTAGTAGTGTCTCCAACTTTGTTAGACATGGAAGGAAGAGACTCAGTGCTTTTATTCTCACCTGGGCAGGTAACATAAAATATTACTTTCACCAAAATTATTTAATTTTCAGGGTAATGTAATTTTGACTAAAAACCTTTGAAGAAAAATATTTTTTCATTACTGAAAAACAAACAAACCACCCACTGCAAATATGATAAAAGGCAAATAAAACTGCAATGTCCCTGTGTGTTTGGGCTCAAAATATCACTTATTGCATGTGTTATTATTTTTATTTCTTATTTGTTGATCATCTTCAAAGGGTGTCAATGGCTGTTTGTAATACCAAGAATATCAGTAGACAATACAAGAGAATGTGCACTCTGTTCACACTGTAAGGAGCTATTCTGTACTTGATACAGTATTTTACATTATTATACATACACGCCACTTTTTCCATGGAATAAAAACATGTATTTTATTCCCTTCTAGTGGGTTTATTGATGACATGCAATATTATCATTTTGCTTATCCTCCATGTATTACGCCACTCTCCCCAATGGAGAATGAGCATGCACTATTGTTACAATATTGCACATTGTCAAGACAACACGATGTCACATGTCAGAGCTCATGAGACTATCCAGTGACAAAACTTTTCTGCTGTGCGTGTGCAGAATCATTTCTTTGTCCACCGGGAAAGAGAGACGACGAGGCTAATCCAGTGCTACTGCTAGGATTAGCTATGCTATAATTAATCACGAAATAAATAAACTAAAAACTGAAACCAAAGACGCACTGAACACCTGAAAGGCTACCAAAACTTCATTGTATATTCTTCACGCATATTTACAAGCGAAAAACATACCAATGGACATTGAAAAACTGGAAAAGAGACACATTGGAGGTGTAAAACTTCCACACTAGTGAGTGACTGACAGTGTGTAAACAAATATGGCTGTGAGGTTTGCTTCATTAAAAGTGGAAGATTTTGAGAGAATTTTGGCTGCCAGGTCGCTCCGTTGTGTGTACTTGTCAGTGTTGATTTTAAAAGTAACTAAGTAAATTACATCAGGAAATGAATGCTTAAGTCTCAGTGAAAAATGCTGTGGCAAGTGTGCATGGAAGAAGAATCTTGGGACAGAAATCTTAGTTTCTCGGTCATTAGCCTGTGCTACTTATGAATGCTACACCGGCTGTAGGTGACTTCACTGCTGTGCTAACAGCGCCAACTTGCAGGTAAGCTAGCATTGGCCTTCGAGAAGGCTGATATGCTGATATGAAGAGAGTGTTTATGTACAATAATAATAATATTGGCTGGCGTTTTTTGATGGTATATCAGATATATTCCATTCAGCTAGCATGATATTGAACTCATCTTTGACTTGGTCATGCTAGCTGAATGGACTATATCTGATATACCATGAAAAAAAGTCAGCCAATATTATTTAAATATTTTACTTAATCTAAAGCTAATCTAATGTTTCTTCCCCTAGATTTTTTTCTTTCATAAAATTAGGCTTGTAAATAACTTTTTCTATTATCCACAGTTTAATTATCAAAGGATAAATCCTGTATAGGACATGACTCTATAATATTTTATGATATTTTATTTTATTTGTATTATTATGATTGAATTCTATCGACCGATGCAAAACAATGACTTGGAAATACATTTTTTTCTGAGCGATTATTTAGTCTTGGAATAATAAAAGATTACGTATTAACAGTTACATGTATGCATACTTGCAGGACTGTGTATTACTGGGAAAAGAGATCTGTATCAGTGAACAGTCATAAAAGATTGGTGTGTGTCTGGGCTTTGAGGATTGAGCAGGAGCTGCATGTGATTCTGGAAGACGGGAAATCTTTAGGAATCAGTAACAGATATGTCATCCCTCCAGTCTGCCAACCACCTTCTAGCAATCAATTTATGCCACTAATTTTAATTCACGGCCACTCGAGCATTATTCATTTTCTTAAAACACTTCCACTGTTCTCACACACCTGCTTCCTCCTCCAGTGCCTCCTAGTCGCTCAATAAACACCATTCAACAATCTAAAATATACGTCAGCATGCTGTTATTGCTTGCTCAACAAATCATAAACCCAGTTTGTCAGTGTTAGCCTCCTTGTTGTGGTTTAGATTTTTATATTCTGCAAATGTCAGTAGAGATGGAGTAGGGGGAGGAGGGCAGGGGTACTTATCAAATCACAGAGCTAGTCAACCTGATCATCAAAATACTTGTTTAAGGGAGAAGAAAATAGTGACATGTCTGGGGGAAAATGACACATTTTATATTAGATATATGCTTATGGTTTTAGCCAAGTTAACCAATATCAATATACTTCTTTAGGTTGGAGGCTTTGTCTTGTTTAACCCTTTCCTTCATGGTTTCTACACATGGACAGCTCAGTAATTTATCAGTAAAGCTGATTTTTAGGTTAAATGAAAATTTGTGACTGAAAATTCATGATGCAGTTCTGAGTAATAAAATCATTTAAAAAAATATGGATAAGAGTTTGAATAATGAATGAATGAAATGGTTAATCCTTAACTCACTCCAGGCTGTAAAAGAAAATACTTAATTTGTGCTGCCACATAGTGGTATTAGTTGATAAGATAATATGAGTATATACCAGTTCTAAGTTTAAATAATTGCCTCACCTATGTCGAGTAAACAAAATAGACTATGATGGTGTGATCTCTTAAACATTAATGCACATCAACTAAACTAACCAGGACATGTAAACTAACTTTGCTTGTAATTGCTTAAGGGGCAAAAAGAAACTGTATATAAGCTTTGTGCCCAGTTTTAGTAACCTGAAGCCCACCAGCAACTCATATGCAGTGATTTGTCAATAAGTCATCTAATGCAGATTTTCCAGAAAGTTCAAAGAATGTTTTATACATTTGTAGTCAGAAGTTTACATACATGGACATGAATGTCACAGCAATATTCGGTTTTCAATGGTTTCTTTGAACTGTTCTTTTTTCTGTGACAGAATGATTGTACATTTTTAATAGAAGAAAAAATTATGCACACATTTAAATTTTTTTTTTTTTGGTTTTCTGAAGTCAACACAGGGTCAAAATTATACATATAAGGTCAAAAATATACACACACCCACTTAGATTATTAATTCACTAGTGCTGAAAGTTCCAAAATGTCTTTAAACTTATCAAGACCTCTTAACTTCCTGTTAGTGATCACGATTGACTACAATTGGTAGTGTCTCTGTACCAAAATAAAAAGGGTTTGTTTTACAGCACTCGTTCGATTGACCAACACACAGTACAATGGGAAAGTCCAAGGAGCTCAATGCAGATCTGAGAAAGAGGATTGTAGATTTACACAACTCAGGATCGCCTCTTGGAGCCATTTCTCATCTCATCTCATTATCTCTAGCCGCTTTATCCTGTTCTACAGGGTCGCAGGCAAGCTGGAGCCTATCCCAGCTGACTACAGGCGAAAGGCGGGGTACACCCTGGACAAGTCGCCAGGTCATCACAGGTGGAGCCATTTCTAAACAACTGCAAATTCCAAGATCATCAGTTCAAACAATTGTACACCTATTGCTGGATTTCACGGGATGTCACATCCGCCTCATTAGTTATTCAAAACTTTAGCTGGTGGTCTACCAAAGCTCAGTTGACAAAGCGTTTGTACTGAGAAGGTGCATTGCTCGCGTGAAAAATGCCTTACGCTTGCGTTGTTTTATGTTGTCCGAATCAATCCAATTGTGAAACTGATAAAAGTTCCTTCAGGGTTCCCCATGAGCTAATAAAAAATGATGAACAAATACAGGATTTCACAAAAAGACGTCGAGAAAGGTGGCTTTTAAACCTCTCACTGAAATCAAAGGGAGTCGAGTCGAAGCATGCTCGAGTTTGCAGTGATCACTGCATGAAAGGTTTGTATCTCCCTCTCAGCTATGTCCTTAGTGTTTTCCAAGTACTTTTCTTGCTATGTGTCGTTATTTTACGGTACTTTTTTAGTCACAAAGCGCTAAAGTCCCCAGCTGTTTCTTTGTTTACTCCTCACTTCTCACAAAGTGTCATGATCCGCCCCGGACTTCCACTCCGGAGATTTACTGTCTCCCAGTTCAGTGCAATCTGGATCCGGGACGGGACTTCCATCTTGCCAGCATTCACTTCCTGGTCTGTTCTGCTGTGTATAAATAGGCCGTTCTCAGAAGGGGACTTTGCCAGAACGTCTTGTCTGTTTCTCATGTCGGCTCTGTGCTATTTTTTACTTCCTGGAGTTTTGCTCTCTGTTTTGCCTAGTCTAGCCACAGTTTTTTGCACTCACGTTTTGTCAGTTTTTCATGTTTTTTGCACTTCCTTTTTTTTGTCTCCAGTTTTTGTCAGAACTATTTTTCATGTTTTTTCATATTAGCACTTTGTCTACCTTGTTGTTGTCTGGATTATTTTTGCTATTTTTGTCCGTTGACTCTTTTTGGACTTTAATTAAATAATTTTTTATTCATTGGATTTTCTGGACTGTGTTCTGCTATTGGATCCTAACTCGCCACATCTCGCCACCCTTAACAGTACGTTCTGGCCAACATGGATCCAGCGGAACTTAACCATCTGAGACCGGCTATGCAGCAGCAAGGAGCCCTCCTCAGGACCCACCAACAGGAACTCAGGCAGATCACTCAGAACCTGGTCACCCTGTCTGACTCACTCAACCTCCTAGCCACACAACTCCAGCACTCCCAAGCTGTGCCTACCCCTGCCCAGCCATCTCTTTCTTCACCTCCCACCACCGCCACTCTCCACAAACTAAGACTCCCTTCGTCTCAGCCCTACAGTGGAGAACCAGGTACCTGCAGATCTTTTTTGTCACAGTGTTCGCTGATCTTGGAGCTTCAACCTCTGGCTTTCCCTACAGAATGCTCCCGGATAGCCTATACCATCATGCTCCTCACCGGCAAGGTCAGGGAATGGGGGACGGCAGTCTGGGACACCGATGCACCCTGTTGTTCCAGCTTCAAGGAACTCTCTGAGGAAATGAGGCAAACATTCGACTACTCTCTGTCCGGCTGGGAGGTGGCAAGAGAGCTCATGGAGCTGGGGCAGGGGTCCCGATCTACCTCGGTTTATGCCATCGAGTTCCGGACGTTGGTAGCGTCATGCAGTTGGAACGAGATTGCCCTGGTTGACACGTTCCTACATGGCTTATCCGACGCCATCAAGGATGAACTTGTCTCGCGGGAACTGTCGTCGGACCTCTCCAGCCTGATGGACCTTGCCAATCGTATTGACGCGCCGGTTCAACAACAGAGGAGAGAGAGGAGCTGCCGCAACTTCAACCCCTCTCCACCACCCGCCTCATCCATCAAACCCATGCAGGTAGATTGGGTACGGGTGTCAGCGGAGGAACGACTGCGCCGACGGAGCACGGGGGCTTGTTTCTACTGCGGTCAGCAGGTACACATCTGCTGAGCCTGCCCGCTAAAAGGACAAGCCCACCAGTGAATCGAGGGGCCCTGGTGGGCAATGCTCGGAACCAGTCCCCTGCTGACCGACTGTTGCTCCCCGTCATCACTCTCTCAACAATCGGCATCACCATCTTCAGGCGCTCGTCGACTCGGGGGCGGACAGGAACCTGATCTGCTCCGCCACCGCCAAGGATCTCGGAATCCCGTTACTCGCTGTCAAGTTGTGTCAGTTTTGTTTGGTTATTTCTGTGCAATTTCCCCAACTTGAATAAAGGATTGTGGCATCTGGTGGAGATTTAGGGTAACTGGACTTCACTCAAAGGATTCGACAAGACAACTGTTTCCGTTTCCTCTTTTTTTTTTCCTTTTTATTAAAGTTCAAGGCACATCCATAAAGTTGCAATGGCAGATAGATGGTAGAAACAGTTAACAGGTCTTTAGCTCTAAGTCTTTAGTTCTCACTTTAGCTCTTAGCACTTTTCCTTTAGCTTTGTCTTTAATTCTCTCTTTAGGTGAAAAACCTTTGAAAATATAAAAATAGAAAAAAAACCACACAACAATTATTAACAGTTAAAATGCAATGCTTCTGTGCAAAATACGCATGTAGAAATGCACTATGCAAATGTGCAAATATGCCTTAAATACTTGTGCAAAATAGAAATATGAGAATAAATATTTTAAACTACAAACCAGATAACACTTAAATATGACTGCAGAAAAATAGAATTTAACTACTTAGTATATACGTTAAAATTACAAGGAAATAAACTACCAGAAGAACCAATACAACCACACAAGCCATAGCAGTACGCTCAATTTGGCCATTCACACCTGCTTTAAGTAGCCCACAAATCCATTGCAACTACCAATACCATATAATGCAGATAAATATTGCAATGAAGGAATCTGTGCCCAGGTTTATACTTAACCACACAAACAAACAAGACACCAACAATGGAGTACAAACACTACACTGCGTGTATTCAAGTAGAAAGCCCAACACTGTTGCATGGCCACGCATTGTCAAAGCAAATACCAACCAAACACAGAGATGCAGCACAATAAATAATTTCAATATTAAGTAAAGCAGAACAAAACATAAATGCTTACTGGCTGCCTCTCCAGTTTCCCAAATGCCACATTTGCACAGTGTTAGCTCAAGTAGGTCAGAAGCACAACAGTTTTAAAGTAACTCTTACTAGTCTCCCACCACCCCACAACTAATCAGCTGATTAACACACCTATGAGCCTTCAGTTTGCAGCTCACACTCAGCTGCAATGAGCCCAGCTGCAATTGATAATCAGCTGACTAGCAATGCTCATTCCAGTCAATCAGCTGAGTTGCAGTGATCTCACTTTCAAACACACACTTTTTTTCCAGTTTTCTAAACACATTTTTCCCCTATGTTTCCCAAATGTAAACAAACACCATTAAAAACCAGTTTGACTTTACACTCGCCCTTGCGGTCCCTCTCACTGTCCTGACACTCAATGGCACTGGCTTGACCATCACTCACCTCACCACCCCACTCACCCTAAGAATGTCAGGTAATCACTCCAAAACTATACAACTCCACATCATGAACAACCCTCACATTTGCGTTATTCTTGGATTACCCTGGTTGATGCAGCACAACCCCCATTTAAACTGGACTGACCACACTATCTTAGGCTGGAGTCCTTCCTGCCTGAACTCCGCTCTGCCTCCCGCCAAACCACCTCAGCCCTCAGCCAGCAAGTTTCCCAACTTTTCTCATGTGCCTCTGGAATATCTGGACCTCAAGCCTGTCTTCAGTAAGACCCAAGCAGTGTTCCTTCCCCCTCATAGACCCTATGACTGTGGTATCAACCTCCTGCCAGGGACGGCGCCACCCAAGGGACATCTCTACTCTCTTTCCCCCACCGAGAGACAAGCCATGGAGAAATAAATCACTGAATCTCTGGTAGCTGGGATCATCCGCCCTTCCTCCTCCCCAGCAGGGGTGGGATCCTTCTTCATGGAGAAGAAAGACAAGTCACTCCGTCCCTGCATTGACTATCGAGGTCTCAATGGCATCAGTCAAGAACTGCTACCCACTACCGCTCATGACTACAGCCTTCGAACTATTCCAGGGAGCTAAGGTGATCACTAAACTGGACTTACGCAATGCCTATCACCTAGTTAGGATCAGGGAAGGGGACGAGTGGAAGACGGCCTTCAACACCACCACAGGCCACTATGAGTACCCCGTAGTCCCTTTCGGCCTGACTAACGCGCCCACGGTATTCCAGGTGTTGGTTAATGATGTCTTGAGGGACTTTAACACCTTTGTCGTTGTTTACCTGGATGATATCTTGATGTTCTCTTGCTCCCTGGAAGAACATTGGGGTCACGTCTGGCAGGTTCTTCAATGCCTGCTGGAGAATAAGCTGTTCATTAAGGCCTGAGAAGAGCAAGTTCCACCAAGGCTCTGTCTCATTCCTGGGGTTCATCATCTCTCCAGCCAAGCTCCGGATGGACCCCCTCAAGCTGGAGGCAGTCGCTGACTGACCCACCCCATCTTCGAGACGAGAGCTCCAGCGCTTCCTGGGGTTTGCCAACTTTTACAGGCGTTTCATCCGCAACTTCAGCACGGTGGCTGGACCGCTCTCAGCCCTGACCAAGACCAAGTTCAAATGGGGGGAGGAAGCAGAGAAAGCCTTTTCCAGTCTCAAGCACAGGTTTACCACAGTACCCATTCTCACCATACCCGATTCTACCAAGCAGTTTATCGTCGAGGTCGATGCCTCTGAGTCAGGGGTCAGAGCCATCCTATCCCAGAGGGCCAATGACAGCAAGGTTCATCCATGCTCCTTCTTCTCCCACCGGCTATCCTCAGCCAAACGAAACTACGACATCAGTGACCGAGAACTACTGGCCATGAAACTAGCCTTGGAGGAGTGGAGGCACTGGCTCGAGGGGTCTGACCTCCCATTCCTAGTCTGGACCGACCATTAAAAACCTAGAGCAGGGGTGTCAAACCTGATCCATAAAGGGCCTTGTGGCTGCAGGTTTTCATTCCAGCCATGCAGCAGCACCCTGATTTGGCTTATTCAATCAACTGACACACCCACCCTTTAATCAAGGGTGGGTGTGGCTGCAAGTATTTGACTGTGTGAAGACAGTTCAGTTGATTGAATGAGCCAAGTCAGGTGTGCTGCTGCATGGCTGGAATGAAAACCTGCAGCCACAAGGCCCTTTATGGATCAGATTTGACACCCCTGACCTAGAGTACCTCAAGTCTGCCAAACGTCTCAACTCTCATCAAGCCCGTTGGTCTCTCTTCTCCCGATTCAACTTCACGCTCTCCTACCGCCCAGGCTCCAAGAATGGCAAATGCGATGCCCTGTCCAGGATGTTCTCTTCCCACCAAGAGGAGTCCAAGCCACCTGAAACTATCCTTCCTCCATGCTGCCTGGTGGGAGCCGCTATTCTAGAAGTTGAGACACTTGTGCAGAGGGCCCTGGAGCAGGACCCCAGTGAAGATAACTCCAACAATATTCCTCGTACCCATCTGTTTGTTCCCTGTCATGTGCAAACTCAGGTGCTGCAGTAGGGTCATGGTTCCAAGCTGGCCTGTCATCCAGGAGCCGCCTGAACCCTGGCTCTCATCCAGCAGTGCTTTTGGTGGTCATCCAGGAGTTCGTGGCAGCCTGCGACACATGCTCCCGGAACAAGACAGCCAATTGAACCCCTGCCGGCTTACTAAGACCCCTTCCTACTCCGCATCGACCTTGGTCTCACATCGCCCTGGACTTCATCACAGGACTCCCCAACTCAGGTGGCAATACATGCATCCTCACTGTCATTGAGGATTGAGGCGTTTTTCTAAGACCGTCCATTTCAGTCCTCTGCCCAAGCTCCCCTTAGCCAAAGAAACTGCTCATCCACCACGTTTTCTGCCTACATGGTCTGCCTATCAACATAGTTTCTGACCAGGGTCCTCAGTTCACTGCACAGTTCTGGAGAGCCTTCTGCAAACTCATTGGGGCCACCTGTAGTCTCTCCTCAGGCTTCCATCCACAGACCAGTGGCCAGGCAGAACGGGCTAACCAGGCTTTGGAGGTTGCACTCAGGTGCATGGCATCCAGGGATGCCAGTTCTTGGAGCAAGTACCTACCTTGGATCGAATATGCACGTAACACTCTCCCTTCCTCTGCCACAGGTCTCTCTCCGTTCCAGTGCTCACTAGGGTACCAACCACCACTGTTCCCCAGCCAGGAGGAGGAGGTCGCCATACCATGAGCCCAGGCCTTTCTTTATACACCGCTGCAGGAGAACATGGGCATTGGCCCAGAGAAGACTCATTTGCTCCACACTCGCATCCAAGAAGCAGGCTGACAAACGTCGCTCCAAGGCACCCACCTACCGAGTGGGTCAATGAGTTATGCTCTCCACATGCCACCTGCCACTTAGGGCCATCTCTCTCAAGCTGGCACCCAGGTTCCTTGGACCCTTCCTCATCAAGAAGGTAATCAACCCATGTTCCATTAGACTGGCATTACCACTCACCATGTGACGTGTTCACCCCACCTTTCATGTATCACAGCTTAAACCTCTGGTCTCCAGTCCTTTTTTGTCTCCAGTTTTTGTCAGAACTATTTTTCATGTTTTTTCATATTAGCACTTTGTCTACCTCGTTGTTGTCTGGATTATTTTTGCTATTTTTGTCCGTTGACTCTTTTTGGACTTTAATTAAATATTTTTTTATTCATTGGCTTTTCTGGTTTGTGTTCTGCTATTGGATCGTAACTCACCACATCTTGCCACCCTTAACACAAAGTCCATATGCATGAAGGTCACAACAAAATTGTTACCCAGTCATACAGTTACAATGCGCTGTGATCACTTCTCTGTCTTGTTGAACTAAGATCCAGGTCTTTAAAGGGGTTTCTGATGATCTTTGTGAATGATTTACCTGAGAGATAAGAGCAAACACAAGTGAGAATCGAGTGAACTGTTTGTTTACACTTCAACTTGCAGCCCTTCATTGTAAAGATGCAAATGGAAAGCTTAAAAAAACAACAACATACTTACACAGGCAAAAACAATACAGGATTCATTGGGCAGCGACTTGATACCAAGGTCCTTTACCCAGCCGCATAGAAAAAAGTTGTAAGCCTCCATACTCTTCCACGCTTTCATCTGTTTTGTGGTGTAGAAGGATGTCTGTAATATCAGACAGTTCGAGATGTTGGGTAACTCGACTGAAGGATAGTTTTTGAGATCGTATGACAAATCCTTCTTTCCCAGACTGTAGGGGTCTATTCCATTACACATAGCAATCTCCTGAATATATCTAAAGCAAGCAGTGGCTTCTAGATTACAAGCATACTCTAAGTTATCGCTAGTTGTTTGCACTACGGCAGCTGTTTAGACCACCAGCTATTTCACTTCCAGTAAAACTGCTAAGAAAAGTCACGTGACTAAAACCCAGCAATTGGGAGGTGTTGCTACTTTGCCAAGCCACTTTGCTGGAAGGAAACTCAAACTGTCACCCTCAGCTAATCTCTTTGAAATGATTTAAAATTTTTACTGTACTAGCATATCACGTTACAGCCAAAAGCTGAAAGATGTAGGCATCACAGATCCATATAATTTACCCACAAATTTATTTATTTTGCCTACTACTCTAGGTGTGTGTGTGTGTGTGTGTGTGCATGCGTACACACACGCATGTGCTCATTGCTTACTTGTGTGCGCATGCGTGTGTTCACTGCTTCAGATGGTTTAAATGCAGAGGAGAGCTTGAGGTTACATGTGACAAAAATAAAGGTTTGTTCTTCTTAATTTACCCCCAAATGCATTTATTCCACTTGAAAAGTGTACGGCAAACCAGCTACCGGATTTGGGATACTATGACATCCTGAACTATTTAGTATTTGGACTTCTAAATACAATGGAAATGCTAAAGGCTTAGAAAAGTACAGATGCCTACCAATATTTCGAGGCAGGTTTTGTGCATGCCAGAATATTATGGGAAATTCGTAATAAAGAAACATACCTTATTATGACAAAGGTAATCTCAAACGTGGACTTCTAATACAACCCCGATTCCAAAAAAGTTGGGACAAAGTACAAATTGTAATTAAAAACGGAATGCAATGATGTGGAAGTTTCAAAATTCCATATTTTATTCAGAATAGAACATAGATGACATATCAAATGTTTAAATTGAGAAAATGTATCATTTAAAGAGAAAAATTAGGTGATTTTAAATTTCATGACAACAACACAGGGGCGGCACGGTGGTGTAGTGGTTAGCGCTGTCACCTCACAGCAAGAAGGTCCGGGTTCGAGCCCCGTGGCTGGCGAGGACCTTTCTGTGCGGAGTTTGCATGTTCTCCCCGTGTCTGTGTGGGTTTCCTCCGGGTGCTCCGGTTAACCCCCCAGTGTCCAAAGACATGCAGGTTAGGTTAACTGGTGACTCTAAATTGACCGTAGGTGTGAATGTGAGTGTGAATGGTTGTCTGTGTCTATGTGTCAGCCCTGTGATGACCTGGCGACTTGTCCAGCATGTACCCTGCCTTTCGCCCGTAGTCAGCTGGGATAGGCTCCAGCTTGCCTGCGACCCTGTAGAAGGATAAAGCGGCTAGAGATAATGAGATGAGATGAGACAACAACACATCTCAAAAAAGTTGGGACAAGGCCATGTTTACCACTGTGAGACATCCCCTTTTCTCTTTACAACAGTCTGTAAACGTCTGGGGACTGAGGAGACAAGTTGCTGAAGTTTAGGGATAGGAATGTTAACCCATTCTTGTCTAATGTAGGATTCTAGTTACTCAACTGTCTTAGGCCTTTTTTGTCATATCTTCCGTTTTATGATGCGCCAAATGTTTTCTATGGGTGAAAGATCTGGACTGCAGGCTGGCCAGTTCAGTACCCGGACCCTTCTTCTACGCAGCCATGATGCTGTAATTGATGCAGTATGTGGTTTGGCATTATCATGTTGGAAAATGCAAGGTCTTCCCTGAAAGAGACGTTGTCTGGATGGGAGCATATGTTGCTCTAGAACCTGGATATACCTTTCAGCATTGATGGTGTCTTTCCAGATGTGTAAGCTGCCCATACCACACGCACTAATGCAACCCCATACCATCAGAGATGCAGGCTTCTGAACTGAGCACTGATAACAACTTGGGTCGTCCTTCTCTTCTTTAGTCTGAACGACACGGCGTCCCTGATTTCCATAAAGAACTTCAAATTTTGATTCGTCTGACCACAGAACAGTTTTCCACTTTGCCACAGTCCATTTTAAATGAGCCTTGGCCCAGAGAAGACGTCTGCGCTTCTGGACCATGTTTAGATACGGCTTCTTCTTTGAACTATAGAGTTTTAGCTGGCAACGGTGGATGGCACAGTGAATTGGCTTCGAGAAGACTGTAAACATCCCTACCACACACACACCTCTGTTCATAGCCTCCCCTGAGCCCAGTTCACACACGCTTACCCTCCAGGAACACCAGGTCCGCAGTGTGTTCAGGGCAGTGAACCAGAGGAAAGCTGCTGGCCCAGACGGTATACCTGGCAGTGTACTTGAGGCCTGTGCTGACCAGCTGTCTCCTGTGTTCACCACAGGAGTTATTTAATTTATTTAATTTTAACTGTTATTTAATCTCTCTTTATCACTAGCCACCGTCCCCCACTGCCTGAAATCGGCAACTATAGTTCCCGTCCCTAAGTCCACCACCATTAGTAGTCTCAATGACTATAGACCCATTGCACTAACACCTGTGGTGGCAAAATGCTTCGAAAAGCTGGTCCAAAAACACATCAAAGATTTCCTCCCCCCAGCTTTGACCCCCACCAGTTTGCCTATAAAGCTAACAGGTCTACTGAGGACGCCATCTCCACTGCCCTCCACACTGCCCTGCACCACCTGGAGAATCCTGGGACCTCTGTAAGAATGCTCTTCGTCGACTTCAGCTCGGCCTTTAACACCATCATTCCAGACATCCTCAGAGCCAAGCTGGTCAACTTGGACTTCCCCCCCCACCATGTGTGCCTGGATCAAAGATTTCCTCACCGACTGCCCACAGTCTGTCAGGATTGGTAACAGGAGCTCATCCACCCTGACACTCAGCACTGGCTCTCCACAGGGCTGTGTGCTGAGCCCTCTTCTGTACACCATAGACATACAGGACTGCACACCCACACACCCTTGTAACATCATCATAAAATTCACTGATGACACCACTCTGGTAGGACTCATCACAAAGAATGACGACTCTGCTTATAGAGATGAGGTCCAGAGACTGACAGAGTGGTGTGACAGCAACAACCTTACCCTCAACACCAGAAAGACCAAGGAGGTGGTCATGGACTTCCGTAAGAGCAAAGCCAACCCCCCCCGCATAAAAGGCGACATAGTGGAGAGTGCTCACCTTTAAGTTCCTGGGGACCCACATTTCTGGGGACCTGTCTTGGGTGGCTAACCCAACTGCCCTAGTAAAGAAAGCCCAGCAGTGCCTCCATTTTCTGAGGGTCTTGACATGGAACAGGCTGCAGACCGACTTGTTGGTCTCATTCTATCGGGCCACGATTGAGAGCGTGCTGGTGCACGCCATCCCAGTGTGGTACGCTGGCTGCACAGTGGCCGACAGAAAAAGGCTACAGAGGGTCACCAGAACTGCAGAGAGGGTGATTGGCTGTCCACTCCCCTCCCTGGACGCAATCGCCAGCTCCAGGTGTCTCACCAGAGCTAAGGCGATCATAAAAGATCACTTTCATCCCAACCATCACCTGTTTCGCATGCTGCCCTCTGGGAAAAGGTTTAGTTCCTTCAGATGTAAAACCAATAGATTCAAGAACAGCTTCTTCCCTTGGGCAGTCAGAACTTTAAATGCACTTTAATAAAAAAAACAATAATAATAATAATAATAACAAACAAACAAACTGTTTTTACAGGCTGCTATGAGTGAGTGTGTGTGTGTGTGTGTGTGTGAGAGAGTATGGGACACCACACTACCATTATTGATTGATCATGTGTGTGTGTGAGTGTGTGTAGGTCGCCACACTGCTGCTACTGATCGTACCCATATCATGTGCAATACTAATGTGCAATATCTACCTGCCTACCTCTATTTTTATTTTATTTATTTTATTTTTTAATTTTTTTAAATTTATTTTATTATTATTACTAGTATTACTTTTTATGTTGTTGTATTTATTATCAATGCTTTTTATATGTTCTCTTTGTATCTTCTATATGTTTTATATCTTCTCTTTTATATGCACCTTTGTGGCCATGCTGGCTAAATTTCGTTGTTCAGGCAACTGCTCAATGACAATTAAAGTCTTGAATCTTGAATTGTGTTCACAGATAATGTTCTCTGGAAATATTCCTGAGCCCATTTTGTGATTTCCAATACAGAAGCATGCCTGTATGTGATGCAGTGCCGTCTAAGGGCCCGAAGATCACGGGCACCCAGTATGGTTTTCCGGCCTTGACCCTCACGCACAGAGATTCTTCCAGATTCTCTGAATCTTTTGATGATATTATGCACTGTTGATAATGATATGTTCAAACTCTTTGCAATTTTACACTGTCGAACTCCTTTCTGATATTGCTCCACTATTTGTCGGCGCAGACTTAGGCTACATCCACACGACAACGGCAACGAGATGTTATTTAAAAATATATCGCGTCCAAATGGGCAACGATCAGTAAAATATCAGGTCCATATGGCAACGCAACGCTTGCTGAAAACGATGCAATACACATGCCACACCTCTAGGGGCGCTGTAAGACGGTCCCTTCGGAGACACCAGAACAATAGAAGAAGTAAGGACGCATGCGTATAAACTATTATGCGCGAGACTTCATATTAGCCACAAAGTCAGGAAAATCTGTTTGTAAAATTACATTATAATGACCAAATACAATGAAAAGTATTTTTCCAGTCTCACCTGTGAAAGGTAATCCCATGTGATCTCGTTTGGACGGTAAACCTGTTGGTACAGTTAAACGCAGCACATGAATCTTTATTCTCCGCTTTGACCTATCCAATATGGCGGCGAGGATGACGTATGATTCTACGCGGGAGGCGGCGTCTTTAATGGTCCGGAATAAATTGAATGCTACACGTTGATGGATTAATTTGCTCTTCTACGCCCTTTTTGAGGAATGTATTGTAGGAGTTAAACCAACATCTGAAGAGGTGAGATCGCTCCTTTTTTTCCCTATTTTTGCTGGCGGGATTGACTCTGCCCTAAGGGCAGAGTCTCTCACTCTCTCTCTCTCTCTCTCTCTCTCTCTCTCTCTCTCTCTCACTTTGCACCATTACACAATAAATATTCACAGTGAAAATATTTTGTAAGCGCGTTTCATGAACCAAGTTATAGGATTTGTTGACAACTCGCATCGAGTTCGTTACACTTCTACCCGGCGTGAAGCACTCACAGTCATGTGGTTGTGACGTCATCGTAAACAAATCCGTTCTACTCATCCAGACGACTTCACAACGGCAACGTTGCCAGATCTTTCCACTCTGGAACCCGTTCTCAAAAAGATTGCATTTTGGGCACCCAAAACGCCGGTGCCGTGTGGACGCCAGGCCTAAACGATAAGCAATTGTATCGGACTCACCTGAATCCGTTGCCGTGTGGACAGGGCCTTAGGGGGATTGGTGATCCTTTTCCCATCTTTACTTCTGAGAGCCGCTGCCACTCCAAGATGCTCTTTTTATACCCAGTCATGTTAATGACCTATTGCCAGTTGACCTAATGAGTTGCAATTTGGTCCTCCAGCTGTTCCTTTTTTGTACCTTTAACTTTTCCAACCTCTTATTGCCCCTGTCTCAACTTTTTTGAGATGTGTTGCTGTGATGAAATTTCAAATGAGCCAATATTTGGCATGAAATTTCAAAATGTCTCACTTTTGACATTTGATATGTTGTCTATGTTCTATTGTGAATACAATATCAGTTTTTGAGATTTGTAAATTATTGCATTCCATTTTTATTTACAATTTGTACTTTGTCCCAACTTTTTTGGAATTGGGGTTGTAGTAATAAACAAACCAGGACCTAGAGCTTACATATTTTATGGTGTTTATCTGAGTCTACATTATCAGTACATACACTGTAAAATATAATAAGTTGACTTTACTTAAAAAAAATATGCAAAGTCGTTGCCTCAAAAAAAGTCATTTATGTTGATTTAGATAAATTAGATTGGGTTAACTTATTTTTTGTGAGTTTGCAGTACTCAAATTAACTTAGATTAGTTTGATTACATTAACTTATTTATTTTGAGTTTGCAGTACTCACATAAACTTATATTAATTTGATTACATTAACTTATTTATTGTGAGTTTGCAGTACTCATCTTATATAATTTTGATTACATTAACTTGTACTGTAAACTTAAAATAAATAAGTTAATGTAATCAAAATTATATAAGATGAGTACTGCAAACTCACAATAAATAAGTTAATGTAATCAAATTAATATAAGTTTATGTGAGTACTGCAAACTCAAAATAAATAAGTTAATGTAATCAAACTAATCTAAGTTAATTTGAGTACTGCAAACTCACAAAAAATAAGTTAACCCAATCTAATTTATCTAAATCAACATAAATTACTTTTTTTGAGGCAACGACTTTGCATATTTTTTTTAAGTAAAGTCAACTTATTATATTTTACAGTGTAACAAACATGCTGCTAGTCTCACCAAGCATTAGGTCTAATAAAATATATCGCATCCAAAGCCCACATCCAGGTATACATTTTAACATTCATACATTTGCCATTTGGCATGTTCTTTGTTGTGCAGTAGAGCTGCTAAGTATAACATGCTTGAGTATGTTCCAGTAGACTGTATTTAGTGCCAGATCATGCAACTGGTTAAAAAACTTTCCCATCTCGACCAAAGTTCTGTTCATGTTATGCCAACTTGCGGACTTGTTGAATGTTAACTTGAGTACGCCGAGGCTCGAGCTAGATCTATGGGATTTTTATAGCTGAATGGCCTTGAACGAGAAAAGGTTTTAGGAGCAATAGCGGGTGCACAGAGCTTTCACACTAACCTGATATAAAATGTTCTCCACACACGGGAACGCTTTGTTGGCATCCAGTCTTCCCATTTAACTGCAGCTCACCATTTTTCTCATCTTTCAGGGTTCGTTGGGAATCAGTGAAAAGTTAAACCAGGCTTATCTCCATGTCTGTTATTACATCTGGTATTGTTCTTTTAGATGTAATTTCTACAAGTTTTTCTGTAGATGTTTACTGAATTGGGCTTACAATCACTCGCATACACTTGTGGCTCTACTGTACTGGTCGTTGTCAAACACAAAGCTTGCCTGGCAACATGGCCAGATAAACAAATACGCAGTTATGATGATGTAATGTGAAAGGCACCTATAGTGAAGTGAGTTTTACATTGCCATGGACTGGGAGGCTGCTGTCCAAGAAAGAAGCCCCTGCTCCAAAATTGGCAACTTTAAACTTGATTAACGTTTGCAGCTGACATGGACAAAAAATAAAAATAAAAAATGAAAAAGCCTTATCGAGGGAAGTTTTATGGTCAAATGAGACAAAGATTGAGTTGTTTGGCCACAATGACTAAAAGTACAGAGGAACACTGCATCAGCTATTAAGCAGGGTGATGGTAGCATCGTGCTCTGGTGCCAGTGCAACTGGTGCATTGCACACACTGGATGGAATAGTGAAGGAGGAGGACTACCTCAGAATTCTTCAGCATAACCTCAAACTAGATGGTTGAAACTTGGACACAATTGGGTGTTCCAACAGGATAGTGACCCCAATTACACATCAAAGCTGGGTGTGGAGTTGATAGAGCAGACTAACATTTAAGCATAAAACAAGTCCTGATCTCAACCCTATTGAAAATACATGGACTGTACTTAAAAGCCAGGTTTGTGTCAAAAAATACACAAATTTTAACTGAACTCAATATTTATTGAATTATGTAGCAGGAGAGACCATGCCTAGTCACCATCTTACTTAAAATGTTATTTTCATGGTGCTTTTATACTTTTTTTGAATATATAAAAATGTATTTGTGAGGTTAAATTGGGAGATGCATTCAGTGCACTTCCCCCATTAATTTAAGTGAATGTATTGCTTCTTTCTTTTTAGGAAGGAATGCAATTTGTGGGATATTCTGAGGTCCTATACAGAAGCAGATTCATGCTCATTCAAATTAAATTTAGATGAATGTTAATCAGCTTGTTCCCTTGCTTCACATGAAACATGTACCACTGACATACTTAGGTGTCGGAATCAGAAGTCAGGTTGATAATCAGGATTAATACGATGTTCATGCTGATTTCTGTTAAAGAAAGCACCTTGTGCTTGGACTTGTTCTTTGATGTGTCTGGTCTCCCTACATATTGGCAGTGTGGCTTCCATGTAATAATGATAAGAATGGACGTGAGGCGTTTAAGTAGCAAATCAATAGCAAATTAAATTTTTCGGCTCTGAGGCGCACTTTCACAATCACGTCTAATTAGCCCTGACAGTCGGGCTCTGGCTGAATTAGATTGCAGCCTCTTGTCATGTTCCTGCCCCCCAATCCCTTCCCCGTGTTTTTAAAGTTCCCCTTGATTTTGGATCAAGGCACGTCAGTACTTCATGGTGAATTATAATAGCTTCCTACAGAAACAATACCTGAGGTATCCAAACATTACTATTTCTCAGGACAAGGAAAAAATAGTTTTATAATCTGGAGAAAGTTGCACTTAAACTCTATTATATTGCACACAATGCTCAGTGTTCAATGTATTATTATTATTATTTATTTTTTTTTTTTAAATCTTGGAGTAATGGAGGGCTTGTATTTTAGGCACAAGAAGCCACTGTCTTATGCATAGCATTTTAATCAGACAAACATTCATTTTATCAGTGGATTCAAATAAATTTGCTCCTTGTCTAGTCTACCAACCTCAGATCTTAGACTTGGAAAGTGTGAAATAGCTCATTGCTCTTGCATTCATCTGACTTTAGCATGAATATCCATATATAGTTTATTCGTTCAAGGAGATCACATTCAAAGGACAGGTCATGAATACTTCTCCTGATGTAGGTTAATCATGAAACACATGGCTCCTGCCTGGTGGGAGAAAATGGGCTAGCCCTGGAGTTAGATAAAGCATGAGGACCCACAGGCACTCCTATATAATGAATGGTGCGATGACTATGTCCTCCAAAACGTGCTTGTTGCTGGAGTTCATTATTCATCTCGGTTCTCCATATGAATAAACAGAGTCTATTTAATCTATCTTTCCTCCATCGGCACGCAAGGCATATGGTCGCATGCTGCATGTGCAAATGTACAACTTCAAATCCTTATACACAAAGAACACAAACTCGGGGGAAATTCTGTCTTTCGCTCTCACAATTGTATGCAGTAAAAACACACATGTACATTTCTATAATTCATGCAGCTGCCTTATCTTTCTGTTTCCTATTTGTATTAAATGGCAAGGTTTATAAGAGCTTTACAAGCTTTATTTTTGTACATGTATAATACATTTGTGGATTCTTTGCTAAATCGTGATAGTAAAACATGTTATTATACAGTGATATTATGTAATTATACAAACCTTATATTCAAACGCACTATTGTACAACGTTATTATGCATTTATGCAAATACAATAAGCAGTAGAAACTATAGCCTCCATTCCTTACAGATGAAATATAGAATGGCATAATATATATTTATATAATTTCTTTTTAATTATGCTAGTGTATTAGTGAATGATTTGTATTAGCATAGAAAGATTCTCTCAAAAAGGTAGCTCTTTTATTAAGAATAGAAAAGCCTGAAACCCCCCCCCCCCAAAAAAAAAAAAAAAAACCTGACCAGTGCCCCATCAGTGTTTTACACAGCCCAAACGTGAAATACAATGTAATTTAATTTAATGATGCCCCATTCTTAACTTTACTGGAAGATGTTTTCAAACCTCTAGTCTCTGTTTGGTAGGACGTTTGGGAGTCTCAGTCATCACCCTGTCTCGTTCCCACTATGGTGCTTGTGTCTGTGCATTGTTGACCAAACAGAAATTAACTGCACCTGAATGATATGTCAGAGACCCCCTATGGGCCAGGAATCTGCACTCAAACTCCCTTTTAATAGACTTGCACCTCATTTGGCCTCTAAAGCCCATTGAAAGGTCCCAGAGGATGACTGGAGGCTGCGCCTTGCTCCTCCACAGCCATCAGCAGAGGAGGGAGCCTGATTAGAGCATGCCTCCTAGCCTGAGGAGGCTACAGGGGACAATGCCAAGCTTTCCTTTTCAAAACAACAGGCCATCCCGTCTGACCTCTGTCACTGCCAATGTTTGTCACCGCGAGGATGACACACACACACACACACACACACACACACACACACACACACACACACACACACACACACACACACGTTCACACAGTCACACAAACAAAAGAACAGAGAAAGCTCTTGTTGACAGATTTCATACTGACAAGACCTTCAGTCTACTGTATGTTTTACTTTGCATTCACTACCCATGCCACACTAATCCTTTTTTTGGATGTCAAAAGAGCATTTAGGATGTAAGCATTCATGCATATACAGTATTTTACCTCTATATACAATAAGTTGGTGCAATAATATTAGCTTTATGTATAGATTTTTATTAACTTTATTACCTCTTAGTCACTGTTTCTGATGGTGATATTCCTGAGAATGAAGAAGTCTTTCTGAATATAAAAAAGTTATGCTTTTAACACCTTACAGAAAGTACCCTGATATTCTCACACCTAAATTTGGAAGTGATGTACTGTAGATGGTTCTTAATTGAAAGAGTCTTTGAGTATCCAGTACCAGAACCCTGTCAAATAGCTCGCCTAGCTGTTACTCCTAATGTCACTAAGATATTCCTATAGTCAAAAAATTAACTTTTTTTGTTGAATTTTTCTATAATTTATTACATGCCTTCTCTAAAGATTAGGTCAATTTAAAGTAATTCGTGGTAATATATTTTCCGTTAAAATAGAATGTATAACAAATCATACCAAAATGTATTGCAAACAGCAAATGGTCAAATAGTCATGCACTTTTATACATTACTGCAGGGTGAACAAAAAAAGAGAAAGAAAAAGAACACACAACTAATAATAGAAAAAAGTAGTAAGGGTTGGATCTTATACCTGAGCATGTAAATGCACTCAGAGTCTGATATTCTTATATTCTTTCCCATATTGTAGACATGGCTTTTCACTTGTTTGTTGTACATGTGACTGATTTAGCAGATGGCTGAACTGATAACAGTACTGTCCTCACTGATGTGTAGCAATACAGCAAGTGTCCATGAGGCAAGCCTGGTTGAAGTGGTCATTAGAAACAAACGCCGTCATTTGGAATGGATCGTTACTCATCTGAGTATTGCTCGCTCATGTTAATATGAAGATGACCTTCTCAGGAGGGGGGCTGGCTTTACTTAGTTCCAAATTGGGATGAATACCAACTGCTATTTATGACATACCACAAATGCTTATGCATCATAGTGTCATATTCAAATTGGTGCCCATAACCTTGCGATCCCTAAAAAGTCATATGTTATGAATTTGGTTTATTGGCATTGTTTACGCTGCATTAATCATGCAAACATGCATTTGGAAAACAAATGGCTTATGCACATTTTGGAAATGATTCAAAAAGGTTGCCTTTCTCTAGGACTACACAAAGTATGGCAAGAATTTATAATGCATGGGCATGGCTAGGCTGTTGTAGAAGCATCCGTGTAGTTCAGTAGCTGGATTTAGACTTATGTATTATACTGTTCTATAAGTATAGCCTAAAAAAGACGTCTATCCAAAAAAAAAGGCAAACTACAGCCCTGTACATTGTGAGTGAATCAAATCAAATTAGGTTTATCTTGTTACTGAGTTCAAAATCAGTGCTTTATCATATGCGGATGAGCTCACTGTATGGCTTCTTGCTTATTGTCCTGACATCCCATTCTTTATAACATCAAGCTAATATTGGGTTCTGTCTGGGGTGGGTAGTGCTTTGAATTGAAATTATTATTGCTGACATTATGCATGCTGTCAATTATGGGTGGGCTTGACCTTAGTTACGTAGTTACCCATACTGAATACAGGTCAGTAATTGAATAGTGCAGCAGGCAAGCACACATTTCTTGGTGTGCTTGGAAACTGAAAGAGCTATATTCCCATTGCTGTCTGCTGAATAGGTTCGAGCACATCGAAATGAAGGTCATTCTTAGCTGGGACAAATAAAAAGGATGTTGGCGATTTTCATGAATCATAATGAATATGTGATGTGAACCTTATTGAGAGCTTAACCAAGCACAGCCCTGGGTTTCCTCTTCCTTCATTTTGAAAGGTGATGTCTGAGGTACTGATAAGGTGGTTAATGTACATGAAGAAGCCGAGTGTAGCTCGTTTATTCATTGTTGCTTTCAAAGGCATTCTTTGTCTGTTCAGGAGCCCCATTGTCTCCATATTAAGTGGAGTTCTGTGGAGATTTGAGCAGCATCTTGACTCCCCTAAGTTGAAGTGCGGCCGAGGTTAAGTGGTCTCCGTGCTCAGAGCACCCATCTCCACTACGGCGTGACAGCTGGGGACTGGGCTGTTGCTATGGTTATCACTCCCTCTGTTGTGCCGCCTTGCCCCAGACTGCTCATTTGAGACACAGGCCGCCCATCCAGACACGAGACAACAATCCGCAGATCAGTAAACTCTTCCAGACAGACTGCTGAATTTCTCTCTCCCCTATTACTCACTCTCTTTTTCTGGCTTTTGACCTCAACTATACTTGGTTTGCTTTCATGCATTTGCAACTTTTAATTGCACGACATTTTAAACGAGTCACATAAAAATGGAAAGTCATTTTTGGAAGACTAAAAGTAAATTCCAATCACATGAGATAAGCTCCGTTCAGTTTGTATTACTCTGTCTTACAGAGCACAGTAATGCAGATGGAAGTGTTCCAATTGATAGTGAGGCCAGTGATCAGGAAAATTATTTTAAAAATTCTGCCAATAGCACAGCCCACAACACTGGTCTTATATTAAAGTACAGGGATTATGTTTAGTGATGTTCTGCACACAAGGCTTATCAAATGTAGACATACTTATCTTCATACAATCTTAGCATAAATCAAATAGCACTTAAAATATCTCAAAAAATTGCCCATTACTACTTTTTGTATTTTTATATTATTTATTTGCATATAATGTCTTTTTTTAATTTTTATTTTATTTTTTATTTACAGTGTAGTTTGAAGTGTAGTGTTGCATAGATCTGTGAACATCATCCTTCTCACTCTCCATAAAATACAAAATAATTTAGGGTGTTTAAAGTATGAACTTCATATAATTAAAATTTTAAATCAGTGTCACAGGAGAATACAATTTTAAAACCATATCCCTAGATATCAAGAACTTTTTAGACTTTTTTTAGTCACAATAAACGTCTTGGAATAAACTTTTTTGCTGCATGACTCTTTGTTGGTATACTGTGTATAAATTCCAAAATGAAATATTTAAAACATTTTTGACTTTTAGACATCACTTTAATAGGTTTTATACGAAAGTATTTTTATGATGCTAAAGGGAGAAATAGAGATATGAAATCATTTTTGCTATTGCCTTCATGCTGAATTAAATTGATCTAATCCATCCAATTTGCCAAAAACTATGGCAGACATTCTATCTTTAAATCTCAAATCACAGAGCAACACGAAGCAGCAGGCAAACACACACACATTTTCACCATCAGAAGTTTGTCTCTCACAGGGCAAACATTAGCAGTCTTGTGTTGTCTTTGTAATTACTGTTGTTCTACTGAGACACATAAAAACAAACTTCAAAGAACAGTTTTACTGCTGTGCTGATAAGGAGCTCGTTCCTTTTCAGACACAGCCTTTAATCACTTTGGTTAGGAACTTGATGTTTCTAAACTGTAGGTTACATATACAGTACCAGTCAAAAGTTTGGACACCCCTGCTCATTCATAGGTTTTTCTGTATTATGACTATTCTTTAAATTGTAGAACAATACTGAGGACATCAATACTATGAAATAACACATGGAACATATATGGAATTATGTGGTGAACACAAAATGTTAAGGAAAGAAAATGTGTTTCATATTTTAGATTCTTCAAAATGGTCACCGTTTACCTTGATGACACTAACAATTTCCCAGCTTGGGATCAATCAATCAATCAATCAATCAATCTGTCTGTCTGTCTGTCTGTCTGTCTGTCTATCTATGCACGGTGGTAGAGTGGTTAGCACTGTTGCCTCACAGCAAGAAGGTTCTGGGTTCGAGTGCAGCGGCTGGCAGGGGCCTTTCGGTGTGGAGTTTGCATGTTCTCCCCGTGTCAGCATGGTTAACGTGGGGCAGCCTTGGGCTGAAGTGCCCTTGAGCAAGGTACTTAACCCCTGATTGCTCCCCGGGTGCTGTAGTGTGGCTGCCCATTGCTCTGAGTGTGTGTGCGTGTGTTCACTGCTTCAGATGGGTTAAATGCAGAGGATGAATCTCACTGTGCTTGAAGTGTGCATGTGACAAATAAAGGTTTCTTCTATTGGCATTATCTTAACCAGCTTCATGAGGTAGTCACCTGGAATGCTTCTCAGGTGTGACCCGTCAAAGTTAGTGCAATTTCCTGCCTTCTTAATGTGTTTGAGATCAAACAGTAAATAGTAAATAATAATAATTAAAAAAAACCCACTAAATAGTCCGTCTATGTGTCAGCCCTGTGATGACCTGGCGACTTGTCCAGGGTGTACCCCACCTTTCGCCCGTAGTCAGCTGGGATAGGCTCCAGCTTGCCTGCGACCCTGTAGAACAGGATAAAGCGGCTAGAGATAATGAGATGAGATGAGACTAAATAGTCCTATTCCACAACTGTAGTAATCCATATCATATCAAGAACCGCTCAACTAAGTAAAGAGAAACAACATCCATCATTACTTTAAGACATGAAGTGTCTTTTAATCAATAGGAATAAAGAAAAAAAACATTGAATTTGAATGCGTGTCCAAACTTTTGACTGGTACTGTATACTTTTTTGGGTGAAAATAAAAAGTAAATATTGTAAAACTCTTTTTCCAAAACTTTCCTCATTGATACCTTCCACATTTTCACATTTACCTTGCACCACTTGGAGTATATTGGTATCTGGCTATCATCATATATTGGTATCTGGCTCAAGCTGTCAGCACCTGTTTGTTGCTGGATGGCAGTATCAGGGCCAGGGAGCATCTGGAAGTCCCCACAGCATTAACATGCCTTTAACTTTACTTCCACAGTAGCACCGGCCGGTCTGCGTGAAGGGTAAATGGGGGCAAAGCGACTGCAGGCCCCACCGGAGCCTCCAACCAGCAGGCTCACATTAGAGGACATTTGTTCCACAATATTGCTTCCTCCTGCTTTCCCTAGGCTGGGCTCAGCACAGAAGGTGGAGGCAGATATTTGGGCTGCGGCCAAAGCATCTCCGTAGCCACCTCACTAGCACTGCAGGTGCTGAGCTGGGCTCCCCACCGCTCATGCTTAGGGTCCAGAGCCCACACCTGCTGACGGAACAAATGCCGGCCGCTCGCAAAATAAACTTATCTCACTTGCATGACAACACATGCCCTCGGGTTAGATTGCTGCACTAGTTTTGCAAACCAAGAGGGGTCACTGGCTCATCTTGGGCTTGGAGAACACAGGAGGGAGGGGTGACTTCTTTTTCACATGGATGATGCCTACCTCACTCATAATTGGTTGAATTTTTTTGTGTATGAGAGACCCTGGAAGGCAAAAATGTCCATGATTTAATACCATTATTGTACATTAATTCCTGTATTACAATTTATTACAAAAAGAGAGAAACTGGGATCGATTTGAATCAATCATTTCAGCTATAGCTGGATTTTGAAGCCTGTACCCAAATTCATTGTATAATTATAAGCTGTGCTGATAAAGTGTGAACGTGAGTTCAGTAGTTTTAGCTTAGAGACAGTGGATTTTATTTGTCGAGTCTGTCTCTGTGGATTGATTCACTCATCCTAGTCCCTGAAAGGCCAATGGGCCAATCACAGCTTCATATAAGAGTACCACAAGACATGATTGATCACCTCAACATATTATTATTCCTAATTCTGACCACGGTTGCATGTGGCCACCTCACTTTGGGGGCGTAATGATTTGCAATGATGTAGGATGAAGAGGTAGATGATGGATGTCGCTTTTTTAAGAGGTCAGGCGGTCAAAAGGCAAAGGAGTGTTGACCATACAGGGTATTTTAACAGGCGGCAAATATGTGTCTTTATCATAATTAAGTGCCTATAGTTAACACTGGACTGATGTGGCTCCTCAGGCCCATAGGGACACACAAGCAAACCTCCTTTGGGAAACTCGCCTACAATAGTTGGCTATATTTCCAAATGATATGCTAATGCCGGTGACCTCTGCAGCAGGAGGGCTGCTGCTATGTCTGAGAGGCTCCACTGATGAACTGGCCTTACTTAATGAAGTTCGGGATCTTGTTGGAGACATACTTTAATCTATTTCTATTTGAATATAATAAGTTACAGTATACAGGAAAGTAAATGCTAAATTTTCTCCAGTATTTCAACTGGAATATAAGATACCATACACCAAATTTTTAATTCAATTCAGCAGTCCTGTTCACACTATCCATTATGAAACTCCATATTGTATGTTTTTCCCCTTCATGCATTATTCATTGAGCATCGTTTCTAGTTTTTGGTAGGGGAAAATATATGTATAGCTGAAGAAATTGATACAGTCCGACTGCATTTAATGCTGGCAATGCCTAAATCGGACCTTGGATTTGGAAGGGTCGTCACCAGCACATTTGAGTGTATGCATCACGGAGCAGGAGTGCTCAGCCAACTCCACCAAAAATCCTGTCCCCCGGTACAGAGAATTACATGACCTCTCTCAGCTCACCGTAACCCCCTCATTATACACACACCAATGAGCTCGGATCATATTTTCCTGGGCAGTGGGGGAAAAAAAAATGGAAATAGGAGGCAGGGTGGTGCCATGTATTTGAACAATGCTTTTATTAATATGGTTCTCTGGAAGTTTAGGACTGATGTTGAGAAGAAATCCCAATTTGTTTACAATTCATAGAATATTATGGGAAAAACTCTGTTGATCTTCAATGGTACATATATTTTAAATGTAAGTATATGTTATATCTTAATGCAAATCATAATTTTAATGTGTTTTGGAGAACAATTATAAGAGTAGCATATGTAGCTATTAAATATATGTTTTTTAAAGTATAGGACGCCAATTTTCTTCGGTTTAAAGATGCGCATCTCAATATTCTTGAGAATTACATTTTATTTATTGTTCATGCAGTAAAAAAAACTCTAAACTGAGTGCAATATTGAAGTGGGCATGTATATTCAAGGCTCTGTGTGCTGCCTCTATCCATGGCCTCTTTCTCTCTCTCTCTCTCCTCTTTGAGTCCCTCCATTCATTTTCAAATTAACCTTCTAATAGACTTCATCTGTCCATAGAGAGCCTATTAACTAAAGATCTGTTTTCATCTGCTGGACAACCTACGAGAGGGGAGACCCTTGCCTCATAGACCTGCACTCTTATGTAGTGAGCAGCACCAGGAAACAAAAATCGAATAAAAAGAGGCAACAAAGGGATTTCATTATATATAGTTAATTATCTCCTAGGCCTGGGCCGACCCTTTCCTGGCTAAAGAATTAGAGGGGCTTAATTGCTTTATCACCCAGCCCTGTGATTTTCAGCAATCAGGCTGACTCCATTTAATTTAGCTGCCACGAGCCAAACGGGAGTGTACTGCTCTCTGGCTGCCTTGGAAAGAAGGGTGAGCACCAAACTGGCAAATTTAGTGTCCTTAAATTAATGAAAATCAACAGCAATGGCTGACGACTGCCCCTGAGGTGTGCTAGTGAAAGAAGCTCTGCTGGAGAATGGCAAGGATACAAAAAGCCTGTTTCAATAAAGGGTCAAGATGGAGGAAATCCTAGCAGTGGCTCCCTCTGGATAATTGAAAGGTCCAAGGGATTTGGATGGCACTGCCGATATCTGAACAATTAACACAGACTCTTTGAGCAGAGGGAAGCCTGGCAGTGTCTTCCTGAATGTCAGCATGTCTGATTGGGCATGGGCATATATTAATTAGAGACATGCTTCTTCATTAGACTAAAAGGATTAACATTCTTTGTCTATGAATAAATTTTACATTTAACTCTAGAGGGAAATAAGTCTTTAGTTATGAGACACTACATCTCAGCATAGGAGAGAGAAGGCCCTTGTCCCAAAAATGCTCTGCGAGATTTTATACAGCAAGTTTAATGACGTCATAATTCCTCCATTGTGGTGAACTCGTATACGATCTTGTGAGTAAGTGCAAAACGATTACTGATTTTTGGAGTTATCCTACCAAATAATCATGCATCCTTTTAAAGCAGTGGACATTTTTGACTTAGATATGGTCTATTTATAATTGCATATATTTACTATTATGCAGATATTGGAGCTTATAAAAGTTTGTTGACATCCTATTTAGTGAGGGCAAGACGTTACACTACTGTCCATCCTCCCTCTCCCGCTCATCCCTGTGAGGCTAATAAGGTCAAATTTAAATCCAAAGTCCCTGACAGAACATTTTCTGACTCTGCTGCTGCCAGGTTCTGCATGGCTGTTTGGATCAAAGAGTGGTTATCTCCTATATTGAGCTGTTCTAACCTCTGTCCAGTCTGATTATGTGAAGAATACTGTGAATTTCCTTGTTAATCAGGATGGGCTTTCAGGGTCACTTAGTGTTTAAGACACTTTAACAAGCAAAAAAAAAAAAAAAAATGCAAACAAGGCAGTATACGACTCAAAACATATAATTTATTCTTGTACTGATTCGACTGGATGATAAAGAACCTTACACTCTGCCTTGTTCACTTTTACATTATAGTTAATTTAGTATTAAATTAAACACTGTCGTGTTATGGTGTATATGTCCAGATATCACTTGTGTGTTGTACACTAATACAAATGATCAGGATTTTCACTCTCACAAGGAAGGTGTCTGTCCTAGGGAAAACTGCCAGTATCCAGCTGTGTTTATGAATTTCTTGAACATCTGCCTTGTTAATAAATATTTTAGGCTTTCCATTTAGGACTGAGAAAATTAAAGGAACAATAAATAAAGTATGCACGTGTAAAGGCTTAGTGTTGTTCTTAAACAACTAAGACTTTGCCACTAATTACTGTGAGAAAAAGAAAAGGGTTTTTTTGTCCTTATTTTTAAACATGTTTTTGTACATTGGGAAAACTCTCTTTATTACAACTTTGCAACAACAATTTATTGCATCATAGAAGAAACTACCACCAAATGAATGCACCAGAAATTAACGTTTAATTTTCTAAATATTTCTTGTAATGGGGAAATATAAGGTTTCTGCTCGGCTTCTACACTTTGGGATGTTAGGTGGACTACATCATTTGATGAGCTCAAAGTAAGTCATTTTAGTTTTGCCGAACTAGGTTTAAAATCTTCAGCAGGCCAGAATAAACTTTCCTTCAGATGTACTTTCCTAATCCCGATTTGCAATTTACAGTTTACTTCAGAGTGTGTTGACTAAGTAAAACTCCTGTTTTATGTTTGTATGCATTATCACTAAAGTTCTCTCAACATTACAATTTCACTTTAGATTGTCAGGTCCTGATTAAAATGTTGACTTCTTAGCTTGAATTAACTTAATGTAATTGAATGTAAAAGCCCATAGCTCAGCACAGGCCATGATCAGTGGAGATGGATTAAGAGAGAAGGCTTTCAAATTGAATATAGTTCTCCCCCCTCAGGCTGTTAATTGTGCCGTTTACCACTACCTGAGTCAGTGACCACTGCTACTTAGTTTCTCTAATGATGATGCACAGTCGGCTTGGGCTGGAGATAATTAAAAACGCTGGGCCTCTCTGTCTCGGACTTTCACTTTTGGCCCATTGACAGCTGAGCTCGGATAAAATATTGAACTGTCCTCTTGGCAGCATCTTGACTCTCAACACCAAGCTCTTCAAACTGCCTCTTGTGCTTTTTCAAGAGAGAGTCTTTTTTTTAAAGAAAAGTCTCTACTCTTTTGCTCAAGACTGGATACACTTTCATTGCTAGTGTTCAAAATGTTTCTTACTGTGATATGAGGGCAAGGATTAGTGATGCTGTAAATAAAATTTCTCGCTGAGATTTATACTTGTAACCTGTTCGGGAATTGTTCGGAGTGAGGCTGAAGTCACTTTCTCGTGCTTCCTCAGACTGGCTGTGCAGAGATGCTCCTTTGCATTGGTATGTGCATGGATGTAGGCTTTCTGCAGACATCTTGTGAAACAATAGCTATAACAGTTCAAACCTTGCAGAAGATATTGTTGCAAAAAAACATAGAGTGAATTGTATTAACAGCCTGTCATGGCATTTTATTTGACGAGGGTGGTCAGGGTGGATTAACCTAATCTCTAGTAAACAAATAGTACAAGTACATGAGGCAGTTTAATGAACTCATTTGATTTCTTGCAGAAATAACTCTTTGACCTCGTCTTTTATGCGAGAGAGAGAGAGAGAGAGAGAGAGAGAATCATAATTTCCCCCAGTTACATACACATTATGTGAAATGTTACAATACTGCTGGGGGCCACTGCAAATATGTAGTGTTAGAAATGATTAAAATTAAAGTTCTGCATTTGGTTCAAGTCAAATGATCATTGCTCAGTACATTTTAGCTCAACACTGTTTCTCAGCATTCTTGGTAAAGGGTCATTCTTTGTATCGGCTACAGCAAGAAGCATTTACAGTACCAACGCAACACCTTCAATTCTCATAAGGTGATTACTCTCGACTGTTTTACTATTACCAAGGGGCACAAATGCCAAAAACTGAGTCCACATCAGAAGGTAGTATCCAGACTGACTTTTTTTCAGGGATTCAGATAGAAAAAAAAGGTCCAAACTAAAATTGCCATTTATTTGATTTAAACACACAGATAAAAAAAAAAATACACATATATATTCTTGATATATAATAAAAGTATTATCAAGTATTGCATATCGTGTTACGCAGTAACTGTACTACAGAGTCACTGTAAATCTGTCCATCTCAACTATTGCTCGAAATACAGCATGTTTAATTGAGTTTACAGGTATATGAAGCAGTAAGTATTGTCATCTTGATTTTTAAATATGAAGTCTCATTTAAGCTCTCCAGAGGGGGGGACATGCTTGATTCTTTTCCCTAAAACAGTGGCAGAAAAGGGAGAAAAAAAATTACTCTCAATTTATGCTGCCACCAGTGCTGAGCATATGCTGAAATAATTAGGGGGGGAAATCTTACGCTTATGCAAACTTCCAACCAATTGCCAAAAAAAAAAAATAATCTGTCTCAGACAAAGGAAAGACCCCCACGGTGCTAGGGTCCACAGTTTCTGTCATATGTATTCCTGAGGGGTTTCACATGACAAAATGCAGAAAGTTGTTTTGTCCCTCTTCCTGTCATGTTACACCCCTTAACCGAGTTTTTTCTCCCTCCCCCTTCTCTCTCTCTCTCTCTCTCTCTCTTTCTTCCTCTCATGTTGTCTCGCTGTCTGTGCTGTCAGCCCATAGCCTGGCACCTGCTCTCATGTTCCTAATTAGTCTCATTTAATTAATTATATTCTGCTGCACATCTTCTTATCTGCCTCTCTACTCATTTCTCCATTTACTGTAGACTCAGAAATAAAGAGATACTTGGACTGGTGAAAGTATGTGTGTGCTTAAAAAATAAATAAATAAAAACCTTAACCAGTTCCCAAGAGCAGTGGTTAAAAAAAAAAATAGAGGAAGTTGACGAGGTTAGGTTCATTTCTCTGCTTAAAGTTTGCACTATTTGTCATATTTGTTCGGCTATATGTAAAGAGATAATATTTGGAAACGTAATGATATTTCTGTCGTTGTTTTTCTGAAAAACACCAACGTTCAGATGTTGCCTTTTTGTCCGTTCTTTAAATTTAATGCATAAATGACATAAAATCACAGCTAAGCATCATGTCCATAAAGTATTTCCATCTTCCATCATTGTTGTAATATTCAGTTTCATACACTGACTGAGATGTACATTCTGTTTCAGTGCTTGTTATTTGCCTGGCCTTGAGTGCAGCATGTTTGCTTACTGACATACTCGTGCTCCGGTGCTTTAGCTTGCCCAAGAAAACAAGTCAGCTTTAAACACAGCATGTGAGTCTGAGTCAGGCGAGTACTTCAGCAAAGACAGTTTACCTAAGCACCTTTTTCTTCTCTGTTAGCTTCTCTATTTCATTTGTCAGATTCACTCAGCTTGGATGCCAGTGTTGTCTATCAGGTTTAAAGCTGAGGAGATAAACAGGGGGCTGCAGTGGAGTGTGGACTGAAAGAGGCTGACCATAAGGCTAAGATACAGGCAGAGCGGGCTTATGTACCCTCTCTGAACTCACATTACAGAGCCTATATGTAGTTAATCATTTTTTAACGTAGTAGTTAAGTTCAGCAATATTTAAACCCCACCCACACCGTGACAGGAACTGTCAAGCAATTAAGTTCTTTAAAAAGTTACGTTATATTAATAGCATTTAGCAGACACTCTTATCCAGAGTGACGTATAACATACCCAGAGTAACCTGGAGAGCAGTTGGAGGTTAGGTGCCTTGCTCCAGGACACTTCAGCCATTCCTGCTGGTCCAGGGAATTGAATTGGCAACCTTTTGGTTCCAAAGCTGCTTCTCTAACCATTAGGCCATGGCTTTCCCTTACCTGGAAACTAAGAAATGAATTGAAATATTGTTAATCACATGTTTAAAAAAAACCCTAAATATTGTACACGTTCACTTGTGTACTGTGCCGATATTATTCTGAACATGTTGGACAGTCCAAAGTCCATGCTATGGTGTTGTCCTATTGGATGTCCATTATGAATAGATGTGAGTCCCTTTTGGCAAGCACGCCACAACCTTTTTTATTCAATTGACAACCATGGAAGGCCATCCAAGGTTCGAGCGTCTTTACTCAGAAGACAGCGTCAGTGGAAAGAGCCTCAAGTTTCACTTGCTGCTGGTGGAGAGGACTGTGGGACAGGCTCATGAGGAGATGCTGCCTCCCAGCTGTTTGTCTCTAGTCTTCTCTCAGAGCAGCTCTGGAGTTCAGCTCAAGAAAAGGCTCCATCAATAATTCAGCTCACTGATCAGGACCTCTACAATGGAGATGATCAAAGTTTTGGCTCAGCTGTGGCAGAAGCAGCCTGATAGTATTTCCCCTGCTTAGATAGCTTTGCATTGACCATATGGACATCATAATTACCAGTGGGATGAAGCAGCAGCCGCTTGATCACCAGCCCAAAAATCACACAACACCTTAATTAGTTTGCGCTGCTCCAGAGCCTGCTTGGGCTAATTTGGTGTCGTGATGATGATTTTTTTGTTTGTTTGTTTGTTTGTGTGTGTTAGAGGTACATAAGAAATGAAATCCATCCTACATTTCACATTACTATTCTAGTACTGAATCGGTGGAGAAGAATGCAACTCTATTCTGCACAGTATTGTAAATAGGGCTGAAAATTGATAGGAGTTTTTTTTTTTTAACTGCTTATTTATAGTCCGCTCAATTAAGATATGTAGATACGCCTGGATAGTGCTATGCAGAGCCTGGCCATGCCTGTTACACATCTTGAAGGCTCGGGGAGGTACAATAGTGTTCTGTCATTCAAAAGTATTCCACTGGAGGATTTTATGCCACTGATGTTGTCTTAGTATTGCTATGCAGCACAAATGATTTCATTTATTCTAATAAGCTACAGTAAATAAAAAAATACTGATGCACTTCAAAAATAGTTTTTGCTAATCTCTAAGCAGGTTAGCCAAACAATTTCATAAAGATGGACTTAACCCTTGCACCCATTATGATTAACAGGGAAAGTTCATTAGTGATCATTTGCTGCCAAAAATGCATATTTTGTAAATTAAGGAAAGTTTTTTGGAAAACGGTTTTATTAACCTCGGTGTGGTGTTAAAGAATCTGTTTATGGTATGGAAATGACAAGAAGTCAGGTTGACAGGCCTGGAGTGAGACAGTTAAATGCCCCTTGCTGCTTTGGATAATTAATAAATAAAGCACCAGGGGAGCCCTGCCATGCCTTCCTGTATGACAGGGGCTGTCTCCAGTGCGCTAAAGCATTAAATGACCAATTTCTGTCAGACTAACTTCCACTACGCACTCTCTCTCCCTTTCTTCCTCTTTCTCTGTGCCTCCCTCCTCCCTCTCTCATTCCCTTTTCCAAAGTAAGCCACTTTGCTCTCTTCGCACTGAGTTTTTCAGCGACTGATGGCTCTAGTTCATTTCTGCTGAATTAATTGGTCCCTGAATGAATTCTGTTGACAGGGCAATTCATCATGTGTTTGGCCTGACAGTGACTGGGTGTTGAGGAAGGGTAGGGGGTGGAGAGAGAGAGAGAGAGAGAGAGAGAGAAAGAGACTGACTGGGGAGCCAGGGAGAGATTGGGGTTAGGGGAGAAGGGAAATGGTGGTTTGTGCTTCTGCTCTATCTCTCCTTCCCTCTTCTATTTCTCTTCCTCTCACTTTGTAACCCTTATAAGGCATGATGATCTTCAGTGAGGAGGCATGAGTATCGTAAATGATATAAGCATATAGGGGATGGCACAGTGACACAGCTGGTAGGGTTGCCACCTCACACCTTCAGCATCCCTGGTTCGATCAGACGTCTGTGTGTTTCCTCTGGGTTCTCTGGTTTTCTCCCACCTCCCAAAAATAACCTAGCAGTAGATTGGCTATGTTACATTTCTCCAAGGTATAAATAAGCATGTAAATGTGTGTGCATGATGAACTGGAATCCCATTTATTGAATATAAAATATGTGTATTTTCATCTCTCTTGTATGTCTAGGGTGCTGCTGACTTTCAAACAAACAAACAAACCCACCCCCTTTTCAGTTTTTAAAAAGATCTCTGCATGATAGGACAGTCAGGTCAAAACAGTGTTTCCATCATAGAGAATATGAGTTCTGCTGCTGCCTCCTTATGTGACATAAGGTGAATTGCATTGGCTCTTAATTACATGATGTGCTGCACAATAGCCATTAAATCCAATCATTTAGCTGCTGAAAGAAAATGAGTTTTGTCTGCCAATGGAAGTGGTCAGATTTGGCAGGAATGAGGCACCAGGTCTCAGATCAAGCCAAATTCGATAATGTTTCTGTGCTAATAATATAACTAATAAAACCACCCCATTGTTTAGAGCCATAGCTGAACTCTGCAGCGCCTCAGCGCCACCCAAGCTGATCTTTTTACACTGTTAAGTCAATCAATGCTCGCTCATTAGGAAGCTCACCAACTTATGTAACTGTCTCCTGGATGGGCTCACACAGCTCAGCTAAAAATGACCTCATAATTATGGAGCAGCCATCAGGAGAGACTTGCAGCTTCACTGACATCAAGTTCCAAACAGTGGGGAGGCAGACGAAAGAGGAGCTTACTATTAATTTATAGCCAACACTGCCACACCTAATTAAATACAATATGTGTCAGCATGTGACAAGTATAATATGTGACAAAAAGCAGAATTGCTTAAAACTAGACACTGCAATGGATGTGTGGATATACAGTTCTGTGCAAAACTCTTAGACATCTTATTTTTTTGAAATACACATTTTGTTCCAGATGTTTGCTTTATGACTTGTGCGTTATTGTGTCAGGAGAAAAGAATTTTAGATTTCCAAAAAAATTTTTTTTTTGTTGAAAAGGTAATGAGAGATGAGATGAGGTATGGAGAAATGTTTGTATGTCAGTAAAGGTGGTATAACATTACATAATAGACCACTTTGACTATATATATATATATATATAGATAGATAGATAGATAGATAGATAGATAGCGGCACGGTGGTGTAGTGGTTAGCGCTGTCGCCTCACAGCAAGAAGGTCCGGGTTCGAGCCCCGTGGCCGGCGAGGGCCTTTCTGTGTGGAGTTTGCATGTTCTCCCCGTGTCCGCGTGGGTTTCCTCCGGGTGCTCCGGTTTCCCCCACAATCCAAAGACATGCAGGTTAGGTTAACTGGTGACTCTAAATTGACCGTAGGTGTGAATGTGAGTGTGAATGGTTGTCTGTGTCTATGTGTCAGCCCTGTGATGACCTGGCGACTTGTCCAGGGTGAACCCCGCCTTTCGCCCGTAGTCAGCTGGGATAGGCTCCAGCTTGCCTGCGACCCTGTAGAACAGGATAAAGCGGCTACAGATAATGAGATGATATATATATATATATATATATATATATATATATATATAGGTTGTTTAAAAAAATTGATCTTATTTGAGATGTAAATATCCCAGAAACTACATAGTCTAGGCAAATGAAACTGAACAGGCTTAATGTTGAGCAATATAAGATTTAATCCTCAAAATTTGAATGAGAAATTCAGAAGGTATGTGGATTCCATGAACAATTTCACAAATTTTCAATATTCGCGAACTCGCTCGTTCATCTCTTCCGATGCTGATGGTCGTCCAGATCCTTTTGCCCTGCACAGACAGCCTTCCTCTTTGAACTTTTTATGCCATGTCCAAATCTGCATTGCAGTTGGTGCATTTTTAGAAAATTCTCTCATAAATACATGCTGTACAGTCTTGTTCGACTGTGTTCGAGTGTACTGTAACACACAAAACACCTTTTCTTTTCCAGTGAATGGCATTTCTATACCTAAAAAGATAAAAACAAGAAACATTAAGCATAAAATTTTGACCTGTTTCCACACATGCTGTTAAAATTTGAGATCAGTTGAATGAGAATTGGCAAAGTTATTAGACTGTGAAATTATATAAAAAATTTTTGAAACACCCTATATAAATATATATATATATAAAACAAAATTACCTGCAGTAACAGAAGCAAGCATGACAGGCAAACTCTGTTGAAGAGAATCGTGGCAGATTCGTCAAGATACTTTGAAAAACCTACCAGGCATTTTCCTTATGAAACTGCACAAAGTTTATTGCTGTTTATAAAATATATTTTGATGTAGAAATGTTTAATTTTTTTTTATTATTTTTCAAGGCGTCTTTGCTTTACAGCACTTCTTTGCATGTGCCTAAGACTTGTGCCCTGAGGAATTTTTTTTTCATCCATCACTTTTCGTGCAAGGAGTTGTTTATTGTTTCTCCTGTAAGAATCAGCCTACACTGGAGAAACCAAGAGGAACCTGAGTCATCTTTTTGTTGACATTTATGATTTTTAAATTGTTTTTATCTTTAAAAATATGGTATAATTTTAGAATTATATTTGTATTTATATATTATTATTTGACTACAATCATTTTTATTATTATACAATATTATGTTATAATATCTTTTGTTTATGGTGTATTTATGTAGAAAAATTAGACATTTTGGAAAGGACTTTTCAGATAAAAGTCCTTTATCAGCTCTGCAAATGTTTTGGAGGCTAGAAGACCCAATAATTATATTTTGTTACCTATTACCTCAGGATATGGAAACAAACAAAACAGTAAATTGGAAATAGTTTTAATATAAAACAGTTTATTTAATGTATTTTTTTTAGTTATGATGTAATTGTAATAATTTTTTCATAATTATACTCAGTACTCAAAACTAAAGTTTGTCCACATTGTTCATGTTCTGTTTTATTGGCAATATTGTGTGATATATATATATATATATATATATATATATATATATATATATATAAAATAAAATAAACCAACCCATAATGAATGAATTAATTACTATACCTCTCATAAAATTTCATAATTAGCACTGTCCCTAATGAGGGGGATTTGATTGGCAGCCCTGGGCTGGCCTTTCCCCTCCCCAACATCAAAAATGACACTGATGATGATGATGAGCATGTATGCATTTGACAGGACATTGTCCACTGCCACTCCTCTGAAAGCCCTCCTCTTTCTCAGGTTGAAGCTCATGACATATAGGGATGCTCTCTCTGTATTACGCCTTCATAGACCAGCCCTGTTTTTTGCTGTTCTTGAAATAATGTGTCATCAAATTTTTTTTACGAACAGACATTTACATAAAACATACATGGACACATTTTCCATGCTATTACCATTTCTGATAATGCTTGGTGGGGTTTTGGTGATGCCACGCTGCCTTGTCAACTGGTAGCCAGTGTGTATAATGTGGTCAGGTTATTCAAGTGAAATGTGCACTGCGGAGTCACTGTAAATATTCAGTGTGTGAGCTACCTGAATTTCAGTGTTCAGGCTTATATGAATTGGAAATGTGATAAAATAAAAATATTTGGATTTATTATTTTATTACTCTTTTTCTGAACCAGTAAAAAGTCCTCTCATAGTGTGAATGTGTGTAACAAAGCAATACATAATAATTTTTAGTAAAGTATTTGAATAGATTATAGTATAACTTGATTAAAAATAAAAGATCGTTTTTGACCAAGATAGATGTATAGTTTTCAACAAACGTGTTGCATTTAAATGTAAGTTATATAATGTGAAACAAACAGACAAACAAACAAAAAGATTTCAATATTTTTTTAATGAGAATTGTTTATCAGGCTTTCAGAAAAATGCGTCATGTTTGAAAGAGTCACAGAAATACTGGTGGATTTAGGTAAAACATTACATTAAGTAACTATGAGAGTTTGTGTTGGTGAGAGTGTGCGTGTGTGTGTGTATGTGTGCATGTGGAGCTGTTTGTCGAAGCGCAGCAGTACAGGGCTCGGGCCCCCTGACTGGGTTTGAGGAGCCTGCAGGATGACAGGTGCTTTTTGTAATGCCTTGCTGATGAGAGCCAATCAGCTGATTCCATTCTGCTTCTTTTTTCCCCTCTCCCTTGTTGTCATCTGGCATGCTAAAGTGAAGATGAGCCTGATTGACAGATGCATTCGGGTTCACAGTTTATTGGTTTCAGCAAAAGAGGCAGATATGCCAATTTAGACAGGGTAGTGAGGAAAAAAAAGTTTCCATCTAAATGGAATAATTTTGCCACTGGGAATTCTCAGCTGGGGGAAGAGCAGAGGCAAGGCTTCTTTTCCTTATTTTAACAAGGCCTGAATGACAAACATATACGACAGTAAGAGGCTGACAAAACACCAGCTTTTGATGCTTCACAGGGGATCCATGAAATAAACAATAGGCAGAGCAATTGAATTACAGCAGGGTGAGACTCTTGGCCTGGACGAGAAGAGCAAGCAGTGGTCTGCTGCAGAGGAAACTCGAAGCATCATTACATCTCTCTCTCTCTCTCTCTCTCTCTCTCCCCCCCCCCCCCCCATTTATTCACTTTTGCAGAACTGAATTGTGTCACGATATACGAGATATATAAAAATATGTAGATACTCCTAATATAAGAATTGGCCCTGTACACCTCTCTCTCTCTCTCTCTCTCTCTCTGTATATACTAGTAATGTACATGTACATGGTGTGATTTAAAAGCTACTATAAAAAACACTCACAGGTATTGACATACAAAAAATTTATTTCTCATGTGCACAAAAAAAGGAATCAGACAGAAGTGGATCAGAGCAATGATTGAGGCCACATGGCTTTAGTTATAGGTTTCCAACAGAAATTATGTCCATGATGCATCATCTTAACAACAGGAGAAAGACCATGCCGTCTATCTTGCTCTGCTGATGCAGATCATTTTTGCCTTTTAAAAAAGACAAAAAATTAATACAGGTTGCAATGAGTAGGACCAAAATGTCTTCATTCTAAGTGAGACGACACATTTTAACCTTTTAATTGAAACAACATTCACACTTTTTTTTTTTTTATTCGTAACTGGCTATTGTCTCTGTTGCCATAATGATTTGTGTATTTTGTATTGTTTCTCCATGCTGCTATGACATAATCGCTTCCAGGTCAATGTGTCAAGAAGCTTAATCACAGGTTGTATTTTGCTGCATTTTAAACCATTGAGAGAGGATCATAGTTGGACAAATTGTGAAAACAGCCCATAAAACCAGGCATATATAAAACCTAAGTGCAATTTGTACAGGGTAATCATCAATAAGAGATGACTGGATCATCTGGAATTAGATGGAGAACTGAACACAGGAGTAAAAGAGAATACAGAAAGCCATTTACTTCATTTGCATAGCGACTTAAAAAAATATGAACAAGTCAGGAAAAACTGAACCAAACATACAACCAGTCATACATGTGATGGGGAGCATTTGAAACCCACTGTAATAATTGACAGGTTTCAATTTTTGTTGCACTTTTGTTCCAAGCACAACACCTAAGACACAAATGTATGTAATCTTTTTTTTTCCCTTTCAATTTGCATATCTACAAATGAAATCAGTAAATTACTACGATACTGCAATGGTCGGATGTAGATGATCTTATATACATTGAAGAATTGTCTTCACATTATACACAAATTCTACAAAGCAGCAATTTGTTGCAAATGGCGTAACATTGACTAACGGAATACACCTTGTGTGTGTGTGTGTGGTGTGTGTGTGTGTGTGTGTGTGTACACTGTAATATGCATTTGATGGAGCTTTGTGTTTTGTTTAACATTACCACATAGAATCAGTATTGACTTCTATTAAAACATAATACTGCTTTATTAATGCATACAGATACTGCAAATAAAATATTAAATATCAAACTAAGTCTTTGGCAAATGTGGTAAAAGTACATTCACTTTACATTTTCAGGAGATGATGGAATGGATATTTTTCCACGGATTTCAGTGTCCCACCTAGAAACATAGATCTAAAACACAAAAGCTGTGTTACTTGCATATCTACCTCTCAGGACTGGAGCCAGTTTTCACCCAAATCTTTAAAAAGTTGTAAGGCAGTACTAGGAGTGTCACTTATGTTAACATAAGAGTAGAGATCGTTCTTGTTTAACACGAGCAGTAGATTTATGTAAAAAATATAAAAAATAATTTAACAGTAATTATGTAAAAAATATAAAAAATAATTTAACAGTAAGACTCTGTTTAGTACAGATGACAATGGCCCAGTAATATGTCACAAGAACATGCCACTGTTCTTTTTAACATTCATAAAACATGAACAAAAAGAAAAAAAAAAAAAACAGTTTCTATGAGTAGACACAATAGTTAAAGGTGTCAAAATATTTTCTGCTGTTTTGTCCAATATAGAATGAGTTTTACATGTTTATATGTATCACTGGACAAATGTTGCTTGCTCACTGACCTCATTAAAATTTTGGAATTAAATAGTGCAAAAAGGAGCAAAGCATGATGTTGGTCATGGTGTAGCACCTGAACAGAAACCTATCATAATCTTGAATATGTAACAGAAAGGGAGAAACTGTAAGATCAAAAACAACTCAAGAAATTAATTCATCTTCAGGCCATTGATTACATTTTGATTCTTACGATTCAGACTTTTACAAATGATTGTGTCTCACAGAACATGATGTAAGCCTTTTGATATTATCACATCATCTGATTACTGAACTGGTCATTTCGATAGAGGGTTTGAGCTGATGCTTTCCGCTGCAGTGTTCTTCTTTCCTATAACTGCACCTCTTACATAACTGATCTATCCATGAGAGGTTTAAACGCTAGCAAAGGACAATCCCAAATTGCCTTTTATAATCCTTGCTTGATGGTACTACGTACAGTATGTAAAGGAATGTAATGATTGATGAAACCAGAAAGAAAGAAACAGAACAAAACAAAACAAAAAATCATGTGTTAACTTTGTATTTTTCACACGGTTTGTCTTGTTTTATATTTTATAATATATATAGATTTTGTATAATCTTTCAGAGTCTTTACGGAAATTTTACAGTCATTGTTCAGCTAGTTGAAAAACAGGGGCTCAGACATCAATGATTGAAGTGTGTGTGGGGGGTGTCGAAGAAATGCAGGAGGGAAAATTCACGGCTGCTTGACCCTCCTAATCTCAGTCTGACCCCGCAAAACTGAAGATGGTGGAGCCACGCTGAATGGCCACGTTGGATCGTAACACTGTTCACACTGGTGCGATACGTGGGTCATGGTTATGTTGCTGCAGAGTGACGTGGTTGCCATGGTAACTAGTGG
Source organism: Neoarius graeffei (assembly GCF_027579695.1). Lineage (NCBI taxonomy): Eukaryota > Metazoa > Chordata > Actinopteri > Siluriformes > Ariidae > Neoarius > Neoarius graeffei. The sequence continues at coordinate 53,905,446 of NC_083575.1, forward strand.
CGGTCATAGGCAGTGGCAGCAGTGGGAGGGGCCGAGCCCCGGGACGCGGCACTATAATAATAAGGGGAACCTGGAAGTTAACAGAAGAGCGGACCGTTTGAAAACATCCAATGCAATGTACAGGCCCGCTCTGAAGCAGGAGAAAACACAGTCTCACTTCTAATCAAAATCAGCTATGGTCATGCAGGGCACTGACACTTGGAGGAATGGCTTTAGAGCCAAGCTAATAACTTACTAACTTCAGTTACAAACTCGATGCTAATCTGTGAATTCAAATGTACTCAAGATGACATTTACTTAAATTATTAAATAATCAAACCCACTTTGAAACCCCCAATTCCATACAAGACAAGTAGTGTTCATACTCACTTAATAGTGCAGGGTTGCTGAACCTCCAAGCTTCATTGTAGGTTGTGTATTGTGGATGGGAGTAGGGGTTTCCTGAAAAATCACTTCCTAAAAAACAAAACAAATCACAGTCTAAGATATGCAGATCTGATCAACTGCACCAGATATTTTGCCCCCATCATTGCGGGTGGCACGGTGGTGTAGTGGTTAGCACTGTCGCCTCACAGCAAGAAGGTTCTGGGTTTGAGCCCAGTGGCCGACGAGGGCCTTTCTGTGTGGAGTCTGCATGTTCTCCCCGTGACTGTGTGGGTTTCCTCTGGGTGCTCCGGTTTCCCCCACAGTCCAAAGACATGCAGGTTAGGCTAATTGGTGGCACTAAATTGACCGTAGGTGTGAATATGAATGGTTGTTTGTCTCTATGTGTCAGCCCTGCGATGACCTGGCGACTTGTCCAGGGTGTACCCCACCTCTTGCCCATAGTCGGCTGGGATAGGCTCCAGCTTGCCCACGACCCTGTACAGGATAAGCGGTGATGGATAGATGGATTTTAGGCTTTCCTCATTCTTTCATCTTCAATATGTTGATGCTTCTTTCTTTAATTGCTGTTCTTCTCCAGCATTTGACAAACTTTGACTTCCAAAAGACCCCCAATGGACTCATTTTTGTTCACATCCATTCTCTTTATATAGCCCAGATTTTTGGAGAGCAGTCATGAGTGTGTCAGTGAGCAATGCTGTTGGTCCCCACGTTTCTTTCTTTTATGAGACAATAAAGGCTGGGGTTTATATGAAGCTGGTGAGGAATGGTTTTTGCTTTAACAGTGTTTTGGGGTCTGTCACTAAATCTTAGTTGTTCTGGGAGCAGGTAAATAGGAGTGCACATTAAACCCATGGCTCCTGGATTTAAGAGGATTTCTGTGTGTGTGTGTGTGTGTGTGTGTGTGTGTGTGTGTGTGTGTGTGTGTGTGTGTGTGTGTGTGTGTGTGAGAGAGAGAGACGAGTGAAAATGAATCTATGATGAAGACGTATCTGATGTACCTATAAAGATATGTTTGTCCAACAAATGAATTCTATCAGTGAATTAAATTTCTCCTGCAAAATGTATTCATGTTTGCAGACTGGGCAATGCCGCTGAGACTGAATCTGTCTGAAGCACTCAAGAGTGACTGTAGCAAGAATCCTTTTGTGTTTGTTGTAAAATATTTGTCTTTTAATGTTTCGTTCTTGGTGCAGATGTCTTTGCAGATGCTGTGAGACAGATTTTCAGCTGGTCTTATTTCTACACTCAGGATAAAGTGTGGATACGATGCGTTTTTTAGGGGATCTGTAGCTGAGCTCTGTCTGGCCTTGGACTGTAAAGAATGGATGGTGTGGTATGTGTATGTTTGTATGTATGTGTGTTTGTGTGTGCTGTTTGGGGAGAGGGCACCACTCTGTTGCCAGATTGCATCCTGTCCTGGTGGCTGGCAGTGAAACTCAAGCTGGGTCCCTGAGAGAGATAGTGATTTAAATATTTACAGGCCTTCCTGCCCGCTGTTTTGTGACCCTTAACTGTTTGCTGTGAACCTGAACTGCAGGTTAAGTAGAGGGGGAAAGAGATACGCTCTGCAGCACCAGAGGCTGGGGCAAGAGAGCCCTGTTTATCGATGGTCCGTGAGAATACTGTGGGGTGGGGCAGGCGGGTAATGAGCATTGGAACCCGTGTGGAACTGAGAGGAACTGTCCTATATCCTGTGCCTTGATTGTTATTGAGTAGTGCTAATTTGCTCTTGTGCATCCAATAAGCAGCCTGATGCTTGCTTACAGGTCAATTACCTGTCCTTACTGTTGTTACTCGCTACATGGCTAGCCCTCCTTAGTCACACTATTCTTACCATTGTTAGCATTATTCTATTAATAAAAGCATGCAGTATGATTTTTACCTGACACGTTTTAGTTTAGTTCTCAGCATCAGCAGAATATTAAAAGTAAGGCTGTCAAACATTTCTTTAAGAACTTTATATTGGTTTGGAATTAACTCGGGTTTGCTGAAGATAGTCAATTGGTGAGGACTACTGACTGAAAATATTATGAGCTCACTTAAACTTAACAGCCTCATAAAACCAGTAATATGACTTACCAGGAACCATTCCAGCAAGTGTTGAGGTGGGGTAGCTGCCTTGCCCAGTGGGGGGGACGTGAGGGGGGTAACCTGGGAGTGTCGTGCTGGCCATGTCTCGACCTGAAACGAAAGTGATGAAGAATGTAAGAGCAGTTCTGAGACCAAGCGAGATATATTTTTGTGTACTTTACAAGCAAAATACAATTGCTGGCTGATATAGGCTTGGGGTAAGGTATGGGGTTGTGTGGACTGCATAGTATTCACAGTAAAGTTTATGGTGCATAAAATAAACTGGAAAAATGCCCTAAGCATTAAAGAGTGATAAAGTAACACACTGACAAGATATGTGACCTTAAGCACAATAACTGTAATAATAATAATAATAATAATAATAATAATAAATGCCATAGCATTTCTCGTTCTTTTACACAATGCCAGTATTGCTAATCACCAATAATGCCATGATCTAAATCTCATCACTTATCAAAGACAGTGCCAACAACCCAGCCACAGATGATTAGAAAGACAAACAAGAAGACTGTACGGTCTGAAACTCATTACTCATAAACCATGCTGTCGTCAAAAGTTATCTTATGGCCATTTTACCATTCAAAAACTGTTTACACAGCAGAACACAATAGCACATGCACAGCTTTTGATTCTTCCTAGATCATTTGAGCCTTCAAGTTCACACTTTCACAGAGCAACACTGACAGCCAGTTTTTACTCATGCTGAAGTGACATGGATGAACAGAACTGAGCGCTGTTATTTGTCAGAGCCCATACCGAAGGACAGCTGAGGACTAGAAATGCACTTGGCCTCCACTTTCAGCATTGTAATTGGGGGTTATGGCCAGCTCTCCTGGCAGACAAAATGGTTGTGGGACATGCAGACCTTTAGAGGGCCTCTGTCTTTGTTAGCATGAGGGTCAATGATAGTTATGTAGCAACACATTCCCTTAGATTTTGCAGTAATGAGACAAGAGTCTAAAGTAAAAAAATACTCACAGTTTGCATTTTAGAAAAGCACTAATAGAACCCGACCTCATGAAAAAAAAGTTCATTCAAATGATGAAGTGATTGGATTTCGTTCTATCTAATGTGAATAAAGATGAAGTGTTATAACCATAAATATTGAGTTATGAATTTACAAGTGTGAGACTAGGTTGGTTAATGATACTGTAGCACAGTAGCCTTTAAAAACTGCTACTACATAAATAATACTAATTATTAAAAAAATAGATGGCATTTGTAAAAAAATAAATTAATTAATTAAACAAACAAAAAAATAGACATGTCTAAAATGAGCATGATTTAAACCTTATAGAGTGACACCGACAGACACAAATAATCACAGTTGTCTGGGTTGAACGCAAAACAAATCAGCTACAAATTTAAAGATCCTGTGAGCAAATCCTAATCAGAGCATTGTAATTACAATAATGATCAGGATACACAGGAGAAGCTTTCACAGTGAAGCAAATGTAGTGAAATGAACCTAATGATCATCAGCGCTCTCTTTTTAGCACTGTCTGACTGTTGTTGTTTTTGATTATTTCTATTTTTATAAATATCATTTTTATTGTTGTATTCTGTAAAAGATTTTTTTTAATTTCTTGATTAGTTTTAACCTACAGTGAGTCCTTCCATAAGAATCTGAAAATATTCAGAAAAGTAATTAAAAATGGTTTTTGTGCTTTTTTTAATAAAAAAAATTATTTTGAAGATAATGAGCATGAAAGGTAATTGAAATGTGATAATTTAGACACATATACAGTCTCTCTCTCTCTCTCTCTCTCTCTCTCTCTCTCTCTCTCTCTCCTATCTCACACACACACACACACACACACACACACACACACACACACACACACACACAAAGGAATATACCAGAATTGTTACTGTAGATAATCTGAAGCAAGATGTGAATGTCTATCTTTAGACTTTCCCAGCATAAAAAAATACATTAGATAAAACCATTTATATTTTATGGTAGCTCGTAGCTCTGGGCTAGAGCAGGACAGTAGCTGTCTCCCCCCCCAACCAGCGCAGGATACAATGTTTTTTTTCTCTCCCTTTCTCTCTCTCTCTCTCCCATGGGGTTGTACCTGCTATAATAGGCTGGCTTGCGTACTGGCCGTAGCTGGGGCCATGGTGGCCATAGGCACCGTAGCAGGGGGTAGAGGCATCTACTGACACACCGGGCTGGAAGGGCAACAGTTCCGCTAGCCCCGAGGCTGCAAGTGAAGAGGGGGTGAAAGGAGCCAGCGAAGCCTCGTGCGGCTCTTGCTTAACACACACCGTGGAGGAATGGGATTCTGCCAGGGTGAAGAAACAAAACAAAAGCCACACACACAATCAGACAATGCACAGGCACACCCATGCACAAAAAAAAAAAAAAGATGAATGACTGATGATGAGAATGGGAGCGCTCAATCAAAACCAACAAAATAAAAGATGATTGATGGGAGTTGTTTGACTCTGATGATAATGTGTAATGCAATACTTCGCAGTTTAAAATATCTTTAGCATTCCTGCTTGTAGATGGCCAAATTGGAAAACTTGAAGGCTCACTGAAATTGCTAAGGGGGGATAAATAAATAAATAAATAAATAAATAAGCATTTAGTAAGCCTAATAATAATAATAATAATAATAATAATAATAATATCTGTGACAAAATGTGAAGCAATTTATGATTCACTATGATTGCATTATGTTTTGTGTATGTATGTGTGTGCATGTGTGTGCACTGCAAAAAACTGAAAACTGAATTTGAGGAGAAAATTACTTAATACTAGTGAAATTATCTTTCTGCATGGACTGATATTTTTACTTGAGAAGACATCTTAGAATAAGTTGGTTGCAATCTAGAACTAGGTTTAATAATCTCAGAATTGGTGTCTTGTATTCTTCTAATAGGAAATGCTAGATCGTTTCAACTATTTTCAAGATATTTTCACTTGCTAAGATATCTTTTTTTTGCAGTGTGTGTGTGTGTGTGTGTGGGGAGTTAGCATGCAAAGGATACACAGCTGTATAAGACACAGTTGACCGTAACACTTTGTAGGGGTGACTGATCACACATGATCACCCTGCCGATACCCTGAACACACATTGTGAACAGAATGGAATCTAATGTGGTCATCTCTTACACCTTGTGAATGTAAATCCCAGAGCGTAAAGAGCTTTCTTTACTTTAAAGCAGCCGATGCATCTTTCTCAGCCAAAACCCTTGGGCTTTTTCTTTGAGTCCAATGCAAAGTGTCTGGTTAGAGATAACTCCTGTTTCCAGTACAGATATGGTATGTATGTATGTATGTATGTATGTATGTATGTATGTATGTATGTATGTATGTATGTATGTATGTATGTATTTGTTTGCAATAGCAAATGCACATAATTTATTTAATTTTGTAAAGCCAAAACCTTGCAATAAATCTATGCAGCAAGAATTATTTTAGAACAAATTTTGACAAATGAGTTGTAATTGACATTCACGTTATTGGAAAGCAGTTTTTGTAGGACAAATTTGAGGTTCCTGTGTATACTGTAGCTCTAAAACATCGTCAACAACCAACAGCAATCCTCCTAGGTCAGTCAGACGCAAATATCAGGGATATTTCCCTGTGGTTTAGTTGTAGGAAAATAGTATAGGCACATTAAAAAGGCTTCTACAAATCATAACAAATACTTCCATTCGCAACATCAAAATTAATACCTTCTGTTTGATGAGACTTAATCTTTCACATGCACCATGGTGGATTTGCTCCTGCAACAAACAATTCATTCTCTCTCTCTCTCTCTTACTCATCTTCTTTAACCTCCTCTATATTGGCCTGGCCTGTTGGGAGGGCTCTCACAGCTCCATGATAGCCTCATTAGCTGCTTCCCAACTATTGTTGTTTTACAACCAAGCTGTGTGCACAGAATCCCTCATTAAGATAAAGTCTCCTTTATGTCAGATGCAACCCTGATAACCCTTTTAGACCTAATGCTAGGAAATAAGCAACTTAACTGGCCTCTTTCCCACACAAATCAATGGCAGATTTTCTTCTTTTGAGTGGATCTAATGTAACAGTAACATCTGCATATAGTACCTGAATAATAAACATCGCTTTTTTTTTTTTTTTACTACAGAACCTATCAGAGAATGTAAAAATTTGCTGCCATTCACACAAAAAGGGTTAAGAGGAGGCATAAAAACGAACAGCTCTGATGACTATATTTTACGGAATGTGATGTTGGTCATAAAGCTTGACTTTCAAGACGAAAACCTTAGAGGCCAATAAACAAGAGGGAAAGAAAAGCTTTGAGGGGAATTAGACGTCCTGTTTTCATACACTGTGTTCTTCTGTTGGCAGACAAACAAGGGCACCGAGCTACACTGACCCAGGCTTAGTGTTCGAGATCAGTGAACTTTGAAACTAATCAGAAGTGCTGTTGCTTATTGTCCTGTGGACGAGCGAGGCCTGCAAAGGGGAAGGCTGTCAGCCTCCTGATTACTGAGATGGGAGATAAACACAGGTCTATGCTGAGGCTCTCTCTCAGCAAAACACATCACTTCAGCTCCAGCTATAGAGTTTTCTATGTCTGTCTCTCCCCGTTGTATGGTTTCACATGGGTGCAGATCATGATGGGAGGGGCAGGGAATAACTTTTCTTTTCCTTTCTTTTCTTTTCTTTTTTTAACAGCACCTGCACAGGAATCTTTAGGGGATTCAATATTTTACATTTTGTGACAGGGACACCTTCATGTTTGCAACAACTATAACCTCATCTCATCTCATCATCTCTAGCCGCTTTATCCTGTTCTACAGGGTCGCAGGCAAGCTGGAGCCTATCCCAGCTGACTACGGGCGAAAGGCGGGGTATACCCTGGACAAGTCGCCAGGTCATCACAGGGCTGATACATAGACACAGACAACCATTCACACTCACATTCACACCTACGGTCAATTTAGAGTCACCAGTTAACTTAACCTGCATGTCTTTGGACTGTGGGGGAAACTGGAGCACCCGGAGGAAACCCATGTAGACACGGGGAGAACATGCAAACTCTGCACAGAAAGGCCCTCGCCGGCCACAGGGCTCGAACCCGGACCTTCTTGCTGTGAGGCGACAGCGCTAACCACTACACCACCGTGCCACCCAACAACAATAACAACAGCTAAAATTCATTCATTCATTCATCTTTAGTATCCGCTTTGCCATGTTCAGGGTCACTGTGGATCCGGGGCCTATCCCAGGACCACGTGAGGCGGCAGTATGCCCTGTATGGGACTACTTTAAATAATTGACCTCAATTTTAAATGTTAAGGAGCTATGAATTTATCACAGACCCACTAAAAAAATTAAAACACCTTAATGAACTAAAAGTGACAGAATGTTACGGAAAGGTCAATTAAAGCTGACTTCCAGTCCTGTGGTAAAAGTCATTGGTTATCAAATGTGTGCTCAAAGGTTAGTATGCCACTGTAAGGATGAAATAAGCATTAATTTGGGCAGCTGGGCCTGGCGGGGCTGTGCTGAGCCGAGACACAGGTAGTTTGTCACAGGGCCACACATGAGGCGCCTGAGCCTAGCTGGCTGCCTGTTGTTTGCTGCTCACTGGAGAATACCAAGCCACACTTAAAAAATGGCTCTCTGGCGGATATATTTCAGCCGAAGCTCATCAGCAGCACAGGCCAACACAAAGCAGCCTTTTCTTTCTCTCAGCCTGCGTATGCTGCTTTTTCTTCTAACTTCTCCTTCTCCTACCCCATGCTTTTTCTTTCTTTCCTTAGGGTTTTTTTTTATTTTTTTTTTTAACAGAGCCTCTAGACATGGAGCTCTGTTGCTTTCAGGCACAGCCCTCACCCCCACCTCCTCCTCCTACCATCTCTCTGAAGAGATTTGGAACAAGGGAGATCCCTTCAGCACCTGCTCAGGTTTTCAGTGGGTCAGAGGGGTGCCCATTTATTCGGTGCCATCCCACTGGCACCAGGAAGACTTCCATTATATGCCTCTGCAGGGAGGGCGCTTAAGAATGTGCACTGGCTATTCATTCCAGAGGTATGTGCAAAACGGCCTTTATAAAAGACAAGTCATATCTGGAAAGCATCCAAGTTCTTTTTCCAAACTTGGAATAAATCATTCCTTTGTTTTTTCCCCCCTTACTGTTAATGCATGAGTATTGGAATGAGACTGACTCATAGGTAAGCTTCTTGGGCACTGATAAGAAAGCAGAACAAAAACATCACAAAGCAGTATATTTTACCTCATAATAATTGGGATTTTATTAAACTGGTATTTAAAGGCTTATCTCAGTTCAGAGAAGTGAACATTTTCTGTGACTAAGTACATTTCAAGATTATCTGTCATTATTTAATTATTATATATGTGTTTATACCTATCACTATTTTCACTGTGTGATCTATGTACTTTCACTAAAACATTAATGCACATGTTACTGAAACTGCTGTAGAAAACAGATATCGCACTGTTTCTAAAAGTTTGATGTTACAAAGAATTAATTCAGCTACCTAACAAGGCATCTTGGCTTTTTCAGACACACAACAGCAATGCTAATTCCTTGTAGTAATAGGATAAACAGCAAACAGAAAAGAGCCGTGTCTTCTACGTCTCGCGCTCTTAAAATTCCAATTCCTGTTTTGTAATGAAGAGTTCATTAATCATTCATCTTTAATAGATTATGCAAATCTCATGACATAAAATCAACATGATCAATGACAGCGTGAATTTTAATTAGCTCAGGAAAACATTGCAGGGAATGGCCATAATCTGCAGCTCTATCCAATGGCAGGGAGTCATTTATTCTAAATTGGCTCTCAGTGTAAATGCAGAGGATAATTTAGCACCTCTTTTAACTTAGTCCTTATGTGCATTTCCAGAGTTTATCACATGCTAGAACATCCAGTTATTGCATATAACCCTACATTACTTGCTCAGCACTGCATTATAAATTGAGTTATTACTGCCAAAAGTCATTTAAAATACCACACGCAACACTTAATGCTCAAGTCTTTCCAGTGAAGATGTTTGTGCCTAGTGGTGAAAATAACTACAATATTATTTCATATCAGAGAATACACACAACAGTTTTAAATTCTGGCAGCACTTATTCATCCTTTCTTACTGTATAAAAAAACAAAAACACTGCAACACACTGAATGCAGGTAATCATATACTTTTGTCATTATTAATTATGAAGAAGCACGTATGAGGAGGGGTTTGTTTGGTGAAGTGTAAGGTGGTCTGCCCCGAGACCCCCTGCAGAGTCACATCCCAGGTGCAAGAAAGGCCACCTGCCATGAGGGTGCTTCCCAGACCGAGACTGCTTTCATACAAAGGACAAAAACACACCTTTCTTCTCCAGGGGCCCAACTTTCTGGAGGGAATCCTACCTCCCACATATTACCGAGACGCAAAAAGCCCTTTCTTTTCACATAACCCTGGCCAGCTATCATTTGAGAAGGGGCACAGCTATTTTCAATCATCCTGTCCTACGCCCACACAGAACACATTGGCTTTGATGGCTCCTGCATAATTATGTGAATTTTATTAAAAGCTCAGCATATTAATCTCAGCATGACAGTTGGCTATCAGTAAACTTAACCTTCTCTGAGGTAATAACAGCAGCTACAATGAAACAATATTTCAATTAGTTGGCCTGACATTAACCACTATATACCGGAAGACAAGAGGGAGGATGGGGGGGGGGGGGGGGGGGGGATATTGTTGCAGCATTGTAGAGCAAAACAAAAGTCCTGTTCCTAACCAGGAATCTTCAGTACAGGCCAAAGAGAATCTTCCTTACAAAGGCATATTTTCACAGGATTGCTCATTGTTTTCATCCTCCGTTCCTCAGAAAGAAAAGGTAGATGCCAGTTACTGCATGGTGACGTACGGTACTTGACACTGTCAGTCAGCACTCAATTATCAAATCGAATATTCCCACTCTGTAATGCACGTAACATCAGCTGTCTGCAGTGAGAGGTATTCTTTCACACTGTCAGTCAGAGCAGGTCACACTAATCTGACTACTTTAGATAGGAACACCAGATTCACAGAGCCCAAGCTCAACTCGTAAAGCTCACCTTACCACTCAATGCATCTCAGAAAAGTCAGAAAATGAATGTAAGCCCATGTGCCAGCTTTAGGGCAGGTAACCCAGCTATCTTACCTGTCACTACTGGGTAGCTCTGGGAAACGCTGGAGCCCAGTTCGGAGCTGGCGCTGGTGGATAGGCTGGGCTTGACCTCGTCCAGTCCTGGGTTCAGTGCTGGTAAGGAGTATTCGTTAGCCTGCCAAATGAGGGTACATTTTAAACAGGTGTACAGCAAAGCTAACTTCTTAAATTTTTTACAAGAGGTGTTCAATTGTAAAACTGACAAAGCTTCTGAGCTGCCAGTCACAATATTTAGTCTGGCAATTTCCACACTATTATAAAAACGAAATGCGCCATCAGAGAAGACACTGGAAACATCTACTGCTCTAGTGACAAGTTTTATAAATGAGCATCTGAAATATAGTGATACTGAAATTCTGTAGTATCTGCCGCCTACTCATGGAGAGGAAATGAGACTGTAAAGGCCTGTGTGTGTATTTTGGTGGGAGGCCATGTGCATGGAGAGTGCATACATTAGGTTTTTGAGCAGGGCTGAGAGTAGGATTTGGAGAAGCTTGAAAGGCAGGGCTGTCAGCTGCCTCTTTGTGCTTGACTGCAGCCATCCCCATGACCAGCCAAGGGAAGAGCTTTGTTAGATTACCAACATGTGGCCCCGTTTCTAGAGCCACAACCAACCGTTTGTAATTGTTGTCTTTGGCATAAGAAATGATGACACACAGACATGTAAGTGAGAACAATTCAAAAGATTTGTATAATTTTGAGAGCACAATACATGCATGCTATATTTGCTGAATTGTGTTTATGGAAACAATAATCTCTACAGAGATTTGTATATGCATTGTTTGATCATTAAGTCAATCTTTAAACAATTGTAGTGTTTTTAATTTTTTTTTTGTCAGGATGGTCATTTTTATGGAAGACCCAGATTCTTAAAAGAAATTTAGATTGGTTACGACAATATAATATAAGCTATGTCATTATGAAACATCTAAAAAAAAAAAGCTCTTTATGAGCAGCCTGACTGCATGCTTTACACCACAATGCTTTTATCAAATCCCTCTGACAATGAAATGAGACTTCCGGCTCCTGTGTTCATCTTGTGTTCTGGGTGTGTGTTTGTGCATGTGTGTGTCTGTGTGTGAATGTGTTCGTGCATCTGTGCATCTCAATGGGACTGCGTCCCAAAGGGGAATGCCATGACCCCAGTCTTGTCTGTCTCTATCCCAGATAAACTCTAATTGTCTGATACAACTGTTCACTGGGCCAGTGGCGGATGTTCCTCTCTATTCGGCCTGGCCTCAGATGCACAACGGCCATTTTATCATGCAGATAGGAGCAGGTTGGGCGTGGGGCAACTGAAGAGCTATCTGAAAAGGATGACCAAATGGCTGGCAGAAGTGTAGGAGGGGTGAATCCATTGACTTCAGCATTTCCAAAATGGCTTTTTAATGCCTTGCTTCAGACCCCAGACATTGGCTAATAGCGTCGCCTTTTCAAGAGTTAAAAAGAAGACCAGAAAGAGACCAATAAAAGGGAATGTGGTCTGATTAATGTTATACTGAATTAAAAGGGATTTTTCTGCACTGTACCAGGCACTGTTTTTTTGCTCACACCTCTTTCTTTGCTATTTTTTTAATACCTTTTTGGGGTTCTTTTTAAGACTGCAAGTCATTTTCAATTCGTTTTGGTATTGATCTTCCAATAGAAATCAGTTTTGTAATTAGCTGCAAATTAGACCCAGTACTATGGGTGAGGGCTGTCCCCCTGATTTATCACCAGTGTAATTCACCCCGATTGGAGAGAAATTAAAATGAACTCAATTAAGGCCACTGCATTTGCTTTATAGGCATCCACTTGGTGTGTTGCAAGGTAAAAATTAATCGTCGCTTGTTGTTTAATAGTCTATTGAAAGTAAATAAAGGTTAAGCCTAAGATGGCTGCATATAAAAGGATACAAAAGGATTTGACCCTTGTGTTATTTTGGCCAGGCTTAGACTGTATTTCTGTCTGTACTTGAGCTTAATCTACTAAAGCTTGTAAAAGTCATATACATTTAATATGCACCGAAAATACAACTAAAATGTGAAATTACAAGAGATTTATTTATTTATTTAAAGATAGTACTTTTGTGCTTTTATGTAAAAATGTGAGCAAAATGTTTTAAAATGTAACATATGTCAAAAGTTGCCACTCATAAAAGTGCTTTCTTTATTGTTACTGTATTCCAATATTGAAATCACGGTTATAGTATCATGCAGTGACCAAGAACAATGTTAAACAAATCAAAACAGTTTTAAATGGGCCATTTACTCAGGAGGTTATTCTTAAAGGAACAGTCCACCGTACTTCCATAATGAAATATACTCTTATCTGAATTGAGACGAGCTGCTCCGTACCTGTCCGAGCTTTGCGCGACCTCCCAGTCAGTCAGACGCAGTCAGACGCGCTGTCACTCCTGTTAGCAATGTAGCTAGGCTCAGCATGGCCAATGGTATTTTTTGGGGCTGTAGTTAGATGCGACCAAACTCTTCCGCGTTTTTCCTGTTTACATAGGTTTATATGACCAGTGATATGAAACAAGTTCAGTTACACAATTGAAACGTAGCGATTTTCTATGCTATGGAAAGTCCGCACTATAATGACAGGCGTACTAACACCTTCTGCGTGCTTCGGCAGCGCATTGATACGGAGCTCAGATATCAGTGCGCTGCCGAAGCGCACAGAAGGTGTTAGTACGCCTGTCATTATAGTGCGGACTTTCTATAGCATAGAAAATCGCAACGTTTCAATTTTTTAACTGAACTTGTTTCATGTCACTGGTCATATAAACCTATGTAAACAGGAAAAATGTGGAAGAGTTTGGTTACATCTAACTACAGCCCCAAAAAATACCATTGGCCATGCTGAGCCTAGCTACATTGCTAACAGGAGTGACAGCGTGTCTGACTGCGTCTGACTGACTGGGAGGTCGCGCAAAGCTCGGAGAGGTACGGAGCAGCTCGTCTCAATTCAGATAAGAGCATATTTCATTATGGAAGTACGGTGGACTGTTCCTTTAAAGTTCATTAAAAAAAGGCTGAGGTGCTTTTAAATGATAACTACTTGTTTGAGGAAACAGTTAAATTTGAAGTAAAATCTTCTTATCAAATAAGACATTTTGATTTAGAAATAAATTTATACATGGATGTTAACTTCAGTATTTACGTTTGTTAAAAACATTTGATGAAAAAATAAGTGATAATATTAGAAGAGTAAAATTTTGTATTTATAAATTGATCAATTTTACAGGGTTATTTTGGATTAACGAGTGTATTAAAGTAATCATATTTGCATTCAGTCAACATGAACCTGTTTCCCTGAGTAGGCTTATGCTGTGAACAAGAGCGCTGTAAAAGACTCAGCAACTTATTTGGCAGAGGAATTATGAGGGCGAGTTTTATATGGAGTGCTCAGTTGGGTGGTAATCGGTTGTAAATCAGCTTAATCAGTTTATTATCCAAGTGCTCAAATCAGTTAGCTGGTAAAATTAAGAATGCAGAAATGTGATACTCAGTATCAGTACTGGAGCTGATATGGGCTTGAAACATTGGGTTGGTATTGAATCAGTGATACATTTTACTGTCTTGTGTTACATGAAAGTTATGTTCATTTTGGCCAACATTATGCATCATGGCATGAAATACAAGATTCAAAGTTCAAGAAGACATTTGCACTAAGTTAGTAAGATATCAGCATCAGATCTGTACAGGTTATTGATGAATATGTAGAGCTCTGACAACAGTATCATTTAAAAAAAAGAATTTTTTTTTTTGCATTCTCTTTTGGGTCCTTTCACTATCATATTGACTGGTCGTGTAGTAAATAGGCTAGATTACAAATTAATACAAAATTGCATTGCTTATATTTTGTTTGGGCTCATGAATTTATTTGAAATATGGCATGGTTATAAATGTTTAGCAGTTAGCTGTATTGCTACTGACCTGCTCTGGCTTGATGTGCTCTGATGTTGGGAAGACGTCGGGGTACGATGGCCGCTCAAACACCCGGTCCAGAGCCTCCAGCTGCTGCTGAGTGAAGGCATCAGCCCTCAGGTGCTTTCGTAAACTCTCCACACTACCCTGAGAATCACTGTTTGGGCCAGAGCCATCTGAGCCATCTATGAGAGAAGAGAGAGACAAGGCCACATGCTAGTAGGAGTCATTATGGCACTATTTCTCCTTGGAGCAGGCCCCCAACCCCTTCCCCCTTCCTCACAGCTCGGGATAGTGCATCTCTCAGCACCAGCAGTGAGAGCGGGGATGAATGATTGGTGTATATCAGTTCAAATTCAGTCAGCACTGGCCTCAAACAGATCCTAATAGCTGTGGAAAGGCAGCATGATGGGGGAAGGGGAGAGGGGAATGAGTGTCTAAGATTGAAGGAGAGGGAAAGGAAAAAGGGGAGGAGAGAAAGAGAGAGTTGTTCTCTTCCACCTTCACCTCCCCTTCCTGGTCCAGCATCAGCACCATCATCATCATGTGGTAGGTCTACAGTAATTGATGGATTACCTTCAGTGAAAACATGTTGGAAAGACCAAGTGTTTTAGTATGAGCTGTAGCAATAAGCGGGTGGAGGGGGACAGTTCTCATTCGGCGACGGGTGGAAATGGAGTGCTATTATTTAAAGGCACAATTTCCTTTAGAATGTAATGCTGCTTTCACTTTCAGATTGCTTTTCCCTGGAAAAAATGGGAGACCAGCTACAGCCTGAATACAATTACACTGCTTGACTTCTAGCTTATGCATTTCCTTCAAATACACTGTCTATAAACAAATGAGCAGTTTCCCTTTGGCTTCTGACCTTATCACCTTACTAAAAGCATCTTATTGGCTTTCCTACTGCTTTGTTTTGCTTCTGAAAATCTCCAGCTAACCTGCTTGCCATGCCAGTAGCCACCCAAACTCCCAGCCTCTGACTTTAGCTCCCTTACAAATCTGTCATTCTAAATTTGCAGCAGATTATGTTCTCTCCTCGGCGTGAGTGTGGTGATATATGATATGCAAGGCCCCTATTGATTGCCTGATCTGGTGGCAAGAGGGAGGCGAAATGCACTTGAAATGAACATCATGCCTCAACTCATTGTGCGTATAATACTCTACTTAATCCCACACTTTTCTGTCCTATGGAATTCAATTGATCAATCATGTTCCACTGATAGTACCATTTCAGAGGTGTTATTGCCATTCTACCCGGCAGCTTGACCTTTTTTCAATGGCTGAAGCCATAGGATGAACCTGACTTTCAGAGAGAAATGGATCCATAGAGAGCTATGATAGAGCTCTGTGTGTGTGTGTGTGTGTGTGTGTGTGTGTGTGTGTGTGTGTGTGTGTGTGTGTGTGTGTGTGTGTCTTGTATTCTTTGTGTGAAGTAGCATCTAGAATAAGGCAATATATTTGAACCTCCTATTAATCCCTCTTGTGGCATGTATGGTTTTCATATTGCTTTTTTTCCTGTCATTATTTGAATCATTCCATATTTGAGGTCAAGCTTTTCTTATGGACCTCTCCCTTGGGGGCCTTTTCATATGACTGTGTTGTTGTTGCTGTATAAAACTCAATTGTTCTCTTTGGTACAGAAGAAAATAGAGTCATTAATTACTTTCTATCAGCTAGCCTAAGTGCAAACTCCGATCAATAAGCAAGCGTTTGTCGTTCACTGTGGTAAAGCATGCTTCCCATACTCAAAAGCCCAAAACATGCAGCACTGTTGGTGGACACAGGGGACACTACTGCTGCTTGAACGGTTGGTGGGGGCGCAGCGCTGGACTGCTCTCCACTCTACATTACAATATTTAGAGGAGATCTGAGCTACACCAAGGTTACATCAGCTATTTGTGTTCTTATATGTTATTGATTCAGTGTTCTCCTTCTACCTTAACATATAACGAATGAAGTGTGTAATAATGGGTACAAATTTTGACCTCTAAGGAACTGCACATGAGACAGTCAACATAGTGTAGAATCCATTGTGTTGTTTCCCTGTGTCAGTCGTTGCTGATTACCCTGTGGTTGTTCCACATTGATCACATTTGGACACTTTTTTTTTTTTGACATCGTCTTACATTAGCACTCTGGTGCAAAGGGACTGCAGCTCTGTCAGATCAGATAACTGGAGTCCATAAAACACTACTCTCCTGGGCTTCCTGTTCCGCAGGGCCTCATTCAGATAAAATTAGAGTATAAGAGTTCTAGGTTTTCCTAACGTTAGAAAAAATGACAACAAACATCTGAAAATATGTCTGAGAGGCGTTAACATAAAAAAAACCCCTTTAATTTTCATTTCATTATTTTTTATTTCAGAGTTGACCCGTTGTAACTGAAAATACAAGGTGTAAATATTTGTTTTTAATTTAATTTTAATCACACTAAAATTGCAATACATTTATATATTTCTTTAGGATACCAGAGTTGCAGCACTAGCTGTAAATATTTGCTGTTTTTTTTATTTTTTAGCTTTTGTGTGCTTTGAAAGTAAATGGATAGATGGGGCAGTTAGGGCAGGTGTGACATCCTGTAAACAGAGGGATATTATGCCTTCCGCTTTCATCTCCTGCTCACTTCAGATAACATCATGCCTGAGACAGACATAGAGGGAGAGACTTTTTGGAAAGTAAATAAAGTTGGATTGCTCTTGGCCTGGACTTTACTGACAATAACATATGCCAGGTTTTGTGTAGTGTTTATTTTCTATATCCAATTAGGGTGACATGGCTGATTTATCTATTTATTTATTTTTAGGCACCCTAAATGACAAAATGATCATCGCAAATTCAGATAATTTTGATTACTGCAAAGCTGTAACTGCGTGAATCAAACACATCCTGCACTTAAAAAAAATCAATTATGGAGGGAACGAACCTAAAAGCACATAATACAAGGGAGTGGGAGAAAGAGAAGGAGAGAGGGATTCAGCAAACGGGCAAACACACCTTCCATGTCAGCTGTATTTACGTATTTGAGAAAAAAAATCCCCTATTTATGAAGGCCATGGAGCGGAAAGGCTGCACGGCAAATAAGTGTATCATAAGAGATGAGAAAGGGAGAGAACAAGAGAGAGGGAGAGGAAAAGAGAGTGAGAGATGCTGCTGCTGCTGCTACTATTGGTGCTGGTGGTGGCAGCACAAGCGGGGCTGTTAATTTCCTGTTATGTTGCGGCATGTTTAAAAGCTTTATTAATTCAATTTAGCTGTGCTGAGCAGGCTGGCAGTGGGCTGAGGAATGAGAGCCCTCTCTCTCTGTCTACCCCTCCTCCCCCTTATTGTCAGAGTGGGTTGCTCCTGTCACCCATATCACACATCTTCTACTGTACTCACACCCAGGCCATCATTTAGCACATCGGATTCATGTGACGCAACGTTCTGGAACACAATTAATAAACGCATCTCCCTCTCTCTTAACCTCTCTCTCTCTCCCTTTCCCTCTTGCTCTCTTTCCCCCACTCTTGCTCCTTTTAAAACCTGAGTAATGCAGCGCACCATTAATTCTCAGCATCAGTGCCCATAATTGACTTTTCTCTGACATGATTCCTCTTCAAGCGAACCAGCCTGTCCTTAGATGTTTCCATGCTGCAGATTTGTGAGGTGTCATTTTGTGAGCAGGCCGCCAGCAGACGACAGAGCGGGTCTGCTTGAATGCAGATGTATCAGCAGAGCAGGGCATAGACCTTTTGTGTCCTTTGATAAGGAGCCCTGACACCTTCTTCTCTCATGGTTACGCTCTGCAGCTTCGCTCAAATCTGGGCTTTCTCTTTCATACAGAGGCCATCATCAGGATGAGATCGGAGGGATGTTCTTTTTCGATCTAGACAGAGGCCAATCCATTTCTTGGTTTGGATGTATTTCATTTCTATTCCTTTTTTTTTAGAGTAGAATCCATATTGACACAATAGAATCTTACAAGCCATGAAATAGGAGCACAGGCTAAAGCATTCTAGCTGCAGGCCAAACTATTTTAGCATGGGGATTTGACGTGTGCTGGGGCCGTTCACTCTCAAAGCAATCCTTGTCAAATGAACAAACGAGCTACAAAGAGAAATGCTGAAGCTTCGGCATGCTTTGACCATGATGGCATTGGCTTTGAGGATGTAATCTCTTTATCTTGTCATATAAATAAACTGCTTTGCCTTTTAAATCACCCAACTTTAATTTCTCTCTCATAGGCCTACATGCTTGTCCACTCCCACAACAACTTCAACATTCACTTCTATTTTTTTGGTAGGTAATTTATTACAAGCAGCATCAAACACTTAAACTCCCTAACTACCTTGTGTTTGCCAGTCTGGATTTATATTGAGGGAAAAGACAGAAGGGCAGCTTGGGTCATACCAACCTGCACATCAGCCATAACAAGGTCATAATCAACTAACCAGTGCTTTGGGTGGGTGGAACATATAATATCAATACATTCCTCAACACTACATGGTGGTAATTAAATTGGTGCTCTCATTTGTCATATCTCATATAGAGGTATTAATGAATGAGTGAAAAAGCCTGAACAGACTTAATTCCCCCCCCCCCCCCCCCTTTTTTTGCTATTAATGCATTTGGCACGACAGGCATTCTATTTTCCATAATGAGATACACAAATAAATTTAGCAATGGATTGAGGGGCCTGCATAGGCAGCAATATGGTTGAGGCGCATTCTCAGTGTGCTGGTGTAATTGGTATCACTGCTTGCAGACATATAAACCAATCTTTACAAAGATAGGGCTGCAGCTCTCTCCCGCTTCCCCTCTAGGCTATTCCTTTTGTCTTTTCAATAGCTTGTGCATCCGTGATAGAGAAACCAGGATGTTAATTTGTGAATTAATAGCTTTTCTCTGCAGAATTGCAAATTCTCTTAAATGTCACTATGTTCAACGTGCAAGGAGCTATTGCCACCAAAGAACTAATCTAGAGAGGTACGCCCCCCCCCCTCCCCTCTGCATCATGGTTAACATCACCCATAGCTAGCGAGTCTAACATGCTACTTCTAATTTGCAATAACACATGAAAATGGCAGATTAATGACTCTTATGACACCTATGTCCCTGAAATTCCCCTTCTGACGACCTGGTGTACATAACGCATGTCACACTACATTATCTCCACAATCCCCTTGTAATGGGGGCATTTTTAAGGGCAGTGCAAGCTGGCTTCTATATCTGAAAACAAGTGCAATGGCCTGATGCTCAGTAAAATGACCATAATTCCAGCACTATTAAAAGAAAACCCGGAGAGCAAACTTTTTCTGCAAAATCAGCCAGTTTTTTCTTCCTGTTACATTTGGGCTTCATAAAACGTGCTATTCTACCCCCATCCCCTCAAAACCGGATTAACATATTTTCAGTTATGTCATCATCTAATGAAGGTGAGACTTGCGGCACCCAGCCAAATATGGCTCAGGTAGCCCAAGGCTGCTGTGCTGCTATGAAATTGAAACCAAGCACAGACTGTCGAGCAGCCTCCCTGATGTCCCTGTGTGAAATAAGGGCTAAGTTTAAATAACTCACAGCTTTCTGGACAATTGTCACAGAATGAAAAAAAAAATACAGCTAAAAGGTCTTCATTACAGTCCCACCATAGCATGTGTTCAGTACAACATATCTAAACACACAGAAACCATAAGTACTTTAAAATCAAGTAGTAATTAAAAAACGTGTGTGTGTGTATATATTGTTTGCCACAGTTCTTGTAATAGTAGTTATAGTTATTAGGATACCCACTACAGAGTAGAATGTATTATTATTAAAGCAAAGAAAGCTATAAATTGCCAAATGATCTGCACAGCAATTATCCTACGCCCTTCTTTTGACACTTAAATTAAGCAAAATGTAATCAAACTATCACCACTTGCATTTAACCATACATATGATGATCTAGTCACTCTCAATCCATCCTTGCAGCAGTGGAGGAAAAACTCTCAATAACTTCAGCAAACCATGCAGCAAATGTGATTTGTTACAGACACATTTTCACAGACTTTATATATAGGACCCAAACTGCTCTCCATAAAGATATCATTAGGCATAACTGTGCTCTGTCTTCAGCAGGGACTCTAGACACACATACACACACCCTCACATGGTCACTTGATCAGAGTCGAGTGGCCTGTGATTGAGCAAGCAAAGAAAAGGTGGGCTAACAGAACTTACAATATCCTATTTTCTTCCCATCCAAGTGGTTGCCACTCCAGAGAACTAAAGAGATGGAAACATAAAAGAAGCAAGTAGGCCTGCTTTGATAAATGTTTTAAGAGATCATTTCCAACCACTTCCCCCCTCCCTCCCTTAAACTGCTCCTGCATCTGTGTGCTTGTTTGGCGCAGAACCACACTGATCTTTATTCACTAGCCTTCAAAAGCTTCTTTTTTTTTTTAAATAGAGCCGATGAGCCATTAGGCCTTGGGCAGTGTGTGCCCTCTCATTTTGAAAGGAGAGAAAATATTAGTACAGGTCATGATCCTTATTTGTGTAACTTGTTTTGTTGACTGTAGTTTGACTACAGCTGTCCATTTTCAGCATAGTATACAGACATCCTGACATGGGGCTCAGTGAAAAACCTTTTTAGTTCTTTTTTTATTCTTAAAAATCCAAACACTATTAGCAGAATGCATCTACAATACTGTTTTTTTTTAAATATTAAAATTCAGTTAAAATGTGATATGTTTATATGTTATTTCATATATTTCTTGTTGCGCATACTGTATATTTATCTTTGTTATTTCCTCAGCCCACTACTTATGCATCTTGTCATAGCGCTTACGAAATCATAGTGCCTCATGTTATATGTGCACTTTCTAGGTGGCACTGACATACCACATCATTCACATGGAAAAAGGTCTTCAGTTCCACAAACAGCTAAATGACACAGTCCAATCTGCACATTTACTACCTCCTTTTCAAAGTGCTATCAAATAACCATCTTCCTTTCTTGGCGCATATTTTATTTGAAATTATGGGCAGTTATAGAAAACCCAGAAAGAGTTTCAGTTTTAGTAGAAGCAATAGAATATAATCCAGTCTCATACCATCATCGCGTTTTCTCTTTTCGCCGTTGGAGCGAGGGATTCCGAGGATGCCGTTGATGGAGTAGGAGCCCACCGGGTCATTCGATGCACTTGATACAGGTGGGGAGGCTGTGCTAGGCACTGGATAAAGCACAGGATGGAGGTTAAGACTAGAAGACCATTTTTCAACATAAGGACTATTTTTATGAAAAAGGATGGTTCCCAATATCTAGGTTTGCAATAAATATTTAAAAAGCTAAGCATCTATCTTACCTATAGTGTGTCCTGCTGTGGTGAGGGTAGTTCCTGTCCCATCTGGAGATGGATGGAAGGGCTGCTGAACTTTGGTCCGTATTATCCTATAAAAGTTAATAGACTCTGCTTAATATTTTACCAAATGTAGCAATTACACTGCTCATCAAAACTGATTTCCATCGAAAGATTATGAGGATAAACAAGGTTAAACCCCTGTGTACAGGCCTTTCCCATAAGGATAGCTGATTCTGTCACAAACAACCAATCTGAAGGCATTAGGGCCAGTCGTGAAGTCAATATTTAAGGATGAGTAGGAGCTACCCTAGAGAGTCTAGATTCAATCAAACAGGATCCCAGTTTTAGAAATATGATAAAGTCCCGCTTGCTCAAAGGTGTGATATGGGGGAAGGTCTTCATTGCACTTTGGTCTGAATGATCTTGCAAACAAAGCATGAAATCACATCAATTCACCTCAATGATGGGCTTCACTGCCTTGACCTGGCCTCAACTTCAATAATGTCTCGCTGTCTCAACCTGTCTCCCACATTCTTTCTCTCTCTATCTATGTTCCTCTGTCTGTCATTCTCTCTCCATCTTTTAACCGGCTTTTTGAAGAAATCGAGATTGCTTGTAGTCTGAGACTACTGACTTGCCTGATCAGACTTTCTTACATTGTTCACAAATATCCAGGATTGCAGTGCAGATGAGGCCTTATTGATTGGGACTTTGAGATAAAAAGAAAAGTTGTGAATTAATAGTGGAAGGGAATAGATGCAAATGGTGGGCTATAAATTATATGTGACAAGAAAGCAATAGTATCTCATTGCCTCACAAAAGCCTACTGCAACATTTGATGCCTTTAATCTGGGCCACACACTTTTGAGAGAAGGAGCTGCCATCCTGTGTTGCACACACATTTATATTATTTGTCTCCACATTCTTCATATTATAACCCTAAATATACACAGGGATTTGCAATCTGATATTATAAAAGTGATTTAATTTTATAGGAAATTCAGTCTAAAACAAATTCATCTGCTACACAATGCCATATTTTATACTTATGTGCTGAGACAATATTACTATTCCCACAGACAAAATATTACCCTGAGTGGTGATTTTTTTTTCTCTTGGTTCTGCACCAGTTCTTATTTATGTGGCTTGCATAATCTGTTTTCTAATATCTTTGTTCAAGATGTCTTAACAAGTGGTCTGTACTTTGTCAAGAATGACAAACCCAATGAGAACTTTGTGGAAAAAAAGAAAAAAAAAACACTATCCATATTTTATTTGAATTTTTAACTTTGGATCATAACAATGATTTGACCCTATGACTTAAACAAGCCATATAAATTCAAAGCTTTTATTTGAAATCCATGTTCCTACTATTGAATAAGCAATCTGGGGAGGTGAATTAATGACATACCCTGGTGCTGAAAATTCCCTGTAGAAATATGAAAATATCAGTCAATACAGCTGAAAGACACTTAGGCTCATGGATATGTGCCGGTGCCTCTATGTTGCAGGACCGACACTGTGTCTCCCCAGTATGTGTCTTATCTTTAATAATTCATGCAGAGAAATTGTGCTTAAAGCTTGGATATCTTATAATGTCAGCAGAGCAGAGCAGAGGTCAACTACCTAACCACTCAAAACATAAGGGTCAACTGTCATGTTCTGGCTCTGGAGATGGGGCATGCTTGCAGATGCATTACAAGAACACCTGTTTGAAAGGCATGAAGTTTCGAAACTGACGTTAATACGTCAGCAAAGAAATGCATTCCTTCTTTTAAGGGCAATCATGTAGTTCATGCTTTAGACATGAACATTTGATTTGAGCAAAGCTATAGGATCACTTTGAACTTTCCAATGTTTCAGGCTGATACTGAACTCTTTCCAGTTGTAATTATTTGCAGACTTAATGGCAACTTATTCCTGTATGCTGGATATATCACACACTCTAAAAAATAATGGGGCCAGTACCGGTTCTTCAGGGCGATGCCATAGAAGAACCTTTTTTAGGGCTTCAAAGAACCGTTCATGCAACAGTTCTTTAAAGAACCATTTAAACCATTTGTTTGAGCAGTGAAGACAGATTTGTGTAAACATAGCCTATGTGCATTGACCAGCAAATGGTAAGAGAATGCCAGGCTCTGAAGAACCATTTCCAATGTGAAGAACGTTTCGCATAATGTAATGGTTCATCACAGAGTTTTGACTCTCCATGGAACCATCCAGAGATTTGAAGAACCACTGAAGCACCTTTATTTTTTAGAGTGCAGTTTTAGTTGCTAGAGAAGTAGTCACAAAAACCCTAAACAAACAAACAAACAAACAAAAAAAAACGAAAATAAAAATGTTATTTTGATTTGTTAGTTATTGTTCTAATATAATAACACAATCATTTACGAATATAATAAATGTATTTGATTAAAAGCCCTTTAAAAGGCGAGACAAACAAGTGGTTCTCCTTTGATGTCATTCATTAATGCAAATGTAGAGTTGACCACATCCGGGTGGAGAGCAGTTCAAATCTCTGCTTTTAAGAGGTCACGGTGCATGAAATGATATTTTTTTTAGTTTCTCTTGCCCTCATATATATATATCGGCAGTATCCAGTGCGGCTCGGTCCATGCTCTCTGTGCAACTCATTAAAGTGTAATGCTGCTGGCTGCCTCTCTGGAACAGTGCCTCCTAACCAAAGTTCAGCACTAGCGCTCGCAGCAGGGCCTTTCTGCTTTTCCCAGCTCACTCGGGATACTTTTTCTCGAGCTCTTTGTGTTTAATGAGCAAAAAGTGAATAAAGTAGCGAGTGGTTAACACTGCTACTAGTTTTGCGGCAAGATTAATATTCATGCGTAAAAAATAAATAAATAAATAAATAAAGCCGGTGACGGCTATTTCTGCATCTATCTATCTATCTATCTATCTATCTATCTATCTATCTATCTATCTATCTATCTTCATTTATTCATACATACATGCATACATACTACTACTACAAACAAAAGAAATAATAATAATAATAATAATAATAATAATAATAATAATAATAATAAAGGCACCTTTAATAAATAAATCTAATTTATCGCACTTTTGTGTACATTAAAATAATGAACCAGAGTATTTACAATTTTTATTTTTGGTAAGAGTATATATATATATATATATATATATATATATATATATATATATATATATATATATATATATATATATAAAATGTATGTGTGTATGTATGTTAGTTCAGCCTGAGTTGTGTGATCTGCAGACGCACTTTCGGCTACTGTGAGATTTCCTCACCTCTGCTGTAATAAGGAGCCTGTAGCTCTGTAGCTCTGTGGCTGTAATGCAGTATTGAGCGAGGGGCCCGTGTGTTTCCCGACGCCACTGGATCTTTTTACAGGTTATTGATTTGGGTTTAAGCGGGACAGATGTGATTTTGCCGACGTGGACCACAGATCTCCGTTTGAATTGCATGTCTGAGACCATCATGAGAAATAACTCACCACTGATGAAGCTTTTCCCTGACAGAGTGATTACTTTTCCTGCGCCGTGCCACAACTCCATCTGTATCTCTGCTAAACTTGTACACCTGTTAATCGGTAAACGAATAATTTCGCGTATTTCCCTTGCTCTTCCTGCTCCAACACTTAAATGACATAAAACTAGTTTAGCTATCGCTTCACTTCAAGCTAGCAAGAAAACATGACCTTGTTTAAGTAGTTATGATATATGATATACCATAATAATCGCTGTGTATTATCGATGAGGTAAGATGCCTACAATGCTTTTTTTATGTGCGTATTTACGCATTTTTCAGTTAGTGACGCAATTAAGCTGAAATGATTTGAAATAAATTATATATAATTTTTTTCCTGTTTTTACCTGTTGATGGAAGAGACGCTTGGAACCGTGTCGTTGTCACACACTCCCTCGGCGAGAAGTCGGTCTCTGATCTCCCAGGCGAACATGGTGGGGTTCTGCCGCTTATATTCTGCAATTTTATCCACAACTTTTGGAGTGGCTACTTTTGGTTTGGAACCGCCAATAACTCCAGGTTTAATACTGCCAGTTTCGTAGTATCTGCGAGACATGAGGGGAAACAAGTCGTTAACATGGAAGTTGTCTAATCCACTTTCCACATCAGACGCGCGGCTTCCCTATTATTCGCCTTTAATAGCCTATTAATAGTGGTAGAATTTTTGCTATCATATTAAACATACAATAACCAATAGGCTTGTGATGTTTCCTTGGAAATAGAATGAGTAGTGTTGCCAATCACTTGGAGCAATAATTTACAAAATTACACTGCTATGCATTCGCAGTATACCAGTAAGCTCTTTTTTGTTATGACGTCAGCCTTTGGCATTTTACGTCATTCTAAGTGTATTATTATTATTATTATTATTATTATTATTATTATAAGGTGATGTTCCATGCAGCCAAAGGTAACAGGATATATAATTCATGTTTCATATTCCAAGTGTAGAAAACAAAATACCTCGTGAAATCCTTTTGATAGCTGGAAAAAAATATGTCAGAAAATTCAAAGATCCGTACATATGTAAAACGTTCCCAGTAAACATTTTATTATCCTTTCCCGAGTACACTAATCTATCAGTCAAAGCAAATAACATAACCACCGGGGAGCTGCGTAAAGAAATAATAAAGTCATTATATCCGATGGTTGTTATTAGGATTATGTCTGACTGGGCACTTTTCAGCGTCTTTCAAATGCTGCCTTAAAGCAGGCTGAAAAACAGGCCTAGTTGCATGATATAAATGGTAAAATAACTGAACGGGGCTTGGAAGGCTCTAATTTCTGTGGGACTTCTTATTTTTGCCCTACCTGCCCAGAATTTTGCTGACACAGCCGTGGCTGACCCGGAGCTGTCTGGAGATGTCACACGGTCTGACCCCTTGGTGTGCCAGCTCCACGATCCTCTGCCGAACCACGTCAGGTAGGGGTCTGCCGTTCACAAACACCCCTCCGAGCTGGTTCACACCCCCATGCCCTATGTGGGAGACAACAGCACACACACACACACAACAGCGTAACATTACATACATATAGAAGACACGCTGCAATGTAGCCTACACAGTCTCTCTCTCTCTCTCTCTCTCTCTCTCTCTCCTTTGCGCGCGCATACACACACACACACACACACACACACACACACACACACACACAGAAACCAAAACACTTCGTTCAGCTGAAAATGCTTGTCAAAATTATCTTTATGTCCATATACACACGTGATCAGAACAAACCTGTCCAGTATTAACGCACAATTGGAATCATTAGTGCTTAAACAAGTTCAGTGTGTTCTTTAAAAAAAAATGTAAATCCGACAGTTAAACCTAATCTTATGTATTCAGACATCATATTATGTCGTATATTATACTCAACTCGTTTCCCCTCCTCAGTTTTACAATTTATTATTATTATTATTATTATTATTATTATTATTATTATTATTATTATTATTATTATAGGTGATTATTGTTGTGATGCTCGTGGTCTCCATGCAATATTTGTGTATTAGAATATATCTAACCTCTAAATGCCGGAATTCATAACAAAATTACCTTTCAACATTTGTTGTCCCTTCTCCAGATCGCGCAAAACTGATAAAGATATTTGCTCCTGTACGCATAACCCAACAGCGAGTTAGGTAGTATTTTCCTCTGCTATTCCATTGCAGCCAAACACATGTCGCATAGATTACGTTTCAGGCTGTTTAATTTTCCTTGCACAATTATTGTAAATAATTAAAAAGATCTTTGATAACTCATATTACAACCACAGAAAAGCAACTGCAAAACAAGAATTAATTATTTAAATCGGGAGTTCGTGGACAATAATTTTGAAACGCAAACGAACGAACAAACAAACAAACAAACAAAACACCAACAAGAACTTCTTTACTCCTTATATGACCTTATGTCTGTTATTATTAGTACTGATTAAACAAATTTCTGCCATCTTTATACTACTGGGCTCTTGCATTTTCCAGCCCTTTCTTACATTCTTCACTTCTCTACCTAATTAGAATCAAATATAGCCCTTTGAATAATATAAATCGCATTTCCTCCTGAAATTTATAATCTCAGAAATATTTAATAAAATACGATTACATTTATACATGGTTGCTTTACTATTAGCAGATTTTTCATTTTAGCCTTAAGCCGTCACTGTTAACCTGCTTGTTGCTAAACAATAATAAACCGTATAGGCCTAATTTATTTGCTTTACATTATATTCTATGAAGCCAGCTAAATACTGAGCAAGTTATTAGAGGAATTGTTGTTGGGTATAATTAGTACAAGCTATTTAATTGTGTGGAATTTCGTCGACTTTTTTTTTCCAACTTCATCTGCTGCTGCTCAATATGGGATAACATAAGGGCCAATATGGCAAATCATCTTTGAAAATATTTTGCGCTTTACGAAAGATGTGTTCAGGTTTGTATTTATGATTGTTTGTTCATGATATAATTAAGTACGTTATTTGTTTATTCCCCCCCACACACCTTTTTATACACTTTAACTTATGCGCATATTCAGTTTTGTCATTTATAAAGAATTTGATGACATGACGCATGCACAAAAGCTTGCATGTGTCTGGTCAAGTTCTTGCACTACATAGTAGTGCATAGTACACTGCAGTTAGATTTCTGTTTTCTTTGGAAATTTGGAAGAGGACAGCAAAAACAAATCTTATACTTACGGTGCATCGCCGTGAATGGATCTGCTTTGCAGTGAATATCCATGGGATAGCAAAGGAAGGAGAGATAATCGACTGAGGTCGCCGTCTCGCCTCGATTATGCAGCTTTCAATGCGGGTTAGAAAACTGCTGCTGTCCGTTTGGAGCTTCAGAGCCGCGGCTCACTGGAGAACAACTTCTGCTGCTGCTTCTTCTTCAAGTTATTCTCGCTTCAGTTCCTTCAGGGGTAAAACGAGTTTGGATTGCAGATCATGTCCGTCACTTGTCTTAGAAAGCGAACAAAAATCTTTTGAGGGTCGTTCAGTGGATGCTTGTTGGCCACATATTTTAAAGGAACGCGTTTTATCGAGGCGCTGCCAATTTGTTTTGCGTCGCTTCCCAGTGTCCGCTCCTGAGCGTGCAGTGTAATAATAATAATAATAATAATAATAATATAAAAATTCCCTTCGATATACTGTACCAGCAATGCGTTTCTGGGGTTACGAGTCACGCAGGCTGTGTGCGGGGATGACACGGAAAAACATGGACACTGCGAGTGTCTCTAGCGGTCCCCCTCTCTGTAAGAATGGGATGTGCCTGTTAGAAGCTTTGGGCTGAGAATGAAAGCCCTCTTCCCGGTGTGTGTGTGTTTCTAAAAGCTGCAGTCCACCACTCCCCCACCCCCACCCTCCACCTCCCTCCCTCCCTTCTCCTCCTCCTCCTCCTCCCCAGATCCCCCCTCGCATAGAGATGGATGACTTGTCAGACAAAGGCAATAGATTCCAACACTTTGTGATTCGCCAACGCAAAAAAGCCGAAGCCCAAATGAGGAGGTCTCTCCGTCTGACACTTCGGGAAAGGGAGGGATGCAAACAGGAAAATGAGTGACTTCGGGTTGGGAAATCGAGGAAATTATAAGATAAGGAAAAGGAAATGATAATAGCTGCAGTCCAATTGCTGTTTTTATTTATTTATTTATTTATTTATTTATTTTTATTTTTTAACATTTCGTGCAACAAAATCCGTTTGGAATCCTGATTATTCCCATGTGCATGACAAAATGTGGAATATTCGTTAGTGTCTTAGATAGTTAACTGTTCTACAAGGCTGATTCACATTACTGTGATATTCACGATGCTTTTGCATTAGTGTCACATCATTTCATTTCTTCAATGACTACAGACATATTCAGGTTTTGGGTGCTTATTTATTTATTTGTTTGTTTGTTAGTTTGTTTATGCCCTCAGGTCATGGAGTGAATTCAGAGAGTAGCAAACCCTTTGACGTTAAAAAAAAAAGCAAAATAAATAAATAAATAAATTCACGACCACCAGCTTTGATTAGAGTTCACATTTCGGATAACTGCTTTATTATCTGCGTTGTCTTGAAATCTATGAGTTGAGTCTGTTGGGTTGCCTGAGCTTGATGTGTGGTGGGTTGGAGAGCTCCGTTCAGGGTGTTATTTTGGAGACAGCTCTGTAGATGGCGCTGTGTGGTATGTCTTTTTTAAAGGTAGGTCACTTAGGTTGGTGAAAAGATACAAAACCGCACATGGCAGGCCTGATTGTGGCGGGCTAGAGTTTTAAACTTCCTGGAAATACTTTCTGTAGCACTGTGCCAGTTGTATATCTGTTTGAAATCCGAATAAGTCATTTTTAACGACTATGCCACCAAAACTTGCATATGATATGAAATAAATTATTCATTATTAAAAAAAATAATAATGTATTAATACTACTTCATAGTTCATTATATTGTCGGTCATTAATTTAAGAATAGACCAATTTCAAGTTCATTTAGATGTCAGTCATTTTAACATTTCGTTTATGTTGTGTGTGTGTGTGTGTGTGTGTGTGTGTGTGTGTGTGTGTGTGTGTGTGTGTGTGAGTGTAGAGCATTGCACTATATTATTATTATTATTATTATTATTATTATAAGAATGAATTATTGGAAGCAACGAAATGTGCCTGTCACGTTAATATTTTGTCACATGACTTCAGTCACTCTTCTTGAGTACATTTACTCACAGCAGTACAGCAATAAGGCATGTTGTGAAGTTATTAGAATTTGAGAGCTATTTATACTTAACTATGTGAAAAGTTGGAATAATCGAAAAATATTTTCTCATTGCTAATAAAAATAAATTAAAATGTTGTTAAACAATTTCCAATAAGCCCGACTGATCTGTCAGTTATGTTTTAGCAGAATGTTTTTCTTATAATAATAATAATAATAATAATAATAATAATAATAATAATTATTATTATTATTATTATTATTATTATTATTATTATTAGTAGTAGTAGTAGTAGTAGTAGTAGTAATATTTCCGTTATATGATTGGTGTAGCCTTATTGTGATCCTGCATGTGATAGCCTGTTCACGTTAAACACGTAGTCACATGTAAAATGTAATATACTGTATATATTATACAGTATTACAGAAAATATATAACCTGCATATTTATTACTTGTGACTGCAGTATTCTAACCATTTAATGATAAGTAAGAAATGACTGAACTGTGGGTGAGTGTTAGGAGAAAAAAGGCATTTCATTTAGCCTCTGTGTGCTTTGTGGCCGATATGGATTGGGCTAAAAGAACAGGAGGCCATGTTGTGTTGTGCCTTGCGGCTAAATTTGCGGACGATTCTTCTTTTTGTTAGTGTTTTTGGAGGGAGCTTCTGGTACAATATGTAACACCATGGGCTGTAATTTCACACTCCACTACACATTTCCCCTAAAGCTGCTTTTATTTCCCCGCAAGACCCCTGCTTTTCGCCTCCGCTCAACTTTAGTGTATTACTTACTTCCCGTGCTAAATGGGAGAAAAACTAATTGCAACTGATCACACTGTAGTAGACTTTGCATGGTAAAGATATTGAGATTTTCCCAGACAGAAATATGGCACTGATGTCGCAAGATAATGCATGTTTTGTGTCCATTTGGTCACGGCGCCCTGTCTGACCGCTAGTGTTCCTGATGAGATCAGACACGATTAGACAAAAAAAAAAAGTGATAAATCTCACTTCTCGATTTCTGCAACCAGCCTTGGTATGACATGTAAACGACAGATGTGACGAGTGTTATTATTATTATTATTATTATTATTATTATTATTATTATTAGAGAGAGAGAGAGAGAGAGAGAGAGAGAGATTTGGGGGTAGTTGGGGGGGGGGGGGGGGGTTGTCAGTATCTGAGGTGCACCTTGTGCTGCCCTGCCTTTAGTATGCCGTATAAGTTTGTTAGCATCAGTCAGCCATGTGAACAGTAACGAGCCTGCAGTGAGGAAGAGGGACACCCGTTTCCTGTCATATCTGGAAGTGTGTGCTTTCTGTCCCCATTCACCTTAATAACAGACCATATTATGGCGACGTCACCAATCGATATTTACTTCAGCAGACCGGTGCAGGTTAGACCCTGCTATAGACTCGTTCACAGCAAGTGACAAATAAACCACACATAATTCATAAAAAACTATTAACTCTTAACTGGTTTGAGTTCAGAGCCATTTGTGTATTAATATTTAATAATATCAGGTAAGTGAAGAGGAAGAATTTGAAGATATGTTTGTACTATTATTATGTTTATACTACTCATATATATATATATATATATATATATATATATATATATATATATATATATATATATATATATATAAAGTGGATCTTTCTTCCTCTTTATCCGAGTGTGTAGTGTCAGTGCCTACGAGGCTGTGCATCACTCTCTTCAGCTGTGTGTGGTATCCAAATGTTTTGCTGTTTTCTGACAAACAGCAGGACGGCCTCCCCTGCGCCATCATATCAGCTGCCTCCTTAGATTGCCTATTCATGTTGTCTATAGGGTGAACAGATGGACCATCAATTTAATTCTATCCTCGCCACCATCAGAGATTGATTTTGTACTTGCTTTTAATTTTGCCATAATTAATTAGATCATTACAAGTGTTTTTCATTGATCTTCCCATTTACACCCAAAATGGAAAGGTAAATTAGCATGTGATCTATGTTTTCAATTAACTGACTAATATAACACAATATTAATTACCATATTGAATGCCACTAATATTAGGAGTGTAATAATAATAATAATAATAAGTATTATTATTACATTTATGTATAATAATAATAATAATAATAATAATAATAATAATAGTAGTAGTAATAATAATGTATCTAGACCAGTCAGGCCACATGTCCTGGTGCTAATTTAATTTGAAGTGCTCCGGATTTCCAGTGGCTTATGACAAGGTAAATACAAAGGAACTTCATGGACCACATGAAAAGCCCTCGTTACCCGACAGCCTTACAAAGGTGGGTTCAGTTTTACTCACTGTAACGTCTTAAAACTACTTGTACTGGCCAACTGAACGAGGCTCACCTAGCACAAATAGCCTAAGGAGAGAACATTTAGGGAAGGGGAGAAAGAAACGCGGCACTTACCTGATCGAGCAGGTCTCTGAGCCATGCCTTTCCTCTGTCTAATGGTCCGTACGGGCGGTGCAGCCCACTGGCTGTGTCCGGCCCTGTGCGCTCTCTCCCCGGCTGGGCGAGCTGCCTCTCCCCGCTGCCTGACACACCATCTGAGCGATCATCCAAAACTAAACGGTTTTAGACGGCAACAAGGAAAAGAAGGACAGCGACCTCTGCTTCAGTGCACTAGGGACTGATAAAGGAGAGAAATAGCAATCCAAGCAAATAAAGCGTTTCAGGTATGATATAAAAAGAAAGAACAAAACTGGAAGTAAAAGCTGGACTAAGAGGAGATACCGTACTAAGAGCAGCTCGCTGGGCTTTAGCCCTTGTGGGAGACTGAAAGGTAGGACTAATGGCAATGAATATTCATTATTTCTCCCGTATGTGGACCTGCGTTATTTTTTCTTTGCACTGTATATGTTGTATATGTGTATTGACATATTATGAAGTGTAACAAGTTTTGAGAAGTTGGAGTAAGAAAGTTGGAGGCAATGTGGCGAAGTGAACGGAGCCATGTTTCTCATTGGCTGCACCTCGAGTTGAACCTGTGCTCAGGAGGAGGGTCCACTTAACTCAGGCTCCTCATATAACAGCGGGGTTAATCATAACCACATCATTCACTTATCAACATCACACAGTCAGAAACCTGTTTTGACGGACATGAGTTTTGATTTGGCAACGAATATATTCAGGTTTACTCTTACAGCTTTTCTCTCACACGCGTATTAAATAATACAATAAAGTATTTCCAATCACAAAGATGTGCTGATATTGGAGGGGTATTATTATTATTATTATTATTATTATTATTATTATTATTATTATTATTATAAAAATAAAATAACTATTCAAGGTGTTCTTGGGATTTTTGAGGGTTCTTCACTCTAGACCTTTTACTACAGAACTATTAAGGGTTTCACTACACTGAATTATTATTATTATTATTATTATTATTATTATTATTATTATTATTATTTTCTGCTGTAAGACTTCAAATCATTTGACAGGTTTAAATAAAGCCCTAGATATGACCACGAATCTATAATCTCTCTGGTTTTGATGAGTTTCTAAGTTTATTCTTTGGTGTTTTTAACTTTAAGGGATGGTTGGCTCCTTGCTGCTTAATACCTGCTCGTTCAACGAAATTTTGTTCACATTTGCAAACATTTAACATTTAAAAATTTTACATTTAATGTCGGTTTGAAAATAAGCTTAAAAATATGAGCACTACGTGTCTTGTTGTTTTTGTTGTGTTTTGGTTCTCTTGCAGGAGGCTGATATGAGGGAATTAGTGAATGATTTGAAAATAAACTTCTCCTTGGCCAGAAGGGGCACTGTAATTCACCACAGGATAAATGGATAATTCACTTACCATGTAAGTTTAAACTGTCACAGTTGATCATGATTGGGAAATATAGTGCTGATTAGCAAAGCTGGAAAGCCGAGTAAAATGCTTGGTATTAATGCATATATACATATAAACATATATGCATACACACACATGCAAAGTACACAAATTTCATTTGGTAATACAGCCCTTGTTCGAAACCCAGACTTATAAATATAGTTCATATTTAGTACTTTTTTTTTTAATTCTCACAGCAATTGCAAATGAGTTTTCTTGTGCGACTGTGAGAATCAGGTAGAATAATTATTTCTCTGTCATTTATTTTATCTGATGTAAGCCTCGTTTTTGCCTATGGTCCACATTCTTGGAATCATAAAGACAGGGCAACGTGTCATTAGGAATTAATGTGCTGTTTAGGCCTAATTAAAGCAGTCAGATACTGCGGATGAAATTATAAAAATGAGTTTGCTGTCACCAGTAGCCCAATTTCTGGGCTTTTCAGATAGGCTTATTCAGTGGTTTTAGATATTCAGAATTCTCACAAAATGTTTGTTAAATAGGAGATATAGAGGCTATAATAATTTAATGCGGAGTTTTATAGCTTCCCCACGCTCTGCCCTTCTTTTGGATATTGTATTATCGCGCTTTTATAAGTTGCTCGTGCGTTCCTGTTCCAGTTAGCAGCCTTTATCTGTATTAGCGCGCGCTGTTAAACTCTTTGGTGAGATTTCGCTTCATCTGCGCATCTCAGACACATCTCGCTCCAAACAGCATTTTATGTGCGACACTTTAGTGCACACTGTGTGGACCGTTCTCCTCGCATAGGTAGCGTTTTACCTTTTCAGCCAGCTATAACTTAAATGGGAAATTGACTAGATCTTCTGTTTTATTCTTTTGTCGGTGGGATCAACTGTGCTTTCAGCAAAATGACCCCGAAATAACACGTCATCTCAAATATTATTTTGTCATGTGTAACACTGATAATCATTCTGTAGGCTATGTTTAAATTTCCTACTCATGAGCTAAAAAAAAAAAAAAAAATAGCCACCCTTCCTGAGAATAAGTTGTCTACAATTTAGAAAATAGATATTCATCATAAAGTTAACCTCTAAGGATACTAGAGGATACTTTAGAACCAAACGGTGAGGCAATAAGTAAACAAACAAACAAACAAACAAACAAACAAGTACATGAAACAAAAAATAAATATTAATTCTAATACAAGCAGGAAATCATTTCAGCTTCAATATACATTTAAAATTATATACACATATACATACATATATACGGTACACACACACACACATACATATATATATATATATATATATATATATATATATATATATATATATATATATATATATTACATACACACACACAGATAGATAGATAGATAGATAGATAGATAGATAGATAGATAGATAGATAGATAGATGAAATCTACAGCTTGCTGTATTCCACTGATTATACCCCTCTGAGCACTGGTGGTCATGTTCAGTGGTGTAATAATCATAGAAACAGTGAGTTTGATCTATAGAAGCCATAATAAGGCACAATGAACCTCCTTTACACACACACTGCTATACATTATCTATCTATCTATCTATCTATCTATCTATCTATCTATCTATCTATCTATCTATCTATCTATCTATCTATCTATCTATCTGTCTGTCTGTCTGTCTGTCTGTCTGTCTGTCTGTCTGTCTGTCTGTCTGTCTGCCTGCCTGCCTGCCTATCTATCTATCTATCGATCGAATAGCTCTATTTACCATTTTTTGGAAGCCTTATCATTTGTAGCATTGTAACATGTATTTTCGTATTTTTTTATTTTTAATTTTTTTAGACACAGATCTTTCAATTTCCATTTAATGAGTGTCAGTTTAAGTGGATGCATGCATGTGTTTGTGGATTAGCCCCTGAGGCAGTCTCAACCCAGCTGCCTCTGTCTAAAGCAGACAGGAAACAGCTTCCACTTACATGTCCACAATATGGAGAACAACGACCTTCTCCAGGCACCTCATGTCATAACACACACCAATTTCAGACAAACACATACCGGATAAGGTGTATTTCCATCTTTTCATTCATTATGAAAAAGTGTCTCTTCATTTGGAGGATTATTTCCTTGCAGTTTGTTCATGTGGATATTTTAAGAGTATTTATAGACTACACAAATAACTGATAATGAGCCAGTTATAAATCTGAATGTTGGGAAAAAAATACTCTCCTTTGCATCCATGTACTAACATGTCTTACCAATATGCACATGCATGACTTCATCAGTTGCTGAAATCTACAGCTTGCTGTATTCCTCTGATCATACCCCTCTGAGCACTGGTGGTCATGTTCAGTGGTGTAATAATCATAGAAACAGTGAGTTTGATCTATAGAAGCCATAATAGGGCACAATGAACCTCCCTTACACACACTGCTTAGCACTGGCAGTGGAGACTGACATACGGGAGAAGCCTGAGGAGTGATCTGAACAGGGCTATTTGATTGGCAATAAAGGCAGTTGGAGTATCCCTAATGGATGTGAGATTTCTCTTGTTAAGTCCATTTGGCCTGGGTGTTGTGACTGAAGTCAGTGTGATGCTAGATTGAAAACTCAGGGAGAGGCTGATTATGGTGTGTGTTGGAGTTTTATTGCATAGTCCATTACGCTGGTCAGCGCTTACACTACACACTGTCTCCCAAAGCAAAGGCTGGGTGGATTAATGGAGCAATGCTGCAGTACAATCCAACCCCCTCAGATATCCCAACCATTATTTCTCTTCACAGAGACTTTAAACTTGTCCCAATTCCTGGAGCATTTAATGTTAAATAAGTTTCACCCTCCCTTCTTCCCCAAAGAAGGGCACAGCAGGTCCTTACACCCTGTGAATATGCTACTCATCATTTATCTTCCTTGTATTTTTTTTAAGGATGAAGAGCAAATGTCAGTGGCTTTTCAGCCATAGTGAGATTTTTACAAAGGTTTAACTTTAATTGTTTATTCTGTCTCATTTTAATGCAAATTTCTATACTTAGAAAGATGTTCCAAAGATCAGGCAAAATGTCCTGAAATCATAAACCTGATTGCAAGGATTAAAAAAATATATATATTCATATTGGAAATTACATGACACAAACAACAAAAGAGTATTTTTAAAAGCCAAAGAGAAACTATTATACTGATTAGAGATGAGCTAAGAAAAAAAAATAGCGAGCACACTACATTAGAAAGACATAATAAATAATGGAACAAAAATACAAAATTCTCCCTGCGGAAATCTGGACTGCTTCGTAAAATCTGGTCCCCACACCAGCAAGCCCCATCAACTCATCTCCCCTTGCCAGCTTTTCATATTTAAAGCCAGTACGGGTTTAATTACCAAATGATGACAGTGTCATATGGTGCCATGATGGCACAGGATATGTGCGAGACACTGAGTGACAGTGGGAAGCTGGAAAGCAAAACAGGAGTGAAAAAAATAGCTGAGACAGTAAAACATCTGTAATTTGCAATTCGCTAGTGTTCAATGGTTGCTCATGGATTAAAGATTAAAAACTATTGTCTGGCAGATGGAAGAGAGGGAGAGAGAAAGAGAGAGGGAGGGGGAGCTTCTGAGCAGCCCATTTACATTTGTATAAAAGAAAGCACTGTTAGGATAATCACATGGAAAAAAAATAAGCTGTCTCCATTACATACTCAAGGCAATGCCTCCATTAGCCCTATATGCAGATGTACATGCTCCTTTTTTCAAATCATACTGTAGTGACAGCATTGCGTTTGGTTTAGCTGCTCTGGGTCTTCTCTGGTGTCAATCCAAACATCATATTTCAAACCATGACCAAGTTTAAGATATTTTGTTGACAACAAACTAAAACGTTATAAAGAAATGTTAGTCATTACTACTGCACACTATTAAAAGTTGAACCAAAGTATTTCCAGGCAAGTTATTAGGACATACTTTTTCCGCTCTGTCCTGCACTGGTCAAATGAGGAGAGCTTCTACACCTGATCCTTTATTGTAATTGTAATTGTAATTGTAATTAATTGCTGTTTTGTTAGTCATGCTGAGTCTTAATGAGTTTGCTCTTCCTAATAAACAATGCAAACCAACACTTTGTATATCAATAAGCATCATGTGTAATAAAATGATTTAAAAATATTGTTATGGTCTGATGCTACTGTATATGTCTGAGGCTGACCCAGGGTTATTCTAGTTGGATATGCTTAGCGGTTTCTTTGATGCGCTCTGTGAGTGGTTATAGGTGGGGGTAATGGGCAGGTCACTGGAGCATGGAAGACCACCTGAGAATTATTTTTTGGGCACTAGCTGGTCATCTGACACCAGAGCTCTAGAGAAGGTGCTCGGCACTGGATTTCATGAAAGCACTAACAGGGCTGAATTAAAAGACCTCTTCAATTAAACATCAGCTGTTTTGAATGGCACATGCTTGAGCTGCTTGTGTAATTGACTTTTTGACTTTTTTTCGGATTTGCATTGACTCTATAGAGAGCTCACCTGGATAGCATTGCTCTCCGCCAAAATTACAGTGGTGTGTGTTATGTTACATATAATAATCACTATTCACTATGCTCTGTTATTCAATAGGCCAACTTAGTTCTTTAATTCTTATTTTGGAGAAGGGTTTATTTAACATGTTAATTTTATCCTTCTCGCTTGTATTAAATTAGAAAGAAGAACATATTATCTAAATACGTCTTCTTTGCTTCGTTGTTGTTTGGAAAATGTACATAATCTTTTGCTAGGACAGTTGTCCAACACACCTAATATATTCAAATCCTCCAAGAGTGAAATCCTTCACATTTATACATTTTAACATACACCCTTTCTTTTCAGTTTGAGTAATAAAATCACATAAATTTGATTCATTTCCCCAAAAAGCTTCTGTGAATTTAGAACACAAATACTTTATCTGAACATAATCTGATATATTGTGCACTTAATCCTGCTGTCTAAACAGAGCATTAGATAGAGTAGTACCATACTAAACTGCTTTGGATAGATGAGTGAGAGCCAAAGAAGAATTACACAGGGGGTTGTTGGTATCTGTGCCTCTGATCTCCCTCTGATAGCCCGCTCACTGCCGAACATCTGTCACACCGCATGCTGCGCTCACTCACACGCGGAACGTCAGGTGATGCTGTTGCATGGTTATCCGTGCAACATGGTCCATGTGGAGATCCCCAACATCGTTGCTCATTAGCAGGGAAAGCAGGGCTGAGCTGGACTGCTGGAGCTGTGGGTGGGTCTCAGGATGAAGCCTGGCAAACCGGGCAACACGTCCGAAGTGGGCAAGGCCCTCCAGATTGCATGGATATCAGAAGTGACATCACAAAGCCAGCAAAAATTAGCATCCCTAATGGTCTGCCAGGCCAAACATTATTCTTCATGATGAGGGGCAGCCATGCCTGCTTAGGGCTCGTGGTGAATGAGCCAAAAGCAGTGGAGGCTTCTCAGCTCTCAACCCAGCCAAAACCAACATCTTCCAGTGTCATAAAAAGAAGTTTTGTTTATTTTTTAATAGATGTTCCTGGAAAGCTATAGTCCATTGTTTCAATCCCAATACCAACATTTTGTTCAAGATTTACATTATTCTTCCAGAATTTAAAATGTTATTCTTACAGAACATTATATTTGCAACTCTGACACTTAATAGGAGTCTTACATTATTAATTTAAATTTTAAGGAGAAGGTAATTGTGCATTGCAGAAAGCTGCCCTACATCTAGTTTATTAGAGAAAATAGCTGCCATAGTCACACAAACGTAAAGTCACGAATGATCAATGAAAAGAGGAGAGTGGCTTGGCAGATTTAATTAATTACAGCACATTAAAATGTTTGTTTACAGAAGTGAATACTTACAAGGGGTCTGATGTAAATTAATTTGAAATGTTCTTCCCGTAGTCCCTGAAACATACCGACAGCAGTTGAGGTAGTTTCATGGCAGGTAAGCATATGTCTCATTGGATTTCCATCAATTGCTCAAAGGTGTGTTTGAAAACAAAGATGCATGGTGTACAAATTAGCCTGAATGGTAACATGATTGCATATTAAGAAATCTAATTAGTATTCAAGAGAATGCAAAGAGAAGAGAAGAGCTGAACAATATTGTATTAATGCATCTGACAGAGATTTCATAAGCATGTTGTTCTTATGTTCTTCTCAGCAAACAAATCACCCTTTTGTTTTTTTAAAGCCACTTAAAAATTATTTATATATATATATATATATATATATATATATATATATATATATATATATATATATATATATATATATATATAACATTTTATATAAAGAATTATATATATAAAGAATTATATATATATTATATATATAATTTTATATATTATTTATATTATATATAAAGAATTCTCATCTCATATTTGAAGATTGCTCCATACCACTTCCTGTTTTTAATTTTTAATTCATTTGCTAGCACAACTCATTGCATGTTCTTATATTAGTTATTAATATGAATACAATATGAATATATGGTTAATTCATATTAATATGAATACATTAATATGAATATAAAATATAATTGAATATACAGCATGTTGCTGTGTATAAAAATATATCTGTAAAATATTTGCAGTATTTTTCAAGACAATGTCTTGTGTGTTTCTTGTATGAAAGAGAGAGAGAGAGAGAGAGAGAGAGAGAGAGACTGTGGTCAACAGGTCTCCTGAGGTTCTTCTCCTGGACAATGATGTATTTAAGTCCTCTTAGAGGTCAGATGGACTTTATCCAGCACATCACCTGCAATCAATAGCGTTGGTAAACCAGGCTCAACCAAGTGGCTGTGAGAACTCCCCTTATAAACAAACTCACAGAGAGGCCAGCACGGCCCATTGCCCTGCTAAAACTGCAGCCAGGGCCTTTACACACATGTGCATGTAATGTCACTATGAGAGAACCCATTGAGGAGGAACGTGTCAGAAAATAAGAAGTAAATTGACAGATGTGTGAATGTGTCTATGAAGGCTAGTGGGTCACTACAGAGGGAAGAGCAGAAAACAGAAACTCATTGGAGTGGGGGATGAGTACAGTGGCATATTAGGGCCATTGTAGGCCATTGTTAAAACAACAACAACAACAACAACAAAAAAAAAAAAACAGATGAGATTGGGGGGGAGGGCTAATACTCTGAGAAAAAACTCAGAATTTCCAAGATTAAAGTCATACATTTATGAAAAAAATACTCAGATATTCTCAGAGATTATAAAGTCATATATTTACGAGAAAAAAAAACCTCAGAAATTCTAAGATTAAGAAGTCACAAATGTACGAGAAAAAAAAAATCATGATTCCCAGGTTCCTGGCTGCAGTGCATTCTGGGAAATGTAGGAGAAAATCTCTTAGCATTTTATACCTTTAGATTGCGCAGTTGAGAAAGAGAAACTGAAGTTCCTATAACTCTCAGCTCAGCTGTTTCAAAGTAACAGAGATTTGGGCAGATGAGACGAATCCACACACTGAAAGTAACAGGAAACTGATCTTGCACAATAATTATACATTTATAAACAGCTAAGACAGAAAGAAAATAAAAAAGGACACAGATAAACAAACCTATGTGTTTTAGACATTCATCTCCTGTTGCATTCAGGGATGCACAACAATCAATCATGTGCTTCCTGGCTGCAGTGCATTCTGGGAAGTGCAGCTGAAAATCAATTAGTGCTTTATTCTTTTATATTGCTTGACTGAGAAGGAAAGACTGCATTTCCTATAACTCTCAGCATCTGTGCTGTGATGGCGTTGATCCAGCCACACAAAGTGAAGCGATCTGGTTCCTTTACCAAAAAATGTTATTTTAAACACAATTTTTTTTCATAAATTTGTGACTTTTTAATCTCAGACTTTCAGAGATTTTTTCTTATAAATTTGTTAGTTTTTAATCTCATAATTTTCCTTTTTTTTCTCGAAAATTTTTGACTTTATAATCTCAGAAAATATCTGAGTATTTTAT
Organism: Neoarius graeffei; assembly: GCF_027579695.1. Lineage (NCBI taxonomy): Eukaryota > Metazoa > Chordata > Actinopteri > Siluriformes > Ariidae > Neoarius > Neoarius graeffei. The sequence continues at coordinate 53,947,831 of NC_083575.1, forward strand.
TGTAAATTTAATCTTGTAAACTTTAATCTCAGAAACTGTGAGTTTTTTTTCTTGGAATATTACCCCTCCTTCAGCTCCATATTTTTTTTTTTAAACTTATTTATTATGGCCCTAACACACCATCATGGATGAGTGTTTTATACAGGACATGTGTAATTATTTTGCCAGATTGTGTTATTATTGGTCATGCTCAGGATTCAGGATGCTCAGGACTCACTGGACACCAGAGGTGCAGCATGCACAAATAGCTATTAAACGTTTGATAAGGTTTTGTAACATTATATGCTTTTATCTCATCTCATTTGTCATGCACTGGAAAAAAAAATATATATCTTAGCAAGTGAAAATATCTTGAATATGTGCAAAGTCATCTAATTGTTCTTATTATGAGATTACTTTAAACCAAATATATGATTATTAAATTGCGAAAAAATTGTACTAATTACAAAGTTGAAATAGTCTTGTTAATTAGCCAATAACTTTTCTAATTTTAAGCATTTATTTCTAGAAAGATGCAAAATTATCTGCTAATTCAATTAAATAAGAACATTATAATTTGCAATGAGTGGAAGCATCTAAAACCAGGTTGAACAATCAGATACTTGATTTATAATAATTGCATTATAATTGCATAATAAGAAATATTTTATAAAGCTCATTCTCATGAAAATGTTCACTTGCTAAAATGCATGTTAGTACATTTTATAGCAAACTTACTTTTTACTTTTTTTTTTAGATATTTAATCTATCAGTGGTATTTATATACTGTTTGTGAGAAAATGGGATGTGGATTATTATTTATCACCATTAGCTAAAGGACATAATGGAGATCGTAATGAATAGCAGGTGTCGATTTTTTAAATGAACTCTTATTTTGCATCATATGAATTATTTTAAATGTTATTAAATAGTGTGTAATAATTACATTTCAAGCACAGACATAAATTGACTAAAATAGTTATCTTGAAAAGCCAGAACCTGGTTTGTTGACAAACTGACACATAAAATAGGAGCCCAGGTTCAATCAAGGCCTTTCTACTTGGATTGAGAGGAACCTATGAGCCCAAGCAACAAAGGCAGATGCTGTGGGGTGTGTAGCTACTGTAAGTGGCTTTTGAAGAATTGGCACAGTCATCTGGTGAACACCTCACATCTCTCACAAACAAATGAAGACCCAGCACTTCAAAGTGAGATTGATATCTCTCTCTGAACTTCATCCCGAATATTCTGAATATTGAGAGAGGTGCACTCCTCCCTTGGGATTGTAGTGGCGGCTTCTCCTCCCCTGCTCCGCCAAAGAGGGGAAAGAGATTGGCCCCGTAGATCTTTCATGTTCATCAATATTCACTCATTCATTGTGAACCATGGCAGCTGAAATTCGCCCAAGTATTGGTGGATGGATGGCCCAGGGATCCACTTTGTCGCAGTAAAGATGTCTGAAATTGAGTTGCAGAATTAAAATAGAACAATCCTCCATTTTTACAGACTCCAGACACTGCTATAAATTTTACTTAGTGATTGAAAACTTTTCCATTTGCTCCATGGATCCTTGATGTATGCAGCTCTTTAATAGGTCATGGATAGATGTATCCGGTTTGTGCTGCTTTCAGACTGAATGCAGTGTTTTTTGTGGGTTTGGTACATATTGTTATTTCCTAGCTTAGTGTATTGTTTTCAAACTTGAGCTTTAAATGAGACTACGGTAAAGAGGTTTTTGTGACTCTGACACCCAGTTCATAACATTTCCATTACCAATGTAGTGTTGGACAGGGCCACACTGAATTGGTGCGACTCAGTTTTACTTAAGTGAAAGGACATTTTAATGTTTTAATATTTGCAGATGTTTCAGTGAATTGTGTGGAACTAAAAGAATTGATATTGTAGGTATCCCTTAGCTAGTATATACTGTTGATAATATGAACCATGAGAAAATGCTTCAGTGACCTGGTCCTCCATGGGTCACAAAATAGGCAAATGGCTTTGACACAGAGGCAATGGGCCAACAAGGTTTGTCTCTCTGTCAATAAAGCAGGTGACACCTCTATTGATGTCCTGCTCATCAGCATTTGAACACAGAAGAAGATGAAAATTATACAGTTCGAAGTTTTTGGACACCTGTCTTTTCAAAATGTTTTTAATAACTGACCGTTGTCTTTGCTGGTTTGCAAAACATAACACATTATAGACTAACCAGGTTTGAGAAAAAACTATATTGTGTGTAGACTCACTGGCAACTTGAAGACCTGTATAGCTGCTCATTCATTGCAATTATCCAATCATATGGCAGCAGCACAATGCAGTAAATCTTGCAAATATAGGCCAAGGCTTCAGTTGCTCTTCAGATAATACATCAGATATGGGGAAATGTAATCTCATGAGGCAGATTTCCACTGCAGTTTTACACAAAATAGAAGTGATTTAAAAAAAAAGTTGACAAAACAGAATTGCAAATGGCCTGTGTTTCCATTGAGTGGTGTTATGTGAATATAGCTGGGTTTTCTACTCTCAGAATAGTCATTTCAATTAAACATGGTGACAGATCTCCAAGACTTGATAAGTGTTGGCACAGTGATTTTGATTGCATCCACTTGAATAGCTGTGGTAGTGTTGAATGACCCTAACCCATAATGATGTCATCGCTTGTTTACCACAATGTGTTATGGGCGATACCCGGGGTCAGCTCTGCCATATTGTTTACTTTTGCCTTTGTTAAACACTGCATTGCTCTTTCTAACCGGTTTTAACCATGCCTGAAGTGAACTGCTGTGTGCCTTATTGTGTCTCCACAACAAAGAGAACACCTAATTTGAGCTTTTATCAGCTGCCATTCGAGAAGAAGAGAAGAAAGAAATGGATAAGTTTAATCCACAATGAAAACCTTTGAACTGAATTGAAATGGACAAGTGTTTGTAGCTTACATTTGTGTGGTGGGAAAAAAAGTACTTAAACTGTGACTCAGTGATATTTCCATGGTCTGCATAATGGACATCGGTTATAGATGATTATAACAATCAACACTGTTCATCGTCTGAAACTAGCAATATTCCAAAGCCTGTAAAACAAAGAAGCATTCTTCAGACTTTGCCTCTCAACGTGCCAAAGTGATCCGCAGCCGAACGAGCCTGTTGGACCGATAAAACTCCCAAACCACGAAGGGTTCTCTTTCGGATATATATAATGTTCAGTGTACCTCACTAGCAGCATTTATTGAAGAAAATGCATTTATACTGAACATGACATGGCAGATCAGTGGGTTTGCAATTTTTTTTTTGGTAATGTTTCCTGATATCTGGTTTTATTTAGAAGAAAGAAGAAACCTTTATTCATCACATGCACACTTCAAGCACAGTGAAATTCATCCTCTGCATTTAACCCATCTGAAGCAGTGAACACATGCACACACACCCAGAGCAGTGGGCAGCCACACCAGAGCACCCGGGGAGCAGTCAGGGGTCAGGTACCTTGCTCAAGGGCACCTCAGCCCAAGGCTGCCCCACGTCAACCTAACTGCATGTCTTAAGATTGTGGGGGAAACCGGAGCAAACCCACACAGACATGGGGAGAACATGCAAACTCCACACAGAAAGGTCCCTGCCAGCTGCTGGGTTCGAACCCGGAACCTTCTTGCTGTGAGGCGACCATGCTAACCACTACACCACTGTGCCTTTATTTAAACTAATCACTCATTTATAAATGTTTTGATGCTGTTCATCTAGGCCCGGGATCACGAAGCAATCTTAGACTTGTCAACAGTTGATTTTTCATAATAGTTTCCCTTACTGCATCTGTAACTTTCATTGTGCTGGATCAAGATTAAGTACAAGGCTAAGATTTCATGAGAACAAAGCTTCTTAGAAAATGGTAAGGAATAACTAAAGATTAAAAGAAACAAATTTAGACTTAAGTCTAAGGTTGCTTTGTGATCCCGGGTCCTGTAGTCCGGGGTGTGTAAAAATGAACAAACAAACAAACAAACAAACAAACAAATAAATAAATAAAAATTGCACTTTCTAACTGATAATGTAGTAGGCCTAACATGAATGTAACTTTGCCATGAACACTATAGACATTACAGCCAATTTCAGAGAGGTCACATACAATTCCTGGTATTCAGATAGATTTATTTTCTCGATAAAATTTAGCTGGTGCAATATACGTCCTCAGAAATAGGACATTCTGACATTTGATGCTGTTGTTGTCCAGTGTAGTAGACTCAGTCTAGACTCTTACCTTCTCACCAAGCTTGATTTGGATTCCGATTTTCCTGCTGTAAACCCTCAACATGTTATCCACCTCTTTAAATCACCAATTTCATTGTCTTCCACAATAGAGCACGGCAAAATCACTCCTCTCACATTGCCCTCACGTAAAATTAATCTGACATCCATCTTATCGCTCAACTACCGACCCCGGCTATACCCCATAATGCATTGCAGTAAACAAGTGATGACGTAGTTATGCTTGGGGGCTATTGAAGGCAAAGATGGCATGTTATGCATCTAATCATGGAAAGGCAAGCCCCTTCTCCCTGACAGCACCCACATATCAGGGATTTCTGGAAAGTCACTTCCACAATGATTATACATAGATCCTGTGGATCCAAAACTTCAGAATGGCCCACTTAACATCTGATGAGTTATGCAATGCAGTAGAAACCCTTGTGGCACCTGCTGTATCTTTAAGAAAAGGTCTGTCTCCTCATAAGGCACCATGTTTCTGAATGTCATGTGACTCATGTCATGTGACTTAAAAGTGAAAACTGTGTTTCAGTTTCAATTTTGCAAAATATTGCATTGTCAAATTGTCTGAAAAACCACCTTATGCAAGTGTGCAAACTTTTTTTGGGATATTTGAGTTTGTTTGTTTTTTTAATTCACATGTTCTATTACTCATTTTTATATCTCACAATTTTGAAATGTATTAATGGAAACCTTCCTAGTGACTTTGAACATGACATGGTTGTTGGTGCCAGATGGGATAGTATATTGTAACAACTTTCTGTATTGGGATACAGAGGAACTGACAGGCAGGCTTCAGGACAGGTGTGCTTATTTTAATATTCACTTTTCATTGAAACTAATACACACACGTTGGGGAACACAGCTCTCTCTCTTGTTACTGGCTATCTGGACAACACACAGAGACACATTAATAGACAGCCGGTAATTAGACACAGGTGTATCTGCTGGTTCACATGTTACCTGCTGGTTCAAGCTGACTCCTCGCCATCCACAGCTGACACTTGACCACACCCTCACTGTCACATATATCCTGGGATATTCATGCACAATGGAACCTATACACAGAATGATGCAAAAACAAAAATATTCAGTAATCATCAGTTCTGCAGGCAGAAATGCCCTGTTGATGAGAGAGGTCAAACGAGAATGGTCAGACAAGTTCAAGCTAACAGGAAAGCTACAGTACCTCAAATAACCACTCTTTACTACAGTGGTGAACAGACAACATAATATGTTGAACCTTGGCCTACAACAACAGGACTACCTCAGGGTCCACTCCTGTTGGCCAACATCAAGAATCAGAGGCTATAGTGGGCACAGACTCACCCAAACTGGACAGCTGAAGATTGGAGAAACGTGACCTGATCTGATTATACTCAATTTCTACTGCAACATGTAGATGGCAGTGTCAGAAGTTGCCACCAAGAGCAAGAGTCCATGGACACAACCTGCTTTGTGTCAAATGTTCAGGCTGCTGGTGGTGTAATAGAGTGGATGTAATTTTTTTTTGGCACATTCTGGGCACCTTAATACCAATCAGGCATCATTTGAATGCCACAGTGTATTCATGTATTGTTGCTGACCACACGCATCCCTTTATGACCCATCTTTTAATGTCTGCTTTCAGTATGATAATGTACAATGTTACAAAACACAAATCAAATCAAAATGGATTCATGAACATGACTGTACTTCGGTTGCTTCCCCAGTCACCAGCTCTTAATCCAATAGAGCAAATTTGGGATGTGGTAGAACAGGAGATTTGCAGCATGAAGGTAGGAGAATTCAGATGGTACTCTCGTCCATCACAGGATAACATGCACACATTCACACACATTCATTTTTTTCTTCACCGACAAGCAGAGAGGCAAACCTACAGCTCCTGTGATTAGTATGAAGCAAGCCACTACTGATTACATAGCATTATGGAGCACCTTAGAAAAATACTAAAATACCAAGTATTTAACTTTGCCACATGATCTTACATATGTTTGTCTTGCAGGTGTCCCACAGAGAAGATGAACCCCGACAATCTTCCTTCTCAATGAGAATGAAGCCAGTGGTGCTACTTTAGTCAAAGACAGTGTATGGCATGGATGACAACTTATGGGATCTGAACCTGAATAAAACTCATCTCTCTAATGCACTTTGAACAGCAGATAAATCCATTCTTCCACTCTATCTACTCTATAATGATCTTCCCTCAGAGATAAATCAATAATTGCTAAGCTACAAAGACCATTTTGTCGTAAAATGGTAATTAGCATGGGTCTTGACCTCCCTCATGGCGTCCCCCACTCACCCATCTGAGGACCAGGGCATGTCCAGAGTTGCCACTTAATGACGCTAACATTACACACTCACTGAACATTGTCGAGCTTTTGTCTTCATTCACATCGAAATGAAGTTCTTGGGGCCCACGTTTATCAATCATGGTGGGGCTCCAGCTGTTCACCAGTCTTTGGCCTGACTTCAACAGCCGTGCTTACAAATTGTCTCTGAATAGCATGGAGCACAACCCCCCTCCTTTTTTGTCACTCTCTGTTGACAAATGTTCCTCTGCTGCTTTTCCCAGACATGGCCGACCCTACCTTCTGCTCCTCACTATTCAGGCAGGATTTTGGGCCTCATGTTCCTCCAGTGACAGAAGCCTGATGAGCCACAATGGAATTGCTTTGGAGCATCTACTGGCTTGTTGAGGTGTTGTTAGATGATATTGTGGTACCGTCATTATTTAGTGCAAAAATCCATGTTTTTGATTGAAAGAGTGAATTTGACAATATTTGAAAGAAAAACAAAACTTTCTGACATAATTGCAAGGCAAGCTGGCTTTGCTGATAAACATAAAGGTGCTGACTGCGAAATTGAATTCTGGGCAAAATGTTCTGTTTCTATAGCTGTTGGAGTTTTGAGATGTTGCGCTGCTGCACACACCACAGATCTTGTGTGTAAATGTTTTGCCGAGATAAAATGCGTCCCGCATTTTATGATTCCGGAGATTGCCGAAGCAAATGAGCAATAATATCACGTGACCACCATGGGGTGTGTTTGACCTGGAAGAAGAAAAAAACCTTTATTCATCACATGCACACTTCAAGCACAGCGAAATTCATCCTCTGCATTTAACCCATCTGAAGCAGTGAACACATGCACACACTCAGAGCAGCGGGCAGCCACACCAGAGCGCCTGGGGAGCAGTCAGGAGTCAGGTACCTTGCTCAAGGGCACCTCAGCACAAGGCCGCCCCACGTCAACCTAACTGCATATCTTTGGATTGTGGGGGAATCCAGAGGAAACCCATGCAGACACAGGGAGAACATGCAAACTCCACACAGAAAGGCCCTCGCCGGGCACTGGGTTCGAACCCGGAACCTTCTTGCTGTGAGGCGACCGTGCTAACCACTACACCACCGTGCTGCCCAACTTTCAACCAACTTTTAACTGCCCTACTTTTAACCAAAACAAGTTGGTATGGGCAAACATGGTGGACTCCACTCTCCCACCAACTTAGAGCCAGCAGAAAAGAAAAGCCTGCCTAGTGAGTGCAACTGCAAGATACAGCAAGGTTAGATGGCATGTCATTTTTCTGGACAGATAACTAAATCATTCTCGCTAGTGCTTAGCTATCTTAGCCTTAGAATGCATGGGCTTGACTCCACAGTAGCAAGTATGGAGTTATACACCTAATGTTTGGATCTTACAAAGAAAGAAATGATAACACAAAAGCAGTAACTGAGAAAAGATATTCATTTTTTGTTTCATGCATCTATTTGTGAATGTCATCCACACATTACAGACCCGTGACTCAAAACTCTCCGAGGTCGATGCAGAGTCACAATGTTTTCCACGTGTCGCCATCTTGGTGTGACACAGTTCCATAGTTATGATAATTAATTAAAGCTCCTCATGTTGGTTGTTTCTGTAGGACCATACTGTTTACCTCAAGAGGTAGGAAAATGGTCCCAAAACTGAGAAAAGTGACCCTCGGCACATCAAAATGATCACATCTCATCCAAATGATATTGTTCTTGCGAGACATAGGAAAATGCCATGCACAATAAAAAAAATTGAAAATTTCAGATGACTTTGAGCCCTGTGATGACCTGGCGACTTGTCCAGGGTGTACCCCGCCTCTCGCCCACAGTCAGCTGGGATAGGCTCCAGCTTGCCTGTACAGGATAAGTGACTACAGATAATGGATGGATGGATGGATGGATGGATGGATGGATGACTTTGCAGTCAGCCCCTTTAACCATACCAGCAATTTGTACTTAAAAATGAAGCTGGTGCACCAGTTTCTGGTTCTCTTTTTCAACCCATGTTCCATTTCACCAGAGTAGTCCATAAAACACTTGAAAACAAAACCAACATCTGTGAAGAGATGGGCTTGCCCCAGAAGGATGAATGACGTACAGTTTCTCTTTCCTGCTGCTTTGAAAAGTGAAATAATTAAGATAGATGGACAGAAGAATTAGTTGTCTTCCAAGGTCAAGTGCTGAATGCCTTATTACTCTATTACCTCACTGTTGTGAAACTGTTACTGCTGACACTTTTTCATGATATTTGGTTCATCCACCAAAGAAAGGGAGTGAGTGGGGGAGTGAGAGAGATACAAATTGATTGTTTGGCGGCCAAATCAGTCATAGTCATCTTCGGTGGATGGATTAATGGGTTTGATGGCTGTTGCTGGTACAGGCATGGAGACGCACTGAGAACAAGAGAAATTGGTTTGGGCCCCCGGGAGCTGAATCGATGTGAGTAGCATGTAAGCGGCACACTGTTATTTTGTGGAAGTGTGTGTATATATTTGTGTCTTTAACTGAATAAAAAATGCTTGGACTCCGAGAATCATTTATAAATATTTAGAGTCAGAATAAATATAATAACAGTATAATGCTAGTAAGAATATTTAATATATCTATGGAAGAAATGATTACCTATAACAAATCTACTATCATTTAATACTGTGATTTAATTTGGATTCATTTTTCAGTCCTTCTTGTATAGGGCCTGAAAAGGTCAGCAGCTGTGACAAAAATCAAAATCCATTTTCTGCAAATGTAAATAGGGCCAAACATTGGATGTTCCATTCATCTTCATCATTCTGGAGCCTTGGAAAGTAGGTAAAACTGAAGGGAGCATCATGGCTTGATGGTAGTAATTACAAAAACTGTTTTGTTTTTGTTTTTTAGGATTTGTAGTATTTCTCACTTGTGTTTAGTAGTGAAGTTGAGTGAATAATACCAAAATGAAAACAAAAAGTTAAGGTGTTCTGAAATTCACAAGGGTAAATGAAGGCTGTTTAAGCTACTCAGACATATATATTTTCACAGATTAAATTACGAGAAAGCTACAAAAGTAGGCAATGGTCTCACAGAATTGCTTCTATTTAAGAACAAAATAGGGTTTGCTCTATGTGCTGAGTTCTCACACATGAAAATTGCTTCCTGAATTATGACGGAGAGCCTTCCTACCTCAGTCCAGAACCAGTCCACCCACACTAAATTTGTATCAGTGGCCCACATCAGGGTAGTTCAGCTAAATCTCCATTTTAGCCTGCACATTTTCCTTTCCATTCAAACAGGGCATGTGTGAAATTAATCAACTCCCCACTGTAATTCTAAATATTTGCCACGTGGGCTGATTGGGGTCAGTGGCTCAATCCCACATCAGGAGAATGCGCACTCTGCATCATGATTGATTACCGGCGTGGCTGCACATATTATTATGAAATGAATTTATTAGCTTTAAATCTACTAGTAATGTCCCACTGTTTTAGGTCCTTTATGCAATTTTCAGCAAGTCAGGCATGGGTGACAAGAGCTTGTGTAAAACACTTGACTGTGAAGGCTTTACTGTGGAACACCCAGGCTTGCTTCATCTGTAGGAGTGCTCACGTAGGTGCCACAGTGGTAATAAAACAGGCCTGAACTACCAGAGTATTTCTGCTGCTGATTTGTACTGTATTTAGAATAAGCACTGAGGACTCTCAATGAACACCAGTCAAGGCTCGTTTTCCCCCCAGATAAACAGGCTGATTGAATGGAGATTAATTCAGCCCATTCTCACTTCTTCCTTTACATCAAGACTTTCAGTATTTATAGTGTAATCTGTATTGCCTGACAATCATAAATCATAATTTCACAGAATGAAATGCCACCAATTTACCTGTCGACAATGAGATCTGGTATTTATAGCTATACTACCAGTATATTTTATGGTTATGATGATGTGAATTGCATCAGTTCATTACAATCAGTATTAACACCAGGCTTTGAATAGAATGAAAAGATTGTCAAGTCGATCTATTTTAACCTGCATTTCTAATAGCTGTATGAGAGCGATAGATAAGCAAAGTACTTGGTGGTAATGAGTCATGTGACACCTCATGGGGTTTACCATAACTATTTGAGGAAATGGTCGCTCTCCACCAACAATTCCCTTTGATGACCCATTAGATATTATGGAGCAGCCTGCTGTGAGCACCATAGTCATATTCCTACCAAATTTGTGTTTAATGCCCAAGAGACAAACAATAACTAGATTTTAAAAACTTCCATACATTAGCCTTCATTTGGAAGTTTCATAATAAACTACAAAACACTTTACTTGAATCATTAAAGGTTTGATATTTTCATCAAGCAATCATTATCCCATTATCTTTTTTTTCAAGCCTTAGATTATTATACTCCACATATAATACAAATATATATTGCTGTGAAAGAGCTGTCCATTATATTTACAGTTGGCCTTAGGCACAAGACTGTTAAATTTTATCTGTAATTTTATAACATTTCTTAAGGTTTCTTGAGTACTAAAATATTAAAAATCCAACTACAATACTGCTCCTAGTGCATTGGTATTAAGCGTATATCGAGCACATTGTCCCACACATATTTTGTTTGCTAATAGTGTGCGGATATCTCTGGGTGTCTCCTCATAAATCTTACTCGACTGCAAGAGCATGTACAGCTAATCTGAATCCCCTCTTTGTTTTGAGCTGCTCTGTTGTTCCATGTAAGCTTCAGCCACTGATGTCTGATCAACTTCCAAGGCTGCTGCTTGGCAGCTGGGGAATATATAAAGATAAATGGTATTATGTTAAATTCCACTTAATGACAAATTTTTAATTTTCTGAACATGGTCATTTTCTGGCTTGTGAATCAAGTCTAAGAAGCTAATTACATGAAGATCTGAGCAAAAATAACTCCTCATTTTCAAGGATAATGGAAGAGAAATGTTGTAGATTAATGGCACTATTTATCTTTTTTAAATTTCTATCTTTCTCTGGTGATAGCTGGGCTCCCCAAGGAAAATATTCATAAAATGAAATTGAAGTCGTAACTTAATAGGTTATTAAAATTTTTGAGTGCATATCACTTCTCCTTTCTCAGCGCTGTAAATTTAAATTGAAGTTTGTGGCGTTTGGAGTCACCAGCGGAGTTTTTTATGATGGCACAATAGAGGGGGAACATGCATCTTTGTCAGGAGGTATTTGCTATTCTAATTTTATGGCAGGCCAGATTATCAAAAAGGAATGTCACGGTGCGGGCTGCTGACAACACCTCAGCCTTCAGCCATGTGTTTCCATTAGAGGACCTAGCTGTCCAGGGGTTTGTTCGCCCTATTATTTTCCATTTCTGTCTTTTATCTTGATTTAAAGTGAAGCTCACTGCATATTCCTATGCTGTCATTTTCCTTCCTCTGCCAGAGCCTAAGATTGGACAGTGCTGAGCGCCTCAGCATGGAGACCTGCTCTCTCAGGGGGCAGTGTAGGGAGCGCTTCAAGGTGGAATAACTATCTTTAGCTGGGGTGTGTTTGGAAACATGGGGCGAATAAGAGATGAGTGACCGAGGTGATGGAAATATAGAGAGACCATCATCATCGCCCCGGCTTTTTTTTTTCAAGGTCAGGGAGCCAAATTTATTTATTTCCCTGAAAGTTATGATGAAATTTTACTGAGTACTTTGTGGTAATGATGAGGGAGATCAGTGGTCATAAATTTGTCTTGCCATTTGGCCACCAATGATGAACCATTTATTATTTGGCCTTCAAGGACACAGCATGGCATTTGGATGGCAGTTATATGTGATAAAATGCATTTCATAATCCAGACATTACAAAAATGGAGGGGAAATCCGAGTACCGTTTTGCCCAGTGTTGGTTCTTTGTGATGTTCAAATTGGTGTAGAAAATCAGATGATTAGATAATTTGTAAAGGATCACTTAATCATATTAAGGATACACAGTAGATCTTTTTTCTTCACAATTCATATTATTTGTGGATTCATCATCTAGCATCCATGTCATTTGCATAACACTGTGATGTCTTTTATTAATTGGATATTTAAAATCTCATTGTAGTCCCAAGACAACATTAATGGTTTGGAGCCACACCCCTTCATTGCCTCATGCTCTCTCAGGGGCCCTTGTGGGAATTCCTCAGTGGGCAGTGTTTTTTAGTTCATTAATGGTCAATTACTTAGAGCTTATGGGCCCCTCTGTGCTATCAGCATAAACAACCCTGAGGGACGCAGTCTGTCCCAGTATACTGTCCCAACAAATAATGCAAACATAAAAGCAATATCACATACACTTTATAAGTTATAGAAGTCCAGTTAATTGGATATTCCAAAATTACTAATTCCCCTCTTTTAGATGTTCAATAATTAAATTTACCATCAGAAATAGTGGCTTTCATTGTTCCCTCAAGGATATTTTCCTTCCTGGGTCTCTACTTAGAGATTCTGCATGCTGAAAGCTTAAAGTAGAACATATTGGAATGCTCAGACAATCCTGACCTGTTTATGCACGAGGAGTTGATAGGCTGTCAGGCCCCCAGCGAGAGGGCCTGGAATGAGGCAAGCTATCCTTTAAACTGCCTGCCTGATATTTGTGGATAATAAAAGAAATAAATCAGACAATAGGTCTAAATATTCCATTTGTTAGCCATATTCCTTCTGGGCAAAAAAAAAAAAAAGATACAGAAATGTAAAAACAGCTATTTTTTTTCTGGCATATGCTGGAATTGTAACACTGCCTGGGTTGTTTTCATGTCCAAAGACAAAGTGTATTCTGCTGCCTGTATGCTATAACTCTATTCAGCACTGTGAATAGCACATTTGAATACTACTAGACACAATTCCCTCTTGTCCTCTTTTGTCCATGTTACCCTCATAGCTTAGATGATTATTGCCTAGAATTGTTCATCTTATGCATCTAAAATATTTTTTTTCTCCTTTTTTTCCCCCTCACCTGCATCATGAGTAGACACAGATATGACTGCGGGGTCCAGCAGGGTTAGGATGTCCAGCTTTTGCAGCCTAATGCCCTTCATTTAGTATCTCTCTCCCCAGTGCTCCATGCCGCGTCTGTGTGAAAGATGCCTCCATCAGCAAAATGGTGGTGACAGTCTGAGGGGAATGAGCTCATGAAGTGATTACGAGAGCGGGTGGCAGTCATTCAGACCCCCGAGATGACAGCACATCCACAGAGAAAGTACCCGACTGGCATTAATCCCAGAGAAAATCGCCAGCCTCCAGGAATGCATTGTGGGCCTGATAAGATGGTTGTTATAATATGCACTTAATCAGCAGGTCCCCAATGAGTCTCCTGGTATTTCCAAACTGGAGGGAGTCTTTGTGAGGGACCTGAAACATCAAAGCTAAATGACAGAGTCTTATTATCTTTTAATGCAGAATATGGCAATATAGCTCTATATCTCATCAGCCCTACAGCTATCAAATCAGCTACCAAAGCATCTACAGATGCATTTCACTCACCTTCACATCTCTCCAATACACTGCAAATATTGTGGAAATCTATTTTAAAATCATTGTCCTAAAATTAACCACAGACTTACATTCTTTGTTAATACTCTGTCTCTCAGAATAACTATGAATACACAGATTTGGTCAGGGTCTGATTATGTTCACTCAACGTGCTGTCGGAGAAGAGCAAAGCAAATGCTTTTCACTCTGTCATTAAGCAGTTTAGAGGGGATATATGGGCCTCACTGAGACATGAACAATCTGGAGCTGTTGTAGCCTCACACACAGAACTCTCACTTTCACTATAGAAATATACTGAGTCTTGAGTGTCTTGAGCAATTGGAAAAAAACGTGTGATGCATGGGGTGTTACCATATGTAGTGGTTCTTCAGCTTTCTGATAGCTGAAAGTATACAATAGGTGTGTCACCACTACTACCTAAGGTTGCATGATGGCCGTTGACTTGCCAGGAGCACATCTGCCCTTTGACAGGTCTTGTTTTTTTTTTTTTAATTTTAGTGAAATTTGCAATGGCTGACAGGAATGTGTGGAAGAACATTAAGCAATTTATCTTGGCCGTGGCCACAGGATGATGATATGTAGTGGTTAGTACCTACCAAAAGTCATCCAAGGAAGGACATCCAGTGAACCAATTACAACGTCATTGACACCCAAGACACAATTGATGCATATGGGGAGTGACAACTAGTCTGTCTGGTCTGATCCAACAGAAGAACTATTGTAGCACAAATTGCTGAAAAAGTTAATGCTGGGCGTGACAGAAAGGTGTCAGAACAGATAGTGCATCACAGCTTGCTGCGTATGAGGCTACATAGCTGCAGACCTGTCAGAGTGCCCATGTTGACCGCTGTCCACTGCTGAAAGCACCCACAATTGGCATGTGAGCATCAGAACTGGATCATGGAGCAATGGAAGAAGGTGGCCTGGTCTCATGAATCATGTTTTCTTTTACATCATGTGAACAGCTGTGTGTGTGTCGCTTACCTGGGGAAGAGATGGCACCAAGATGCACTATAAGAAGAAGACAAGCCGTGAGAGGCAGTGTGTTGCTCTGGGCAATGTTCTGTTGGGAAACCTTGGGTCCTGGCATTCATGTGGATGCTACTTTGACACATACCATCTACCTAAACATTGTTGCAGACCAAGTACAACCCTTCATGGCAACAGTATTCCCTAATAGCAGTGGCCTCTTTCAGCAGTATAATGCACCATTATTCGATTGTTCAGCAATAGTTTGAGGAACATGACAAAGAGTTCAAGGTGTTGAGTTGGCCACAAATACCCTAGATCTCAATCCAAATGAGCATCTGTGGGATGGGATGGGATGGACAAACAAGTCTGATCCATGGAGACCACACCTCACAACTTACAGGACTTAAAGGATCTGCTGCAAATGTCTTGGTGCCAGATACCACAGCACATCTTCAGAAGTCTTATGGAATCCATACATCAATGGGTCAGAGCCCTATATGCAGCAAGCTGCGATGCACTGTGTATTATGACATCTTTGTATCAAAGCCAGCATTAACTTTTTCAGCAATTTGTGCTACAATAGCTCTTCTGTTGGATCAGATATGACTTGTCAGATATGACAGATATGACTCATCTTCGATTCATTCAATATCATGCTAGCTGAATGGAATATATCTGATATACCACTCAACACCAGCCAATATTATTTAAATATTTCACTCCAATGACATCACTCCAGTGTTTTCCTGCTGACTTGACGTGTGTTGTCAAAATGGCAAACCGGTTCAAAATTAAAATTATTTTGATTGTGTATTTTTTTGTGGATGTGTCTATACTTGTATAATAAAAAAAAATATTACATGGTGGTGCGAAAATATGAAGTGTATCTTCTTACGCTGAAAAATATTTCACTCATTTGCTATGTTCACTTGTGAATATATTCACGACTCGAAGATAAACTTTATATCTTTGCTCCACCATGTAATATCATATATATATATATATATATATATATATATATATATATATATATATATATATATATATATATATATATATATATATATATATTTTTTTGGACAATTTTGTAATAAATTGAATATGTATACAAGGAAATAGTTAGTCTGATTTTTTTTTTTAATTTATCATAAAACTAAAGAGCTTCTTGGTGCTACACAGTGATTCTAGTATGACCCACGAACTTGTGGTGCAGGTGAATCACTCTGCTGATTACTGATGGTGGACTAGTATGATGTGATGGTGATGAGAGGCCAGGCAGGCTCCAGGCGAGACCCCACACCACACCCTGGGGTCCCACAAATATCACACTTGTAATTTCACGCTTCTGATTATTATTGCACACTCTCACTTTGAGCAGAGCTTCTCCACCCATCCTCTTTCCCTTTCCCAGATGAGCTACTATTTTAACAGGACAAGTCCACCTCCTACTCTCTCATAGACACACATATACCCACTGACTTGCGAAAGTATATATGATCACTTATGGCACACACACACACACACACACACACACACACACACACACTTTAATTCTTATTTTTTAATGTCTTGCCTCTCTGGACCAGTCATGAGCTTTCTCATTCCTCCTTCTCTCATTTTCAGTTAATTCGCCACCATCTGCCTCAGCATCTGTTTGAGGAGGCCGAAAAAAATGTCTGCCAGGATGGAAAAAGTCTTCCCTTTTTCTTTCTCTTGTTTCAGTCATGGTATTTCATCCTCATCTTCCTCTTCTCTCTCTCTCTCTTCCCATTAAAACACAGTATCCTCTTTAGCCTTTATCTGAGTCACTGCTCCACCCATTTTGCTCAGAATCTTTTTTGCATAATCTCCTTAAATGCTCTTTCTCTTATCACTCAATCTACAGTTTGTAAACCTGCATCCTGCTTCCTGTCTTACTCTCCAAGGAAACAGACAGCAAAGGAAGTTTTAGGTCCTTTCCATTTCCAAGTGGACAATATCAAAAGGTCTATTTAACACACTCCTTCCCAAACACACACAAACCACCCCCTTCCATAACCACCCTGTATTGGCTCCTGAATATCCTCTAGCTGTCATCTTTCTTCTTGCGCTCTTTGAGGCTTGCCAACAATAGTGGTGGGCTGCTACAGAGCTGAGCCTAGGCCAAGTGTTTTTTTTTTAAGGTTTCGTTGGTCCTTCTGTTACAGAGTGGCTGTGCCGGAAAGACTGTGGCAGAGGCGACATTGCCTTGGGGTGCACAATCCTCTGTTTAGGAGGGTTTATTGTGCTCCGCTCTTTGACTGACACCAAGACCATCATAATCTCCTCCCCACAGGGACTTGCACCATTTGTCTAGCAGACCCTACAAACAGTTCTGACCTCATGTCCTCTATTCCGTGCTGTATTAGTGTCATTTAATTAATTCTGACCTGCTTTTCATCTTTACTTACGTGCTTTCACAAGGGTCCCAGGAAAATAGCAAAATGCTTCCAATCTCGTTTAAACCATTGAGGATCAACTTGCACATTTAAATTCCCATTGTGATTAATCTTCCTTGCCAGTTTGGAAATATCAATTTATAAGTGTATCTCATATTTCTGGAAAGAACAGAGACAGCATGTATTATGGCTGAATAGAAAAGTGGTGTTTAAATAAAATAAATGACACGCTTTTATCAGTTTCTCTATAAAAGGTCATTAATTTGTGTATTAAACAAACAAAATGTCTTCTTCTGTCACCAACACTGCCTGTCTGTTACTATATGATCCTTTTAGCTTTGCAGAATAACTCTTAGGGATGAGATGCTTTTTTCCTAAGGTGTGTGTGTGTGTGTGTGCATGTGTGTGTGCGCACGCGCGCACATGTTATTCATTTTCCCATAATGCCTTGCTCTCTGTATTTCTCCACAGGGAGCACTTGGGTGATAAGTTGCTACATTACATGCTAACTTTTTAGCAATCGCACTGCATTTGACTCCTTTATGGTCCAGAGCCTAATGGCTACCCTAAGGCACTCCTTTCGGCAATCGTGGCACAAATACGTGGAGGCTGACACAGTCATTTGCTCAAGTCTTCTCTCTGGTTTTGCTTATTTTCCCTTGGAGATTATCAGTATAACAACAATTATTTCAAATGTCACTGATTTGTGCCTCTAGGTCATAGACAAATGTAAATTGCAAATCTATTAACACTTATAAATATTTAAATATTTACTTTTATAGTCAGCAAAAGCAGTGTTAGGTATGCATAGGTTTTGCATAAGCAGCATTTCTGGCTTCACTTAAGTGATTCAATTATTAGGCTCTGTGCAGTACCCAAAAATGAAAAGAGGTATTTGTTCACAGGTATGACTAAAAACAGTAGTTTAGTGATACACAGATGCAATTTAAGATCCTTTAAATTTAAAGCAGATGGGTCATTATAAATATCACAACAGCAAACATTCTATAACTCTCCATGCAATAGATATCCATAGCATAACATCATTTTAGGTCATCCATCAACAGCTCTAATACAAGCTTTAATTTGTATCTGAGTGTATGCCAAACTTGCAAACACACTAGTACTTTATAAGTCTTTGTGCATTCGTGATGATGATGTGGGAGGTTTCCGTGGAGATAGTGGGTTGTTACGGAGACTTTGTTTCATTTCCTTGTTGGCTATTGTTTAGTGTAGCTATGCCTTGAGACTTGGAGGGGGTCTGACATCACTGCATTGTGACAGACAGTGACTCTACATCAGATACACTTTTATCTGTCCTCCATGGCACTGCCAGCTCATCTTCATACACTGCCACAACAGAACATGATATCCATCCATACACATACATGATGAAAATGTGTGCAGATCTTAAACATAGCAGTAAACAGTATGGCTGGTTAAGGCCTATACGTACATTGATGTTAAACACACAGTTCAAAGCCTCTTTTCTCAAAAATCAAAGAGTCCCACTCCTCTCTCATCAGTAACTAAGCAGGACATATGCTTCCTTTTCTACTATACACATTGCTGTAGAACATGTTTGTATGTGATAATTATTCGTCATTTGTCACTTGTTTACTGTCGATCTCTGTAAAGCAATCTTGAGCTTAAGAAAGGCACTATACACTGTGTGCACAATTATTAGGCAAGTTGTATTCCTGATGATTAATTTTATCGTTGAACAAATACAGTGCTCTCAGTCAATCCAAATTGTTAATAAACCTAAAACCAGAATGATTAACAAAGGAAAGGGGAGTTTAGGCCTTCTCAGGGGAATATATAAGTGTGCAGAATTATTAGGCAACATTTAGTGTGCAGAATTATTATGCAACTAAATGAAAAGCTTAAAGTTTCCCATCTCACTTGTTTATTTTAATTTTCAGTGTAACAAATAAACAACTCAGAATTAACAAATAAACACTTCTAGCATTTCAAAAATATTCAGTGACCAATATAGCCACCCTTCTTTTCAATAACTGCCATGAGCCTTCCATCCAGTCTGTTAGTTTTTTGATTTGTTGACGATCAACTTTTTGTGCAGGAGCAACCACGGCCTCCCAAATGCTATTCAGAGTGGTGTATTGTCTTCCCTCGCTGTAAATCTCATGCTTAAGAAGGGGCCACAAGTACTCAATAGGGTTTAAGTCAGGTGAGGAAGGGGGCCATGTCATTACTTTGTCATCTTTAAGGCCTTTGTGGGCTCGCCAAGCAGTGGAGTACTTGGGTGCATGTGATGGTGCATTGTTCTGCATAACAATCATGGCCTTCTTGAATGATGCAGACTTCTTCCCATACCACTGCTTGAAGAATGTATCTTTTAGAAACTGGCAGTAGGTTTGGAAGTTGATGTTAAGTCCATCTTCAACCTGAAATGGTCAAACTAGCTCATCCTTAATAATAGCAGCCCATGCCATTACCCCTCCACCACCTTGCTGGTGTCTGAGTCAAAAAAGTGCCCTGTGTCCATTAGTTATCCAGCTATGGGCCCATCCATCTGGTCTATCCAGAGTCACTCTCATTTCATCCGTCCATAAAACCTTTGGAAAATCTGTCTTCAGATATTTCTTGGCCCAATCTTGACATTTCAACTTGTGAGTCTTGTTTAGTGGTGGTCGTGTTTCAGCTTTCCTTACCTTGGCCATGTCTCTGAGCACCGAACACCTTGTCCTTCTGGACACTCCAGGTCGGTTGCAGTTCTAGAATATTGTGGCACTGGAGGATAATGGGTTCCTGGTAGCTTAATGTTTAATCCTTCTCAAGTCTTTTGCGGTTAATTTGTGTCTTTTCTTCTCCACACATTTTTTGCGACCCTGTTGACTTTTTTTGCAACAAAACGTTTGATTGTTCTGTGCTCACATTTCTATAGCTTAGCTATTTCAAGAGTGCTGCATCCCTCTGATAGGCATTTTACAATTTTTGTCTTTTCAGTGTCTGTTAAATCTCTTTTTTGGCCCATTTTGCCTGAGATAAAGAAGCTGCCTAATAATTATGCACACCTTAATATAGGGTATTAATGACTTTAGGTCACACCCTCCCTCATTACACAAATAAATACCACCTGAGAATGCTTAAATCCAATTAGCATTCAAGTGTATCTAGCTTGCGGTTGGAAAACATGCATAGAAATAATGGTAGGGTCAGAGTACTCACTTGCCTAATAATTGTGCACACAGTGTATAAATGAAACTTACCATTATTATTACCCTTCGATAGCACTTATGTCCCTTTAGAATGGGACGATGTAAAGATATTATTTACAATATTAATCTATTCTATCCGATTGCCCTTCAGGATAGCCACGAAATCCATCTAGGAAAAATAACACGTTTCCCTTTTTATGTCGCATGTATTTGTTACCTTTACCCCAGAACTGATAAATTCAATCTAGTCTGTTGGATTTGGACCACTGGGAACTGGTCAGAGGAAACTGACACAGCTCACTTCACCTCACCCGCAACCTTGCAACACACACACACACACACACACACACACACACACACACACACACACACACACACACACATATTTCCAATTCCAAAATTTGATTCCACATTAAATAAATTAAAAGCTCAGTATAACAAGTGTGCTCAGGTTGTATGTCTGTTCTCTCAGTGAGTTTAATAATTCACTTGTTTAAATTTTAACCTGAAATGTATATTTCAATTAACAATGAATGTTCTCCTACTTAGGAATATAATTTCCATAGGGCTTTCAAAAATATTTTCATACACAGTTTTGTGATGATTTACTATAAAAGCAGTGATGATTTTTTTCTTTTTTTTTCTGGTCAGTTACCCATGACTTGTAGTTAACTAGCACTTGCAGTAAGTCACAAAGGTTATTTTAGTCATAATTATTAGAGGGGAATCTTCAGGGTTTTCAAAACATTTTTGTTAACTAAAAATAACATTTTTTTGTCATGTGACAATCCTCCCCACTTTATAATATGCTGTTTGTTTTCCTTTCTTTCCCACTATACTAGTGCATCTCAAAAATTTGGAATACCATGAAAAAGTTCCTTTTTTTCATAATTTAATTCAAAAAGGTAAACTTTCATATATTCTATATTCATTACATGTAAAGTGGAATATTTAAAGCCTTTTTTGTTTTAATTTTGATGATTATGGCTTATAGCTCATGAAAATCAGAAATCCAGTATCTCAAATTATTAGAATATTCCCCAAGATCAATCAAAAAAGGATTTACAATACAGAAATGTCCAACTTCTGAAAAGTATCTTCATTTATATACTCAATACTTGGTTGGGGCTCCTTTAACATGAATTACTGTATCAATGCGGTGTGGCATGGAGGTGATCAGTCTGTGGCACTGCTGAGGTGTTATTGAAGCCCAGGTTGCTTTGATAGTGGCCTTCAGCGTATCTGTATTTTTGGGTCGGGTGTTTCTCATCTTCCTCTTGGCAATACCCCATAGATTCTCTATGGGGTTCAGGTCAGGCAAGTTGGCTGGCCAATCAAACACAGTAATATCATGGTCAGCAAACCATTTGGTAGTAGTTTTGGCACTGTGGGTAGGTGCTAAGTCCTGCTGGAAAAAGAAATCAGCATCTCCAAAAAGCTCATCAGCAGATGGAAGCATGAAGTGCTCTAAAATCTCCTGGTAGACGGCTGTGTTGACTTTGGACTTGATAAAATACAGTGGACTAACACCAGCAGATGACATGGCACCCCAAATCATCACAGACTGTGAAAACTTCACACTGGGCTTCAAACAACTTGGATTCTGTGCCTCTCCACTCTTCCTCCAGACTCTAGAACTGTGATTTCCAAATTAAATGCAAAATGTACTTTCATCTGAAAAGAGGACTTTGGACCACTGAACAACAGTCCATTTCTTTCTCTCCTTAGCCCAGATAAGACACTTCTGACATTGTCTCTGGCTCAGGAGTAGCTTGATATTAGGAATGCAAAAGTTGTATCCCCGTTCTTGAAGATGTCTGTTTGTGATGGGTCTTGATACACTGACACCAGCCTCAGTCCACTCCTTGTGAAGCTCTCCCAAGTTCTTGAATCAACTTTTCTTGACAATCCTCTCAAGACTGCGGCCATCCCTGTTGCTTGTGCACCTTTTCCAGCCACCCTTTTCAGCAATGACCTTTTGTGGCTTACCCTCCTTGTGGAGGGCATCAGTGATCATCTTCTGGACAACAGTCAAGTCAGCAGTCTTCCCCATGATTGTGGTTGTGTGTACTGAACTAGACCGAGAGATACACTGTGTTCATACTGTTTTACTCAAACTCGAAATGAAATATTCTAATATTTTGAGATGGATTTTTTATGTTTTTGTACTGTATGCCATACTGATTAAAATTAAAATAGAAAAATGCTTGAAACATTTTAGTTTATGTGTAATGAGTCTATAATATATAACATTTTCACTTTCTAAAATAACTGATGGAAAATATTGAACTTTTTCACAATATTCTAATCTTTTGAGATGCACTAGTACTACTCCTACTACTACTACTTTCCTCACCAGTCTATTTTCCAATTTTTAGTTTGTGTATTTAAATGTGTTAAGTCAAGTCAAGTCAACTTTATTGTCAAATATGCTATATATGCTCGACATACAGCACAGATGAAATTTCAGTCCTCTCTGAAACATGGTGCAAACAGGCAATGCAATAAATAAAAATAGAATAATTGAAAAAAAAACCCAATATAAACAGTATGAACACTCTAGATAAGAACTAGACAGACTAAACACTCAAACAGACAATATAAACAGTATAAACACTCTAGATAAGAACTAGACATAGACAAGATATCATAAGATATCATAAACAAACAATATAAACAGTATAAACACTAGATAAGAACCAGACAGACTAAACACTCAAACAAACTATATAAACAGTATAAACACTCTAGATAAGAACTAGACATAGACTAAACACTCTCTCACACACACACACACACACACACACACACACACACACACACACACACACACACACACACACACGTAAATTGGTGCAAATAAACAGTCAAGAGCACTTGAGGTATAGCAGGTAAACATGAAATAAGCAGTATAAACAATAAACTAATGGCTGTTAAGGTGAGGTAGTGCGGAATAGTGCAAATGAGCGAGGTAAAGTGAAATGTGCAGTCCCTGAGTTCAGTGTGTTAATGAACGTTGAGAGTATGTATGTGTGTGTGTGTGTGTGTGTGTGTGTGTGTTGGGGGGGGGGGGGGGACGGAACTGTGAGGGTGACATGTCAGATGCTGAAGGGGGGGCAGGGGTGTGTGCGAGCAGAATCTGTGGCAATTAGCATGACCACACACTACATTTGAACTTTTTAGCTTGATTAAACAGTCACCATGCTAGTTCAATTTAATTTCAGAAAAGAGGTGCATTCCTCCATGGTATCCAGGAAGATATATTGGTTCGGATTTTAGAAGCTGAGCAGAACGTTTTAAGGGTTTTTGATGTTGGAGTTAGCATTTGTTTGTCCCTTATTATTTTTTTCAATGAAAAGTCAGCAGCAGTGGGAAAAAATAGAGTGAGGCACAATAACCTCCAGTATGTTCAATCTTCCTCCGACCAAGACTGGATCCATTTGGTGGCATTTTGTTCATATATTTTATAATCAGTTTTACACAAACAAACTTCTTTGGGATTTTTGTTGTTATTTTTATCAGTTGTGGGCAATGTGCTAAGAAATTATATCTATTTATATGCCTATGTGATGTATGTTCCAAAATCTTACTGAAATAAAAGTGAAATATCCAGCCAAAAATGCACTCAAGTGAAATTAAAATGTAAGTCTAAGTTTTTAACTGATGAAATTAAGTAATGTCAGGTTTTTATGCAAAACCTTTTATTACTTAGCTAAAATTGTTACAAGCAACTATGCCATTTTCTTATGTAAACATTCAATCTCTGTAAGTTTACTGCATGAATAATGCTAAATAGTTTGCTAATGAGGGCGGCACGGTGGTGTAGTGGTTAGCACGGTCGCCTCACAGCAAGAAGGTTCTGGGTTCAAGCCCAGTGGCCGACGGGGGCCTTTCTGTGTGGAGTTTGTATGTTCTCCCCATGTCTGCGTGGGTTTCCTCCGGGTGCTCCGGTTTCCCCCACAGTCCAAAGACATGCAGGTTAGGTTAACTGGTGACTCTAAATTGACCGTAGGTGTGGCTTGTCTCTATGTGTCAGCCCTGTGATGATCTGGAGACTTGTCCAGGGTGTACCCCGCCTCTCGCCCACAGTCAGCTGGGATAGGCTCCAGCTTGCCTGCGACCCTGTACAGGATAAATGGCTATGGATAGTGGATGGATGGATAGTTTGCTAATTAATTAATCAGAAGTAATATATACTGAAAATTACCAAACTTTACCATTAGCTAAAATTTGGCTTGCTGCCTTGCCAGACTATGTTAGCTACTGGAATCCACACTAGTCTAAGTGGCATTAGTAAGAAAACAGGCAGACTTGGTTAACTATAAATACTTGATGTTAGAAAATGAGCTAAACTTACCTTAACATACTTTTTTCCAAATTAGATGGAATCATGCTTGTAGGGAGCCAAAGAAAACACCCCATTTTATACTGTAAGTGTCTTTGCTTACTCCAGGATATTGAAACATTTTACTGAGGTAGGGCCAGTGGTGCTGTATAGCTACAGCATTAACTACATTGTACAGCATGAGAAAGTCACTGCAGATGACGAATTGGCACTATTTTTGATAGTTTTTGCTAGATTGATGAATTTGACAGGAAGTATAAACAAAATGCATGGGAACCCAGTCTATTAACATATTGAATACAGGCATTGGCTGGATCAAAGAAAAAGAGACCTTTGAGATTTGTATTGATTTTGAGGGTTTAAATAAATTACAGAAGAAAACTTTATTTGTCACATGCACACTTCAAGCACAGTGAAATTCATCCTCTGCATTTAACCCATCTGAAGCAGTGAACACATGCACACAGAGCAGTGGGCAGCCACACCAGAGCACCCAGGGGTCAGGTACCTTGCTCAAGGGCACCTCGGCCCAAGGCCGCCCCACATCAACCTAACTGCATGTCTTTGGATTGTGAGGGAAACCGGAGCACCCAGAGGAAACCCATGCAGACAACATGCAAACTCCACACAGAAAGGCCCTCGCCAGCCGCTGGGTTCAAACCCAGAACCTTCTTGCTGTGAGGCGACCGTGCTAACCACTACACCACCATGCCACCCATAAAATTTTTAAATAAATTATTTTTAAAATGTTGAGACAGTGAGGAAAATGCAAATAAAAACAGAAAGCAGTAATTTCTAAATTTACTTTGACTTATATTTATTTGTAGACAGTATGAACCCAAGCTATTTCATGTTTTTCTGGTCAACTTCATTTTTTTTTTTGGGTGGGGGAATTTAGGGCCAGTAATGAGGTACAACAATTAAATAATGAAGTGATTTGAAACAGGTGATGTCAACATGTGATTGTAATCATTATTTGTTACAAAATCAGTATCCAGGAAAAGGCCTAGTCTTTAGGAGCAAAGATGGGCCGAGGATCTCCAGTTTGTAACCAAGTGCATGAGAAAATTATTGAGATGTTTAAAAACAAAGTTCCTCAAAGACATATATGAAGCGGTATTTCACCCTCTATGGTGCATCATATCATTAAACAACTCAAGGAATCTGGAGGAATGTCAGTGCATAAAAGGCAAGGGCGCAAACCGAAGGTGAACACCCGTGATCTCCGATCCCTCAGATGTCATCAAGAACCGTCATTCTTTTCTAACTGATATAACCACATGGGCTCAGGATTACTTTGGCAAGCCTTTAACAAGCACGACAGTACAGAGTTACATCCACAAATGCCAGTTAAAACTTTATTGTGCAAAAAGGAAGCCTAATATTAACTGTGTCCAGAAGTGCCGTTAACTTCTCTGGGCCCGGCAGCATCTGGGATGGACCATCACACAGTGGAAACATGTACTGTGGTCAGATTAATCAGATTAATCAGTATTAATCAGACAACGACCAACTTTTTCATTGCTCTCAAATTGGACTACTTCATACTCTCAAACCAGATTACTACAACAATCTACTGCAACTAACAAAAACCCAATCTACCTGCTTCAGAACTCATTTCAGTAATCTGTATGCTGGCTTCACACTTACCGGATCCATCGCCGCTGCCTGGTTGTAGGTAAACTTGGACAGCCTTCCCTTCCACCTTCCCTGACGCTGTTGTGTCAGCCTGCTGTTTTGGTTGCTTTCATCCAGAGCCAACCCTGCTACCGTCCAGGAAGACGTCCTCTCTCCCACTTCCTCCATCGCTGCTCGTCACGGGTAGAGATCTGGGCAGGCTTTCACCTGTCCCGGTGCGGTTAGCCCTGGCAGGCTGGGACCGCTACCCGTTGACTGGAGCTAGCTTGGAAACCAGCGCAGCGCCCGCCAAGTTAACCGGCTATGCCGGCTCCGTCGTACTCCACCTCAGATGGACCAAAACTTTCCACTCTTCACACCACCTTGCACTGTGGTTGCTGACTTTCCATCTTTTGTCTCTTCTCCGAACACAGCTTCCACCATTTAATTCCAGCGTCTGCATCTTCATATCCCCGGCCATGACACTTCATTACTCACCCTCAGAACTCCGCCAACTTATTCCCCTACTGCCTCCCTCCACCGAACTCATCAGCGCGTTAAAAAACTCTGGTCTTTTTCGTCGTCCCCGCTACTTTCATCGAAGTTCCCGCCGCAAATTCACATACTTTTTTGCTGCAGAAGATTCCATCCCAACACTATGGACCGAACGCTGTTCACACACCACCTTCCGCACTTCCTCACTACGTCATCAGAACAACTCCCGCGTGAACACTTTTAACCTTTGACAAATCCCCACTTCCGCCTCATCAATTTCAAAACAAAAGAATATAAAAATTGCCCTTTTCAACACAAGATCCCTCAACAATAAAAGTCTCATCCTAAATGAATTTATCACTGAAAACCAACTTGACCTTCTGTGCCTTAATGAAACATGGCAAAACCCCCTGGACTATTACACACTCAACCAAACCACCCCTACAGGATATTCATACTTGGAAAACCCACGTACAGATGGCAGAGGAGGTGGCATTGCTACTATTTTTCATCAAGACCTCCAACCTCGCACTCTCCTCACCCCCTCTGCCCCATCATTTGAACATCTGGCTTTTAAACTTCCTGGCCCTAAACCCCTTATCATTGCTGTTATCTATCACTCCCCTAAATTCAACCCATCTTTCCTATCAGATTTCTCTGAATTCATTACTACACTTTTCACTTACTCATCCTCTGTTTTACTCCTTGGTGACTTCAACCTCCATATTGACTCCCCAGACTGCAAAAATGCCATGGACTTCCTTGACCTACTCAACTGCTTTAGTTTCACCCAACATGTTAATTTCCCCACCCATAACCGAGGACACATCTTAGACCTGGTCTGCTCAACTGGTTTACACATTCACAATATCTCCAGCACTGATCTTGTCATATCGGATCATCTAGTCATCACATTTGATGTTGACCCCTAAACCAAAACAAAACCACAAAATCATGTTCCGTAACTTCAAATCCATCTGTCTAGTCTCTCTCTTCACCTGCATATCAAATACTCTTTCCAGCCTCACCCCCCCTGAAAATCCAACCCCCACGGACCTGGTCAACATCTATAACGACACACTGTCAACCTCCCTTAACAAACTGGCTCCCCTGAAGACAAAAACAGTCAACTTTACTCACTCAGCCCCCTGGTACACTCCAGAACTCTGCGAACTCAAAAAACAACTCAGACAACTTGAACGACTTCACAAAAAAAACGGTCTCTCAGTTCACTCCCTCGCCTACAAAGACCACATGCACCTTTACAAATCAGCTCTCAACGAAGCCCGTACCACCCACTACTCTGGCATCATCCATTCAGGATCCTCCAACCCACGATCTCTGTTTTCCACCATAAACAAACTCTTCAAACCCCACGACAACATCTCATCCTCATTCACTTCAGAGAAATGCGACAAACTCATGTCTTTTTTCAACTCCAAGATAGAAACCATCCACAACCAACTTGTTGCCTCCTCTGCCATCACCTCTGTCTCAGAACCCGTACTTTTTTCACCCTCTGACCATCGGCTTTCTTCCTTCTCACCTGTAACCATAGCAGACCTCTTCAAAATACTTTCTACTATGAATTCATCCACCTCTCCCCTGGACCCCATGCCATCCAAACTCGTCAAAGATTGTTTCACCATCCTTGCCCCGCTCATCACGGACATCATAAATTCCTCCCTCACCTCTGGCACGGTACCCCCACCTCTCAAGCTTGCTACTATCACCCCTCTTCTTAAAAAACCTCCCCTTGACCCCGATGACCCTAACAATTATCGTCCCATCTCCAACCTAACATTCTTGTCAAAACTACTGGAAAGAGCCATCGCAACCCAACTCAAAAATCACCTCCTTTTCAATAACCTGTATGAAACATTTCAATCCGGTTTCCAAACCCACCACAGCACTGAAACGGCTCTCCTCAAAGTTACAAACGACCTTCTGCTTTCCTCTGACTCTGGCTCCTTCACCATCCTCCTCCTTCTCGACCTCAGTGCTGCTTTTGACACAGTTAATCACGCCATCCTTCTCAACCGTTTGAAATCCATTGGTGTCACTGACTGTGCCCTTTCTTGGTTCAAATCCTATCTGTCTGAAAGATTCCACTTCATTGCTATTAACCATCACAAATCCCGCATCACCCCTGTTTCACATGGAGTCCCGCAAGGTTCAGTTCTTGGCCCCATTCTCTTCATCTTATACATGCTTCCACTCGGTTACATTATACGCCGCCATGGACTTCAATTCCACTGCTACGCTGATGACATCCAGCTCTACATCACCACTAAAACCATCACTCCAGCTATCTTTTCCACCCTCACCAACTGCCTGACAGATATTAAAAGAGCCACAACTTTCTCAAACTCAACAACAATAAAATTGAAATTATCATCTTTGGTCCAAAATCCATCCTCCCCACCTCCCAAGATTTTTCATTCTGCATCGATGGTCACTCTGTTACTCCCTCCCCCCTGGTCAGAAATCTTGGAATCTACATGGACCCTGCACTTTCCTTCAAGTCACACATTAACCATGTCACCAAAACATCTTTTTTCCATCTACGTAACATAGCACGTCTACGACCCATTCTCTCCTCCTCAGCTGCAGAAACACTAATCCACGCCTTCATCACCTCCAGACTTGACTACTGTAACAGCATCCTGTATGGCCTCCCCTCCTCTGTTCTCCAAAAGCTGCAATATGTTCAAAACTCTGCTGCCCGATTGCTCACTCGATCCCCCTCCAGAGGATCCCATTAAACAACGTATACATTTCAAGATTCTCCTCATCACTTACAAAGCTCTTAATAACCTCGCTCCCCCATACCTGACTGATCTCCTCCAACGCTACTCTCCTACTCGCCGACTACGCTCTGCTGACGCAAACCTTCTTACCCCCATCACCAGGACCAAATATCATACAATGGGAGACAGAGCCTTCACCATTGCTGCCCCAACTCTCTGGAACTCTCTCCCACAAGCCATCTGAAACTCTGATACACTGCTGTCCTTCAAAAACCAACTCAAAACTCATCTCTTCAATGCTACTTACAATACTTGACACATCATCTTCCATTATCATCCACCCTTTTTCCCTCTGTTTTCCCTCTGTGTGTGTGCTGTGTGCGTGTTGTGTGTGTAATTTTTTGTAAAGCGTCTTTGAGTGTTAAGAAAAGCACTATATAAAACCAATGTATTATTATTATTATTATTATTATTATTATTATTATTATTATTCCAGGTCTTTTTTTTTTAATAAGAAATGGACACCATGTGCTCTGTACTAAAGACGAAAAGGACCATCCAGACTGTTACAAGCAACAAGTCCAAAAAGCAGGATCTGTCATGATATGGGGTTGTGTCAGTGCCCTTGGCAAAGGTAACTTACACTTCTGTGATGGCAGCATTAATGCAGAAAAGTACATTGAGATTTTGGAGCAACATATGCTGCCTTTAAGATGACATCTTTTCCAGGGATTTGTCCACAAGACAATGCAAAACCACATTCTGCACACATTACAAAGGCATGGCTGTGGAAGAAGAGGGTGCCTGCCACCTCTGTCCCCAACAGAGAATGTGTGGCAAATTTTGAAGTGAAAAATATGACAACAATGACTCCATAATGTTGCACACATTAAGACCTGTTTGCAAGAAGAATGGGACAAAATAACACCTTCATTGCTTGGTGTCTTCATTCCCTAAACATCTTTTAAATGTTGTGAGAAGGAATGGCAACAATTCAAAGCGGTAAATGCTTTACCATCCCAACTTTTTTTTTTTTTTTTGAAGTTTGTTGCTATAATCAAACTTGAAATGTGTTTATTTTGAAAACAACAACAACAACAACAACAACAACAACAACAACAACAATAAAATTCAAATAATGTGCTGTTGTATTATTTTGAGTGCAATACAGGTCAAAGATTATTTACAAATAATTGTTTTCAACATACCATTCCAATTTCAATGTCAACATACCATTCCAACTTTTTCACATTTGAGGTTGTAATACATAAATATACTAACAAAATACAATTACTCAACCATTCCTATTATCCCCCCAGCAATAATTATTTCATTATTTCTTCTTGCTTTCTGTACAAGTAAGCTTTGGCACATTGCCAGGTCGATTAATGAATCAAGTTTGTGTCCAGAAATGACTAGTTATACCTGTTACAGCTGATATCTTACTGTTCATATACAACCCCGATGCCAAAAAAGTTGGGACAAAGTACAAATTGTAAATAAAAATGGAATGCAATGATGTGGAAGTTTCAAAATTCCATATTTTATTCAGCATAGAACATAGATGACATATCAAATGTTTAAACTGAGAAAATGTATCATTTAAAGAGAAAAATTCGGTGATTTTAAATTTCATGACAACAACACGTCAAAAAAGTTGGGACAAGGCCATGTTTACCACTGTGAGACATCCCCTTTTCTCTTTACAACAGTCTGTAAACATCTGGGGACTGAGGAGACAAGTTGCTCAAGTTTAGGGATAGGAATGTTAACCCATTCTTGTCTAATGTAGGATTCTAGTTGCTCAACTGTCTTAGGTCTTTTTTGTCATATCTTCCGTTTTATGATGTGCCAAATGTTTTCTATGGGTGAAAGATCTGGACTGCAGGCTGGCCAGTTCAGTACCCGGACCCTTCTTCTACGCAGCCATGATGCTGTAATTGATGCAGTATGTGGTTTGGCATTGTCATGTTGGAAAATGCAAGGTCTTCCCTGAAAGAGCCGTTGTCTGGATGGGAGCATATGTTGCTCTAGAACCTGGATATACCTTTCAGCATTGATGGTGTCTTTCCAGATGTGTAAGGTGCCCATGCCACACGCACTAATGCAACCCCATACCATCAGAGATGCAGGCTTCTGAACTGAGCGCTGATAACAACTTGGGTCGTCCTTCTCCTCTTTAGTCCGAATGACACGGCGTCCCTGATTTCCATAAAGAACTTCAAATTTTGATTCATCTGACCACAGAACAGTTTTCCACTTTGCCACAGTCCATTTTAAATGAGCCTTGGCTCAGAGAAGACGTCTGCGCTTCTGGATCATGTTTAGATACGGCTTCTTCTTTGAACTATAGTTTTAGCTGGCAACGGCGGATGGCACGGTGAATTGTGTTCATAGATAACGTTCTCTGGAAATATTCCTGAGCCCATTTTGTGATTTCCAATACAGAAGCATGCCTGTATGTGATGCAGTGCCGTCTAAGGGCCCGAAGATCACAGGCACCCAGTATGGTTTTCCGGCCTTGACCCTTACGCACAGAGATTCTTCCAGATTCTCTGAATCTTTTGATGATATTATGCACTGTAGATGATGATATGTTCAAACTCTTTGCAATTTTACACTGTCGAACTCCTTTCTGATATTGCTCCACTATTTGTCGGCGCAGAATTAGGGGGGTTGGTGATCCTCTTCCCATCTTTACTTCTGAGAGCCGCTGCCACTTCAAGGTGCTCTTTTTATACCCAGTCATGTTAATGATCTATTGCCAGTTGACCTAATGAGTTGCAATTTGGTCCTCCAGCTGTTCCTTTTTTTGTACCTTTAACTTTTCCAGCCTCTTATTGCCCCGTCCCAACTTTTTTGAGATGTGTTGCTGTCATGAAATTTCAAATGAGCCAATATTTGGCATGAAATTTCAAAATGTCTCACTTTCGACATTTGATATGTTGTCTATGTTCTATTGTGAATACAATATAAGTTTTTGAGATTTGTAAATTATTGCATTCGGTTTTTATTTACAATTTGTACTTTGTCCCAACTTTTTTGGAATCGGGGTTGTACTGTTTTACTGTGACGCTTTTGACTAATTCAGTATTCACCACTTCTGTTTCTCCCAGTCCAGCACAAATGAGCTTAAGTGCCAAGCAGTTTCAGAAAGCTCAATTCTCAGAAAAGGCACTCCACTAAGGACTGCATACTAGGTGTACTATTCTGTCTAATCACCAACAGGGCAACAGAATTTCTCTGCTATGTATTCTTTTCACAGACCATGTATAATGCCTTGGGCCTTACCACCAACTGGGCTTACACCTGCTTATAAACTAAGTCAGTAACAACTTTCTGTGTGTAAATTTGAGACTGTTGAACCACCTGTGCATTGGCTACACTTTAGGTCTAGCTGTCAGCAGGTGTAAAGTCAAAGTCTAGTCTTTATTTGGAAACCACTTTAAGCTATTTAAACACTTTAAACCACTAGTCAGTCATAGTGCCATGTCTTGTTTATTATCAGGGGCGGATCCAGGAAAATGGGAAGGTGGAGGGGCTCAACCCAGTAAGGCTGGGGGTCTGGGGGCTGCCAGAGGCCCCCAGTAGCTCTGCAATTTTTAAATGCTCAGAGATGCATTTTGAGCTGTTAGAAACATGTTGTAAATGAAATCTCTTAAAGAAAATTACCATATCAAAAATATGTTTTAAAAGTAGGAACTTTCAAAACCATTTTATTAGTCACTGAAAATGATATTGTCAGAGTTGCAGGTATATGCACAGAACATAATTACAACTGATGCCGTATGTGGTAACATTTATGAAAGTTGCATTGTCATATAATGCATTACCACATGACACACTACAGTGTAGTACACTGACCACACAACACCTTATATCAATAAGTTATTACTATTTTAGCAACTGTAATCTGAGCTCCTGCTCAGGACATTCAGTGTACATATAATACAGTGAATATACCCAGGTACACTGAGGGAATGTAAGCAGCCACTTAAGACAGAGCTTAATACCGAGATAACTATAAACAAAGACTGCAAGAGCTGCATGTCTATAATACAAAGTCAGTAACTGCAGTCTGAGCTCCTGAGTCTAATAGGCTGAGATAATGAAACAATGATTGTGTGAGTTGCATGTGAACAAGTCCTATAATAAGTCTTAGTTCCCAAGACTCAGGGGATTTCAAGCAGATTTTCTTCAGAGCAACTGCAAAAATCAACATCTCTCACAGACCTATCCAGCCGCTGTCATAAAAATCAAAGGGAAGCTCACCCTCAAAATGGCACATGTCCCACGTACATACACAGGGTACAGTAAGTACAGGGATACCTTATAAATGAATATGAGCAGTAGCCGGACAGTCGACATGTGTGTGTATGTAGTAAGCCTGCTGCAGCATCTTATCATTTTGGCTTGTGAACATGCGTGTTAATGATACCATCAACATAAAAGGATGGCGGACACCTTTTACATGTAGTCTACAGTGCAGTCCGGGAATACAGTATGTTATTATGTTGATGCACGAAGTTCCCGCGCCCTGTTAAAATCCAACAGGACTCCCCCAGCTTGCTTTTAACTGCATTTGTGTCACGAGTGAAAAAGCTTAAACTAGGACCTACTATTAAATAAAAAAATTTATACCACAAACTCTTCAGCTCAATCCCACATAATTTATTTTGTTTATTTTTTTAAACCTTATTAATTAAAGCTAGACTGCCTTCCAGATTTTTCACATGTGGGTCATAAAAAGAATTTTCCATGACACCCAGTTATTTTTGTTTCGTGGACCAAAAGCTACTGAATTCGAATCACAGACTTCCAATTTTATTATTATTTTTAAAATAGAACAATTAATGAATTTAGGGCCACATGGCCCGAAATCCTCTGCTATTTTTTTCTGCTTCAACATGACCCAATTCAAGATACTACATCATGCATCACATGGTGGGCTTTCCCCGTTTGCACAAGGCATTGCAGGATACAAATTTGAAACAGGAGAGAAAACTGGAGGACATGAGTGTGCGAATGAAACATGAAAGACTGACTACAGTAATGGAAAGCAAGAACAAAAGATGTTATGTTGCGAAGGAAAGGAAATGCAGGACCAAACTAATAAATCTCAGTGCTCAGCGAGCACCTCGGTGTGATCAGCTGTTCTTTTAGCGACAGAATAATGTAACTGTCAGTGCATGGTCAAAGGTAAACCTGTAGATGGCAGTAATGCAACACTGGGTGCCAGGTGCCGTAAAACCCAAAAGATGAAGAAGAAGAAAACGACTAAGGTAAGCGTGCGCATGCACACACGGACTTCCTCTGTCTGCTTGACTGCGTGACGTGAGCGATTTCATGCACATTATTTGCTAGGGAATCCCCTCAAATCAAATAACTTCCCAGCCACAGAATGGCCTGGGTTTTTTTGTTTTTTTAGATATTACAGAAATAAACATGTATCACAATGACCAAATTTCAGAGGGAACTAATTTTCACCAATTTTATGAAATCGAAAGGCCGTATGCTTTTAAAAAACAGCGGGCATATCTTGGTATCTGCAATACAATCAAATCACAATTCCAAGTAGCCATGTACTAAAACTATTTTTTCTTTGGATGGGGGAGCAGGTGCTCCCCCCCCCCAAAAAAAAAAAAAAAAAACCTGCACCAGATTATATTCATACTTAGCGTGCTTTCCTACAGAAATGGGTCATAAGGGGAGCTGAGTGATGATCTTCCAGCTCATGAATGATGATTGCATTATAAATAGTATTTATTCTATCCACATTCACTGGATATGAGCAATTCCGCACTCTGATTGGCTACTCTACTACTAGGTTCATATACCATGAGTAGAGAAAAACAAAATGGTGGCTTTATTATCAAGTATTTAAAAGAAACAAATAGCTAAAAGAATATAGTCCCCCCCCCCCAATATCTCCTATTCCACACTCCAGCCCAGTCAGTGGTGGCAATGCACCTTTAAGTTGGTTTGCCAAAAAAAAAAAAACCTAAAGAAGAAGAAGAGGAACAACAACAACAACAAAATGACGGCGCGTGTTGCTGAACCAACTGAGGACAAAATAAAAACTCGACTCGAAAACAAAACCCCAAAAAATACAAAAAAAAGCAACAAAATAGGAATGAAAGTTTTTGATGGTAAGGATATATCTTTTTTAATTTTTCAAGAATTATTATTATCGCATTTTTCACAAATTGCTCCTGTCATTTTGGTGGTTTGTTTACATTCTAAGTGGAAATGATTTTGTTGTTAGTTTTATATAAAGTTTTTATTTATCAAATTTGCAAAAAATAAAAATGCTTTGTTTCTCAAAATCCAGTGAATGTGGATAGAATAAAACAGTTATTCCACTCAATCTCATCATACATGGCTTATAGCCGACTCAGCACTACGCTCCTCGTTGGCTATCAGCTCATGTACGAATCGATTTCACGGGATGACTGTTAAATATTTACACTATACTGCCAACAGTTTGTGGACACCTGACCTTCACACCCATATGTGGCCCTCTCCCAAACTGTTACCACAATATTGTCTGGTAGGGATAACACAATTATACAGAATGTCTTTGTAGCTGTAGCATTACAATTTCCCTTCACTAGAACTGATGGGCCCAAACATATTCCAGCATGACATTGCCTCTGTGCACAAAGCGAGGCCCATTAAAACAGTTTGCCAGGTTAAGAGTGGAAGAACTCAGGCGTCCTGTACAGAACCCTGACCACAACCCCACTGAACACCTTTGGGATGAACTGGAATGCTGACTGTGTCCCAGGCCTTCTCACTTGAGATCAGTGCCTGATCTCACTAATGTTCTTGTAGCTGAAAGTCACAAATCCCTACCAGACACCAAAATGCAGTGGAAAGTTTTCCCAGAATAGTGGAAGTTATTACAACAGCAAAGCGGGATTCGGAATAGGATGCCCAACAAGCACATATGGGTGTGATGGTCAGATGTCCACAAGCTTTTGGCCATATAGTGAGCAGTTGTGTGACATCAATGGATAGACAATATCTTGCAACAGTTTTGCACTCATTTTTTTTTTACTACTACGCACTGTTGCCTCAGCACAGCCTCTACTAGCGTACCCCATAGTGGCAAGGAATGACATGAGGTGTAACATTGCATTCATAGACAAGGTAAAGTCGTAGTGTGCTGTATAGAATGGGGGTATATACTGTATACGTTAGGATTGCTTATTATTGCAGTACATTACACTGTCATATGTTTCTGCCAACAAACAACTTGGTCTTAACAGATTCAAGGCACACCTGACACTCAGTGTCCCATGCTCACTCAAGCACTAGTTAAAGCACTAGATAAAGTATTCACCACTCCTTTTTCTTTAAAGTTATTCAATTGCCTTTACAGACAGGCAATTTAACAAGACTTAACTTAAAACTTAACTAGACAGGCAAAAAAACTACTACATACATTACATTACATTACATTACATACCTTCCCTCTTGCCAGAATTGTCCTGAAATCACTGAGTTAAGGGGCTCTGGTTTACAAGACACCAAGCTCATCTGTAGTGTACCCAGGAAGACTAGACACATTTCCTTTGTGTTTCCTTTATTCACTGGCTATTTAAGACTTTAAGGCATGAATTTGTCATAATTTTAATATAGCTGACTTGGGTCTACAGTAGGTCCATTGATCCCTACATTACAGATTCCCTACATTCTGACATTATTGTCGTCATATGTAACATCATTTGATATCAGTTGTCTGGAAATGGCATCAGCAGCTGGATTCTGGTCGTTATTTAATCTCAGAGTCAATGACACCTGACTAAGCCAACCATCTCTCTGTATGTTGACACATTTCCTTTTGAAAGAAAAAGCAAGTGTGATGGCATGTTGAAATGACGAATTTACATGACAGCCAATAGCATTTGAGATGCATCACACACTCCTGTTGAATCTAAATAAATTGAGTGTAATTTAGCAAACTAGCTAAATATGGAGAATAGTGAAAAGTTTAACTTGAGCTTTTTTTTTGAATGTGGAGGATTTCTTAGCACCACCTTTCCAAACACCTGTAGATTTGGACAAACACAAAACTATGTGAGTCATCTGAAAATTTGAATCGTTTTCCAGGAAGCGAAGAACTATGAAATTTCTCATCTCATCTCATTATCTGTAGCCGCTTTATCCTGTTCTACAGGGTCGCAGGCAAGCTGGAGCCTATCCCAGCTGACTACGGGCGAAAGGCGGGGTACACCCTGGACAAGTCGCCAGGTCATCACAGGGCTGACACATAGACACAGACAACCATTCACACTCACATTCACACCTACGGCCAATTTAGAGTCACCAGTTAACCTAACCTGCATGTCTTTGGACTGTGGGGGAAACCGGAGCACCCGGAGGAAACCCACGCGGACACGGGGAGAACATGCAAACTCCACACAGAAAGGCCCTCGCCGGCCCCGGGGCTCGAACCCAGGACCTTCTTGCTGTGAGGCGACAGCGCTAACCACTACACCACCGTGCCGCCCCACTATGAAATTTAAGCAAGAATATTTTCAAAAAAATTTTTTAAACTACTATCATATTGGTGACCAACACTAAGGGATAGTTACAAAAGTAACTGAACTAGCAGTTTTTATTTTAGGGGTACTTTACTGCTTCCTAGCTTGACAGGTAGACAGCATTTTATCCAGTATAAATATCTAAAAGAAATCCTCTAAACATTTTGGAGATAATCCATTAAGGCCAAGCAGTTCACGCCTTATGCTTCTCTAATTTCTATCATTTCTTTTAGCATTTTTGCAATTTCCTACTGGTGTATGCAATAATTAGCTTTCTACCACCCTTGAGATGCTTCTTGACAAGCACTTAATCCCTAGCTGTTTGCGTCTGTTTCAAAGATTAAAGGAAGATAGAAGTCTGCATGACCTAAAGTAAAAGAAGAGGTAAGTCATTTTTTCAACTTAAAAAAAAAAATCTTGAATGCACAGCTAACTACAGTGAAGCAAATTAGAAGGCCCCCCCCAAAACAAATAAATAAATAAATAAATAAATAAATATGTCCTGGAGGCACAGACTCCTTACGACATGAAATCTCATCTCATCTCATCTCATCTCATCTCATCTCATTATCTCTAGCCGCTTTATCCTGTTCTACAGGGTCGCAGGCAAGCTGGAGCCTATCCCAGCTGACTATGGGCGAAAGGCGGGGTACACCCTGGACAAGTCGCCAGGTCATCACAAGGCTGACACATAGACACAGACAACCATTCACACTCACATTCACACCTACGGTCAATTTAGAGTCACCAGTTAACCTAACCTGCATGTCTTTGGACTGTGGGGGAAACTGGAGCACCCGGAGGAAACCCACACAGACACGGGGAGAACATGCAAACTCCGCACAGAAAGGCCCTCGTCGGCCACGGGGCTCGAACCCGGACCTTCTTGCTGTGAGGCAATAGTGCTAACCACTACACCACCATGCCGCCCAGGACATGAAATATGCCAGCAATATTCAAGAAGTCTTAACAAACAAACAAACAAACAAAACCCCTCCTGTATTAAACAACAAAAACCAAAGAAGAAGTAAATGTATTGACTGTCACATGTCTTCACTGCCCTGGGAACTTTCTGTTAATTTACTGTTCCAGGTTTGCTTTTTGCCTATTGGCAGTTTTGTGCTGTTTTAGCCTTAGTAGGTTGCGTTCCTTTATGGTAAGGGTTAGCTAACAAGTACAGCCTACTCAGCGATCATTTAAAAAACGTCCTCTTAGGTTACAGGACATTTTTCTGGAATGTCAGTGAAAAAACACTTTGCTAACACTCTGTTACATCTCCACATACTCCACCGATATTCCTCACCACTTCTGCACAGGGCCTACGGGTCCTCAAGGGACTGGGTAATGGCTTCATCAATTTGATGAAAGTGGACTGTGGTTTACCACTAACCAACCTACACAGCTATTTCCTAAGGCCTACATGTCCATCCCCCTCTACAAAACTCATCTCTGCTGGCAACCTTTTCATTTTCAAGGCTGGTACCTACTTCAGCATAGTGATGGCAATACAAGTAAACATAAACATTTTCACTGTTCAATTGCTCATGACTACGGAAATCACAAAGCAGCTGAAACTACACTCAAGTAATTCAGTTAGATTTTAATATAAAAATTCTCTATCCAAATTATTTGCATGTAGACTATGAGTTTATGATATTGTAGGTAGAACAATGATTATTGTACACAGGCCTACATAAAGCATGAGCATCAGATACAAACATTTAGTTTTTCAATTTGGTTCCAGGACAAACATGCAAAAAATAAATTACTTGAATGATTATCTTTCATAGCTACTTCACCAGGAGTTGTTAACTGGCACGAGGATAGTTTAAATGTTGATTGATGTCTCAGCCTTTGACAAGACATGAGTAGTGTGTAGGTTTTAATGGTTCAACTCAGGATGAGTTTAGAACTTGGTGGCATGTAAGATTTGCAAAATAAAGTTGCTACTTAAGCTATTGGAAGAGAAAATAGCATTAACACACACACACACACACACACACTGCCTGAAAGGCAGGACCTTGTCTATGTCATTCGATAGGCAGGTCACAAGATCAAGCAGTATTTTTGTGGAACACACACCACAATAACAGTGGTGACAGTGATCAGTAGAGTTTTAGTTGTTAGAATTAAGGGGTGAAAGGGTTAAATGTAAGGTAATCCTGTTTAAATGTTTGCTATTATTGCTATTCCAGAGTTTCTCCCTGCTCACGAAACCTTTGAAAAATATTTTGTCCACAGGTACATTCTGTATTTAGAAAGAATGTAATATGCACTTTCTGGAAATTTCATGAACAACTTTATTAATCTACTAACAATACCAAATCTGACTGCCACAAGGTGTTTAGGGTTTAATTCTGCAAACTGCCAAACACTTATGGAGCATCTAACAGTTGAGTGGCAGACTAAGATATGCTTTTCTAATTGCACTGAGAATGCAGTAAAATAACTAGCATGGTAATTAGAAAGCTTTTGTGGTGTAAATGGAAAATTCAGTGACTCCTGTGACAGTGATGTATTCTACATTGATCATCCTCCGTAGTCTTGACTTGCTAATTAATCAACTTTACTTATGCAGTAAAAATCCTAATGAACAAATTGCTTCAGCAGTCAAGGCAATCTCAATCACACAAACATTCAGAATAGTTTTATATATGTACATATTTTTACATGGGAATATCAAACTACATATTTGAAACATTTAAGGTAACTGATTTTGTGGCATGTGACATGGAGATGTTGAATAGCAGCAATAAATCATTTTTGTAAGAGCAAAAAAAAAGAAGAAGAAATAATAAGTACATCTCGAAACCAACAAGTTTCCACTGTTTTTTCTACCTTCTCTCTCATATACTGTCCTTATAGCTTCTGAGGATTTTACTGCAGTTTATCCTAATCTCAAAATATTACTTATTTTTCCTCATCTTAAAATTCCTTCTGTCCTTTTCAAAACCAGTAAATCAGACATTTCTATCTACCATAATATCTATTATCTGATAAATAATGTCTGCGTCTTCATGGTATATCTGTGATAAAGAACTTTCTCTCTGTGCTCTCAGATCCTATGGCACTGGGCTACTTGTGGTCCTTTATACCAGGCTTTTATGGCATGGATAAGCTTTCAGTTCCATAGATTCTGAACTCAGAACTCCATCCATTATCCTATTCTACAGGGTCGCAGGCAAGCTGGAGTCTATCCCAGCTGACTATGGGCGAGAGGCTGGGTACACCCTGGACAAGTCATCAGGTCATCGCAGGGATGATGCATAGAGACAAACAACTATTCACACTCACACCTACGGTCAATTTAGAGCCACCAATTAGCCTAACCTGCATGTCTTTGGACTGTGGGGCAAACTGGAGCACTCGGAGGAAACCCACACAGACACGGGGAGAACATGCAAACTCCACACAGAAATGCCCTCGCTGGCCACTAGGCTCGAACCCAGAACCTTCTTGCTGTGAGGCAAGAGTGCTAGCCACTGGACTCAGAACTATCTATATCTTTTTTTTAAATTTAATTTACCACTATCTGGTGCCAAATAGCCGTAAAGAGAAACCCAGACATATCTGCTCGAGTATGAAACACATGAGGGCCAGATCCTTTTGGGAGAGTATTCATTTCAGCCCCCTCCCCCCCAATAAATAAATAATCAGCCAATATATTGATTAAAAAATCCTTTCAACATGAGTTTAACCAGGAAATATAAAACACACAGGTAAACTAAGGAACCTGGAATCTCTTGAGACTCAGCTCACATATGCTTTTGATAGCTCGCACATGCTTTTAGCTTACACAACAAGATTTCGATAGGTTTTGATAACACAAGGATTGTAAATATCGGCATAGGAATAAGAAAACAGATGATTATCATCAAGGCTTTGGCCAGAGTAGAACTGGGGCAGGAGCTGAGAAAACAGTCATGATGCTTGTGTCCTCTGAATCATCATTACCATTTTCTGTGATGCAAAGTTGCCCTATGTTCATTTCTTACACTAGTTAATTTTTTTTTACATTCAGAATGAATTCATTGTGATTGGTGATTCTGAACGTACCGTTTACAGGAACGTGATCAGATAGATGTGCATGTTTATATGTTCCAAGTGTACAATCGGAATAGAATTTCTGACGTGTGCACAATCCGGCTTAGCTGGCTTACTCTGCTTGGTAAATATAAAACATCGCGATGTCAACATTATGTGAAGGTGTATTGAACATGTGCAGAAAGTTACAGGTGTAGAAGGCAATCCGATCAAGCATTTACATGGTTAATATTTTTCTATCAAACGATTATCAGAAGGTGAGTGAGGTATTTCATTCCAATCTAATGGTTTACATGAAGAAATTTCATTCTGAGCAAGCTTGAATGTGATTATTAATGATTATTAAGATTATTAGGGTTCATGTAAATGAAGCTATAGTTAATATTTTTATTCTGAATATATGCTGTAAGTTTTGGGAAATATTGAGTCTCAGTCTTAAGGTTACATTTTGTATAGGACCTCTTAGTAAGTTAGTAATCTGATGGAGTGACACTTCCTCACAGCTACAGTAGTTACCATGAACAATAAGTGAATGGGCAGGCGGACAGTGAAACTGCAACCTGTTGAGGATGGATAGTACTACATTTGTCACTGTTACAGCCCATGGCTTATGACTAACTAACAATAATTAATTACTTATACATCATTTTCAGTCAGGTCACGGTCAGTTTTTGCTGGCTTTGCTAATGGTAACACTGTAACCCAGTACAACCTGCCCCATGGACTGGTGGTCGGCGTCTAAACCGGCTCCCCCACCAGTGCTCTTTGGTTCACTGGTGAGGAGAGTGGCATATCACCCAGCAAGACGAAAAACAAGACCTGTCAAAGGGTGGATGAGCTCCTTAAGAGCCAACGGCCATCATGCAGACACAAAGGGCAGGTGGGGCTCTCAA
This sequence comes from Neoarius graeffei, assembly GCF_027579695.1. Classification (NCBI taxonomy): domain Eukaryota; kingdom Metazoa; phylum Chordata; class Actinopteri; order Siluriformes; family Ariidae; genus Neoarius; species Neoarius graeffei. The sequence goes on from NC_083575.1 coordinate 53,991,128, forward strand.
GCCTTGGAAGGCAACCCATCTAGGGGAAGGACACTCCAAAAATAACCTGCATCCTTGCACATCGCTCATCTTGTGGCAACCTTTGCACCAGATAGCAAATGGCACGTACTGGACAAGAGAGTGGGACTGGAAGTGCACACAATCCACTTGAGTGCAGGTCATCCTGTGACATCGATGACGCTCCATCCTTTAATCCATTTGTCAAGTCCTGTGGTGATAGGGGAGTGGCGACTGGGACAGGCAGAGGATGCTGCTGGGAATCCCTAGTCACAACCCTGCACTCAGGCAGCCCATGTGTGATGGTCGTTTGTCGTAGACTGGGGCAGATGCGGCACTCGTATCCTGCATGGGCGACAGAGCATTCCTCTTTAGGGACAGCGATGCTCTCCCCTCATGGGGTAGGTACTGAAAAGGGACCCTAAACATCACCTGCTTTGCATGAACCCTGCCAGGTAAATGCGCCTGGATGGTCATCCACCTTTGGGGTCAAAAAATCACACGGAATTACAAGATGAACTTTGCAACTTGGAATGTCCGGACTGTACTGGACAGTGATACCAGACCCGAATGCCGAACAGCCCTTATAGCAAAGACACTTAATAAGTACAACATTGACATTGCAGTGTTAAGTGAGACTAGACTCTCTGGTGAGTCCAGTCTGGAAGAAGTCAGTGCAGGGTATACTTTCTTCTGGAAGGGTAAACCTGCTGGAGAACCAAGAACTGGTGGCGTTGGGTTTGCCATTCGCACTAGTATTGCTTGTCAACTCAATGTGCTTCTAAAGATCATCAGTGAGAGACTGCTGAGTATCCGTATTGGTCTCTCAGAGGGTCGCCACACGACCATAATTAGCACCTACACACCAACCATGACCTATGCCGACGAAGTGAAGGAGGCTTTCTATGAAGACTTGGACAGGGTAATAAGGGAAACACCTGGGATCGACAAGCTTATTATCCTTGGCAACTTTAATGCCCAGGTTGGAAGTGATTCAGACATCTGGAGGAACGTAGTCGGCAAACATGGAGTTGGAAAGACCTCCATACAAATGCAAATGGCCTTCTCTTGGAGAAATGTAGCCAACACAAGCTTATCACCAACACAGTTTTTCAACAGGCTGACAAATACAAGACCACGTGGATGCATCCTTGGTCCAAGCAGTGGCACATGCTAGACTACACCATTACTAGGCAGAGGGATACTCGAGACGTTAAGCTTACTAGATCAATGCATGGAGCTGACTGCTGGTCTGATCACAGGATGGTAGGAAGCACAATGTCTCTCTGCATACCTCCAAAGACTCATAGAAGGAGAGTTCAACCACCATGCAAGCTAAACATATCATGACTCAAGGAAGAATCTATATAGAAAGAGCTGAAAGAAAAGATAGATGCAGACCTCCCAGAACCTATGGACGACATGGACATTGAAACAGCTTGGAAGCAGTTCAGAGACACCGTATACTCCACTAGTGCTAATGTCTTAGGCTTTGTCAAACGCAAGCATCAAGACTGGTTTGATGAAAATGATAAAAAGATCTCAGAGTTACTAGAAAGAATGCATTGGTCCCACAAAATGTACATCACAAACAAAAGGTCTGCTGCAAAGTCTCAATACCTCAATGCGAAACACACTGTCCAGAAAAGACTTTGCCAGATGAAGAACACGTGGTGGGAGAGGAAGGCAAATAAGTTGCAGGAAGCGGCTGACAAGCACAATACCAAGCAGTTCTACGAAGGCCTTCAGGCTGTGTATGGACCTAGGCCCAGTGGTAGCTCACCCATTCTATCATCCGATGGCAAGACACTCTTAACTAACAAGCCAGATATCTTAAACCATTGGGCAGAACACTTTAACACCCTTCTCAACCAGCCATCGTCAATGTCACAGGAAGCTCTAGATACAATCCCTCAGCGGAAGATACTGGAGAGGTTAGATCTGACGCTATCCTTAGATGAGGTTACTAGAGCAATCCAACAGATGTCATCAGGGAAGTCCCCCGGCGCTGATGGTATACCGGCTGAGATATTCAAACATGGCTGCATGTATATGAGTAAGAAACTCACCCAGCTGTTCACACGGATTTGGAAAGAAGGAGTAGTGCCTCAGGAGTTTAAAGATGCTTCCATTGTACACCTTTACAAACGCAAGGGCAACCGTACTGTATGCGACAATCACTGGGGCATATCTCTCCTTTCCATTGCGGGGAAGATACTGGCACACATCTCTCTTAACAGGATGCTAGAACAACTGGTTGAGTCTATATTCCCTGAATCACAATGCGGGTTTAGGGCTGGGAGAGGAACCGCTGACATGATCTTTGCCATGAGGCAGATTCAAGAAAAATGTAGAGAGCAGAACATGGACCTTTACATGGTATTTATAGATCTTACAAAGGCATTTGACACTGTCAACTGTGACGGCCTTTGGATAATCCTGTAAAAGCTTGGCTGTCCTGAAAGGTTCATAGCGATCATCAGGTCCTTCCACAAGGGGATGCTTGCTTGAGTACAAGAGTGTGGGGAGTTATCAGATCCATTTCCTGTTACAAACGGAACCAAGCAAGGCTGTGTTCTTGCTCCAACTCTCTTATCTGTCATGTTCTCATTGATGCTACTAGATGCCTTTCATGACATGGACAGGGGCGTATACATACAGTTTCACACAGACGGTGGCCTGTTCAATCTTAGACTCCTTCAATCCCATATTAAGACGCTGCCCTTGATGATTTGTGAACTTCTCTATGTGGATGATTGCACCCTGGTTGCTCACACGCTTGAGGACATCCAGCAAATAACAAGTGCGCTTGCTCGTGCATCTGAAAGTTTTGGTTTGACAGTCAGCCTTAAGAAGACGGAGGTTATATATCAACCTGCTCCAAACCGAATCCATACAGATTCAGTTATTACCATCAACCATGTGCCTCTCAAGTCCGTTGGGAAATTCTGCTACCTGGGTAGCTTCTTGTCTAACTCATCAACCATTGATGACAAGATAACACAGCACATAGCTAAAGCCAGCAACTCCTTTGGGAGGCTAAGATGGAGACTGTGGGATGAACGTGACATCCGGCTATGCACGAAAGTCAATGTGTACAAAGCTGTGGTCCTAACCACCCTTCTTTACGGATGTGAGACGTGGACAACTTATCATCGTCATGTTAAAGTCCTGGAACAGTTCCAGCAATGCTACTTGAGATCAATATGTGGTATCAAGTGTCAGGACAAGGTCACTAATGTCGAGGTCCTTGAACGCTGCAGCATCACTAGCATTGAATGTCAAATAATCAAAGCACAGCTTTGCTGGGCTGGACACCTCGTCAGGATGGAGGACGCCAGGATCCCTAAAGCACTTTCCTTCGGTCAACTGACCAATGGTAAGAGAGAAGTTGGAAGACCAAGACTAAGGTATAAAGACACCTTGAAGCAAAATCTCAAGGCATGTGGAATCTGCCCTAATGCCTGGGAAGCAACTGCCCAAGAACGTACAACATGGTGCAGCACCTGCCTTAAGGGGGTACGGACATTTGAGGAAAGCAGAACAAAACACCTTAAAGATCAAAGGGCCAGAAGGAAGACCAACTTCCACCAACACAGCTGCATCAATACTTTACATTTGTAGAACCTGTAATCTGGCCTGCAGTTCAAGGATTGGTCTCCACTCCCATGAAAAAACTCATCAGTCGTAGGATACTCATATGTCGCCCTCAACGTGAGAATCCATCATACATCATTTAAGTTTAATTCAAAGCAATCCTTCATTTCTACAAAGGTGTATTTAGATAGTAGATGTCATGAATTAAAGCATCACTAGATACAGTGCAACATTCAGCTACATTAAATTCTCTTTGCAAAGATCAAAAGGGACATTTGGGTGGAAGAGTAGGAGGAAGGTGTGCAATTTTTGCATTGGACAACCCACTGTATTTTATGCAGCTTTTTTTTCCTTGCACTCATTTGCATTTTTATGTGAGGTTTCTTACAGGGGCTCGATTATTGTCATGAATAGATTAAGGAAACTATCAATCACATGTCTTGTCGTACGCAATGAATCAGTCACTACAGCTGTCCTTAAAGCTTGGGATGTGAACATGAATCTGTCTGTAGAGAAAGAAAGAGGAAAGATCATGGTCTCATTGCCTTACCCAGTGTTTTCCAAGGTGAGACAATTGGGTAAACTTTTCTTAACTGTTTGAATTCTCAGTACACTGCAACCCTGCTGCTATAATGCACTCCTTGGGGGACATCCAAATAGTTTGTTATACTGAAAAGTTTGTAATACTGAAATGGACCCACTTGTCATACCAAACCCTCAAGTTATATATGAAATTTTAGGCACATTCTCCTTATCATGACTTTCTCCTTCCGAGTCACTATCACAGTTCATTGACTGAGTTACATGATCATGAACGGTGGTGATGATTTCTTCATTTGTTATGGAAATGACGGAGGTTACCGGTGTATCGTTGTCAATGTCCACCCACTGACTCACTATGTTTTCTAAATTTTCATCATTCATTTCATTCAATCTGTTTATTCAGCCTCAGTAAAATGACAACAATGTGCATTCTGAAAGTTTAATCACACACATGAGAAAAAAAATAAAATAACATACTCTTTCTGTGCACTTTTGACATTTAGCTCATCTGGACTGTATACCTTGGGCCCGTTTTGGAGATGCTCAGATCCGGTCGTTTAGCCATCACAAAGTCACTAAGATCCTCATGTCCACTTTTCCTGCTTCCAGTACATCAATTTTGTGATCTGACTGCTCACTTGCTGCCTAATATATAGTGCCATTCTAATGAGATAATCAATGCTATTCATGTCACCGGTCAGTCGTTTTAATGTTATGGCTGATCGGTGTATACTGTAATCCTTTCATAAATATCAAAATAAACCTGCCCTAAGTAATGTCTGATTTTTCGGAATATTGCATACACTTTATAAATAACACATTGTACTACTTGGATTCATAGTACAAATGTTGACACACTACCCTTCCCTGCTTCTGTCTGTCTTCTTTGTGGCCAGACATTGGTGATGTTAGCTCAGACCTAATGGCTTAACAGCTCTTTTATATAATGCATGCCTTAGGAAACAATTGAGGCTGTTGTTTTTAAGCATGGTGTTGTACTACATGAATAAACTCTCAGTTCTTGTGAATAAGAACAGGAGAAAGTGCATTACATCTCTTGGGAGAGAGAGCTTAAAACTTCTGGCTAATGATAACAAATGACAGCTAATGAGTTGTCCAAACATAACAAATGGAAAGAATTAAAGGCTCAGAAGCATCACTGTTTCATTAAAATTCAATAAGGAGAGGAAAGATTGGCTTTATGGACGAGTGAGGATTTATATTGTACAGGTTTTGTTGGAAATTGGAAATTCATAAACAAGGTCAAAGAATCCTGTTTGGTCACCAGTGAGCAGGAAAAGTAATGCCTAATTTTACTGCACAGTTCATGTGTGATTTTGCATATACCATATAATGTTGAGTGGTGAGTGTAATTTTTTTCAACCTTTAGTTTGCAGAAGTGATTATTTTTCAGTGTAATTTTTTTTGCACCCATTAATTCCTTTACTCCATGCAGGCTATTGGACTACATGTCAATCACAAGAAAACAGAGTACACGCTGTACAATCAGGCAGGCGCAGAGTTAGTGACATTGGAGGGAAAGAAACTGAAGCAGGTTAATGACTTCAAATACCTTGGATCATGGATAGCATCAAGTAAGAAGGACATGGAAATCAGAATCGGGCTAGCTTGGAAGGCACTGAGCAAGTTGTACAAACTATGGAAATCGAACTTACATAGGTCATTAAAGATACAGTTGTTTTGAGCAACAGTTGAGAGTGTGCTGTTATATGGTGCAGAGAGCTGGACACTTACCGATGCCATGAACAACAGACTAAGTGAAACATTTACTCGCATGCTGAGAGTAATACTTGGTATTACTTAGAAGGAGCACAAAACCAACAAAGAGCTGGATGGTAAACTTAGCAACATAACAGCTGTACTACAGGAAAGGCGGTTGAAGTTCATAGGGCACTTGTGGAGGAGGAGGAATGAGGAACTAGTAAGTCAAATGCTTCTTTGGGAGCCAAAGCAAGGAGCAAGAAAGAGGGGAAGACCAGCACTTACATATGTGGACCAGCTACGGAAAGACTCTGGACTGTCCACTGAGGAACTGAAAACCATCATGGATGACCGTGAAGAATGGGGGAAACTAATTTGTGGTGTCTGAGTGCGCTCGAACTAAGAAGAAGAAAGAAGAACTCCTTTAGCTTGGCATCAAGCAACTTATCATTCATCTTTATGACTGTACTCCTTTGAGTACCAGTTTTCTTAACAGTAATCAATATTGAAGTTGCTAGTAGCCAAAGTGGCCAGGAAAACTGGGCTGGATGGAAAGAGGGGGAGGCATGAGATCGAGTAGGGGAATTGACCTTGTCAGTGTAACAGTGCTGGTGAGTTTGGCCCTGAGCATTCAAACACACTCTCAATCACCTCTCTAAGCCACTAGGCCACACAGTACTAACCCTTTGCTATGATCTCAATTTGTACGTTGTCCTGGACGTTGAGATCTAACATTGTAAAATGAATCATGGACTGAGCCCTGAGTATATCTCTTTTCTGGTAGAGAGGAACTTTTGAGTGGTTGAAAATAAAGGACAAACAAGTTTTAGGGTTTTCACCATTCTAAATGTCTTCTTTAACATGACATTTATGCTGTTTACATTAAATTCCTTGCTAAAGACGGATTCAATTAACTTATTGTTTTTATGCATAATCAAATAAAAACTTTTTTTTTAACATGCAAATTTTGAAGCTTTTGAATAATTTATCTGGACTTGTGCCTAGCACAGATCTTAATTCAATTTGCTTAATTTGTTATACTTGCATTCACTGAATTTGCATTGAATCATTTTTTATGTTACTGAACTAAGAATATTTGTCACTGCAATTGTATAAACCACTCATTCTTGACAGGAACACAGTGAGTTTACTTTCTGATGCATTGCTTTTATTAATGAGCATATAAACTGAGCATGAGCAAAAATAAATAAACTGTGTACCCCATTTAGCTTTATTCTCCCAGTCTTGCAAGTTATGTTTATACTGATTACTGAAAAGGAGATTTGCTATTAATTAGATGCCCCAGCAGTCCTCTGTATACCACACCAGACTTGCGAGAGTAAATGCACTCAACCAGTGCAGTTATGTGGGTGAAATTAACAATGGAGTGACATTTGAGTCCCACTAATATTAAAGCTGGACGGCCTTTCGATTTCATAAAATCTGTGAAATTTAGTTCCCTTTGAAATTTGGTCATTGTGATATATGTTTATTTCTGTAATATCTAAACAACAACAACAACAACCAAACAAACAACAACAACAAAAAAACCCAGACCATTCTGTGGCTGGGAAGTTATTTAATTTACAGTAAGGGGATTCCCTAGCAAATAATGTGCATGAAATCACTCGCTTCACACAGTCAAGCAGACAGAGGAAGTCCAGTGTGTGCATGCACACACTTATCTTCGTCTTCTTCTTCTTTTGGGTTTTACGGCAGCTGGCATCCACAGTCTTGCATTACTGACATCTACAGGTTTACCTTTGACTGTGCACTGACAGTTACATCATCTCATCTCATCTCATCTCATCTCATCTCATTATCTCTAGCCGCTTTATCCTTCTACAGGGTCGCAGGCAAGCTGGAGCCTATCCCAGCTGACTACGGGCGAAAGGCGGGGTACACCCTGGACAAGTCACCAGGTCATCACAGGGCTGACACATAGACACAGACAACCATTCACACTCACATTCACACCTACGGTCAATTTAGAGTCACCAGTTAACCTAACCTGCATGTCTTTGGACTGTGGGGGAAACCGGAGCACCCGGAGGAAACCCACGCGGACACGGGGAGAACATGCAAACTCCACACAGAAAGGCCCTCGCCGGCCCCGGGGCTCGAACCCAGGACCTTCTTGCTGTGAGGCGACAGTGCTAACCACTACACCACTGTGCCGCCCACAGTTACATCATTCTGTCGCTAAACGAACAGCTGATCACACTGAGGTGCTCGCTGAGCGCCGATATTTATTAGTTTGGTCCTGCATTTCCTTTCCTTCACAACATAATGTCGTTTCTCCTTGCTTTCTATTACTGTAGTCGGTCTTTCACATTTCATTCGCACACTCACATCCTCCATTGTTCTCTCCTTCAAATTTGTAGCCCACAATGCCTTGCGCAAACTGGGAAAGCCCACCATGTGATGCATGACATAGTATCTTGAATTGGGTCACAGTGAAGCAGGAAAAAATAGCTGAGAACTTAGGGACATGTGGCACTAAATTCATTAATGGTTCTATTTAAAAAAAAACAGAATGAAATTGGAAGTCTGTGATTCGAATTCATTAGCTTTCAGTCCACTAAACAAAAATAACTGGGTGTCAAGAAAATTATTTTTATGACCTACACTTGAAAAATCTGAAAGGCAGTCTAGCTTTAAATTTGTCATCATGTATGTAAAGTAAAGGTAAAAATGTCTTTCACATCAACCTATGTGAATGTTCCAGATAAACAACTTAAAACTTTAAGAAAACCTGTCAAGAAAACACAATTTTGCCTGTCCTCATTCACTATAATTATACTGTACCTTGAAATATATTTTTAAAAATCTAGTTTTTTTTATTAATGTGTAGTTCAATTTAATATCTCGTTTTATTTTCCATGAGTAATCTGTTATAGGCTATGAAACATGTACATTTTATTTGCGTTCCGTTCACTAAACCCTGTTACACGAACATATCCATCCATTTGATATTTAGTTTTCATTTCTATAAAATGACAAAAATTGTGTTAATTCCTTACAGACCGCATTGTATGTACCTATGAAATATTTGGAATATTTCACAAGTTATATGCTTGAATAATTATACTCGGATACTATAATTAATTATTATTCATGTATTATTATTCTATCACTTGGGTGTTACTGAAATTTAATATTTGTACTCTTGCTTAATTACATTTACAAAAAAAATACTCCATATATTTTTATTTAGACTAGCAAAATACTCCTTACAAATCTCAAAGGTCTTTTCTTCTCTGATCTAACTGATATGTTATGTATGATGTAAATCAGTAGGATTGGTTCTCATGCATTTTATTACCATTTCAGTTTAAAGCCTCCAATAAAAGCTATTAATGTAAAAAGAAAAAAAAATCACAAATTGTGCCAGTTTGTCATCTGTAGTGACATTATCATGCATGTAGTTAATGCTATAGCTATTTGTGTATCTGAAGATGGATAAGACACCAGACTGTAGTATCAGACTTGATGATGAGCACCCTTGACCATATCGCACTGAAATGTTTCAATATGCTCCAGTAAACAAGTATTCATATAAAATGCAGTGTCTCCTCCGGATTCCATCTAATTTTAAAAATTAAGTTTCATTAATTTGTTAGCATTTGGTTGCTATATTACTGTATGATAGCTTGTTTTCTTTGATAATGCCAGGTTAGATTAGCATCGATTGCAGTAGCTAACATGAATTGGCTAGACAGTAAGTCGAATTCTAGTTAACGGTAAATTTTGGTTATTTACAGTATTATTATTTCTAATTCATTCTCTACTACATAACTACATGCATATGATCAGTAAACTTCTTTTTCTTTTCAGGCAAAACTGCATAGATGCCTAACAGATAATTGATAAAAGCTAATTTTCACATGAAAATATAACATTACTTAATTACATCAGTTAAAAACACTTACTTTTCTACTTTTTAATAATTTAAAAGTAGCTTTAAAAACCTTTTTTTTTTACTTTACTTGAATACCTTTTTGGATGGATACTTCCACTTTTAACTTTTTGACACATTATCTATGCTTTCAATTAATACTAAGCATACACTAGAAGACTCTGAAAATACTTTTAAAAGACTTATGTTTAACACGCTCTCACATCTAAAGACAATGTGTCATTAGTCACAGAGGGCTTTTTTTTTTTTTGGGTCACAGACTCTGATTTTGCAAAGACTGGGGATCTTGCAGGGTCATTATTTGCAAGACAGGAAGTAGATTCCTTCCAAGAGAGCTTCCTGTACCCACTTTGCTGCTTCTTGTTTGGTGCTGGAGAGAGCTCACTTACTGGTTTTTGACAATATCCACGCCACTATTTACATGAGCCAAAAACTTATAATAATATTAAACAAGGTTAACTTTATCGGAGCATCAAGACATGAAAAAGACTGAATTAAGACAATTACCCTGGCCACCTTACACCAAACAATTGGTGTAAAGCTGGCATAAGTGTGATTTCTCAGTACTTTTTTCACTCTTATCTATCTATCTATCTATCTATCTATCTATCTATCTATCTATCTATCTATCTATCTATCTATCTATCTATCTATCTATCTATCATATTAAATGACAAGATCAAGCCCTGTGATGACCTGGTGACTTGTCCAGGGTGTACCCCGCCTTTCACCCGTAGTCAGCTGGGATAGGCTCCAGCTTGCCTGCGACCCTGTAGCACAGGATAAAGCGACTAGAGATAATGAGATGAGATGAGATGAGATGACAAGATCACATTAACAATAAAACTGTTACTCTCTTACCCGAATTAAAGACTTGAAAATACATTATTAATAAAAAAGTAAATCATCTGAATGTTTCTAATGTCCTCATGCCAAAAGCATTCTTGTCATCCACATTTTGTCCTAATTCTAATTCTATGCTACAAATCCCAGCCTTATGATGTTCAAACCTGCTGCTTCTTTACGAGCAAAACGTAGTCATTGTTAGCAAATATAAGTGCATGATTTCTTAGTGTTGAAAAATAATTTTTCATTTTTTAAGAGTTACAAGCACTAAATGACACAGCAATCATGGAATCACCCTGCATGTAGTTAAAGAGGTTTCATCTTGAGAGCTGATCCATAGTGCACAGTGTGATGCGTACTGCGCTGGCAAGCTGTAAATAGCAATATATGATCCACTATAGTGGAGTATGATTATTCAGTGTGCTGTAGTTGCATAAACTCAGTGTGCTCAGTTGGAGGTTTTACATAAAATTTGCTCCATGGAAAATATTCTAAGGCTATAACGATAAGAGACATACAGTATCACTATATTTGGTGTACTACTGTGTATATGAAAAAGTAAAACACTGAGACAGGATATCAGCAGTCACTAAATCATCCTGTAATCAGCTCTCTATGCAGATCCATCCATGCATGTGGAGAGTGAAGGTCTCAGTGCATCCTGCCTGTGATTGTAGACATTGCCTCCAATGCCAGCACCCCCTCATCCGACCCCATCTGTAGCCCATCTCCCTCTGTATTATCTGGAACCTATAAAACTCCTGAGCAGCACAAAAGAGTTAATGATTCCTTTTGTTTTGTGGCAGGGGGTAAAAGAGGAGGGGGTTGGAGCATGGGCAAATGACAACAACAGATCCATCAAACTTAGTGGCGCTGGGCACATCAGCACTTTCTCTCCGCTGCTGAAGTGCACATATTGTGCGCTGGCCCCCTAGGAACGACAGGCGGGCCAGGGGGACAGGGCGGCCCCTCAGTGGCCAGCCAGGACTTGATAAATGACTGGAGCAAACTTGCTTGTCACTAGGCGGGGAGGACCCCCCTGCAGTGAACTACATCACTCTAACAGCATTATTCTTTTCATGCTGCTTGTCGATAAAGGGCCTGCCGTGATTGGCGTGGCGACGTGGGCAGGTTAATTGGAAGGCTGAACTGTGAAACGGCACGGGAAGCGCAGATATTGTCCCTTCACCATAACATATGAAGACTGTGTATCTATGTATCGATTACGTGCTGGGCTCACGGCTACAGCGTGGTCCGGAGATAGCTAGGGATGGGTGATAGATGTTGCAAGGAGAACGAGTGGAGATATATACATCTTGAGATTAAATGGTTGGCATGACAGGCTGTTCCCAGAACTTGGCTTTTCTCTATGGGTTTTTCATTTACATTTAGTTGTGTGGTCTTGTAGGTAACACAAATACAATATAAAAGTGTTTTCTTGGATTTTGAGTGGATAAGATGTAGAGTCTGTTGTGATCTGGCTTTGGTAAAAATTCATTGATTAGCTATATTTTTCATTGGCATAACATTTGCAGTGCAAAAGAGGCAAATGTTCTATGTCTCGGACTCTTACTTCTAAACAGTCTCTGTAGGCAGATCCTTCGCTTCAGCAGTCCTTTTGATCACAAGTCCATGCCTAACATCAGATGGGGGATACCTGATACCAGACAGAAGAGGTAACATAACACAGTGTCCTCCCCTAGAACTTTTGCTCTTCGTCTTGTGTGTCTGGCCACCCTGCTCCCTGATGTTATCAGTAAGAGAGAAAGACCCATGCCCAGTGGCTCAAAACTGAGGAAAAGGAAACAGGATTTTTATTCAGCTTCATAGGGGTCATATATTTAATCGATGAATAATTTTTGTGATGTGTGTACATGTGTGTGTGTGTGCGTGCGTGCATGTATGTATGTATGTGTGAATGCTTGCCCATGCATGCATATATCTTGTTAATCAGATGTGATTTGCATTGGGCTTTATTACTTGTTCCTCCTAAACTTGTCTGCTTGTGAGCTCATTCCACATAAATGAAGCATTAAGTGGTCAAAGTGCACACTTCTCAGAAGAGGCTTTATCTAATTACTGTCCCATCATTCCAGGTGGCACTGTGATTCATTGTTTAAGTGTCAAGATTTTCATTAGTTTGATTCCATTGCCCAGAAATTTTGCCTATCAATTTAGAAATTAATTGCAAACACGAAGTGACATTTTACAAGAAATGTTTAGCATAGCATAAATCATTGCCTTAGTAAATTTGATGCCAGGCAATTTGGTGCATATCCTTGACTTCATTTTTAGTCAGTGGTGAATAAAAAGAGCCACTCACTTCAGTTTTAGTGCTTAACTCAGTTACAGTGTTAAAATATAAAGTTACTATATATATATTGAACATGTAGAGGTTTAGAAGGTATTATAATTTAACCCCTTTTAGCAATTAAATAAAAAAAAAGTTTAATCAAACACCTAAATCTTTGTCTTTAAGAACTTATTATATGAGTCATTGAAGAGGAAGAAGAAGAAGCCTTTATTTGTCACACGCACACTCAAGCATAGTAAAATTTGTCCTTGCATTTAACCCATCTGAAGCAGTGAACACACGCATGCACACATACAAGTGAACAGTGAGCACACACACATCCCCAGAGCAGTGGGCAGCTATGCTACAGCACCCAGGAAGCAGTTGAAAGTTAGGTGCCTTGCTCAAGGGCACTTCAGCCCAAGGCCATTTCATGTTAACCTAACCGCATATTTTTGAACTGTGGGGGAAACCAGAACACCCGGAAGAAACCCACACAGACACGGCGAGAACATGCAAACTCCACACAGAAAGGTCCCCACTGACCACTGGGCTCAAACCCAGAACCTTCTTGCTGACTCGATGATTTGACTTCTTGATGACTCTTAGACTCTACTAGGACTCTAAGTTAGTGTATTATAGGTAAGTGCACTTCTTTGGTTAACCAGTTACTGCAATATGAGAAGCTACAGTAAACCTATATCAGTTAGTATCAACTGTGAGACAAATATACCATATATTATGTGCTATGAGTGCCTAGGCCTTTTAAAGTGAAAAAGTTTCCCATATAAAATAAAAGTCAAAAATATTTATCAGTTCACTTATAACTATTTCTTACTCTCTTAGAGTACTTAACTTTTCTAGAACCCTTTTCTTGAAGTTGAACCAAAAATGGTAATACAGAGTATTGCCATTGTACACGGCAAGTCTCAGATTATATTCAGTCACATAAACTGTTAAATGTTTAATTAGTATAGAGTGAATTGTGACTCTATACAAGATGCCTTCTCAAGAGTTAAGCAATGCAATATTCATATGGCAAAAGTATTCAGCAACTGTGAAAGTAAGCTCAGGAAACAAAGACAAACAAATGTTGCATATATATTCCACATTCAGCATGTTGGTGACTTTGACATGAAACTTTGTGACTGAATTTTGCTTCCATATTACATACTCATCAGCAGGACAAAAATTAGAGCATCTTGCAATAGTCTTCTGATCCATGTGTCCGCTCAGTCCCCCGCAGTCTGTCTCCACATAGCCCTTTGTATGGGCAGAAAGTCTCAGCGGGTAGTGATATGGACGATATGGTCGCTGCTGCCTGGGCCTCCTGGGGCTGTATGAGTTTGCCTCCTGCCTGCTTTCGGGGTGGATGAGACATCAAGGCTCTCTCGCTGCACAGCACTGTGGACCAGATTGCTACATTGGGCCAGTCTGGAGGTGGGCAATGGCACTCCAATTCATCTCCCGCTGTAGCCCACCGACGAGAGCACCCGGTGCCCGCTCCTCATCTGTGAGAGCACTCAGGAAGATGGATTGGTTGGCCGGACCACCAGAGGAGGCAAAGCGTGTGGCTAAGAGACTGTGCAGCACGTGGCTGCTCTCATATGCAAGTTTGATAAAAGACGTTTTCAGCTGCAGTCTGGGAAACTTCTTCTGTATCATATGTCTGAATCCCAGAGAGCCATAGAGCTTAGAAGTGCTGGAAGAATGAAAAGGACGCATGAACAGTAAAGTGCTGTCCTGTTCATATCTTATAATGCTGTCTGAACTGGAGAGGCAAACCTTCACCATTTAATACACACAAAGATTGTGTTATTGTGAATACAGACAGAATTATAATGCAATATCATGAGGTAGATTGAGACAAATGAAAAAAAAATAACAGGAGTAATGATGCTAATATAAACTGATTTTTTTTTTTAATTCTTAAAAATCAGATGTGTTTGTCTTTAATCAGTCTTCACATTATTATTCGAATGTATTGAATCGTGTTGTTCTGAGAGGATGATGCTGTTAATATGAAGCTCCCACAAGTTTCCACAATGAAATCTACTGGGAAGCTTGTTGTTTTTTTACTAAGTAAAATTATTGTAAACAAACAGTTACTGATTTGGTGCGTTTAAATTTTAGCAAGTGTCAATTATTAAATATCCCAGCAATGTTTTATTATACTGTGGACATTCATCGTCTAGTAGAGTGTTGTGCATAAGAGTTATAGTGCTCATAACTGCACGTGTTTGCTTTAAAAAAAATGCAAACTAGTTTAAAGATATGTAGAGAGCTGTTTTCAGTAATATTCTTACTATACTCCTTATAATCAGCTTCACTGTTGCTCTGGCAACAAATGGCCAGGCAATGATCATATATATATATATATATATAAGTCCCATCTGATCCAGTATTCTGGAATAAACATTTGTAGAAAAAAAAAAAAAGGTTCATCTCCGGAAGCGGCTACAAATTGGTCCCACATGGCATGCTTGAAATTTGCACCACTTTCCATGACCTAAAACAAAAATGACATGAACATTGACAAATTTGACAAAGAAATTTGTGCAAAAAACAACCTCTATTTGGTCAGCCAAGCAGCAAATATGTCAGATGATATGCTTTATTAAGCAATCCATTTTTCAGCAATAGTAGTGCCATCTGCAAAGGTTAGCATGCATCAGACTACAGAAATTTGATCTGCCTCTGTGGGCCTCTGCAAACACACTGGCACATTTTTCATGTACGTACAATTTTGGATGCAAATAGAATAGTTGATGAAAGGGATGACCTTCTGAAGTGACTCCTCGGCAGTAAGCTAGGGCAGCAGAAGGGGAATGAGTTACTGCCCTGGCTGATCCAGCACTAGTGTAATATATGACTGCTGCTCACACGGCCAGTTAAAAAACCCACTCAACTTCTTCACAGGAACATTTCAGATTGTATCAATAAGAATTTCTGTTTGCTGAGTCTAACAAAAGAATATTTCTCTCAAAAAGAAAACATTGTAGGTTTGTAAATATCGGAAATTCTTTCTGTGTAGTACACTTGAATTATTTAGGGAAGTAATTCGAATTTTAAAATGTGAAAAGAAAATGACATTGATAATATTGACAAGAGCCTAATTTTTTTCATTAGCGATTATGCTGTCTTTGATTCAAAAGCTGTTTGATGTAAGCAGTGCTCTTCCTGCTATATCTTTGTTGTCACTGGTTTAACAAATGGACAGTCAGGCAGCTAGTGCTCCACTTGCTCAGAGGTGTAGGTATCATCTATATTGTGGCTGGCAGCACAGTCATCTTCATTCTCTTTGTCCTTACTAAGAAAGGCTATCTATCAGGCCACAGACATCATGGTGAATCTGACTGGCTTCTGCCTTCTCCCATTTGAATTGAACACACATTGTCTGGGTGCTCCGCAAGCATCTCTTTAAACAGGCCAGGATTGAGAATGAGTGAGCTGTCCTTGGTATGGATCGTCATCCTTCTATGATTGAGCTCCTTTTCTAGATTGTATGAAGGGATGAAAATTGAGGACTTGACTTTGCAAGGTGAGGCTTTCAGTAGGAACTGGTAATTTCATTTCCATTTTGTTCTTATCTTCCAATTCTTGTTATATCAGTAATAAGCATTATATTGCAACACATATTATGTGCTTGTGTTGCTCATGTTACTGTAATAAAACAATAAAAAACATACACAAAATGGTGAATCGAAATATCAGTGCAGAGCTGTTACTGGAAATTATTAAAGCTTAAAAACAATATTACCGTATACCTACTGAGTCTAGCCTCCACCATTAGGCAGAAGAAAAATGTAAAAGGTTCCCAAGGTTCTTTAAATCCAGATTATGTACTGTTTGACTTCACCTATTCTTAATTATTGGTTCTTTTATCTTGTGTATAACCTTAAATAATGTGTTGATTTCCTAATCTTTTACACACTATTTAGATATGATTTTATTCTCCTAGTTACTTGTTAAACAGGTTGATTTGGTATGTTTTCATGTTGCCATAGCCCAATAAATGATCAGGCACCAGTAGTCTACAGTAGTCCTCTGAGAACAAGCTGTTTCTCAGCTGAAGGGTCACAGGGGCTGGACATATGGGTATGATCACACAGCGATAATTCAAATGACTAAGAAGTCAGTGGTTCAGTAACTTTGTCCCACAGAGGGATGTGACTCCCAGGCCCTCAGATTGATTGTTTACTTCAGTGCTGGGGGAAAACAGCATCTATTTGTTTCCCAAGGTGAGGATCTTTCCAAACACCTGCTGTTAAATAATCAGGACCAGACCTCTGGTCACCACTCTCTGGCCAGGGGAATACAGCGCCTTTGTCTCTGTGATGGAGAGCTATTGTTATTTATCTATTCCCTTACTGTACATGTCACTGGCAAGGTGCTTAGGCCTGAGTGTTATATATGGACTTCTTCAGTCTACAAATAGAAAAGTAATAGGTTTGCCAGTGTTTTTGTTGGTGGTTTTTTTTGTTGTTGGTGTACCATTGGAAATGTGGCTGTGTACTTCATCACCTGCAAACCAAACCCAATGAGGGTGAATGCTTCTGTGCTTGGTGACTGTAAACTGCTTCCAAGTTACTGCACGCTACAGTAGCCAAGAATGCGTGGTTCGGTAGATGATTAAATCAATACAATTTTGACAAGACTTGTAGGAACATGCCTCTTTATTTTATGCAATTCCTTCCCCTCCGTTGGGGGGGCATTTATCACTCGACCTCGGCACTGTCACCTAATGGAGATTGTTCTTTAGCCTGCACTTGATTGAGAGCCACAATTCTGATGCATGCCAATAGTTTGTTGAGATGTTGCCACAGGAACAAAGAATACAGTCTGCAGCTGTTAGCCCACACACACACTCACACACTGCAGCCATATCCCCCAATGGCAAGATTCCCACTGATATCCCATTGATGAATCAACCCAAGTGCCTAGGTGACAGGAGGCAGCCGTTAAGACCCACACAAGCTCATTTCGCTAGCAATTAACATAGAGACAACTGATGTGTTTCTCAGCTTTATTTACAATAATGCGGAGGTGCGGGCCATTTTCTCATCTGATATTGTAATATGCTGCAGGCCACTGCCTCCCTCCACCTATCCTCCTACGCCACTTGATAGAATGTCCTTGGCACCTACGCTGCACTTGCTGGATCAAAAAGGGTTAATAATAAAAGGCAGCCCATGAGGAGAAGAAGGCAGAGGGATAATGAATATGGGGGGGGTGCATATGAAAGAGGAATGAGATAGGGGGAGCTAATGACAGGTGTAGCTGTAAATTCTTCATTCTGCATGGGCTGATGGGAAGCGCTCGGCTGTGCGCTCGCCTGTGACTTTACAACTAATCCTGTTTGTAAGTTATTATTTATCTTCAGCAAAGTTTGTCAAACTTAGGCTTTGATTTTTTTTTCTTCCACCGATTTCCCTCTTGTGGCTCACTCTCACACATGCTCCCCACATAATTTATGACTGCCTCTGGTCTTCATGACAGATTATTAAAAGTAGAATTAGTTTTTTGCGCTGGATTTTTCCACTGGGAATTGGGAAGGCAGTCCTCTCAGAGGAAGGTCTCTTACGAGGTCTCCATTACTAATAGAAGTTTTTTCCCTTTTCTTGATGGGGGTGAGAAGACTAATGATTTGAATTTACTGTGGCAGCCATCACGTGGTAGGGAAAGCATCAGCGGAGAAGACAAGAGGTTAAGTTCTTCCCCGTGGAGAGCTTTATTGGATTGTTTAGCAGCAGAAGGATAATGTTTTTGTCATAGACTGCTGCTGCTGCTGTGCTGGAGTGGAGTCTGGATATGGAGAAAAGAAAAGAGTGAAGCATAAAGAGAAATGGAGGAAAAGAAAAGGAACAAGATGCAAACAGATGCAAACTACTGCTTTATGGCTGATGTAGTGTAGATTCTGAGGAAGAATGACTTGGGCAGGATACATGTAGGTGCTTCTGTGAAACGGTTATAGCTCAACTGGAAAAAAGGGAACACAAGGATAGGAAGCTATGTTTTTTATTTTTATATCTGAAATCTTATATCTTTCTATATAGATACAAAATACATAACAAGCACATGCGTGCACGCACGCACGCACGCACACACACACACACACACAAAGTCCTATTTCCATTCACCTGATGGCCGTTTGGAGCTTGTTCTCCCAGCATGCTACTGCAGCATGGGAACCAGAGGGGAGTCACAGCACAGCTGAGAGCCTCGGCTTAATCTTATGCATCATTAAGCACTCAGCGGCAAGCCAGCGCTGTTCATATACATCATCCACGCTTAATAAACATAATGATGACATAAGATGTAATTCTAGATGAATTTTCATTTTATAGGGAAATGGAGAATTCCTCTAGAAAGGAAAAGAAAGAAAAAAAGTAAATTATCAGGGAAGTGCAAAATAAATGATGTTTTTTTCCTCAAGATGAATAGCTGCGTTTTGGGCATTAGAACTGGGGAGGAGAGTAAGTGTGACGTGGGAGGGGGTAGAAGAGGGCAGTGGGGGTGACTGGAGAAGGAAGAATGGAGTTTGGAGGGGGCACTTGCCATTTCTACATTTTAATTGTGGGGGTCTGATAGACAGGCTGAGGGAGCCTTAGAGGAACTCATCCATCATGGGTGCTGGAAATCGGTAGTATGAGAGGTAGTGTCTGGACGGGTCACTTTACAGGGGAGGAAATAGGATTCTGATGAAAGTCTGAGGAGAGGCGCTACCTAGGTCAGCCAGGGCCCTGAGAGGGAGGACCACCGAGACCTGACATTACCATGAGTTGAGGGACAGGGTGTTTTGACCACCCACGGCATGTTTGGGTGGAAGATGGGGAGAAAAAAAAAAGAGCCCTAGTCATGGCAGAGGACCCTTGCCTCATTCCAAATGCACCCCCTGCGGTTGCTCCACCCTGCACCCAGGACCATACCCTGAAATAGCACACATTGTACCACAACAGTGAGTGACATATGAATTAACACAAAAAAGGAGGGAAATGAATCACGTGTTGAAATCAGTGAATTATTTTGAATTCCAGCAGTGAATGCCAGAAAACTACTTCCCCTCTATCAGTGACTCTTGACACGGACAGATAAGAGCATAGAACGATCATCTACAAATCAAAGCATAATTACAACCGCTGGCATCCCATAAACACCCCACTCAAGATGGCTGCTTGAAGCTGTGCTGTGTTTGTACAGCTGTACTAGTCCAGGCTTCAGATGCTGCTGAGAGGAAACACCAGCAAGTGTCTGAGAGGATGTCTGTCAAAGACATTAAAGCTGGAATACACAGATTCTGTCCGGTGGCTAATTAGAACAGATTTCAAATGGAAACCTAATCACAATTGTACAGCACAATTTAAGATGATCAGAATTATTATTATTATTATTATTATTATTATTATTATTATTATTATTATTATTATGTTCATCATCACTGCCTTATTTTCAAATTGATTTGAACAAATTAACTCCAATTTTTAATTAATCTAAAATAGCAACAACAACAATAATAATAATAATAATAATAATAATAATAATAATAATAATAATAATTCTGTAGTGTACAATGTTAACTCAATGTACAGTATATATCAATAGAATAGTGATAAAACTGACTAAGTTATGGGAACTAGAATGAAGCTGCACTGTTCGTGAAAGGAGTAATGTAGTCTATTTAGCCCTCTTCCTCAATATCAGTATGGTTAATCTGCTACCAGTGGGGCCAACTGGATCTCTTCCCAGAATGCACATTCTCATTATTGTGTGCATGCAGTAGTCTCAGAATTCATGAATTTGTGGTTTATATTGATCACACAAGTGAACCAACAAACAAATCAGCAAACAAATAGCAAAACCTTCACAGCTGTACACTTCATATACTTCTACAGCTTAAAGATAGTCAAAGCTAGGTAATTCACTAAATTGGGTTGTAAACCCGAACCAGTAAAATAAGATTTATGATTATCAGATAAAGTCATAATTTTTAATATTTGGCATATAGAAATGGAGAATGCTGATTAATTTTAGTTTTGCACTCTAATGTAATCTGACTGTCTGTTGAACACCTGCTTCACCATCTTGCTGTATTTTGACACAGTGATCTTGTGATCTTTTACTGTTTACCTCATCATCCATTTATATTGTGCCACATAATTTAGAGTCAGTGTGAGGGCTTTTGACGTAATCTTTTCTTGCTGAACTATAGAACTCTATTGCATGCATAGGTGAACTGCTCCTGGCACCTTAAGCTACATCTTGTTTCTTCAAGTATTAAAAGTGTCAGTGGTTGTCTGCTGTTGCTTTTATATGCTGTTATTAATGATGCAGAGCATACCGCCCAGAGTGTACATCTAATTAAAAACCCCCAACATTTAGAGCTTGAGATTGGATCCAAGAGATAGAAAGTAATCACTGCAAAGAATGTGATTTTTTTTAAACAGCATATATATAGTATAGAGCTGTGATGATATATCTGCTATAACCCTGGCTATGTTGCTGAATGTGTGAGTTGTTGGATTTAATATGGCGTGTATTTATAATAATGTGCACATTAAGAAAAGCTAAGATAGAACTTTATTCACCTCAAAGGAAAGTCCTCCATTAATGCCAACAAGCAACAATCACTGATGGGCCCTGCATCGAGACTCATTATTCGCAATTATTTCTAGGACTGTCCATGCATCTAGCAATTCAAGTTACTTCAGGAGAAAAACTCACCTAAATAATGTGACTTAATAATAAAACCTACCAAAAACATTTTTTTTTCTTTATTCTACTGAGTTGTTGTTTCAACCATCAGTGTGTGAACTCTGAGCAGGTGAAGATGAAGGTGAAGTGTAAGTGGCACAGGTGATGTTAGATTTGCTTCAAACAAATTGAAACCCTGCCACTACTCTTCAAATAAATGAGAGGCATGTATTACATTTTTGAGCACAGTAATTTAGATGACAGACTGTTGTTGTGCAGTTTGTTTTTTTTACAGTACCTCCAGTCCCTTAGTCACATTTCTGCCCTTTTGACTCAGTCATCAGCCTGCCGGCCTGCTTTCCGGCACCCTGTCTTAACCTGAAGAATTATGGCTGGAGATAATTAGCTCTTATAGGTACACTTTCCATTTCTTCACTTCACTAAGCACATCATCTTCCTTGCCTCTTTATTGTTTGCTTTGCTTTGTCAGATCGATGTCTTGCTACTGCGTAACTAGCAGTCATATCTAAAACAACATAAATCATGACACTGTTCCATGTCACACCAGTCCCAGTGCACTCTGTCTGCAAACACAAACAAAAGCAGCTTCTTTTTTTTCACCTTTTTTTAAATACTTTTTTCGAAAGTCGACATCTCTGTTTGCCGTCTGGGTTTGCTTACCGTTTCAGTGCTGATTGTGTAATGCTGTGCTCACTGGTCTTTTGCCATGTAAAATGGAATATGATTACACAGTGCTTCACTCTGCTTTTGGAGGCTGTCGGGGCATCAGGCATTTGTGTCAGATCCCTCTCCACCCATTCCGTAATATCCTCCTGCTCCCTTTGAATCAGGGCAGACTGTTGAGGGGGAACCTAGCAGATTATCTCCTATCAGGTGCTTTAGTAGGGAGCAGCAGGGTGGACAGCATCTTGCCTCCAATTACCTCAGGCCCCACTATGATGTCCCACTAATGAATGCACAAATGCAAATAGCCCTCCCCTGTAAAAGTTGACATTGTCTCCTGTGATAAATTTTCTGCTGAGGTAAGAGACAATTTAGAGCGGAATTACAAGCAGGCTCTTTGTCACTCTTCAGCTCCATTTACATTCGTAATTAGCTGTAATTCCACTGCACCCATTATAGTGAGAGAGAGAGAGAGAGAGAGAGCAAATGAAATAGATAAGCAGTAAAAGGAGTGAGAGAGGGAAAAAGAGAGAAGCATCAAGATCTCTTGATGTTTTTCACTGACACAGCGCCGTCAACTGGTGATTTATACACACCCTCACACAGCTGTTGCCACACCAATGAGTGTAAACATTGATTAGGTGCAGGCACTGAGGCACACACTTTGTCCTCAGTGTCAGGGGCTTTGGGTCAAGGAAAAGAAATTTTGTGTTCTTGATCCATTCAACACTCAACACCTGAGTGCATCTTAGAGGGCAACATTAGATATGCTTTTCAAGCGTTAACCAAACAGACACATGATCTCATGCTGCCGTGATGCTTGAGTGACAAGCTCAGACTTGGCAGTGAGTCACTTTCATGCACATGCAGTACATGCACGCACACATACACACATATATTTCAATATTTCACTCCACTCAATTCCACTGACTTGTGTATTACTGGAGCTAAATACTTATACACCAATACCTAACCCGAACCTTAATCTCGGTATTTAAAAAAAGCTCATTTAAAGCTGCAGTCTTTTTAAAAGGAATTCTCCTCATGGGGATCAGCTGTAATGCCATGTAATTCTGTGTTATTATAGGGACATTTGGTTCCCATAAAAAGATAAATACATGCCCCACACCCACACAGATGACCTATAGAAACAGGAGTTATGGCAAGTCCTCTGTCTTTTATCTCAATGTATGACATTGTCTCTTAGCTTGGTGTATATGAATTGGTTGCCATATATTTGTATGTGATTGTACACAGTGTATGTTGTCTTTGTGAGCACCTGGTTTGTCTAAATCCAATGATTTGTCATAATGTTAGTGAAATGCTGACTAGAAATATCTGTGATTGATCAGTGTATTTGCAGCACACACTCTGGTTTGTTAGTCCACTTAATAGAGCATCAAATGCTGGCTGCATTGGGTGATGCAGTGGAAATGCTAGTAAACAAAAAACATTAATTCTCATCTAGTAATGAAGTATTTACACAGGCAAAATGCAGTGATTCATTCATAGTCCTTAGACACATACAGTACATATGCTATTATAATAGCAATGAAGATTTTTTTTTTGCCACACTTGGTCAGATCCTAGACATGGGTGCTAATACTATTACTGCAAATTTTTGCCTGCAGCACTCGAAACATTAGGTCAAATCTTGGTAACTATTTTATGGTTAAATGTATCTCTGGGGATTTGCAGGAGCAAGTCCAATAACCAAGTCCAGTTACTGACCCTTTATACACACTGAAGTCATTTCGACATGGCAACTTTTGTTGTTGCCATGCTTCCTAGTTACAGAGCACAGAACTCCATGTTTAACATTGTCCTGCTACTGACCGTCCACTTGACATCATCTCACACCAGTGGCTGTCTGGAGTTGCTCCCTGTGGTTGAGTGTAATATCTAAGTGCATGTATAATGCAGTCTCCCAGTGGTCTAATGAGGCCGTCAATGACCTTGTTTAGAGAGAATAGGTTTGTTTACTTGGAAAGCTCATTGTAATGGTGTCTAATTGACTCATTTGATGAACACATCAAAATCATTTTCTCAGATTCATTAACCATGATGATCGAGCACCCGCATCAACAGATACAAAGACGTTGCACTTGCCATCTAAATGTCCTTTCATGTAGACCCACCTCTGTGCTGTTTATACTAAAATTTCTCTATCCCAGTTCCTGATCGTGTTTATGCTCTCGGTAGGCCTACTGTTGTGCTGATATAAAACATAGATGCTGCATTAGAAGACTATGATTACATCCATCAATCATGTTTGAGATTTTGGAAATGACAGTTTAATGTACCTTTTTAACTACATGTAACTTCATGTTTTGCTCTCTCTATTTTTTTTTTTTTGCCATCAGTGTGAAATTCTGGTGAAGGAGGTGTAAAAGCGAAAGTGAAAACCCATTGTGTTTTTCCCTGTCATTAAGCTGTGCCTGGGAGATGATGTGGAAGCTGTATGTGGTCTGAGGGAAGTATTTATGGCCCTGCTGGAATCTTGTTGGGCTCCGCTGATAGCTGAGATAATGGCAGCGAATGGGATGCAGCGAGCTGTTCTAATGGCACCAACAAGACACAAGAACAGCCAGGATAAATAAATGTTAGCCATTTTCATTTTGCATGTGCTGCTATTAAAAGTAGTAAATACGTCCTTAATATCTCTGATCATAGAATAATAATAAAAACACAGGATGAAATTAAAAATGTTGAATAAGGACTGACAAATGTTAAACGCACAGGTTCATTGTTTAATTTGAACGGTAAAGTTGTGTTCACTTGAAGATAGCAGAAGCTTTAAGTTAAATTTGTTTTAATTTTGACACTTATGCTTCAGTGCCTTTTCTTGTGGGTTGGAGAGGAATACAAACAAGATTTCACTTCATTAAACAGCAACAAACTGTATGGAAATTGCACTTACTTATGGAAATGAATTTTAAGCAAGCAAACCATTACTTGCTCGGTCTACACTGAAATTTGAAAAACATTACAGTGTGAGCATATTGGCTGTGACATACTTGAGCATAATTCCTAATTATAGAATGAGGGGAATAAAGGTAGAGCTAAACCCATGAAGATAAAAAGGGACAAGCTATTAGGAAAGTATATTGACCTTAAAAAAACACTTAATTTAATAAACTAGTATTTGCAAAGACTTTATGATATTGTGAGCGGTTAAGAACATGGTGATAGAAATATCATTCAGTGGTAAAATAAAAAAGAGTAAACCTCATAATAACATATTACGCAGTTTCCTTAAGTGAAATTTTATGTAGCTTAGTGGCTGCTGAAATTTCAGCCCTTACTAATTTAAAATATTTAATACTTTATCGGGCGGCACGGTGGTGTAGTGGTTAGCGCTGTCGCCTCACAGCAAGAAGGTCCTGGGTTCAAACCCCGGGTCCGGCGAGGGCCTTTCTGTGTGGAGTTTGCATGTTCTCCCCGTGTCCGCGTGGGTTTCCTCCGGGTGCTCCGGTTTCCCCCACAGTCCAAAGACATGCAGGTTAGGTTAACTGGTGACTCTAAATTGACCGTAGGTGTGAGTGTGAATGGTTGTCTGTGTCTATGTGTCAGCCCTGTGATGACCTGGCGACTTGTCCAGGGTGTACCCTGTCTTTCGCCCGTAGTCAGCTGGGATAGGCTTCAGCTTGCCTGCGACCCTGTAGAAGGATAAAGCGGCTAGAGATGATGAGATAATACTTTATCTGAGCTGACATTATACCCTTGTTTGTGGGAGGTCATTCTGATTTGAGTGCGGACTGATTTCCCTAGATTCACTGTTCCATCTGGTTTATAAACAAACCCTTGACCACTGAATTAAGAATCGACACAAAGATGTTAAGCACATCTTCAGCTTGTATTTAGATAGTAAGAGCAGCATAATTACTCATAAAAACATTTTTTTTCTTATTCTGACATTCTGAGGAAAGTCCTACTTGGCATTACCCATCCATCCATTATCTGTAGCCGCTTTATCTTGTTCTACAGGGTCGCAGGCAAGCTGGAGCCTATCCCAGCTGACTATGGGCGAGAGGTGGGGTACACCCTGGACAAGTCGCCAGGTCATCGCAGGGCTGACACATAGACACAGACAACCATTCACACTCACATTCACACCTACGGTCAATTTAGAGCCACCAGTTAACCTAACCTGCATGTCTTTGGGGGAAACCGGAGCACCTGGAGGAAACCCATGCAGAGAACATGCAAACTCCACACAGAAAGACCCTCGCCGGCAGCTGGGCTCAAACCCAGGACCTTCTGGCTGTGAGGTGACAGTGCTAACCACTACACCACTGTGTACCTGGCATTAGTTCCATCTTAACTCTAATTTCCTCAGCTTCTTGGGCCAGAGTGTATAGAAATTTGTTTACGTGTTACGCAGTGTGACTGCTCTTTCTCTGTGTCCTCTAGTTTGTTTTTCATGCTACTTAACAGTGACATTGAATGCCACGTGTGTTTACCTGTCTTCAGTACACTAATGTGTTTGCATTACTGCTGGAATTTTGATAGTCCAAGTATATATTATCAAAATAATTATCACTTCATTAAACTTCAAAGGTGCTAATACAAGTCATAAGACTAAGCCATCTGTTGAATTATCTTTCATGCCTCTTTTCGATGCTATCCACTAAACAACATATCGAAACAATTAAGGTTATACTTGGTAATTTAACTTTGAAAATGGGATGTCTGCTGTTACTTGCCTAATAATAGCCATGCATATGCCAGTTATTTAGACTCTTTTTAATGAGAGTGTTAGCCCCCTCAATTTGTCTTTGAGATCTGGAAAAGGCAGATTGGAGCCTGAGGACTCAATTCACCTGAACATATGTTAGAATCACAAGCTTTTCGATGTGGTGAAACACTTGCTAAGAAACTTTTTTTTGCCCTATTTCTGTTGTGCTGTGTAATTATTATAATATGCAATAATGTATGACTTTGGTTAAAATTCTAATAAGAAAGAATTCATTATATCAAACGTTTTCCCCGCTCCTATAGTGTGGATGAACAGATGTAATTTCCACACTCCTGCAACCTAGTGATTAATGTATTATTTTATATGACTAATTATATGATATATATTTGGTGACAGTTACTTTGTTGCATCTACTTCATTTTTTAGTTTCAAGCTTCTCTAAGATATACGTATAACTACTGGTAAATCATCATGTGTGATATGTGTGAAAAACAGGCCTTCTGTGCTTAATTTGACACTGTGATGTATGTCAGAGTGACTGCCATCAAGTTAACCTCAATTCATTTTGTAAAATCAATAAATCAGTGCTGTAATTGGGCTGCTTTAGCATGTTTGCTGTTTTGAATTACATGCTGAGGCAATTTGAATGCAGTGAAGTCATAAGCTAACATTTTGAATTATGTGACATTTAGTCATTTTCTGCCTCTTAAATCTGAGATCGAAGCAACAAGACAGATAAATGTATCTGAATATGTGCTCCGGTTAAGATTATATTTTACTGGCTAGCATTTGGTGGAGTTTCAGTTCATTTATTCATTTATTTATATATTTGTTTGTTTATTACTATTATTTATTCATATGGAATTATATACATGTTTATTATATATATATATATATATATATATATATATATATATATATATATATATATATATATATATATACACAGAGAGAGAGAGAGAGAGAGAGTATATTACACAGTGATGCAAAGATATGAAGTTTATCTTCGAGTGGTGAATGTATATTTGGATCTATTTTTTTTAACACGAGAAGATACACTTCATATCTTCGTGCCTCTGAATAATGTTCTTTATATTATATAGACACATCCAAAAAACCCCACAAAACCCCCCACAAGTTAATCAAAATAATTTTAATTTTGAATTTTGAACCGGTTCACCATTTTGACAACACACATCTAGTCAGTGGGAAAACCCTTGGAGTGACGTCATCGGAGTGAAATATTGGGAATTATTATACATACAGGATGCTTTTCAATGGAATAAAAACATGTATTCTCTTCCCTTCTAGCAGGTTTCGTTCATTTGGTTCGATAGTGTTAGGGTTTTGCTGGGATTAGAACCTGGTTCGTTGGTGTGATAATCCAGCAAACCCCCACTAGGCCACCAGGGGGATGACTCAAATGCAGAGGCGTGAGGCGGAAGTAGAAAAAGAATCAAAAGGTTTATTTAAACTATATACACTATATACAGGGCAAAACAAAAGACAAAAAAAAACCAAAGAGTATAATCCAAAAGAAAAGCAAAGTGCAAAAATTCAAAAGCTAAGAAGATCAAAAAACACAGTACAAAGGAAACTGGAGATAAACATAACAGCACAAAGACTCCGTGACAAGAGGACTGAACTCAGGGGTATAAATAGACAAACTAATTAAGGACACAGGTGAAGATAATTAGGCAATTAACACAAACACAAGACACAGGAACAGTGGCGGCCTCTAGAGGCCAAAATAAACACGACATGAAAAGGAAATAACAGCGGCCTCTAGAGGCCAAAACAGTCCTAGTCCTAACAGGACCCCCCCCTCTAGGAGCGTCTCCTGACGTTCCCAGGGCGATCCGGATGGGCCGAATGGAAGTCCCGACATAGTTCTTTATCAAGGACATCCCGAGCAGGAACCCAGCAGCGCTCCTCAGGACCATAGCCCTCCCAGTCCACCAGATATTGCAACCCGCCGCGGACCCGGCGGGAGTCAAGCAGGCGATTCACAGTGAACACAGTCTGCCCCTGGAAGATGCGGGGGGGTGGGGGGTTCCTAGGGGCAGGGGCATACGTAGACGTCAGTACGGGCCGTAACAGGGAAACATGGAAAGTGGGGTTGATCCTCAGAGTCCGGGGCAACTGGAGCCGGTAGGAGACAGGGTTCACCCTGCGCACCACCTTGAAGGGGCCAATGTAGCGAGGAGCAAGCTTGCGGTTCTCCACCCGCAGTGGAAGGTCCTTAGTGGACAGCCAAATACGCTGCCCAGGGCGGAAAGCGTGTGCAGGTCTTCTATGGCAGTTGGCCTGAGTCTGGTTGGTTCTGGAGGTCTGTATGAGGGTCTTCCTGACCTTGCTCCAGGTCTTGCGACACCGTCTCACATATTGGTTGACCGAGGGCACCCCCGCGTCCTCCTCCTGGTCCGGGAACAGAGGTGGCTGGAACCCGAATTGGCACTGGAATGGCGACAGCTTGGTGGCCGATGACTGCAGGGTGTTGTGGGCGTACTCCGCCCATGGCAGCCAGGTGCTCCACGATGTCGGGTTATCCATAGCCAGGCCTCGCAGGGTGGTTTCCAGGTCCTGGTTGAGCCTCTCCGTCTGACCATTGGACTGTGGGTGAAACCCAGAGGAGAGGCTGGCAGTGGCTCCGATGACCTTGCAGAACCCGTGCCACACTCGGGAGGAGAACTGGGGCCCTCGGTCTGAGACGATGTCCTGTGGAAGACCAAAGACTCGGAAAACATGATTAAACAAAAGTTTCGCAGTTTCAAGAGCAGAGGGGAGTTTGCACAGTGGTATGAAGCGGCAGGCCTTGGAGAATCTGTCAACTAAGACCAAAATGACCGTGTTACCTTGTGACTCAGGGAGACCCGTGATAAAGTCGACTGCCACGTGGGACCAGGGACGCCGGGGAATGGTCAGAGGATGCAGGAGACCCTGGGGACGCTGTCGTGGGTTCTTGGTTCTGGTGCAAACCTCACAGGACAGGACAAATGACCTTACTTCCTTCTCCATGTTAGGCCACCAGAAGCGTCTTTTCAGGAAGTCCAGGGTCCTCCGAGCTCCCGGGTGGGCGGTGAGAGGGGAAGAGTGACCCCACTGGAGAACCTTGGCCCGGGCTTGATGTGGGACGTACAAGAGGCCTGGTGGCCCCGTCCCAGGACCGGGGTCCTGGCGTTGGGCTCGTCGGACAGCCTCCTCAATACCCCAGCGGACAGGGGCCACAATCCGGGACACAGGGATAATAGGCCCGACTTCATTCTCCCTGTTAGTGGCAGAGAACAGCCTGGACAGTGCGTCAGGTTTGGTGTTCTTGGAGCCGGGGCGGTATGAGAGGGTGAAGTCAAACCGACTGAAAAACAGGGCCCACCTAGCCTGTCGAGGGTTCAGTCTCTTGGCTTGCTGGAGGTACTCCAGGTTCTTGTGGTCAGTCCAAACCAGGAATGGATGTTGTGCTCCCTCCAGCCAGTGCCTCCACTCCTCAAGGGCCAGTTTGACCGCTAGCAGTTCTCGATCCCCCACATCGTACCGGGACTCAGCAGGACTCAGGCGGTGGGAGAAGTAAGCGCAGGGGTGCAGCTTTCCTTCCGAACGTTGAGAGAGCACCGCGCCGACACCACTGTCCGAGGCGTCCACCTCCACGATGAATGGTTGGGAGGTGTCCGGGAGAACCAGAATGGGTGCCGTGCAGAAGCGGTCCTTGAGGTCTTTGAATGCCTTTTCTGCCTGAGGAGACCAGCCATAAGATCCACCTGTCCCTTTGGTGAGGTCTGACATGGGTGCTGCCACAGAACTGAAGTTCCTGATGAACTTGCGGTAGAAGTTAGCGAATCCTAAGAACCGCTGAACCTCCTTAACGGACTTGGGAGTAGGCCAATCCCGGACGGCCAGGGTCTTGGCAGGGTCCATTTGGAGTTGGCCTGTCCGTACAATAAATCCCAGAAAGGAGACCTCGGGAACATGAAATTCGCATTTCTGGGCCTTGGCGAACAGATTGTTCTGTAGCAGCCTCTGGAGAACCTGGCGGACATGGTGGCGGTGCTCCTGCACGGTCTTGGAAAAGATAAGGATGTCGTCGAGGTAGACAAAAACGTATAGGTTAATCATGTCCCTTAAGACGTCGTTGATTAGGGCCTGAAAAACAGCTGGTGCGTTGGTGAGTCCGAAGGGCATCACCTGGTATTCGTAGTGCCCAGACGGGGTGTTAAAGGCAGTCTTCCACTCGTCTCCCTGTCGGATACGGATGAGGTGGTATGCGTTCCGTAGGTCCAACTTGGTGAAGACGGTGGCGCCTTGGAGCAGGTCGAAAGCTGTGGACATCAGCGGAAGGGGATATCGGTTGCGCACAGTGATCTTATTCAGGCCCCTGTAATCAATACATGGTCGGAGCCCCCCATCCTTCTTGCCGACAAAGAAGAAGCCGGCTCCAGCAGGTGAAGTGGAGGGTCGAATAAACCCAGAGACCAGGGCATCTTTGAGGTATTCCTCCATGGCCTTGCGTTCTGGCTGAGAGAGTGAAAACAGTCTGCCACGAGGAGGGGTAGTCCCAGGGAGCAAGTCGATGGCACAGTCGTAGGCCCGGTGCGGAGGAAGAACGGCGGCCCTGCTCTTGCTGAATACCTCCTTGAGATCCCAGTACTCTGTGGGAACTTGAGATAACTCGGTGAGATCAGGGGGCTCGGCAGGAGACACAGGAGAGCTAGAGAGCAGACAAGAGGCATGGCATGCAGGGCCCCATTCCACAACCTGGCTTGTTACCCAGTCTATGCGAGGGTTGTGGCGAGTAAGCCAAGGAAGGCCTAGAATAACTGGGAACTCAGGTGAAGGAATCAGGTGCAGGGATATTTCTTCCTTGTGACCTTGAGACTGGAGGAAAACTGGAGAAGTAACTTGGGTGACTCTTCCATCACCTAACGCTTGGCCATCGAGGGCAGACACAGACAGTGGGACTTCAAGAGGTGCAGTCGGAATATTGATGCTTTGGGCGAAGTGAATATCCATAAAGTTCCCAGCCGCCCCTGAGTCTATCAAAGCTTGACAAGAGTGGACAGACTCACCCCAGGAGATGGAGACCGGGATGTAGATTCCTTGGCCAGGGAGTCCGGGAGAGAGGGTAGGCCCCGTCACAACCCTCCCTCGGCTGGACGGGGCGGTCCTTTTCCCAAGAGTTCGGGACATGATGCTCGGAAGTGACCAGGCTTGCCACAGTAGATGCAGCACTTGTCCCTCCTTCTGCGCTCCCTCTCAGATGCGGAGAGGCGAGTACGACCCACTTGCATGGGTTCTGGACAGTCACTGAAGGAGGTAGATGGTCTCCAGGTAGAGGTAGGGAGGCTGGGGGGGCTCAAGGCTTGGTGGCGTTCTCTCATCCTGTTGTCCAGACGAATAGCATGTGAGATGAGGGTTTCGAGGTCACTTGGGCATCCAATAGAGGCCAGACCGTCCTTGATGGGGTCAGACAGACCATGGTGGAAGGCTGACACCAGGGCAGTCTCGTTCCATCCACTTACTGCTGCGAGTGTTCGGAACGAGATGGCGTAATCTGCGACGCTTCCTCCTTGCCGGATGGACATGAGCTTTCGGGCTGCGTCGGTACTGATGTCTGCCTGATCGAAGACCCGAAGCATCTCTTCAGAAAACAGCTGGAAATCAAAGCACTCAGGTCCCTGTCTTTGCCAGATAGCAGTAGCCCAGGCTCGCGCCTTACCAGCTAATAAGGTGATCACAAAGGCAATCTTGCGGCGATCCGTAGTGTAGGTGGTAGGCTGAAGCTCAAAGGTGAGTTGACACTGGGTAAGGAACTCTCGGCACTCACTGTGCTTGCCGTCATACCTCTGTGGTGCAGGAAGGCTGGGTTCGCGAGGTGAAGAAGGCAGCATTGCAGGAGGCACTGGAGCAGGAGTGGGAGCTGGATCAGGATGAGGAGATGCAGGCAGAGATGTCAGCTGTGCCAGGGTTTTCCCAATTTGCTGAAGCAGTTCCTCGTGGCGAGCGAGGGCCTCACGTTGGCTGGTGAGCGTACGTCCATGAGCGTCCATGGTCGCTCCGAAGCGTGTCAAAGCTGCCATAATTCCCTGAAGGTTGGCCGGGTAGACAGTTGAAGCAGCCTCTGCTGAGTCGGTCATGACGGAGTCTTTCTGTTAGGGTTTTGCTGGGATTCGAACCTGGTTCGTTGGTGTGATAATCCAGCAAACCCCCACTAGGCCACCAGGGGGATGACTCAAATGCAGAGGCGTGAGGCGGAAGTAGAAAAAGAATCAAAAGGTTTATTTAAACTATATACACTATATACAGGGCAAAACAAAAGACAAAAAAAAACCAAAGAGTATAATCCAAAAGAAAAGCAAAGTGCAAAAATTCAAAAGCTAAGAAGATCAAAAAACACAGTACAAAGGAAACTGGAGATAAACATAACAGCACAAAGACTCCGTGACAAGAGGACTGAACTCAGGGGTATAAATAGACAAACTAATTAAGGACACAGGTGAAGATAATTAGGCAATTAACACAAACACAAGACACAGGAACAGTGGCGGCCTCTAGAGGCCAAAATAAACACGACATGAAAAGGAAATAACAGCGGCCTCTAGAGGCCAAAACAGTCCTAGTCCTAACAGATAGCATGCAATATTGTTCGCATATTGCTTATCCTATGTGTATTACGTCACTCTACCCAATGGAGAAAGAGCCATTGAATATGATTTACGATATTGCATGGTTGTCAAGGCAACATGATGTCAGACGTCAGAGCTGATGTGAATATCCAATGAGAAAGTTTTCTGCTGCGCATGTGCAGAAGCATTTCTTTGTTCACCAGCGGCACCCACAGTAAACTGTCACTGTGAACTGAAAATGCCATAAGATATGTATTACACGTAAAACTTCCGCACTAGCGAAATTGTTCCATTGAATGTGTATGTATGTATTATAATAATAATAATAATAATAATAATAATAATATTGGGTGACTGTTTTTCATGGTATATCAGATATATTCCATTCAGCTAGCATGATATTGAACGAAGACTCGTTCAATATCATGCTAGCTGAATGGAATATATGTGATATACCATGAAAAACAGTCAGCCAATATTATTTAAATATGTCACTCTGATCCGCAATGTATTTCATATGACAAATGCAAGTTTTTCAACACAAGAAGATAAACTTCATGTCTTCAAGCCAATGTGTGATTTTCTTTTTATTATATAGACACATTCACAAACAAAAAGTACCCAAACTTATCAGAACAATTCACCAATTTCCTCACGAGTGAAGATATTGGAAAATATGTTACTTAATTTCCTGGATGTAGTTCACATGAAAAATACAAGTGGCATATTTCCCAGTAAAACACTTGTGTCTATATAATAAATAATTTTACTATAGTGTGCGTAGTTATGAACAAGTAAACATTAGTGAACACATGTAACAGAATACTTATGTTAACATAAAAGATTTACATAAAATTAATTTAAAGCATTCCTCAAGAATTGTGTGTTACAGTAGAGCCCCTTGTGCGAGCTCCTTTGCGCATACAGAGCAGAGCCTGTACTTCATACTTAACAGAAATGCACAGACGTGATTTTTGAAGACTTTGACTGTACAAAATTACGTACGAACGTGTACCACTACAGGGAACCTGACTGTAAGTGCAAGACAATATATCTCAAACACTTGATCTCTGGACAACAAAATTTGTATCTTTATTTAGATAAGATAGATGGATTTTTATCCAGCACTTATTTTTAATTTCCTTTTTTAAAAAATAATGTGGGATTATTTACTAACACATTTTATGGAAAATATTCACGATAATTACATATAAAACTAGTTAAAACAGTTTTATTAGTCCACTAGCTTGTTGGATCCATTGACAGTTTCTGCCACGTGTAAGAGCGATAGATGGATATAAGATATAAGATGGGTATTCTTAATTTCCCTGAGGGAACCCACCCAAAGGGATCAATAAAGTTTTATCTAATCTAATCTAATCTAATCTAATCTAATCTAATCTAATCTAATCTAATCTAATCTAATCTAATCTAATCTAATGTGCAGGAAGAGTTTTATTGAAAGCACGCTAGCAAACATCCAAAATGGAAAAAAAGGCAGAGTCGAAAAACAGACAGTGGCCAAGTGAGGCACAGACAGAATATCAGAGGTAATACAATACTCAAAGTCCAAAAACACAAACAGGGTCAAAACCAGAAAAGCAATACAAAATACAAGGCTTTCGCAAAGTCTGTGTGTTACTGAGAGTCCTTATATGTATGCGCTGTGATTGGTGAATGCTAATTAGTCCTACTGGTGTGTGCGCGCTTTACAATCTGCAGCTAGACGCTCTGAACTCCATAGCGTGTGGACGTGAAAGATGTGACCAGACAGCTATTTGACATATCGAGTTTGATATTCAATTGTAACTATATAGTAATGATGTAAAGTGAAAGAGCTGGTTCACCGGTTGTCCACCAGATACCCAGCAGAGTCACACCATAATACAGTAAATGTTGTGGTCTTGTTTCTGGCGCATGGCATGCAGTGTCAAAGAAAGGAATAAATACACTCACTGGCCACTTTATTAGATACACCTGCTGTTTTATGCAGTTATCTAATCAGCCAATCCCTTGACAGCAGCACAATGCATAAACTCATGCAGATACAAATCAATAGCTTCAGTTAATGTTCGCTTCAAACATCAGAATGGGAAAAATTGTGATCTCTGTGACTTTCACTGTGGCATGGGTGTTGGTGCTCCATGGACTGGTTTGAGTATTTCAGAAACTGCTGACTCCTGGGGTTTTCACACACACCAGTCTCTAGAGTTTACACAGAATGGTGCGAAAAACAAAAAAAAAACACTGAGTGAGCGACAGTTCTGTAGGTGGAAACATCTTGTTGATAGAGAGGTCAGAGAAAAATGGCCAGATTGGTTTGAGCTGCCAGGAAGGATATAGTACCTCATAGCAACTCTTTACAACCATGATGAGCAGAAAAGCATCTCCGCATGCAACAGCAGAAGAACATATTGGGTTCCACTCCTGCAGCCAAGAACAAGAATCTTAGAATCAAGAACAAGTTCCTATTAAAGTGGCCGGTGAGTGTATGTATTTGTTACAATGATGCATATCTCATTATTGGTATCACTATAATAAGACAATAATTTATTGATGTGAAATACATTACACTACACAATTCAATGGTTCATATGCAATAATATTATTATTATTATTATATTCAGGTTGATTTTGTGCTCTTGCAAATATTTTGCTCATATACTCATCAGGAGCTCCACTTTTAGGCAGTGCCTGAATATATATTATATATATATATATATATATATATATATATATATATATATATATATATATATATATATATATATATATATATATATACACACACACACACATGGGCACTGCCAGGGGGGGAAAGGTTAGAACAATTCTAGGGGCCCAGCACTGCCATGGGGCCCTTTAAGGGGCTGATAATATGCTTTTAATGATTTTAATAAGACTTTTGAAATAACAACAATGCAATATTCCATCTGGTAAAATGAGCTAATTGAACAAGGTTGTCTATTTCTTGAGTTCTTCAACATATTGTCATTTAACCCTCCCCCTTTTGCAAAATGGTACGGTCCAGTTGTGGTAGAAGCACGATGCGTTAAATCTGTGTGCTGATCAGTGCAACGCTACTTGCTGCTGTGTCGCGGTGCAGCAGCCAGCCAGCCAGCAGTGGAGCGCGTACAGTCTATGATCGCTAAATATGAAGAGTGGCTGTCAAAAACGCAAAGAAAGGCAGCTGAAAGCTGAGAGGGACCGGAGAGGCAGGCAACTGGTCACTCAGTTTTTCCCAGAGAAAGGTAGCTATCGCTCACATGTGTGTTCAAAATATTAGCGAATGGTAAATGAACAGTATGAACGTGGTTGGATTAGCCTATCAAGAGAACACTTTTACAGTTTGTACAGTGACATTTTTTCCATTTTAATAACTGAACTGACTTGTGTGATAAACAAAATGAAATATTACGTTATGCTGGTGCTAATAACTAGTGCTAATAACCAGTTTCATAATTAATGGGGTGCCCTAAATATGCACAGGTTCAGCCTCAGGGGGACCTCCGCCCTACCAAACCACTGAACCCCCCTTTGGAGAAGGAGGTAAGCAGCAATACAACCCATAAATGCTTTAGGATTGAAGTCTTTAATGAGCGAGTGCCATATACAGTTTGCTAGATTAAAGTGTTGCTACACACAGTACACACAGCTTTCTACCTAACACATAACAATCCATGGGATTTCCATAGGTATTTTGATGCTGGGTAGAAAACTTTTTCTATGATTTATTAGCAGTCACATCACACATTTCACTACCAATTGTCCTAGCACAAGAAGGCATGTGGCAAAATCTTGAATTTTCATTTGTGATTGTAAATGCACCAGAATTAGTCACTGACCAGTTTTCATCTAGTCCCTGGTTGGTTAATACATAAAATGTAATAACAAAGTCACAAACTCAAGGTCCATGGGCTATCGAAAGTCAAATAATGACAATAGTGCAATTGTGACGAGGGTGGGCAAAGTTGGGGGCCCAAAATTCTAATCTTTCATGGGGCCCAAAATTTCTGGCAGCGCCCCTGTTTATACACACTGAGAAGTACAACCCCGATTCCAAAAAAGTTGGGACAAAGTACAAATTGTAAATAAAAACAGAATGCAATAATTTACAAATCTCAAAAACTGATATTGTATTCACAATAGAACATAGACAACATATCAAATGTCAAAAGTGAGACATTTTGAAATTTCATGCCAAATATTGGCTCATTTGAAATTTCATCACAGCAACACATCTCAAAAAAGTTGGGACAGGGGCAATAAGAGGCTGGAAAAGTTAAAGGTACAAAAAAGGAACAGCTGGAGGACCAAATTGCAACTCATTAGGTCAATTGGCAATAGGTCATTAACATGACTGGGTATAAAAAGAGCATCTTGGAGTGGCAGCGGCTCTCAGAAGTAAAGATGGGAAGAGGATCACCAATCCCCCTAATTCTGCGCCGACAAATAGTGGAGCAATATCAGAAAGGAGTTCGACAGTGTAAAATTGCAAAGAGTTTGAACATATCATCATCTACAGTGCATAATATCATCAAAAGATTCAGAGAATCTGGAAGAATCTCTGTGCATAAGGGTCAAGGCCGGAAAACCATACTGGGTGCCCGTGATCTTCGGGCCCTTAGACGGCACTGCATCACATACAGGCATGCTTCTGTATTGGAAATCACAAAATGGGCTCAGGAATATTTCCAGAGAACATTATCTGTGAACACAATTCACCGTGCCATCCGCCGTTGCCAGCTAAAACTCTATAGTTCAAAGAAGAAGCCATATCTAAACATGATCCAGAAGTGCAGACGTCTTCTCTGGGCCAAGGCTCATTTAAAATGGACTGTGGCAAAGTGGAAAACTGTTCTGTGGTCAGACGAATCAAAATTTGAAGTTCTTTATGGAAATCAGGGACGCCGTGTCATTCGGACTAAATAGGAGAAGGACGACCCAAGTTGTTATCAGCGCTCAGTTCAGAAGCCTGCATCTCTGATGGTATGGGGTTGCATTAGTGCGTGTGGCATGGGCAGCCTGCACATCTGGAAAGACACCATCAATGCTGAAAGGTATATCCAGGTTCTAGAGCAACATATGCTCCCATCCAGACGATGTCTCTTTCAGGGAAGACCTTGCATTTTCCAACATGACAATGCCAAACCACATACTGCATCAATTACAGCATCATGGCTGCATAGAAGAAGGGTCCGGGTACTGAACTGGCCAGCCTGCAGTCCAGATCTTTCACCCATAGAAAACATTTGGCGCATCATAAAACAGAAGATACGACAAAAAAGACCTAAGACAGTTGAGCAACTAGAATCCTACATTAGACAAGAATGGGTTAACATTCCTATCCCTAAACTTGAGCAACTTGTCTCCTCAGTCCCCAGACGTTTACAGACTGTTGTAAAGAGAAAAGGGGATGTCTCACAGTGGTAAACATGGCCTTGTCCCAACTTTTTTGAGATGTGTTGTTGTCATGAAATTTAAAATCACCTAATTTTTCTCTTTAAATGATACATTTTCTCAGTTTAAACATTTAATATGTCATCTATGTTCTATTCTGAATAAAATATGGAATTTTGAAACTTCCACATCATTGCATTCCATTTTTATTTACAATTTGTACTTTGTCCCAACTTTTTTGGAATCGGGGTTGTAATTTAAACTTATGTAAGTGATATAGTTTACTGGCTGTGATGCAGTTACAGTATATATGGTTAGCTCTATAGACATACAGTGTCCATGAATATATTTTGCAGGGGTTATGAACATTTGTTCCTCGTTCTGTAGATCTGCTCAACAAGTGTTTTTTTTTTATTTGAATTATGTGCTTGAAAGTAAAGATTATTGGATGAACTGCATCAGTGGCCATTTTCTTCTTCTTTGTGTTAAAGATTAGTAGATCTACATCAGACTGAGATGGAAAAGCATTCTTTCAGCATCTCGCCCTGTGTGAGCTAGTATTGACAGCTCAGATGGGAAGCTCGCAGAGGAAATAGCCTCATTTGTTTCCTCTGGCTCAGTAATGGCAGATCACCTCTTAGGGGCAGTCAATTGACAGGCTGCAGTCTTGGTGTGCAAACATCCATGAGGATTTTATTGGCTTCCTTTTCAACTCTTTAAGCTAATGCTGTTAGCCCAATGAGCCTCAGAAGTTTTTAAGGTATTCCAGAAAAAAAAAATCATGTTCTGGCAATCCAAATATTCTTAATTGATAATAAATTGTTTGAATTGGTCAGATCTGGAGAATATAACTAATAAACAATTGTTTAGTCAAGCAACCATTTTTAACAATCCTCATGCACTGCTAATTTACATTACATTCATAATTTAGTGTGATCTCTTTTTTAGGTACATTGTGGTTTATTATGCATTTTTGTCTCTGAAATTCCTGAGAGGGGGTAAAAAAGTTCACTCGCCCTGTAATGAAGAAATGTCCAGCACAACACTGCAAGCCTTCCAGATGGCTATATAATTAGCATTTATTATTACTGTACTGCTTCTCAAAGGCCACTGCTTGTATGGCCAAGTAAACCTGCTAACCTCTTTACCTTCGAGGAAGTCCCTGAGGGCTGAATTGATGTTGATTCTTTCTTCTGACGTGGACAGGAGAATTAATTTTTCTCGTACTCAGATTTGATCTCAGAAACCTGTCAAATAAGTAAGGAATAAAGCATGATGGTGTGTGCTTTTAGAAGAAGCCAAGCCAAGCAGCCTTTATTTGTCACATGTACAGTGCCTTGCAAAAGTATTCATCCCCCTTGGTGTTTGTCCTGTTTTGTTGCATTACAAGCTGGAATTAAAATGGATTTTTTGGGGGTTAGCACCATTTGATTTACACAATATGCCTACCATTTTAAAGGTTCACATTGTTTTTTATTGTGACACAAACAATAATTAAGATGAAAAAACAGAAATTTGGAGTGTGCATAGGAATTCACCCCCCTCAAAGTCAATACTTTGTAGAGCCACCTTTTGCTACAATTACAGCTCTTGGGGTATGTCTCTATTAGCTTGGCGCATCTATCCACTGGGATTTTTGTCCATTCCTCAAGGCAAAACTGCTCCAACTCCTTCAAGTTAGATGGGTTGCGTTGGTGTACAGCAATCTTCAAGTTATGCCACAGATTCTCAATTGGATTAAGGTCTGGGCTTTGATTTGGCCATTCCAAGACATTTAAATGTTTCCCTTTAAATCACTCCAGTGTAGCTTTAGTAGTATGTTTAAGGTCCTTGTCCTGCTAGATCGTGAACCTTTGTCCCAGTCTCAAACCTCTGGCTGATTCAAACAGGTTTTCCTCCAGAATTGCCCTATATTTACTGCCATCCATCTTTCCTTCAGTCCTGACCATCTTTCCTGTCCCTGTAGATGAAAAACATCCCC
The DNA here is from genome assembly GCF_027579695.1 of Neoarius graeffei. Taxonomy (NCBI): domain Eukaryota; kingdom Metazoa; phylum Chordata; class Actinopteri; order Siluriformes; family Ariidae; genus Neoarius; species Neoarius graeffei. The sequence continues at coordinate 54,032,117 of NC_083575.1, forward strand.
ATAGCATGATCCTGCCACCACCATGCTTCATTGTAGGGATGGTGTTCTCAGGGTGTTGGGTTTGCGCCACACCTGGCATTTCCCATGATGGCCAAAAAGTTCAATTTTTGTCTCATTTGACCAGAGAATCTTCTTCCATGTGTTTGGGGAGTCTGCCACATGCTGTTGGGCAAACTCCAAATGTGATTTTTTTTAAGCAATGACTTTTTTCTGTCCACTCTTCCATAAAGCCCCACTCTCTGGAGTGTATGGCTTAAAGTATTCCTATGGACAGATACTCCCATCTCCACTGTGGATCTTTGCAGCTCCTTCAGTGTTATCTTTGGTGTCTTTGCTGCATCTCTGATTAATGCCCTCCTTGCCCGGTCTGTGAGTTTTGGTGGGCGGCCTTCTCTTGTCAGGTTTGTAGTGGTGCCATATTCTTTCCATTTTGCTATAATGGATTTAATGGTGCTCCCTGGGATATTCAAAGTTTGGGATATTTTTTATAACCCAACCCTGATCTATACTTCTCCACAACTTTGCCTCTGACCTGTTCGGAGTGCTCCTTGGTTTTCATGTTGCTTGCTTAGTAGTGTTGCAGAGTCAGGGTCCTTCCAGAACAGGTTGCTTGATACAGACATCATGTGCCAGATCATGTGACACTTTGATTGCACATAGATGGATCTTAATCAACTAATTATGTGACTTATGAAGTGAATTTGTTGGACCAGCTCTTATTTAGGGGTTTCATACGAAAGGGGGTGAATATCTATGCACACTCTAGATTTCTGTTTTTTTATCTTAATTATTGTTTGTGTCACAATAAAACAACAATTTGCACCTTTAAAGTGGTAGGCATGTTGTGTAAATCAAATGGTGCTAACCCTCCAAAAATCCATTTTAATTCCAGCTTGTAATGCAACAAAACAGGACAAACACCAAGGGGGATGAATACTTTTGTAAGGCACTGTACACTCAAGCACACAATGAAATTGAACATCTGCATTTAACTCATCTGAAGTAGTGACCACACACACATGCACACACACAAGTGAGCAATGAGCATACACACATACCTAGAGCAGTGGGCAGCTATGCTACAGCACCCAGGGAGCAGTTGTAGGTTAGGTGCTTAAGGGCACTTCAGCCCAACCTCAGCCCAAGGTCGCCCCATGTTAACCTAACCGCATGTCTTTGAACTGTGGGGGAAACCGGAGCACCCGGAGGGAACCCACACAAACACAGGGAGAACATGCAAATTCCACACAGAAAGGCCCCTGTCAGCTGCTGGGCTTGAACCCAGAACCTTCTTGCTATGAGGCAACAGTGCTAACCATTACACCACCATGCTGGCCCACGGAAACTTTTATAGGAAACTAATCAATGATGAGGTGGTGTAATGTGACTGCATACAAAGTTGATTCTTTTTCTATAACAGCATATCCTGAATTGTTTTATTACTCCTACACTATAGCAATTTGTAAATGATTACATTACGTTTAACTGTTACAAATTGTTACAAAGCCAAAACACATGATAAATAAACCTCTCTTTATGGAAAACTTCACCATATTAATGATTAAACATATTTTCTTTGGAAAATCATCTCTTTATGATTATTGTTACACTTAGTGAATGCAGAGTGTCTGCCATACAAGTTCATGTGAATGAACTGTTAGTGTAGAAGTGATAATGTGTTAGAAGAGTTCATGAATATAAACCTGTGATTTGAATTACAGATGGAAGCACGGTCATTTTCATGCTGCTATTGAAAATTAATCTCTTTCTGACCAATCGGATTTGAGAATTTTGTAACACTGTGGTGGCAGCACGGTGGTGTAGTGGTTAACTCTGTTGCCTCCCAGCAAGAAGGTTCTGGGTTCGAGCCCAGTGGCCAATGGGGGCCTTTCTGTGTGGAGTTTTCATGTTCTCCCTGTGTCTGTGTGAGTTTCCTCCGGGTGCTCCGGTTTCCCCTACAGTCCAAAGACATGCAGGTTAGGTTAATTGGTGGCTCTAAATTGACCGTAGGCGTGAATGTAAGTGTGAATGGTTGTTTGTGTCTATGTGTCAGCCCTGTGATGACCTGGCGACTTGTCCAGGGTGTACCCTGCCTCTCGCCCATAGTCAGCTGGGATAGGCTCCAGCTTGCCTGCGACCCTGTACAGGATAAGCAGCTACAGATAATGGATGGATGGATGGTAACACTGTGGCATAAAGAAGCATGATGTAAAATATAATGCACATTTTCAATGCTCAATTATTTTGTTATGCTGTTACATTATCTTGCTGTAGTTCTGAACCTCTCTCTCTTATAAATGTACAGAAGATTCATGTAGCATATATGAGCACAGCCAATAGCATTATGTGATAGACCACCACAGAATCTGGAAACTATGCTGTTTGCTTCACAGACATGGTTGTGGCAGTAGTGGTTAGGTCATTCCATGAGCATGTCAGCTTTCATGCCTGACTAGCTTCGTTGCTGGGCCAGGGTGCAGGGGGTAGGAGTATGCCTGTAATTTTCTCCACTTAGAAATGAATTCCATCTAATCTCATTTCACCATGTCAAATGTCTCAGTGACATGCTGTTTTCCTTGGTATTTAGTTATGCTGCAGCAGTCAACTGGCTTGCAAAGCAGTCTGACACCCTCTGGTTATTAAAAACTGTTTGGTCTTTGCAGTTCTGCATGATGTGGGTTAAATGCAGAGCAATAGACAGACTAAATAAAGCCTTCTGTCAGGTCATAATCTCAGGAATGAATCACTTGAAGCTTTCTTCTGTTTCAGTGGCCTGCACTAGGAATCCAGTCAAAATACAAAATATAAAATAAAACTTGGCAAGTACTTTGACTTTCCTGGGCTTCCATTTTGCCAACATTGCTTAGTTTGCAAAATGTTTATAGACATTTTATATATATATTCATTTCTTATTTGTACTGCTCAGCACATGCACAAATCTGGTGTAATATCTCTGCAAATTGGTGCTAAATGGATCAATTATTATATTAGTATGCATAGCTATGTCATGTAACCAGGTAATACAACTTACTGTAATTTCCAAAAACAAAACAAAACAAGAAGAAGCCTTTATTTGCCACATGCACACTCAAGCACAGTGAAATTCATCCTCTGCATTTAACCCATCTGAAGTAGTGAACACACGCATGCACACATACACACAAGTGAGTAATTAGCACACACACACATACCCAGAGTAGTGGGCAGCCATGCTACAGCACCCAGGGAGCAGTTGGGGGTTTGGTGCCTTGCTCAAGGGCACTTTAGCCCAAGCTCGCCCCATGTTAACCTAACCGCATATCTTTGGACTGTGGGGAAAACCGGAGCACCCGGAGGAAACCCACACAGACATGGGAAGAACATGCAAACTCCACACAGAAAGGCCCCCGTTTGCCACTGGGCTCGAACCCAGAACCTTCTTGCTGTGAGGCGACAGTGCTAACCACGATGCCACCATGTTCATTACTGATATTTGTACCTTGATGGGAACAAAGTGCCACCATGGATATTGTTGCCTTAGGAAAGCCAAAAAACTCAAATGGAATTAATGTGTGGTCTGAGGTATTTTTAATAAACATATACTGTATTTAATAATAATTTTAAAAACATAATGCAAAATATGGATATTTTGAGGAAAACATCTTACATGTTATTTATCTGTACGTAATGAGAACACACACACACACATCTCTTACCTTGCATTAAAGATGTATATTTAAGAGATTGAGTTGCAGACTTTGAGGTGTTTAGTTGTGGTAATGTATTATTTTGTTCAAGTAATGATCAGGTAGTGTTAGATGAATGCGAGGTGTTCAGCTCCATTACTGGCTGCACATCAGAAAGGCATTATTACATTATCGCTGCTCCTTAGTAGGAGATTGGCTGTGTGACCAGGTTCTGAATACACTCATAGCACTCAGGCTGGCATAAATTGTAGACTGGCTCATTGCGTCCAATGATAAAAGTAAGAATTGCCAGGAAAAGGAACCCAGACTTATGTCGCTGTTCAGCTGTTTGTCAACAGCCGTTGTTAGTATGTTGATGGAAGGAATACAAAACAGGGGAACAGATGCATATATTTTGTGATACTTTTTTTATTAGTATTATTATTCTGAGTGCCACAGATCCTCTCCTCTACAGTGAGTATGCTCTTTTATTTTACTTTGTGTATGCTACCATAGCCAAAGACCTTTAGAGAAGGTCCAAACAAGTAAAATGTCAGACTAACTCTTACAGAAAACTTAACTTGAGAATAATCGCATGATTCAGACACATTTTAGACATTTTGACTTCTTATGTTCAACACATTTTTGACACATGAATGCTTCATGTATTCTGCATGTGTTGTTTTTTTTCACATGTGAAATGTTTATTTTTGGTGGTTAATGTTTATGATTTGATGACATTATTAGTGTATTTTCACATATTGATTTTTCATAAATAAGGTTTTACTTTTCATGTGTTTACACTTATTATTAAAATGATGTCACATGAAGTTATTTGAATTCACAGGTGCAATTTCAGGGTACAAGATGGTGAAATGCACCTTCACAAGTTTGTTCACGCAATCACATGTGAAATGTATGTGATTTTTCTGTAAGGCAGTGGCTGTGTATTGTGTATTGTGTAATGCAATCTGTATATTGTTTGAACAAGCGATAGCTAGAATCTTGATATTTTAACTTTCTAAATCCAATAGATTGCAATTTTCCTTCTCTGAATGTGAGTTGACAAATAAGAATAATGAACATTGTTCAATCAAATTCAAATGCATGAATGTTTTAAAGAGCTTGGGGTCTGGGGATCAGTATGCTTGGTTGTTCTTTACTAGGCCCCGCAGTGTCTTCAAGCAATCATGAGGTAGATTATGAGTCTAGTTCATTTTCATTTGTTGACAGATGGCACAATAATTATTGACAACATTGAAACTGATGATTAAATTCCGTGTTTCCCAGCTACAGACCCTTCCTGCATGATTTTGTGCTATTAAACCTGACTTTATTTGGTATTCCTGACACCTGTTTGAGGTTCAGTGTGAAAATAAGGACACGTGTCTTAGTTCCACTGTGTGTGCACTCTTACCTATGTGTAAGAAAAGGATTGTAATTTTCTGATGAGCTAAATTGAACAATGCTTATTTACAGTATCTGTTTACCAAAAGAAAAAAGAAAAATAATTTTTATTACTGTTCTCTTTGAAGATGAAGTGTGTATAATGCAAAGAAATCAAGGCTGCCGATTAATGATTTTTATTTTCGTGGTCACATTATTAGTTTGACCAGAAGTGTTTGATTTTTGCTCTTACACACAGCAAAGGTACACTACCTGGCGATAGTTTTAAGCTGCGATGTTAAGCTCACTGAATTCCAGTGATTGAATAGATAGTACACTCTCTGTTTACACTTTACATTTTTACATCTTTCACGTCACTGAGTGAGACCAGGAAGATAAACAGTGTCCTGTTGAATGAATCAGACAGCATCTTATATATTCATTTCCTCCTCTTTGTACCTTTAAGCTTATTTTCACAGAGGATAAAAAGGAGAGAAGTGTCTATGTCAGATAGGATTTAAGGTAGGATTTAAAGCCCAAGTAACCAAAGCACTATTGTCATTTACACAGCCTGGGCCCCTAACCCTATCCTCACTCATATGGTGGAGCCCTATGAATTTGTGACTCCCTGGAATAATAAGACTTAATAGCAACAAAATGACTCCTTTTTTCTATCCTGTTGTTATGCTAAAAACAGCTAACCCTAAGTGACCACTGCTCTGCATATGAGGCTGGCTTGTTTGCCTTGCTTTTGGTGGGCTGCAAGTTGGAGTTCCTTCTGTTCCCCATATGGCAGCATTGTCTTGGTAATGTGCTACAATGCCCCCCCTCAGAGCGTGCCGCAGGCCCTGCTGCTAGAGGATAAACTATTGGTTTCACTTTTTTTTCTGTGAGAGCCCCTGGAGGCAGGCCTACAGCCTGAGGGACATGCTGCACTCCGAGCTGGGGGGCTCTCAGCGCGTGGCATCCACCCTCCCCAAAAACCCCACAGCCACTGACTCAAAGGGCTCAGAGCTGACATGAAAAAAGAGAGGAAAAGAAAAGATGCAAAGAAATAATGCAAAGCCCCAAGGGGTGTTGAAAAGGAAAGCCACTATGTCTGAGTACCCAGTGCTGAGACTGCAATATACCGGCCTGTGAGACAGAATGTACTTGCACAATTACTCTGCATTCTGATTATCAGAACTTTTCTCTGAAGATGTCTGCATGTAGTTGGAGTGAAATTCACATCAACAAAGACAAACCAGTCTTTAGGTTTCCTAACTTTATCATCACATAATCTCAGTTGATTTGATTCATAATTAGTGGCACATGAGAATGGTATAATGTGTTTTCATTGAAATTCGGACGATCAATACAGATTTTCAAATGTATTCATTATTGGTTGAAATCTGAAATTCGCAACCTTGGGGCGTGATCATAGAGAAGAGAAGACGTCTGCTTTCTGACTAATGGGACTTGCTAAAATAATTAGAAGGGATTCGTAAAGAAGTCCATTACTTTATGTAAATGTATAGTCAGAAAGAAATGTGCTGCGCTTGCAAATATGCACATGATATCTCTGTGGCTGCTTTTAATTACCTTCATTGTCCTGCCTGAGAGATTATATGATTTATAATCTGTCATTAAATGGATGGTGCTGTTTCCTTTCTTTATTTGTTAAAGTTGCATTGTCCTCTAATACGATCTGTTTGCATAGCCGCCACATAGGCCAACATTAATGAAGAAATTAATTGTTAGACAACATCAAACTTGTCAGCTCTGGAAACGTAGGAGTCAATTTGATAATGTGAAGTAAATGGCAGGACCTAGTTCCACCTTTCATGCATGTTATTACTCAGTTCAAGAACATTAGATGCAATTTATGTACATCTAGGACTCATTCTTTACATGCAAATAAGCCTTTAAATTAAATCTTTCTTTATTAAGCTGTATGGCCTAAACAATTCTGATAACTCATGCAAGAAAAAAAACCTCTAGAATAAAATTTAAATTCAGTGCCGCATGATTATGATTTGATTTTTATGTTGAATTTTCCTTTGGGCTCATTATCACAAATTTTAACAATATCTGATTTTTTTCTCAAGGGAAATTTTTAACGTAGCATATTTCTGACCCAAAGGATATTCTTGGTTGTTTTGAAGTGTGTTATACACTTCTTTCCATATATGGCAATATCATAATATTTAGTACAATGCTGCTTTTCATAAAACAAAATAGTGTTTAGATTATTAATACATTTTTGGTTAGCGAGAATCATTTTATTTAAAAAATTCCTATTTATTAGAATCACTGTTTTGGAAGAATACCTCTATCTCATTTGTCCCACATGTGGTGTGCTGTCTTTCTGTTCCCGCCTCTGTTTCTGAGCCAGTTTCTTAATCCTACACACTGGGTCCATTTGAATGTGTGTGTGCGAAATGCCTCAAAGGGGTTAGAGAGACCTTTGCCTAACTAATCACTCAAAGCTGCTGAGTGATGACACATTTGTTTAAAAAACTGTAACGCAAGTAACACACTTCAGATAGAATTATGAATCAGCGTTTATGCAAAAAATATCATGATTGCTTAAAAAAAAGTAGCATTGGTCCATAGTGCACAGGAGAAGAGTCCTTTTTTTTCTTTTCTCCTGTTCCACTCCTCTCCCTTTGGGATTATTTCCACAATGCAACTTGTGAATGTGGGTTGTTTAAAAAAGTAACAAAGCCACTCTGTTGAGGAAGGATGAAAGGTTTGTGAGAACACTGGGGTTATCTGCTCAATAAATATGATGCTTCTTCATACTACAGCTCTTTGTCACCGACAAAGCCCAAGCAGCTGCTAGATGAAACACATACACAACAGCAGAGGACAAGAGACATTTTCAGCTTGGCTGCTCAGACACTAGCCTTTGAGCTGGCTCTGGGAGAGCTGTTTGTTTGACCCAAAGGAGTGGGAATTGACAGAGGAAGCCTGCAGCCCTTTCTCAGTGATGACTACGACTGAGAATGACTTTACACAGCCTTGGCTGAAGTGCTGTTTGTGCTGATCGCAGCTCACATTGCACCTGCTCTGTTTGCTTTGCGCTTAAATCCAGAGGATGTTTGTTACTGATCTCCATTCCAACAACTTGGGGCATTCAGATATTTGTTGCCTCTCAGAAACAGAATAACTGTTTCTGTTCCTATGAAAAAAAAAGTTATTTTCACCTCAGCCCTTTACTACTTGTTGTTTTATGAATGCATTATTTATTAAATTTTATAATTATATTTGCACATATAATTATATTGCTGTATTTAGTAATTATTTAATGTTGGTTCTCTGTACCTCATCGGTTGGTACCGACACTACAATCAGCTGTCACTGATTTATGATATGGATGAGTCACAAATTGACTTGTTGGCAAAAATGTAAATGGGCATGGCTGTTTGATGGAGATGCTCATTTCCTAATATGAATGTTTTAAATGATCTTGAGACTCATGGCATAGTCGCATAGGCATGTTTCCCTTTTCCTCTTTTTTTTTATTTGCATGATTATGCACATAATCAGCCAATTTGTTTTGCAAACAGAAACATTTTCCTTGGATAGAGTTGTGGTGAATGGATTTGATTAAGAAGATTCATTCCTGTAAGTAAACCTATGAAATTAGCCAAGGAACGAGCGACGTTAACAATGGCACACAGCAAAGTTATTTATAATCAGAGCTGTTTGACAGCACATAGATCACCGTATAGGTGGAAAGAAAGTAAGAGACGGAAGAATCACAGCTCCACAAAATGATCAAATAGAATTCATTTATCACAGCAACTGTGTGGGGCTTTTCTTCAGATCACAGTCAATTACACTGACTGAAGTGTACTTGGAATGTTAAGAATGCAGCTGAGTGAAATATTCAAACAAAATCATTTTAGTTCACATATAAAACCTTTTCAGTGTTACAGTAGGGATGTGATATTCAGATCTTCCCTGGTACTGTTTTAATATGTACTGTGTGGCGCAGTATACATTATAATCTCTGTTAAATCCTCATTTTACCAAAGAGTTGCTTCATTTAAGCTTCATTCTTAATCTTGCAGATCAGCACAAATTAAATCATTTCTTGAGACGTGTTCTCATCACCCAAGTCAAATATTGAAGCATAGGCAGCAGTTTTCAGCATCACTGCATACACACTGTAGGTTGCTCTCTCTCTCTCTCTCTCTCTCTCTCTCTCTCTCTCTCTCTGTCAGAGTATGTACTTACCACTATATGGTTTTCGTTTACAACTCTATGCCAGCAGACCTTTCAGACATAAAAATCATCTACCAACTCAGAATCAATGGCTCCTGTCTTCTAATAGCATGGTGTTAAATTGCTACCTATTAAACAAAGGATATATACAATATAAAGTCATATGTGGTGCAAACACACAGACATGTGGGTTGTTTTGAGACAGACTGCTCACTGTTATAGTGAGGACACCTACTGGAGGAGGCCAGCGTGTAACTAGTCTGCTGCAGTTTGCTCATTCTAAGAGCTGGTACTTTGCTTTTGAGTGTCAGTAGCCCTTTGTGACTTTAAATCTACTGGCAAGTTCATTGTCTTGGACTGCAATCAGTGAAACGGGAACAGCTGTAAATATGAATGCAACATTAATACACACAGGAACACTTCTTTTTATTATGTGGGTTTTAAATGTTCAAGTCAAGCAAAGTAGGCTTTATTGTCATTCCTCTCATCACAGATAAGATACAATGTTAGGAACGAAATATAATTCCTCCACAATCACGATGCTATACTTAAGGTATGTAATGTATATGTATTTATAATGTGCAATATAAAGTGCAATATCTTTCCTGCTTCCCCCCCCCCCACACACACACACTTACCCTAACCCCACTTCCTCCCCTTTCTCCCCTCCCCCTTCCTCTCTTCCCCATATCTTATTCTTTTATATTTGTATATGTAAATACTTAATTTATTTTAATTTATCTAGAAGTTTTTCTCTATTTCTTTTCTCTCTTTATCTGTAATGATGCTGCTGGAATCTTAATTTCCCTGAGGGAACCCTCCCAAAGGGATCAATAAAGTTTTATCTAATCTAATCTAATCTAATCTAATCTAATCTAATCTAATCTAATCTAATCTAATCTAATCTAATCTAATCTAAGGTGAAATGTCATGCAAGACAGGAAGTAACACAATGACAGACAATGTTTATGAGATAATATGTTGCATTATATGTAATCACAATATTAAACATGCCCATGCATTATTATTATTATTATTATTATTATTATTATTATTATTATTATTATACAATTTAAATTGGAACATTCCAGCCTGTTTCTCAGAAATATGATACTTAATACTGACCAAAAACATTCAATAATACAGAAAGTTACTGTGGCCCGGTGCGCTGAGGTATTTTTGCAGTTATCCCCTTACAACAGGATTTCCTTTCAAACTTCATGCAAAATGAATTAAGGGGTATGTATGAGCGAAACCTTAGTCCTCTGGGAGGGAATTTATTTAGCTGTACTTAAGAAGCAGCACATGTAATTTATAAGCTGCTAATTTTTTGTAATTAAATACTACTTGAATATTTAACACCTTTGTGTGGGTTTCTATCAAAATGCATTCAATGCTTTTTGCACTATCAAGTGACTACTGTTTCACAAAATGAGATAATAACTGAAAATCAAAGCATCTCAGGCCCTCCATTCCATAATTTATTTGCATAATTAGCTCTTAATTTTAATTCCCTATGCAAATATATGCCTCTTTTTAAATTGCATTTAAATGTGAACTGAACCCACTGTCAGGGCTAATGTGAATGCATTGTTAAAACCTGATGAGAAATGATACAGAAAGAAAGACCATATGATGGGATGTAGAGTGCAGATTGTTTTCTTGGACAATGCATTTGGGGCTCAGTAATCTGTTAATATTTAGAGCTGCAGATTTTTAACGATTGTTAAAGAAAGACTTTATGACATGTTCATTGACACTCAGCATATTTCTGGTGTTTATTTTTAACCATGATATGTCATTCTGTTTTTTTTTTTTTTTTGCATGACGTTTTGAATCTAATTCTATCACTACCTAAGTAAATCTTTTCAATACATATGAGTTGTTTTTATAATGTCGAGAGTTGATTTGTGTTGCTTAAAAGAATTATGCTGTATCCATTTCTGTTTGGATGCTATTTTCCAGGGAAGGGAGTGTTTCCTCTTATTTCAGTAGGAAAAGGGAGGCATGCTTTGAAGACACTTATTGCCTTCTATTATCCTAAGATATCAAGTGATAGAGAAGCAGGCTTATTTTGAGAGGCTGAGTCCATGGTCCAGCGCAATAGTGGCCTTTGTGGAAGAGGGAACTCAAACCCTTGGCCAGGACAAAGTGAGGGGAAATTGACCTGCTTGATCCCTTCTGGTGGGACTGCCTGGCTCTCTTTCATCTCCTTCTGAGATCCGTGCCCTTGCTATAGCACTTAAATAAACAAAATTATGTCCTTGTTAATAGACACTTTCAAAAAAGACTCTAGCTAAGTTCCATATTGTGACATGGTACGTTATCAAGCTTTGCCAATTACTGAGAAATCGTTGGTTACTGGCCCAGTGTCTGCTTCGTGCCAAATGTCTTTCTGTAGTGTCATAATGGACTTATTCAATCAGGTCTTTAGTTATAACGGTGTTATTGCAAGGTAGCAGTGAGAGGTGCAGACAACAGAAGCAGAATAGAAACATGAGACTGACAGGCCTTTAGGCCAGGGAAATAGCCAAAAGGGACAAATTAGCTCTAAACAATAGGGGATCTCTTCCACAGGGGGATAATTAAATGTTTCTTCATCAAAGCCAAGACAGTTTTCAAGCTGCTCATTTTGTAATCCTATCACGTTTGCCCCTGAGATATGCATTTTGGATATTTCCCCCACTTTCTTTGGGTTCATCACTATCACCATTGAGGGAGATTCTATTTAATATCACTGTTGGGGGTGTTAATTATACACACGGCTCAGGCCAGTCTGTCTGCTGCAAATAGAGGCCCTGTGTGATGTCTGTGGAGTTTCTGCCCTGTGGATCAGCACAGACAAAAACCTTTCTCAGGAAGAGTTTAACTGCTAAAGATCCATAAATTTACAACTTCATAATTTTCATAAAATGAAATAAGTGCATAAATACATATATAAACATATATGACATATCCATGACATATCTGTTATGCTTACAGAATTGTTGAATCATTAAATAACTCCCTATTCCAAAAGAGTAATTCTGCAGAGCACTACTGAATTTAACAAATGTAATGCATGTCTTTGAGGCTCCTTCCACATTTCCTCCTGGTCTCTGTGTCTTAGCCGGTCCCATCTGCAGCATGTGACAGGGACATTCTGTGCCTGCTCTTTCTCTATGGCCACTGAGCTGTGGATTACATGGTTTGTTGTAGGCTGAGGATCAGAAGGAGGAAGCTGAATAATGTTGCCCCATTCTTTGAGGGAGGGCCACGGTCGGCCGACTTCAGAATGGCTTTAACAGGATATCTCAGAGGAAACGATGGCTTTTGTCCAGTGCCTCCCAAAAAAGGTTATGTCAAAAGAGTTGGGGGTCGCTTTTTAAACAGGCGTTGGAATTCTGCTTAAAGCTGTGCCCACTGTGTTGCCTATCTAACCTTGTGACACCATCAAACAGCATGCTGTGGTGTTTCATGGCTTGAATACTTCCCAGTGCAACACCAAGTCATGTCACTGTGAGCTGCCATGTCTGGCTATCCTCTGTGTGGATATGTTTAAGAAACAAAATTCAATAAGTAACCAAATATATTTGCATCACACTTTCTTTAGTAGAGAGGCATGCTAGGGTTTTTTTTTTTTGCATTGATTAACTGGATTTTGATTTGAGAATGTCTTGATGTAAAGGATTAACAGAGATGATCAGTTATGGCGCATAAGCTAAAGTGAATATGCACAATATTCAGTGCTCTAAGTAAAATGAATAATCAAGCTCTGCCTCACTTTAACCCCATCTGTCCTGGCTCCATACGTACACATTTACACAAAATAGCACATTAACAATTCTATGAATTAGCATTTTGTCTAGCGTTACAAAGCCAATATGTTTTGAAGTGTAAAGCCATACTGAAACAAGTTGGTTGTCAAGTGTTGCCTGAGGCTTAGAGGCAGCCTCCAGGGACCGTGCTGGGCTCAGGGGTCTGTTTGCTCATCCCTCTTCAGCTCTCAGTGGCTGTCACCACTCAAATCATTTAAATGGCTATTTCATTTACAGGCACAGTGGCCTGTCTCACATGGAGTGGATAAGCCAGGCAGTGGACTTGTTTATGGGAAGCATGAACATTAGGGTGCCCAGTGGATATAGTGGAGGACGCCCAAAAATTAGATGCTGAGTGTTGGAATTTTGTAGAATAACAGAAATGACAATGGTAGTACAAACATACTGTTAATAGTAATCTACATTTTTTCACATTTCATCTCTTTCAGTATGGTGTTTGTTCATTGAAGAAGTTTTCTTTTTTTTTTTTCCTTTTGAAGCAACACTTCTCTCTGCTTTTTGGGAAATATCATGACACTGACAAATGGCAGACACCTAAACCTTTTTTAATACACTGAATTAAAAATATATGTCTAAACTTAGTGTTGACTTTGCATGGTGTCATGTTATTTTAAAAAAAACAACCCTGTAAACAGATTGACAGTTGAAAACAAATTGTATTTATGAAAATCTCTCTGATAAATGCAGCCAGGCTTTCTGTTTCTACTGCTGCAGCTCTGTGGACTCTTATGAAAGTATTTTTAGTTGAAAGTGATATCAGGGAGTGTATGAGGTGCCAAAATTTGTAAAAAGTGGCTGTATAATGGACCTGTCAGGCCTGATGGATTTGCAGCAGAGCTGGGGTATGGCACTCTAAACCCAAGATAATCAAACCCAGCTTGTATGTAAACAGGAGCTCTCTTTCCATTCACAGCCCAGTCAGATTCTAGATCAATAAGACATTCATCCCTCAGTAAGCAGTGAGGCAAAATGTATAATGGCTAGTGAGTGCCTGAATCAGTAGCTCATGAGGGGTCCTTGTGGGGAGCGTGTTTTTCCAGAGCAGTTTGGTGGAATGTAATCAATGACACAATGCACCTCAGCTCATTGATGATAGCCTATCATTACAGATTACTCTCAGTGAGTAATGAGACCCCACTGGACAAGATAATGAGATTCAATAACAAGTCAAATGCGCACACTAAAAATAATAAATAAATAAATAAATAAATAAATAAATAAATAAACTGCCATACCTGACCAATTACCAACAGCCAAAAAGCATCTCTCATCAAGGTCTGCTCCAAGCATTGCCATTTCATGCAGGATTAGTCATGTATTAATAAATAGGTTAGGATAGAGTTTGGATAATGCATCTCTGGACTCCATAAATCTATTCGAAACCACGTACACATGCTCTTAGTATGCTGAATATTTTAATCTAATCTAGAGCTTAATTTACATTGTTGCCACAAAAACATCCCTCTGATGCCAATTAATTAGATCGCTATAAATATTTTAATGGGTGTAGATACAAAGGCGACTCCACACAGATAGGATTAACAACAGAGCAGGCTGTATTAATAATGTAGCAACATTATATTTTTCCTCAGCATTGACAGCAGGATGGAGCATTCACAGGTTCTTCTTTAGTGAAGGAATGATACAGTATATGCTCTATTTATATTTCTGTTGGCATTCTTCTCATACTGTAGTAGCCACGACTTGTTCACAGTCGACATTGTCTTTTATATTTTGTGAGTAATCAACCATGGTTAATTTTTGCCTTGTATTTAGTGTGATACTTTGTTTTCTGTACTCGAAATACTGTGTTGTAATTAATCTATTATATGCAATTAACAGGACCATTCAGAAGTACATTAACACTGTAACTAGCTTTGTGTTTCACAAATCTGTGATTGTGGTCTAGGATTGTTTCTAGTTCTATAAATTAATCAGGCTTTGTTGAGATTATTAAGGCTAATTCATGCCGCCACTCTGCTCAGCCACTGTACAGCTTCTTTGACACAAACATTAGGATACGCATTGGTGCATTGGTTAGTGATAAAAAGAAGCCTATTATCATAATTATTAGCATTTTTTTGGCACCCTTGTGAAAAGGCCATTAACAATGTGCATGTGTGTAAGTGGCAGAAATTGTTCTAACCACAGACCCGGCAGGGAGCCCTCTCTTTCTACTCTAATTCACATCAGAGTCAAATCAGCATGTTAAGAGCCCATCAGTAGCATCAGTGCTGTGTGTCCCATTCTGCTTGCTACCCCTGAAAAAGACTTCCATCATTAATCACCATTATTGTTATTTTGATTGGGATTAGATGACTAAATGCAGACATTAGGGAAAGTAGTGCCGGAATCACAGGACCTCTGATTTGGTGGGTCTGATGGTTTCTGTTGTCCTCTGTGTTTTAAGAAACACAGATGATATATTTTCCAGGTTAATCTCTACTATATGAGTATGCTTCAGAAATGGAGGTGAAATTTTACATCGAATTTTAAAGGCTGCAACTCACCAGTCAGATTAATACCTGGAATTTACATTTGACCTCATCAAACATATTTATTATGCATTTATTAACTGTCCAATCATAAAATTCTCCATTATGTCATTGTCAGAATATATTTAAGGACAAATATCCAATTCCCGTAAGCTCTGTCTGTAGGCACAGGAACAATATTCGCGATCTCATCTTGTCTCTACTTGAAATTCACTTGTGCAGATTGAATTTAATGATTTATTGTGGTTGATTTCACTCACTGCTTAGATAGCTACTGTTTAATATGTATTTATGCAATTAATCAAAACATTCTTGCCAAATCAGTGATCACTCTGGTGTCAGTGCCAAAAATTCTACACCTGCTACAGCATCTAACTATGTATTATACAAATGACAGTAGAGCAATTATTTATTCTGGCATATCAGAGTTTCACTTGACATAGTAAATCTGCAAGATTAATCTTCAGTGAGCACCATCAATAATTATTGAATTGCAAACATAATATTGTGCATATGACCCAATTTCACCACAATCATGTGTATGGATACTTGTGCTTTGTTTGTTTGTTATAGAATATGAAGCAACTTCACATTTCACATTGTTTACAGTACAATGTAGAATTTGTGCACTTCTGAGAGAGGATATATAAAAGTTTAATGGTGAAACTTAGACTCATGTCTGAATCATCTGGCAAAAATAACATTACACAGTCTTGTGTTATTTGTGGACTTGGTTGTTTCCATCAGCACGGTTCAATAGGAAAGCTGTAAAGCACTTTCAGATAGCCATAAACACATTTGATGAAAACAAATTAGGACAGGGAAAAATAACTGACGGAGACATTATAGGCTGCAGTGGAAAAGCATTAGGGAAAGAATTTGATGTTGCAAATAAATGTAAATGTAACAAATGAGGACTTGTTTCATATAAACTCCTGAATCATCAATGCACATAGATCATTTAAATTTCTTTAAGTTTCTCTTCTATTTAATGTAGAGCATTTATTGAAGTAAGGCATGAACCTGTTGATGCCTAGGTTGATGCTCCAACCGTCTGTAGTAATAAATTGTCACTCCAGTAAAATCACAGATCACCATAATCTTTTGACAACATTAGTTGAAAGTTTGGCTGATTTGTTGCCGGCCTGCTGTACTATTCTTGTTAATGAATTTTTAATATCCTTAATGACAGCAGAGGAACTGTGTAATTAAAAGAGCAAGCTAGGAAAAATGCTGACTTAAACTCTTTATGAAGACCATTTTAATGTTAGTTTAATTGGAATTAACACATTATCTTAATGAACAGATTGCCTTCAAGGAGGTTATTTCCCTTAGCAAGCTCAAACTAGCTTCCATGCAATTTGATGGATTTCTTTTTTAGCCCATGTCCTCTCTGGCTCGAGTTATAGGCTGCTGAATAAAGCCCTCCCTAAGTGTACACTACCATTACAATTCTACATTCTAAAGCATCCATATGATTTTTTTTTTTACCATTGTCTATACATAACACATATATTGCGCAAATGGGACTACAATGCACTGTATATCATATGAAATATATGCAAAAGATTAACCAAAATCAAGGTCCAATCAAACAGCCCATCATGTAACCTTGACATAGTTGACTCCTGAGCAACTGTCCTGTCTTTGTCACAAATGTATATGCAGAGGAAAGAAGGTACGGAGGGGGCCGGCTGTTTTTATGCACTGAAGCTTTGGGCAGTTGAGTTTAATTTGGGATTTACAAGTGACATTGTGCCCCCACACCCGTCCTCTTACTCTCTGGGGTTTATGGAGTGAGACAGAGGGTCTTCTCCTCGTGATTAGACAGCCTGTGACTGGCCATGCACAAAGTATTATGGTCCTTCTGCATTATGTATCGAAGTACACACAAACCCACCCCTCCTTCCCCCTTTGTCATCCCTTGCAACCCTTACACACTCAAAGGTCAAGGTTCTCAGAATACACAAAAGCAAATTAAGACATGTAACATGATGTTCCACTTGAAGCCAAATAAACCCTGTTTCTTTTGAGTTAAATAATATAGGAAAATACAATTTTGTGCTATAAAGACCTAATTGCATTTGGAAATGGTGGTAACAGTGCTGGTGTTGGTGGTGGCAGCAGGGGGGAGTGATGTATGAACTGCAAGCAACCGCATGTCAACTGCAAAGCTTATCTTCCAGAAGCTGTTTCCCTTAAGCCCCAGCATTAATACACTGATAGCCAAAGGAATAGCCAAGCATAAAATGAATGTAAAAGGATGAAGAAACAACAAGAAAGGAAAGGAAGAAAGAAGATGAAAGTATTTAGGCCAACAGACCAGTAATACAGAACTACCAAAAGCATTACAGGAAGCCTTTCCTTGGTATGAAAATATATAGAGCTTTAAATAACTCACTTTTTAAATGAATGGCATGAAGCTCATATTCATTCTTCTTTGAAATGTTTGAACCATTAAACAGTTGCACAGTTTTTGTATTTTACACTTTGAAGTGTTTCACAGTTAAACCTTCACCATGGTTACATTAGTGTATTGTTGTTTTAAAAAAAATATGGCAAATTTTAAATTACGTGGTGGAATGTATGTATATCACATATGAATCCAGCTTTCCTTCATTGAAAAACACCAAGGAAGTGATATTATTAAAGAGGAAATTAGCCCTGTCACTTCACAGTAAATTAGTTACTGAGCCCATTGTGCACTATGAAGTATGAAGCCATAACTTCAGTTCTTCGGCAGAAAAAAAGGAAAAAATTAGGCTATGCCAAAATAACTCTACTGTTAAACACAATTTACCCAATATGTACTCAGACCTCAGGATACAGTATCTGATCCGAGCATAAGAAAGAAAGATAGATAGATAGATAGATAGATAGATAGATAGATAGATAGATAGATAGATAGATAGATAGATAGATAGATGACAGTGAAAAGAATGACAATAACAAATGAGCAAGACATCTCTGGATACAGTCAAAGAGAAGATTTTATTCCTTTATTTTATTGATTAAAAAAAACCCAGGGGCGCTAAAACACACAGGCAATGATTAATGTCCCTCTCAGAGAAAGAAATTATATGGAATAAATTAAACTACTGCAGCAGCAAATTGAAAAATAAGGATGTAAATGAGCTTTGAATACTTAATATCTTATAAAGAAAAATAGTCAATGAGGCCCAAAATGATGAGGGATTGCCAAAGAAATATAATATTAACTCTAATGACCAAGGCTAGGCTTTCTGTACTGTCAAAATCTGACTGTCACAAGTGATTTGCTACATGGAAAATGAGTAATGAGGGACAATATAGACCAATTGAAAAAGCTAACCTTGTTCACTAGACAAAAATGGGATCAGTAACCTACCACCATGTCAACTGGGAATTAAGTGGAAAGGTATTTTGAATATGTTGCATGTTAAAACCAATGAAAATAGGTGGCTGAGGAAATCAAATTTGACATGTATATGGTTTACATTTCTCACACAAAGTGAAAATGTAATTATTGTATAAATGTGATTTGAGTGTAAAATAATGTGGTGTAAAATAATGCAATGTAAGTAGTTTAAAATTGTATTGAAATAAAAAACAAACAGCAAAACAACAAAAAAAGAAGCTGTTTCAACACTGCCCAAGCCACCTATATATTTCTGAAAAACCGCCGTTGAGTTCAGCATTATTTTCATAAGAGTGGCACAAGATTGGCATCCACTGTTCAGCAGACTCCACCCAGAGGTGCTGGTAAGATAAGAGAATAGTAAGTTACCCCCATTACCCATTCACTCCACTACCCCAAAGTGCAGGAGAAGTGAGATATGCTGTATATTAAACATTACTCCCTCAATCAAAAATCTTTAATTAGAGCAGCTCAGTATCAGTTACAACAGCCTTGCACAGGCGCTTGGGCTCTCTGAGGCTTGGTTACTCTACCTTACTTAATCTGGAGGGGAGGCGAGAGACGACTCGGGATATTAGCCGCCACTCGACTCTCCTCCAATTACAGAGCCACACAGAGCCAACCAGGCACATGACCCAGTAGTCTAGTCCTCTCTGATAATCTTTTGTTGCATTATTGTTATTTGCAATTTTTTCCCACCCTCCATTCTCTACTCTCCCTCCCAAGGATATAGCTGGCATGTGCTGTGCACCTAAAGACGCTATAAAAATTGCTGAGGTATAAAATCGAAAGTGCTCAAACTGTCGGTGCAGAAATATCTGGCCACCCTGGTCTGTTCAGTGGTTAGGGAATGACAGGCCAGACCCAGGAGTGTTGTAAATCATATCAAGTTCCAGCCTGTTTGTTTACATATTACAGCCTTTACAATGGTCCTAGTAAGTTGGAAACCCTTCTCTCCTGGAGCTATTGTATGGATCATAAAATGGAAGAACACAGTGATTGTGCAGGTACCCTTCTTCTGCTTGTTTGCTTGTGGGACTATAATGGTCTGTCGAGCAAAGTCTTGAAAATAGAGTTCATGGTACAAAGAAGCCACAGCATCATTGTATGACATTTTCAGAGCAATGTCCCTAAAAGTTGACATTCAAAACTCCATGTTCTTTAACGTGTCAAATTATCTTAGATTTTCTTGCTGCATAGTTTTATTGAAAAAGGGCATCAAAGGTTTTTTTTTCTTCACCCTGCCCCCCCCCCCCCCCCCCCCAACTAATTTCCATTGCTAACACAAATTTTGCCTGGTTTCTGAAGTCCTTTGTGAATTGGTTGCTATTCATGAGGGCCTCTTTAAGAAACAATAATTTTCTTCCAAGTAACAAAAAGAGACACTACTAAATTGATAGAATTATGTGGAATTTGCCCTATTGCCATCTTCTTCTTTTTCTACCGAGCATTAAGATATATGAAAGCATCTCTGGTTTCTGTGATTGTTTACTTTCATTAATTTTCACCTTATTTACAACTAAAACACTTTGATTCGCTTTTTGTTTGTTTGGTTTTTTTTTCCATCAGTGGGTGAAATGTTTTATATAGTGCAACATCTACTGGTGTTGGGTTACTCCATTCAGTCCATGGCTGCTATATATCTTTGTGACAGGATACGGTTTGTGTGCGAGTTTGTAGTGAAGTAGAAAATAGACACCAGGGGTCAGTTTTTTCTAGTCAGCCTTTATTTATGTCTATGTAACATGTTTATTTTTGGAAGTTATAACTTTAGGTCATATTTGTTGCTGATTAAGCAGGACTGGCCAGAATAGAAGGTACTGGTGAAGTGTGTGGAGTTTAATGTGTCTCTCTATCTGCACCTTGATGTTCCCTCTAACCCAGGTGACAAAAAGAGGATTTCCTTAATGCACAGCTAAGCACTGGAAAGTATGACGGAGAAACCCCCCCCCCCCCCCCCCCCCCAGAACTTATGTTTTGGACCAGTTACAGAAGAGACTAAAGGCTTTACCGTTCCACTCAGCAACTGTGTGCATTGCTCTTGTGCTCTGTGCTGACTGATAAGCTGAGATGTTCATGTTTGATGGTTGAGATAGTGCTTCTTGAGAGCACAGTGATGTGGCACTGGTCCTAGATTTAAGGCATGGGCCTTTCTCACAAACTTATTGATTCCAATACAGGCAATTCAAGAGGAATGGAAATATTATATATATGTTTGTTTGTTTTTTATCCCGAGTCTTAAAATTAAGCAGAAGAACACCTAAATAAAGTGTTTGTTGCCCTAAGCACTTAATTACATTGGATCTTTTTTTTTGTTTAAATATAGTATACACTATAGTAGGATTAGATCCTGTATAGCTGACAAAGAGAAGGACACACACACACAAAGAATGGTGGACGTGAAGAGCAGGACAGGTAAACAAATTCCTTGTCATATTGTGTTGTTGTCTTCACTGTGCCACTTGGCATTTTAATGGAAGTGAATCTGATGTAACACAGAGTGGTACGGAGGCAGCAGCATTGTACAAGCCCAGAAAGCTTAACTCCACAGACCTATGCATTAAACATATTGTAGAATAGAGTGTAACATTTATCACTGTCAATGGCAGGGAGTTTGTATAAATTTAAATGCAGTCAAGCGAGATGATTTTTTCCCCCTCTATATATGCTCAGAAAGACCTTTTCCCATCTTTCCTCTTGTTCCACAGCATTAGGCCAAAAATGCAGCTTTACCATTTTAGGGCTGTATAAAACCATTTTCCCCATGTACATAAGCAACTTTCTATGTATTTGGTGTTTAGCTGTATATTTCTGCATAACCATTGTATAAGTATATAATTTAGTTTTCAGAAGTGTACAAATATGATAAAGTCCTTGGTAAAGCAAAAAAAAAAAAATCTATATTAAGTGAAGGAATGTTTAAAATTTCCCCAATATGTAAAGCAGCATTCATTTGGCATATTGAAGTAGAAAGTATTGTGAAATGACACTTGCACAGTGCATACAGTATTGAGAGCTTTAGTTCAAGAAAGCCTAGCATGTTTTTAAACCCCCAGTTGCAAACACATACAGTTAAACAATGAGAAGCACTAAATTAGGATGTGAAGGTAATTTATGGTGAGCATTTTTTCCAAGAAATGTGGGTTGATTTAGAAAAAACTATCATGCCTGTAAGTGTAGAATTTGTCGGAGACTAGTGCATGGAACTGGTGCTGGCTGACACTTTGCACATTAAAATAAATTACCTAACCTTTCCAACTTGCAGTGACAAAAACAGGAAAAATGAAAGATAATGGGTTATTATTCATGGCGAGATCCTATACATAATAATGATATCATCAATAATGGCCATGATACCATAGCTCCTGCGGCTTTTAAAAAACATTTAATGGAATTACTTTTTGGAATCATCAGTCCTAGTCCAGTCGCCAGCTATTCAGCTGGAAAGAAGCAGGGAAAGAGTAAAGTGTGGCAGAGAGAGAGAGAGAGAGAGAGAGGAGGAGAAGAAGAAGAAGAAGAAGAGGAAAAAGAAGAAAAATTGGACACATTATATTTATAGAAGCCTGTTACCAACCAGCATTCATGAGTCAATTTGGCAAATAATGCAAGCAGAACCAGAGAAAACAGGCCACATTAGAACGTGCTTAACATAGCCATCATCCAACACATCACTGTATAGATGAGTAGAGTTCATTGTTCACTTATCAGTATCTCTGAGAGGGTTTGAGTTGTCCTGTACTAAAGTAACATGCACACAGGGATTATTATTGGAAGGCACTGGGTGCAACTTGGCACATTTGAGGGCAGGAGGCAAGACTGGCACAGATACCCAGGGTTTTGGATGCTCGGTTGCCCGTCACTCTTCACTGTTGTCCCTCTTAATGAGAATAAGCCCTTAGAGTGAAGCACACACATTCTACCTCGAGCTGCTTGTTACTGGTCAGACTTTGTCAGTGGTTTGATAAGGGTAAAGTGAGAAAAGATTTGGAGAGGTCATTTTTGAGCAGTACTTACACACTTGATGGAAAAAAGATACTATCCTTGTTGCTGGGGTGGTAAACTTGTTTTATGTACCTTTAATATGAATCTTTCACCTGGAAATGTGGATATAGTGTATTTTTTAAGAGCTGAGGTACATAAATGCATTGTAATCAGTTGGAGTAAGATTTAAAGGTATGCTACCTGTACCTTTCTATGTAAATTGTATATTAAAGTTACAAAGGATGTGCATTTGAGTGTAGCTACAAGGTTCAGTATACCGTATAATACACTTTTATCTGAGAGCGTAGGAGTTTGGAGCTCAGACTTTAGAAATTATGCGCAGTGGCTTTGCAAATCTACCACTGATGAGAATAAGAAATCATTCATACAACATCCTTGATTTTAGATAATAGCTCAGTATTTCAATATTCACAAACAGTCCATGGTGAACTACTGTCCTCATGTCCACTGTTTGCTCCAGTAGTTTATTTAGTCATTTAATTGATTATGCTGTTACAAAGTAGATGCAATACATATGTAACTTTCATGCATATGTGAATGTGCATCTTCCTTTAATGTACAAGATATTCAGAGCACTCTTCTCTAAAGAATCTCTGTGATTAGCTGTTTTAATTAACATTAGCATTATGGCATATGTGCTGTGACTGAATACCTTTATTTCACTGCGCATGAAGAGTGGAGCAGTACACTGTGCCTCTACAGAAAATTCACTAAAGTAAATTTAACTGTCTGCATCCAATATAGACCACCAGAGATTGCTTTATGCATTTGACTTCATAATTAACAGGTTTCAAACCCATAAACTTAAATCACTGAACACAGCTGGCGACCAGTAATTAAATGCATTAAATATTTGAATGAACATCTCCCACATAACAAGGCGCTAAAGCCGTTCCTGTGACAGAACTTAAAGTTGGGCTTTAATTTAGATAAGTTTGTCATTAGAAAGATGGCCCTTTTGCTCCAAGAGTTTGCATTTATAAATCTCTAGACCTTTTGACAATAACGACTTCTCAGTGGAAGTTTCCACTACGTATACTTTCCATCAAGGTCATGCAAACATATTCTGTACATACATAGCCACTGGCTAATGAATAATGGTGATGTCGCTATTCAGTATTATTTAGATTATTAGCCTTGCGCTTATAATATTCTATTATCTCCTTTAAAGAGCTCTTTTTGTCGATTAAAATATTCTGTAAAGTTTTAGAGGAGGTCTTAGCAAACAAAAAAAGTATTTTGTATTTCCTTAGAATAAAAAGCCCCCTACGGAAACCATGCTACTTTGTTTGTGGGATTTTTTTTTCTCTTCAACCCATCATTGACGCAGGACTCAATGAGATGTGTCTTGGATGCTGTGTGAAATTGGTTAATACAAACACTTTTTGGTGAAAACAATGTCCTCTCTGTGGTGACAGAGACAAAGTAGCTGTGTTTGGGCAACGCACAGGCTGAAGACAGGTGATGGCTGCTAGGGAGACTTTGCCGAGAATTTGAATTTCATGTGCAAGAAGAGGCAGCTCATCATTAAAAAACCCTAATTTCTGTGTCAGGTAGACTTACAGGTAATCGATCATCTTGTCACATAGATTGTATTTTTTTCCCTCTCCTTCAAAGCAACCCCTACTACTTTCCAATTAAACTTGGAGGTGAAATGGGAAAAATGTCTTTTGCTATTAGGAGCAAATACTGAAAATTGGAAGGTGCATTAGAATATAAATGCACTGATATAATTTATACCATTTATCAGTCAGTACTCGACAAAACTGTGACGTCTCGGTGTAGGTTCTGCTGTGTAATTCTATGTTAGCATTAGTGAATACTCATTAAAAAAAAAAAAAACCTTGACAAATGTTCTGTTGAGTGCATGTTATTATGTACAGCTCTATGTTCTTTTACAGGCTGAATATAATTGATGTGATATTTTTCACTCAGTAGCAGAAGGCAGCAAAGGATGAATTAGGCTGTTATTGCTTCTGTGTTTCCAATCCGGCTTACACTTCTGTGACAAAGACACATACAAGGTGCACCAACAATGTCCAGTATATTTCCACATAAAAGCCATTTATTGGTACATTTCTAAATGTTAACGCTTGTCAGCTCCAATTTCATTCGCAGACCCTTTTGTACTTGGGGGATAAAATGCCCATGGCTTCTCACTGAGGCTTCCTACCTCCCAAGGCACCCATTAGACCTGACAAGCAATGACGACAAACACACATCCTGATAGCACAACTTACACCCTCTCCATGGAAGCCATTTATTTCTTTAGTTAATCAATAGAAAAGAGGCGTGAGATTAGAGGTCAGTATGGATGTATGTGATTCTATATACAGCATACGTATGCTTGCTTTGCTGTTGTTACTGTATTTTTTCAACAAGTGACCTATTGGCTATATTTTTTATACTTATATCAGTTCAGTTTATGTCTTTTATTTAACAATTATTCGCTGAAGGTGAGGTGAATAATAAGCGAGACGAAGTCGAGGTTATTATTCACCGATATTCACTGAGCCGGAGGTGAATAATTGTTTTAGTAGAAATACACAGGTGATTATTTAAAAAATCTATAAAAATAATTTATTTCAAACTTCAGAAGTGGTATGCAAATGTAATAAAGGCACGGCACGGACTTGTGCCATTTATCTACGCCGAATCACATAAAATACTTTGTTTTGAAATCGATAAAATAAATCGATTGAATAAATTACCTTTGAATAGTTTTAGACCAAACTTTGTAGCATCTTTAGTGCTTTTAGCAGGGGCGCAGATAGGATTTTTGAACTGGGGGGGACTGAGCTGTCAGCAAATTATTCCA
This sequence comes from Neoarius graeffei, assembly GCF_027579695.1. NCBI lineage: Eukaryota > Metazoa > Chordata > Actinopteri > Siluriformes > Ariidae > Neoarius > Neoarius graeffei. The sequence continues at coordinate 54,057,910 of NC_083575.1, forward strand.
TTTTGTGTATATATGTGTGTATATATATATATATATATATATATATATATATATATATATATATATATATATATATATATATACACACACACACACACACACTACCGTTCAAAAGTTTGGGGTCACTTTGAAATGTCCTTATTTTTGAAAGAAAAGCACTGTTCTTTTCAATGAAGATCACTTTAAACTAATCAGAAATCCACTCTATACATTGCTAATGTGGTAAATGACTATTCTAGCTGCAAATGTCTGGTTTTTGGTGCAATATCTCCGTAGGTGTATAGAGGCCCATTTCCAGCAACTCTCACTCCAGTGTTCTAATGGTACAATGTGTTTGCTCATTGCCTCAGAAGGCTAATGGATGATTAGAAAACCCTTGTACAATCATGTTAGCACAGCTGAAAACAGTTGAGCTCTTTAGAGAAGCTATAAAACTGACCTTCCTTTGAGCAGATTGAGTTTCTGGAGCATCACATTTGTGGGGTCGATTAAATGCTCAAAATGGCCAGAAAAATGTCTTGACTATATTTTCTATGCATTTTACAACTTATGGTGGTAAATAAAAGTGTGACTTTTCATGGAAAACACAAAATTGTCTGGGTGACCCCAAACTTTTGAACGGTAGTGTGTATACATGTTATTTCACCTCCCTCACTGCCATCACCAGGAACTACCTGCAGGCCAGGACAATGATAACATTTTAACATAGCCTATGGAAATCCAAAGTTTACACATTATCATCACGCACAGAAATTGCAAAACTGCAAAACTAGTTTTAAAACCACTAAGTTCCAACTGTTAAACATATCGAGAGGCTGGGCTACGTGTGTGTGTGTAAAGTGTAAACCAGTGCATCCTGACTTTCTAACTATGCCTGTGTGTTGCGTGAGCGGCAGTCAGTCAACAACTCTTCGCAAAGTTTCCTTATGAAACAATATGCTCGCTGAAATTATGGCAGGGAACGCCAGATTAAACATTAAAACTGCCTTCTGAGCACTGTATCTACAGGCTGCCACCGAAAGAAGGAGGCTACCAGAAAGGCATCTCTACTCCGTACGATTTTACTTTCACTACGACATTACTTTGAACAGACTATCAAAAAATTGCAAGGTGATATGATAAAGTAAGGCACAGTTTACTTACAGTCGTTTTTTTTTTTTGAAAAAACGATGCAATCGTTTTCTGCCTTTTGGCACCCTTCATCATGCCGTGTTGGGGTCCTGAACTAGGAGGAGCTGTCCCCGATATGCCTGTCAAACTTGTTGTGGGTAACCATAGCAACCAAGCTCGAGCTCGCAACCTGTGCAGTCTGCGCAGTTGCAACTATGTCTGTACTGCTGTGCACCTCAATAAACCGAATAGTAATTAGTCTTTTGATTTTTCCGTGAGGTTTGCCTTATGCAAAGAAAGACAGCATAGACGTTTTTTCCTCCCTATAAGTGGGGGGGACCGAACGAGGTGAATTTAAATCTGGGTGGGACGAATCCCCCCATCCCCCCCTCTATCTGCGCCCGTGGCTTTTAGGAACAGCATTTTCTTTCATAATTTGTAATTCTTCCTCACTTACGATGATGAAGTGATTGGCAGCCATTTTGCCGAGTCACTTGAGGTGATTATTGAGAAATAGTCTGAATTTCTTGACCAATCAGAGCACACAATTTTAAATAATCACCTCCATATTTATACTAATAAATTAATAAACCTTGAAAAGACATTGATTGTAGGTTTTAGAAATGAAACAACAAAGTTTATATATAACTTTGTTGTTATAAAATTATATATAATTTTATTCAGCTCTAGACTTACAACCCCGATTCCAAAAAAGTTGGGACAAAGTACAAATTGTAAATAAAAACGGAATGCAATTATGTGGAAGTTTCAAAATTCCATATTTTATTCAGAATAGAACACAGATGACATATCAAATGTTTAAACTGAGAAAATGTATCATTTAAAGAGAAAAATTAGGTGATTTTAAATTTCATGACAACAACACGTCTCAAAAAAGTTGGGACAAGGCCATGTTTACCACTGTGAGACATCCCCTTTTCTCTTTACAACAGTCTGTAAACGTCTGGGGACTGAGGAGACAAGTTGCTCAAGTTTAGGGATAGGAATGTTAACCCATTCTTGTCTAATGTAGGATTCTAGTTGCTCAACTGTCTTAGGTCTTTTTTGTCGTAGCTTCCGTTTTATGATGCGCCAAATGTTTTCTATCGGTGAAAGATCTGGACTGCAGGCTGGCCAGTTCAGTACCCGGACCCTTCTTCTATGCAGCCATGATGCTGTAATTGATGCAGTATGTGGTTTGGCATTGTCATGTTGGAAAATGCAAGGTCTTCCCTGAAAGAGACGTCGTCTGGATGGGAGCATATGTTGCTCTAGAACCTGGATATACCTTTCAGCATTAATGGTGTCTTTCCAGATGTGTAAGCTGCCCATGCCACACGCACTAATGCAACCCCATACCATCAGAGATGCAGGCTTCTGAACTGAGCACTGATAACAACTTGGGTCGTCCTTCTCCTCTTTAGTCCGAATGACACGGTGTCCCTGATTTCCATAAAGAACTTCAAATTTTGATTCGTCTGACCACAGAACAGTTTTCCACTTTGCCACAGTCCATTTTAAATGAGCCTTGGCCCAGAGAAGACGTCTGCGCTTCTGGATCATGTTTAGATACGGCTTCTTCTTTGAACTATAGAGTTTTAGCTGGCAACGGTGGATGGCACGGTGAATTGTGTTCACAGATAATGTTCTCTGGAAATATTCCTGAGCCCATTTTGTGATTTCCAATACAGAAGCATGCCTGTATGTGATGCAGTGCTGTCTAAGGGCCCGAAGATCACAGGCACCCAGTATGACCCTTGACCCTTACACACAGAGATTCTTCCAGATTCTCTGAATCTTTTGATGATATTATGCACTGTAGATGATGATATGTTCAAACTCTTTGCAATTTTACACTGTCGAACTCCTTTCTGATATTGCTCCACTATTTGTCGGCGCAGAATTAGGGGGATTTGTGATCCTCTTCCCATTTTTACTTCTGAGAGCCGCTGCCACTCCAAGATGCTCTTTTTATACCCAGTCATGTTAATGACCTATTGCCAATTGACCTAATGAGTTGCAATTTGGTCCTCCAGCTGTTCCTTTTTTGTACCTTTAACTTTTCCAGCCTCTTAGGCTACGTTTACAGTATCTGTCTCGTTTTCTTTGCGGATGCACTGTCCGTTTACATTAAACCGCCTGGAAACGCCAGGAAACGGGAATCCGCCAGGGTCCACGTATTCAATCCAGATCGTGTCAGGTCCGGTGCTGTGTAAACATTCAGAATACGCGGATACGCTGTGCTGAGCTCTAGCTGGCATCTCATTGGACAATGTCACTGTGACATCCACCTTCCTGATTCGCTGGCGTTGGTCATGTGACGCGACTGCTGAAAAACGGCGCGGACTTCTGCCTTGTATCACCTTTCATTAAAGAGTATAAAAGTACGAAAATACTGCAAATACTGATGCAAATACTGCCCATTGTGTAGTTATGATTGTCTTTAGGCTTGCCATCCTTCCACTTGCAAATGGTAAGTGATATGCGCTGGGATCACACACACACAGCGGCTCAGTCCCGAATCACAGCTTGTTCACTTCACTCGCGTGCTCTGTGAGCTGCGCAAGGCCAGAGTGCGCACCCTCCAGAGGGCACTCGCTGTTCAGGGCGGAGTGATTTGGAGCGCAGGATGCCTGCGGAGCTGAGCGTATCCGTGTATTGGTATTGCTGTGTGCACGCAAATCGTGTATTGGTGTTGCTGTGTGCACACTAATCGTTTTAAAAACGTTAATCTGATGATCCACTGATACGGTCTAATGTAAACATGGGCTTATTGCCCCTGTCCCAACTTTTTTGAGATGTGTTGCTGTCATGAAATTTCAAATGAGCCAATATTTGGCATGAAATTTCAAAATGTCTCACTTTCGACATTTGATATGTTGTCTATGTTCTATTGTGAATACAATATCAGTTTTTGAGATTTGTAAATTACTGCATTCCGTTTTTATTTACAATTTGTACTTTGTCCCAACTTTTTTGGAATCGGGGTTGTATTAAAATTCCTTTTAGAAGCAAGTTCTAGAATAACTTTCTTAGTTTTTAGAAGGTATATTGATGGTATAATATTCAATGCGTCTTTGAATTTGTTTTATAGATAGATAGATAGATAGATAGATAGATAGATAGATAGATAGATAGATAGATAGATAGATAGATAGATAGATAGATAGAGTGCCTTGAAAAAGTATTCATACCCCTTGAACTTTTTCACATTTTTCCACCTTACAACCACGAACTTAAAAGTTTTTTATTGAGATTTTATGTGATAGACCAACACAGAGTAGCACATCATTTTGAAGTGAAACGAAAATGATAAATGGTCTTCAAAATTTTAAACAAATAAAAATCTGAAAAATGTGGTTTGCATTAGTATTCAGCCCCCGTACTCTGATACCTCTAAATACAATCCAGTGCAATCAATTGCCTTCAGAAGTCATCTAATTAGTTAATAGAGTCCTATTGTGTGTAATTTACTCTCAGCATAAATACACTTGTTCTGTGAAGGCCTCAGTGGTTTCTTAGAGAACACTGAAGAACAAATAGCATCATGAAGACCAAAGAACTCACCAGACAGGTCAGGGATAAAGTTCTGGAGAAGTTTAAAGCAGGGTTAGGTTATAAAAAAAATCCCAAGCTCTGAACATCTCAAGAAGCACTGTTCAATCCATCATTCAAAAATGGAAAAAGTATGGCACAACTGCAAACCTACCAAGACATGGCCATCCACCTAAACTGACCGAGCGAGCAAGGAGAGCACTGGCCAGAGAAGCAGCCAAGAGGCTCATGATCACTCTGGAGGAGCTGCAGAAATCCACAGCTCAGGTGGGAGAATCTGTGCACAGGACAACTATAAGTCGTACACTCCACAAATCTGGCCTTTTTGGAAGAGTGGCAAGAAGAAAGCCATTGTTGAAAGACAGGCATAAGAAGTCCCGTTTGCAGTTTGCCAGAAGCCATGTAGTGGACACAGCAAACATGTGGAAGAAGGTGCTTTGGTCAGATGAGACCAAAGTTGAACTTTCTGGCCTAAATGCAAAGCGCTATGTGTGGCGGAAAACTAACACTGCTCATCACCCTGCACACACCATCCCCACTGTGAAACATGGTGGTGGCAGCATCATGCTATGGGGATGCTTTTCTTCAGCAGGGACAGGGAAGCTGGTCAGAGTTGATGGGAAGATGGATGGAACTAAATACAGGGCAATCCTGGAAGAAAACCTGTTGGAGGCTGCAAAAGACTTGAGACTGGGAAGGAGATTCATCTTCCAGCAAGACAATGACCCTAAACATACAGCCAGAGCTACAATGGAATAGTTTAGATCAAAGAATATTCATGTGTTAGAATGGCCCAGTCAAAGTCCAGACCTAAATCCCATTGAGCATCATGTGGCAAGACTTGAAAATTGCTGTTCACAGACACTCTCCATCCAATCTGGCTGAGCTTGAGCTATTTTGCAAAGAAGAATGGGCAAAAATTTCAGTGTCTAGATGTGCAAAGCTAGTAGAGACATACCACAAAAGACTTGCAGCTGTAATTGCAGCAAAAGGTGGCTCTCCAAAGTATTGACGCAGGGGGGCTGAATACTAATGCACACCACATTTTTCAGATTTTTATTTGTTTAAAATTTTGAAGACCATTTATCATTTTCATTTCACTTCAAAATGATGTGCTACTCTGTGTTGGTCTATCACATAAAATCTCAATAAAAAAACTTTTAAGTTTGTGGTTATAAGGTGGAAAAATGTGAAAAAGTTCAAGGGGTATGAATACTTTTTTTTCAAGGCACTGTAAGATAGATAGATAGATAGATAGATAGATAGATAGATAGATAGATAGATAGATAGATATGCTGGTGAGACTTTTTTGGTGGATTCTAGATGCAGTACCTATTGATTAGAGATCAATACATCTGTGTCGTGTTGGTAGCTGGCAAAGTGGCTTACTTGTATAATATTTTTATGTAAGACTAGCAAAGTGAAATAACATAGTTTAAAAATATACTTATAAATATGAGACAAGATTATTTTAGAATTCATATGTACATATGGGCTGATGAAGAGGATCCTTCTTCATAATCAAGTCATTTTTCATTTGTGTCCATTACTGTATAGATTTTATATTCTGTAATATTTGAGATGCATAATTTGGGATTGTAAATAGATGTTGACATTTGATTTACGCTACCAATCAAAAGTTTGGACAAGCTAGACCGAGTATATATTTTTTGTTGTCTTAAAGGCACTTTGATGGTCATTTATGGTTTCTGTTTTGAAGACAAAAAGTAAATACTGAAGACAAAGCCCTTGTGTGAATCAAAAAGTAAGTTTTTACTGAAAATTAAATTGTTTTCTTCAACAATTAGTTTACATTTACAACTTAAAAGAACCAACTGTGCTTATCCGAAACCTAACACTGGTTTCCTCATGAAGTCGGTTGAGAAGTTTACAAGAATTTGAGTTTTTTAAATACATTTCTTGTTCAAGGTCATGTTATTTCATAGTGCCAATATCTTCATTATTATACTAAAATAGTTTTGAGACCAATAGTAGTTCATAAATATATGAATGAAGGGTGCCTTTTTTTTTTACTTACAAACAGTAAAATGCGGCCTAACCCAATCAGATCTACCAGATCGCAGCAGCAAAATTTACTGGTAAAACCTGTTGTTAAAACAAAGTGTGGTAAAGCAGCTTTTAGCTACTATGCAGTACAGCTATGGAACCAACTGCCAGAGGACATCAAAAATGCTCCTGCTGTTGGCAGCTTCAAATCTAGACTAAAGACCAAGCTGTTCTCAGATGCTTTCTGCTAACTGATAAATATAATCTTTACATGTTTTAAACTTTACTTAACTTTTATTCCATTTTATTCTGCTGTTTTTTTACTGAACTTTTACTTCATTTTATTACTTTATTTCTACTATTGTTTAATTCTTATATTATTTTTCTCTCTTCTTCCCCCTTTATTTTATGTAATTTTATTTTCTATTGTTTACTGTTTTGCCTTTACCTCTGTAAAGCACATTGAACTGCCAGTGTGTATGAAATGCGCTATATAAATAAACTTGCCTTGCCTTGCCTAAAAGCAAGCGAAAACAAGACTCAAAAATTTTTGAATAATGTGAAGTTTATGGGTCAATCAGACACTACCAGAGAATCTCTTCACCTTTGCAGTCCTTCTACTGTTTACCCTTCCAAACGATCATGGAATCAATCCTCTCCCATCGCAAAATTTTAATGGGCCATCAAAATGATTCATGTCAATCAAACATCTGTGAAGCTATCCACGTGTTACCATCAGCACCTGTTGACCTTTGTGTGACCTCCATAGGTGAGCATGGTGAAACAGCGTGTCTTCTCAAGGCTCCCAAGACGGACAGTCCTAAACTGTTTACTTATGAAAATAGATCATCGAGAAGGCCAGACTACTTAAACTTAATTTCTTTCCAACCCCCTATCTTTATTTGCTTTCAATAAAGCACCCAAAAATCCTGCACAGGGGACAGGGAGGTGAAATTTCTCTCATCCAAATGGATTGCAATTTTCCTCCATTTAGCACCTGAAGGTAATTAGCTTGAAGAGATTGCAGAGTGAGCAACACGTTCATGGAACATTAACTCTTGCACATTCTCCAGTTGCAGGGAATTAATAGGAAAGATTAAAGTTTAAAGAGAGCAAATGCCATTACCACACAAACCACCTCTCCATGGCTATAACCAGCTCTCAGTAAACCAAACCTGCTGCTTCTCCTCCCTTTCCTCAAAATCAGTTGACATTAAGACTGCAGAGAATAAAAGAATACCTCCTATCTGTGAGTGTGTGTCCACGTCCAATAGCCTGCAGCTGATTTTTTTCTTCCTAACAGCTTTTTGCATGCTTTTTCACTTCGAGGACAGGTTTTGCTAATTAGTATCTTGGCATTCGTTAATCTGGCCAGCATGCTGAGTAAATGCACATACAAATTCAATTTAATAAAAGGACTTCATGGTAAATTATCAAGCTCAATAACCCATATTCTCTTAATTAAACTGTGCACGTTTTTTCCATATATATATAAAATAGTTATTTTTCACTAAAAGATCCCACATCCCAGCTGGATTGCTAAATTCATTAAAGGCACCTGCAATGTTCATTCACCACAATTGCTTTTTATATGTATACTCATTCATAATTATATATTGCACACCATTAGTTATCACTAGCTACAAACACACATACAATACTTGTTTAGTGGTGCATTTATCACTCATCCCCTCATAGGAATGGATTGCAGTTGCCAATGAATTTTAGAGACCACACCATTCACAGATTCAATCACTGCCTCAGAAATTCTGGGTGGAAAAAATGAAATTGAGACATGGTAGAATTTATTGCCCAGAAAATTCCATTCTACTATCTGATTTGAAAAGTCCAGTCCTCCTAGCTTCAGAAAATCTATTTTCCACATTTTAATACCCCACGTAACAGTCTTCATAATTCATTCGACTGTGTTAAGTGCAGTTTTATTAGATCTGAAACAAATTTTGGTGGGGGATCCTATAGGTCATTAACCATGGAGTAATTTTATCCTTGTTTCCCTAATGACACCATAATGGTGAGTGAATTTCTTAACTAAAGACCAAAGAACATTTTGAAGGTCAGCTTCATCTGCAAGCTCCTTCAAGCGCTTCTCACAAAGATTGGAAAAGCCGGAGATTTTTGAAGAGTCATTAATAACGCTAAAGCTGAAAGCCTATTTGCGTTCTCGCTTTCTACCTTTTAATTTCATACTCTTTTTTCCCTCTTTCTGCTCCCTCTCTTCTTTCCTTTGCTCCGTTCGCCAGTTGCCCTCATGCAGAAAGAACAGAGATTTGGGTGAGGGGGGCTAAAATGGCAGTGCAGTCACATACAGATCCCAGATGTGACGCCGCAATCATTTAAATTTTATGCCTTTGTTATCACTTTAATCATTTTCTTTATTCGTTTTGTTTCAGTGCTCAGGGAGAGATACCTGATAGGGTAAAATACCAAGGGAACAATTTTTATTTGGAATGTGGTGCAAAGTCTAATTAGAATTTGAATTTTGCTGAGCCTTGAAATGGCCGGTGCTTTATCCTGATCGCCTTATATATTGTTCCAAGTCAATCACCTGTCATTGCACGGCATGCTGGGAAGGGTCTGCTAATCAACTCTATTTTTAACACTTTTTTCTGCTGTCTTAGCATTTCTGTCTATTTAGGCATTATGTGAGGATGTTCTGAGAGACCACAGTGTGTCAATTTAACATTGAATTCAGTTTTACACTATCGTTGTGAGCATTTCATCAAATCTTTTCATCTGTATTAATGAAACATAATACTGTCCATTTTTTTTCTTTGAATGTTTTTCAAAATTACTTGTGACATGATATAAGATAACTTGACGATCATTTTTTAATATGAAATATTTGAAGTATTTTTTTAACCTAAAAAGAACAACCAATTACTATACTAATTAAATACAGGTGAGAAGACATTTCTGTAACCTGTATGACTTGTGACCTCCAGCACTGTCCGTCAGTGCATCCTCTTCTCCACTGTAGTTCATTAGGACCTATGAAATAAGTCAGGAAGACATATCATATTAGGTGTGTGCAAGGGCCAGCTGGGGAGGGCTGGACAGATTGTGATCACTCACCTTCATCCTTAATTTGTTGTCATTACATTTACAAGCATTTCAAGATCAAAATCAACTAGAGAGGGAGGACAGCCATGTGACAGTCTGGGACAAAGTGGTTTAGAGTGACTGAGAGAGAGTATAGAGCGATATTATTCATTCTACACACTTTATTAATCATCACTTCATTCTAGGTTTTCATTAAGCACTTTTCTATCCAGCAGAGCCATTTCTTCTGTATGTTACCTGCAGGGGTGCCGCTAGAAATTTTGGGCCCTATGAAAGAATACAACATTGCCCCCCCTTACGTTTCTGGTAACCCAACTTCTTCATGACGGTGTCAATCTACTGATGGTTCACCATCAATTCTGCTTCTACCGTACGCAGCTAACATTAGTGCTGGATTGGAAAGCAACAAACTTAATGCAGTGTCGTGCTCTGTCTCTGCCTACGCAAGACTGTACCATGTAATGAATAAGGAGAGGGGTGAAATATAAAGACTATCTATTCTAATAATTTTGTGGAAAATGGAAAACCAAACCAGAAGGTTGTTGTATTTGCTCATTTTAAGAGACAAAATTATTTTTTTCTTTACATTAATTTAACTTACACATGGTAATAATGGGCGGCACGGTGGTGTAGTGGTTAGCACTGTTGCCTCACAGCAAGCCAAGCCTTTCTGTGTGGAGTTTGCATGTTCTCCCCATGTCTGCATGGGTTTCTTCCGGGTGCTCCGGTTTCCCCCACCGTCCAAAGGCATGCAGGTTAGGCTAATTTGTGGCTCTAAATTGACCGTAGGTGTGAATGTGAGTGTAAATGGTTGTTTGTGTCTATGCGTCAGCCCTGCGATGACCTGGCGACTTGTCCAGGGTGTACCCTGCCTTTCGCCCATAGTCAGCTGGGATAGGCTCCAGCTTGCCCGCGACCCTGTAGAACAGAATAAGTGGCTACAGATAATGGCTGGATGGACAGATGGATGGATGGTAATAATGTTAATATTGTCCTCTGAGGGCCCTCTGTCAATGCTGGGCCCTTAGAATTATCTTAACTTTTCCCCCCTAACGGCACGCCTGGTTACCTGTACTTTCCACACCAGTCTGTATCCTAACATGTATCTTTTCGTAGCCTGTCAGTAGATTTTCATGTTGTTTTTGGAGACTGGGAGGTGAAGTGAGGTGGGGTGCAAATTGGCTTTCTTGTGCTGGAAATAAACCCCAACTGTTTGCTATTGACAGACCTTCCTAAATGTTTGTGTGCAGGAGGGGAAATTTAATTATCTTTCATCAACTTTTTTTTCCTTTCACCTTGCGGGAGGGTCCTGAGGCGGGGGGTAAAGGGAGAGGAAGTGAGGAGATAAGAGTAGGGGGAGGGGGGTCATTATCTGTAATGGGGGAGCATGGAGGGCCACTTTGTCCCCTGTTTGATCTGTCTCTCTAGATGACACAGCAGGAAATTAAAGATGAAAGAGCTCTGCGACTACTGTCTAATAAACAGCAGGAGCACACAGACTCATTTTCAGGCTGTGTACGACTCCTATAGGGATTTTAGCCTGCTCTATATCCACTTTATTTCAAAGTAATGAAATGCCTCTGGCCATGCTTACATACATTAAGTGAAAGTTTTAACTGAACGATTTGTTAAACAACTATAAAGCTGTTAGTCTGTTTTATGCTAAATACAATAATGCATAATAGCATGGATGTTCAATAATAAATTCTTACTTGATGAGATGATAGTGATGAGAGGATATCTCAGTTTAAATTAAAAATAAATCTCTGAACATGAAGGTTGATCAACAGTTTCAAACGTGAATTATAAAGATATACATTGCCATATTGTTTGATTAAAATTCGCTTCTTCATTGTGGATCTGCCTGATTTATTCTGCTCATTGCTCTAAACAAATGAATAATCTCTGGCATGGTGTTCAGAGAAACCCTCACATTTTTCCTTGGTCATATTTCTTGAGGGTAATATTAAATGAATTAGTGTTGAGGAGGTCTCCAAATAGTTGGTATCTTATATAAACACGTTGAATGACAGAGCACAACCCCCACTGTGGCAAAGAATCTCCCTCAATTAACACTCCCTACCATATTTTGTGTTTGAGAGCGAAAAGAGAGCAACCAGACTGCCGGCCTACATCAAAAGAAGAGCAGCCCAACCTCCTCAACCTCTAGGTCATCCAATGCCTTTAATTAATCTCACCAGAAAAAGCAAACTTGTGAATAGGTGAGGTGACCAACTGTTACTTTAAAAGATATAAACAGTTAACTGCAATACATCAGTAAATTGAGGACAACCATTGTTTGTTTGTTTGTTTAAATGGTAATAATGTGAGACTGTGTCTCTGATTAGCAATTTAAAGTTATGTCAATTACATATGTTCCATAGACTACATCCTTCCAAATGGCATTTTATCTAAACGTTTAATATAATATACTATGGCATCTAATTTTACAACCCCAAATCAGAAGACGTTGGGGACAGTATGTAGAAATAAAAAAAGAAATGATTTGTAAATAATCTTTGACCTGTATGGTCCTCAGAACAACACAACAGCACATTATTTGATATTTTACCTCATTAATGTGATTGTTTATTAAAAATAAACACTTAATTTGAATGTTGATTCTTGCAACATGGTAAAGTATTTACCACTCTGTTATGTTGCCATTCCTTCTCACTGAAGACACCAAGTCATGAAGCGTTTCAAGTGTTATTTTGTCCCATTCTTCCTGCAAACATGTCTTAAGGTGTGCAACAGTACATCATATTTTTTTGTTTCCAAAGTCGCCACACATTCTCTGTTGGGGACAGAGGGAACAGGCACCCTCTTCTTCCACAGCCATGCCTTTGTAATGCGTACAGAATGTGGTTTTGCATTGTCTTGTTGAAATATCCCTGGAAAAGATGTCATCCTGAAGGCAGCATATGTTGCTCCAAATCACTGTACTTTTTTGCATTAATGCTGCCATCACACAAGTGTAAGTTACTTTACCGGGGGCACTGACACTACCCCATACCATGACAGACCCTGGCTTTTGGACTCGTTGCTGGTAACAGTCTGGATGGTCCTATTTGTCTTTGGTCCAGAGCACACTGTGTCCATTTCTTACAAAATAAATATCTGCAATACTGATTCACCTGACCACAATACATGTTTCCACTGTGTGATGGTCCATCCCAGTTGCCTCCAAGCCCAGAGAAGTCAACAGTGCAGTAAAGTTTTAACTGGCATTTGTGGATATAACTCCGTATTGTAGTGCTTGACAAAGGTTTGCCAAAGTAATCCTGAGCCCATGTGGTTACATCAGCTATAGAGGAATTATGGTTCTTGATGCAGTGCTGTCTGAGGGATCTGAGATCAGAGGTGTTCAGTTTTGGCTAGCACCCTTGCCCTTGATACACTGAAATTCCAACAGATTCCTTGAATTGTTTAGTGATATTATGCACCGCAGCGGGTGAAATATCCAAATCCCGTCCTATTTTTTTTTTTTTTGAGGAACACTGTTTTTAAAGATCTCAATTATTTTCTCATGCATTTGTTCACAAACTTGAGATCCTCAGCCCATCTTTGCTCCTCAAAGACTAGGCCTTTCCTGGATACTGATTTGTACCACATCATGATTACAGTCACCTGGTGACATCACCTATTTCTAATCACATCATTATTTAACTGTTTTACATCATTACTAGCCTTAAATTGCCCCTGTCCCAACTTTTTTGGAACGTGTTGGAGCCCTGAAATGCAGGAATGGATGTATATTAACAAATTAAATGAAGCTGACCAGAAAAACATGAAATATCTTGGGTTCATTCTGTCTGTAATGAAATACAAGTCAAAGTAAATTTAGAAATCACTGCTTTTTTTATTTGCATTTTCCATACCATCCCAACTTTTCTAATTTGCATTATTAGTATAGGTAATCATATGGTTCCTTGTAAAATTAAGGATTAATTTCATGAGTGATTTCGAAGTTTTGAAAATTGCCCGAGTCACAAAGCGACGAGGGCAATTTCAAAACTTTGAAATCACGAGTGAAATTGATCCTTAATTTTACAAGGAACCATATGATTACTTGTTTATAATATATAGGGCCAAATTCATACTTCGGAAGCCATTCAAGTTCACAACATTTGTCATTCACGTTTTCTGAACCAATCAGGGCGCAAGACTATCTTGCACGTTTGAATCAGTTTCTAAAGCGTCTTTCATCATGACACAGCGACACAACACGAGGATTTTGAAAGTGGTTCACAAAATTTTATTGGAACTTCTTTACAAAAGACATTTTGTTGACAAAATTTGCTAATTTATATAACCGTAACCAAGCAATGAACTAGCCAATAGCATTTCAGAAATACGGCCCTGTGTTCAGGAAAAAAGCCCTCCTTGATTGACCAATCAGAACTGAGTAATTTGGCCCTATGTATTATTATTATTATCTCATCTCATTATCTGTAGCCTCTTTATCCTGTTCTACAGGGTCGCAGGCAAGCTGGAGCCTATCCCAGCTGACTACGGGCGAAAGGCGGGGTACACCCTGGACAAGTCGCCAGGTCATCACAGGGCTGACACATAGACACAGACAACCATTCACACTCACATTCACACCATTATTATTATTATTATTATTATTATTATTATTATGCTTTGTATGTGGAATGGGTAAATTTCATTTCATTCAGTTTGGTGTGTATATGAGTCTCTTGACCTTGCAAGGCTGTAAGTGCAAACTGAAGATACAGGTGTATACCCTGGAGCAACGCTTATCTTCCAGTCTACCATGAAAAACCAACCTGAAACACTTGGGCTTTTTTGGCAAAATCTAAACACACACACACACACACACACACACACACACACACACACACACACACACACACACACACAATATGCATGTTATGGATTTGTTGCAATTTATTCAATTATACAAATGTTACTTTTCAAATAGCATTTAAATATGGTCCACAATGGAAAAAAAATATGAATGACATCTATGTGAGTGTTCAGAATTTATAGGTCAATGGGTGCAATTACATTCATATACAGTCTAAAAGTAATTCATATTATATGTGTAGTTTACATTCAGACATAACTAAGTAAAATCATTTTATTTGCACTATATATTATATGAATACATTAAATTGGTCTACATGGAAACTTCCCGACTAAAGCAATAACAATATATAAGTTCATCTTGAAAGTAGTGTGCTGTTATATAGTATAATAAAATAAATGAAAAAAGTAATCAATCTAAAGAAGTATATATCATATATTGTTTCATTTTGTACCATTTGACCAGGAGAAGCTATTCCATGTAAATGAAGGCGCTTGTAGATGAATGTGACTTTTGCGGTCATGGCAGAGGTGGTTCTCAGCACTTAGAAACATAGATTTACTATTTCACGCTCCAGAGTCCATGCTGTCCTTAAAGACTGAAAAGTATTTCACTCCAGGATTACAATTTTACATTCGGAGTGACCTATCAGTCACTCACAGTTCCCTGGTGCTCTCGTTAAATCACTCTGTTCTTTCTTTTAAATGAAATCCCTCAAGATTATGTATTTTGTGTTGATTTTAATACATTTATTGTAACTGTTCTAAAGATATCACCAATTTTCTGCATCTCAATTGTTACTATGTCCAAGAAAATGATAAATTAAAAAGTCACACTCTTCTGCTTGTTTTCCTTTCTAACTGTATGACCATCTAGACTGTAAAATATCTGTTGGGGTTATAAAAAAAATTAATCTGTGGAATAGGAAAAAAATATATAAATAAATATAAATAAAAATATAAATAAAATAAAAATAATTACAAATTAAAAATTAATAATTACATTAAAATACAATAAAATAAAATAAATAATAAAATAAAAATAAATCTGTGGAATAGAGGAGTACTTTGTTATGCTATAAAATATGGATTTTGAAGTATTAAATCTGCACAATAGTTGCTTTTAGTATCAGAATTTGGTCTTTCAGTTCAGTTCTGGTCTTATCCTTAGTCTTGTATACCAGATGAGTTAATCCAAAGACGGGTTTCTAAGGTAAAAACAAAACTAGTGAAACTAACCAGGTGACATGCAATTTAGTTTACATAAAAAGTGGAAAAGTATTGCACTGAAAAGGAAAAATTCAGGCCTCTGCTGCTGGAGTAAGCTGATAGTATGTCTTACCGAGCATGCCACTGTGCCATGTAAAATAGCGCACTCAGGTGGCCTGGGCAGGTAGGTGGGTTTCTTTGCCGGGTTCTGACCATTTAGCTGCCGATAACAGAGGTAATTGCATTTCTGGAAGAGCAGGAGCAGATGAAACATGGCGCGTACAGATACCACTAGCACATCATCTCCTTCTGTTGGAAATTTTCATTTCTTTCCATGTGGAAGACATGAATCCAAATCCATTTCCTCTGCACGTTTATCAAGCCTGGCCCACCAAGTGGGGAGATGGAGGTAATTCACTCAGCTGTAACTCACCACTTTAATCCAATTTACAGCCACCCCCAGCAAGAGATAATTACAAGTCTTAAACCAGTTAGTAGAGGAGTAAAGGGGGGAGAAGAAAAGCCCTGTTTCTCTCAAACCATGCTTGTGGCTAGGCATAGGATCAACAGAGGGAAGGTTCCTGTTGGCAGGACTCAAGCAATGCATTGTTAAAATTCAGAAAGTGTATATTTAATTGGGCAAAGCAAAAATCCACAGCATATGGAAGCTTGGGTGATGTTATGGAATACATCCTAAGTTTATTAACATGTGACGTTATCGCTGATAAAAGTAAAGCTGGCTCTATGCTCAGCATTTCCCTAAACTGCAAGAAAAGGAATTTAATGCGTCTGCAGTAAGAAGAATCTGCACGAGAATCTAATGATTCCTGGCTTCATATTGTACCTGACCTACCTCATGTTTCCTGCACTGCATATTCAACTTAAAGCCTCAAGTGGAGTATATGAGGCAATTTCTACAAAATAAAAAAAGATTCTCCTATGGTGACAAAGAACTTCATTATGTGCTATGTACATTAGGCTTGAGTGATTTCTTTCTGTTTTTAATCAAATTTAAGCAAAATAGTCTCATTCGTTCAGAACCATCATTTCATACAAGCAATCTTATCTGAGAAAAAAAATCCTTTATCCTCATGTGAAAGAATGTACCATGATGAAAAAGGCTATTATAGCTTCAGAAATAAGCTGCTCCAGGAAACTCCTGTGATTTTGTCTATTTGTTTTTTTTCCTATCTGCTTTCTTTAAATGAGTGAAATTAAGCTTGCTGTATCAGCTTTCCTCCAACATGTCTCAGTCGTACTCTTTCCAATTTTTTCCAGCATGTCACGTGTTCATGCTATTGCATCCCTTTGAAAAAAAAATCTTTCTCTATGTATTGTATATTCAATTTCCAATGAAGTGTATCCCACTAGCATCTCAAAAATGTCTTTGTAGTGTGCGTCATCGATTTTCAAAAAGATGCTATAACAAAGAAAGGGCAGTTATTGATTTTTCCCATTGGATGTAATGTAACACTTAGCCTTTTGTAAACAGTATTAGCCTTGTATCACTGGGCTTTGCAAGGGAAGTGACACTTGGAACATCACATTAATAACTATTTCGACAGAGTGTCATTATGTGATCCCAAGGTCACGAATTGTCATTATTTTTCAGCAATCAGGAATGGGACTGTGTGCATTTGTGTGCATGCAAGATGAAATTGATAGAGTGGGTTCTTTATTTCTAGGTCATTTCGGTTGTGTCATACATTACTGTGTGATCAGTTCGTAATCAGAATTTATCTCTTGAATGCGTTCATTGATTCTTTAGGTCCATCTTTGCATAAACCTACATTAAGCTGCAGTCAACACGATAGAAAAAGTCTTGTTTTGTGATGATGTCTTGGTTTATTTTCAGTATCTGATCAACAAATGCTCCTCATGTCAACAGTGTGTCAGACCTTAACATACAACTTTATTGTCACTTGGTATGAGTTACCCACTATGTCCTTCTGTCATGATATTAAATGTTCAAATCAGATTTTTCTTGCCATCCTGGATCTGAGAGGGATGGCCTTCTGGAATGTGTCCTAGAAAGATTTGCAGAGTTAATTATTTTATTTTCAGATTTTTTTTTTCCAGAAAAGACATCTTGGCTCATATTAGGTGACAGCAGCAAACCATTTAAAACCAGGCCAGTCTGAGGCGTGTTGCATATTGTGTACTTCTTTGGTGCTAGAGCTGAGGAATGGGGTTAAGTTGTGTTAAAGAATGTGAGGAAATCATAATGAGGTGCTCTCTTGGGAAGCGGAAACAGCAGTGAGCCCTAATTAATGAAAGCAGAGACACCCATTCAGTCTCCCATTCAGCATTGCACAATGGGCATCTCTCTGAAGCAGAACCTTCTGTGGAATATTAAAGAAATGAATGAAAACAGGCGCAAACTGCAGACCCTCGGCCTCCCCCTCAGACATTCAGCTCCTCAGTTCTCATTGTATACCTGCACTAGAAAGTCTCCTCCACTCTTCTGAGGGAGTCCCATTCAGCACGATGTGCTTCAGAAGATCCTGCCATGCCGTTTTGTAAATATGGCTGTGGACAATATGAACAAAGAGAAGGCACATTGCCAACAAGTATCCAATTTAGCCCTTAAAACATGCTAACTCTTCAAGCCTCCTTCTCCTTACTCAGGTGGCTGAGAAGAGGTTGAGGGTCATGGGGAAGAAGGTGGGGGTAGGGGCAATCATGCAGACACAAGTCAAGTCTTGGCGTATTTCAGAGGCATGATGGGAGAAGTGTGGACCCACCTGACACTGACTGTCGGTCCTGTTAAGGGATTTAGTGCTGAACTCTCCTCTGAGCTGAACCCTTGCCGCTAATCTGTTCATTAACTACCAGCAAATAAGGCCAAGAGCTTTGAAGGGGTTCGGCAAGGTGTTATGTGGTGTTGTGGTGTGTGTGTGTGTGTGTCCTGACTATGTAGCAAAACCAGAAAGAATAGGGTTAAGAAAGGGCAGCAAGATAGTCCCAAAAAGTAAAATGTTTTTTTTTTGTCTTTTTTTAATAAAAGCTATAAGTTTTGTTTTTTAGAAATCTTTTTTTTTTTTTTTTTGTCATTACCGAGGTTAAGGATAGGGTTAGGTTTAGGTTTCAATGTAGAGAATTCTTCTCACATACAATACCAGTCAAAAGTTTGGAAACACCTTCTAATTCAATATTTTTTCTTTATTTTTATGAATTAAAAGACCCTTCGTGTCTTAAAGTAATGATGGATGCTGTTTCTCTACTTAGTTGAGCGGTTCTTGGCATAATATGGATTACTACGGTTGTGGAATAGGGTTATTTACTGTATTTTTATTATTTACTGTTTATTGTTTGAGGCAAGAAATTGCACTAATTAACTTTTGACAAGGCACAACTGTTAATTGAAAAGCGTTCCAGGTGACTTCTTCATGAAGCTGGTTAAGATAATGCCAATAGTGTGCAAAGCGTCATCAAGGTAAACGCTGGCTATTTTGAAGAATCTAAAATATGAAATATATTTTATTTTTTAACTTTTTTTGTTTACCACATAGTTCCATATGTTCCAGATGTTATTTCATAGTTTTGATGCCTTAAGTATTGTTCTACAATGCAGAAAATAGTCAAAATACAGAAAAACCTATAAATGAGTAGGGGTGTCCAAACTTTTGACTGGTACTGTACATAGTTATTTATACAATATACACATTACATGCAGCATATATACATATATAATCCTATCTTTAAAAATATGTGTGTATAGACTTGTATTTATATCTTGCTGGGGCACCAAATGGTCCAATGATGATAGAAACATCTGGTATACCTTTTCCACCAAGGCAGTTCAGGGCCAGTTCCGAGTCTCAAACTAGTTCTTTGTGTTTCTTCATGAACTAGTTCTTCAGGACAGCCAAAGAACAGGCTCTTAACAAAGAAAACTGGTTCCATATCAGCGCCAACTCTTTGCTGGTCTAGAACCAAGAACCACTTATGTCAGGGGCTAGGAGTAGGATCATTATGACTAACTAGCCCTGCTAAAAATGTAAAACTTCAGACCACCATTTAAAAAAACAACAACAAACAAACAAACAAACAAACAAATAAAAAATCCCTAGTGTTGTATCCAGTTTGACAAATTCAAAGAAGTAGAAGAGACAAAGTAGTCTGCCATTGTTGTTGTTGTTCTTGGCACAAGCAGTACAAGCATGGTGGGATAGCAGTGCCTATATGCCATAACTAATGGTTTGCAAGTTGAACCAGCTCCAAACCAGCACTAGCACCAGTCCAGAACTAGCACCTGGTTCATGTTGGTGGAAAGGGTGTATGTGAGTTTTGACCTGATCCCCACAAGAAAAGCTGCTTTTTACATAAACTGCAGCTTCATATTTAAAATATATTTTTCTTTTCATTTTAGATACTGAGGTGAAGGTTGGAATTAGATTATTTGAAAGTGTGTGTGTGTGCATGCACAATATCGGCCTAAATATGTATCCATCCATCCATCCATTATCTATACCACTTATCCATCAGGGTCGTGGGGGAAAGTGGAGCCAATCCCAACTGGCTGCAGGCGAGAAGCAGGGTACACCCTGGGCAGGTCACCAATCTATCATGGGTCTAACGTAGAGACGAACAACCAGTTTCACTCACATTCAAACCTGTGGGCAATTTAGTCAAATTAAATTTTTCTATCTTTAAAAAAACTATAAAGAGCAGTATACAGTAATAAATGAAACAAAGTCAATATTTGGTGTGATGAATATTTGCTTTAAAAAAATTAGTAGTCTCAGGCACAATTAGTACAGTTTTTTGAGGAAATTACCTGCTAAGTTTTACAAAGCATCTTGCAGAACCAGCCACAGTTCTTCTGGAGACTTTGACTGTCACATTTGCTTTTTATTTTTGCAGCAAAACCCAGCAGTCTTCATTATGCTTTGTTGTCTGAAGAACAAGGAGCCTAGTTGAGATTTCAATTTTGTTGTCAGGTTTCTCATGTGATTTTCTAACCATATGATTGACATTACTCTTGAACGTGACTGTATTGTGACCGTCCTCAGGCTGAGAGAAGGCTTTCATTCTCTCTACTTAACAAAGGACCCCAGTGTGTGAAGTTCAATGATAAGATCTGGTTTTTTCATAAATACATAAATCTCTCACATTTCTTCTTTCATGATCCAGAAAGTTAGCATTACTGTGTGTTAAACCTGAGGTGTTCAATTTTTTTTCCATTTTTTTCGTGCATTTTTTTGTTTTTAATGTATGCATTTATGTCTGTAGACTTACATAGTATATGTTTTATTGTATTCATTTTGTATGTATTTAGTTTAGTCAGATTTTTGTATTTCAGTTACTGTTGAGACTTATATGGAAAGTACGATTTAGTGTAAAATGTTCCTTTGATCAGCCATGGCATGAGGATAGGGTTTGGAGGTAGTGAGAGAGAGAGAGACAGAGAGAGAGAGAGAGAGAGAGAGAGTCCTGACTATGTAGCAAAACCAGAAAGAATGGGGTTAAGAAAGGACAGCAAGATAGTCCCAATAAAGTAAAGGTTTTTTTTTAAAAGCTATAAAATAAAAGTGTGGTGTGTGTGTGTGTGTGTGTTAAAAAAAAACACAGAAAACACCTGCTCAACTCTCTGTGTGTGTGTGTGTGTGTGTGTGTGTGTGTGTGTGTGTAAAGGGGGGGGGGGGGCATGCAAAGTCAATTAGTTGTATGTTTATTAGTTTGTGACAGCCATGAGGGCATGTAGATTAATTTCTGACCCCAAAAAAGATCAGACAGGAATTATCGCCAAGCACATCTGTCAGAGCTGAAAAGTAAAGGTAGCATTATGATGACAACAATTTGTGCTCAATTAATTATGTGTATTAATGAAAGTATGCTTGATTACACATAGATAACATCAAACAGCTTTTTCTTTTTTTTTTTTTACTTCATATACCTCAGTGGCACTAATACGTAAATAATTGAAATGTCCACAATTAAGTGAACTAATCATGGTTTAGTTTTATTTATACTCTCCTACTCTACTAATCTGTGCAGTAATTAAACGCAATGTTTCCACCTGTGATAATTAAACTATAAGAGATCTCATGGTTTGACCTTTTCCCCTCTGACACTCACTTAAAGCAAAGGCAATCATTCAGAGATTGATTTAATAGGCAGTGTGACCGCTTTATGGTACGAGTTTATAAGGTTACTTTGTTTAATTTCAGGTTCATAACGATTAGCTAGGTTCACACAGTCTGAACAGAAACTGTGTTTGAAGAAGTGTTCAAGCACTTAGCAATCCAAGAAATGCTTATTCGTTATGTGCTATTTGTTAAGCAATATGAAATATACAAAATAGATTAACATACAATTTAATCATTGTAACATATCAAAGGAAAAGGCATGGCATGACAAATTTAAAACATGGCATGACAAGACATGGCAGATGTAAATTATAGTGGTAAACATATAAATCCTCTGACTTCTATAGCATTGACTTCTTAAGCCCTTACTTTCTCATTCAACAGTCCAGTAAACAACATCTGCTGTTCCATTTGCACACCTTCCATGCTAACCACTATCTATAGTTAAGTGAATACACCACGAGAGGTAATGATCTTCTACTAATGTCTGCTATTACCACTACACTCACAGTGATGGATTGAAGTAGATTTGAATCGTACATAGGTCTTGGTTTTCCAATGCATTGGCATTAATGTATATGAGGTCATATACTATATTGTCTTTTCTCTGTTCAGGTTCCTCCTTATTTTATTATTCCTGAAACAAATAATAGTTTCAGTGATAGCTGATGTATACTTGAAATAAATAAATAAAAAAACCCATCCAGTGGCTCTGTTTTATTTGGTTTAAACTGTTTAATAAATCAAAAAATAATTAGCCTCTACCCTCTTCCTGCCATTGGTTTGGTTCTGTGTGACTCTTGGTAGATTATAGATCAGTTTCTTACATGCAGATCTATGCTGCTGTTCATCCCAACCTGTTCAATACTCCCTAAATCAATGGCTCAGAGTTAACCATCATCAACTTCTTCTGGCCCAATTAATGGAGACACAACATCCACATTTATAAACTGCCTGTCCAGATAGCGCGTACTGTGTCCAGTTGTTCTCGGTTCACTTATTGTGGTCTGGAAGATCCAAAACTAGATCACAAAGTGCCTAATGAAAATTTACGTCAGGTATTATTTTTATGGCTTTCACTATCATCTTGGGAATTTCATTTAAATGACCAGTATTCTGTTCTTTGTGAACTTGTTTTCATGGTTAATGTTTAATCTATGTGCTTTAATTTACATTGGCAAGTAGGAGCTGTCTTCAAAATATTGTTTCTTTTAGGGGATCATTGACTAAAGGGAACAGACTGCATTCCATTCACTGTATGTAAATCATTTTCTGAGGTTATGGCCTCCCAAAGCTAAACAGTTTTACCTGTTTGTATGATTTTCCTGTTTGAAGCAACTGTCAGTTATTTATTTTACTGATGAATGTTTTTGTGGCATTTATTTTTTATGGTATTTTTTCTATAGTAAGTAAAAATAATGCTTTATACTACATTTCTTTGAAAGATGAAATGTGCATTGGTTTCTGTGCCCATACACGTAATAAAATGTACTCTTCTATGATACTATACAAAAATAACAGGTTGTATGAAAAACAACAGGTCTAAAGAATGTCACTGCTATTTAGGCTTGTTAAACAAGCTCTTGGTAGTACTTTATCTTAGCTACCAGAAATGCCTTGAAGTGCACAAGTTTCAGATCAGGTAAAAGCTGAACGTCAGCACAAGCAAGCAGCCCACTATGAAGGCTTCAACTGAGCAGCACAAAATGTTTTCTCAACAAAGGGATTGACTCTAACAAATGTCATAAGCCTTTAATGAGAGAGCTGATCTCACTAAACCCCACTTCTATTCACCACTCCTCTGGCCACTGGAGTCTCTGAATCTAAACAAGGGATCTCTCTTAGAAACCCACTGCAGCCAGGCAACATGACAATGCAGGTCAATTAATTGGTTAAAAAAAGTGGGAATCCAATTAATGTGTATCAAGCTGGCATTTTTGCATGATGATAGCTCATTAGTGGGGGAGTTTTGCCGGATTATCCCCCCCTCGTTAAAAGGCTGTCTCACTCAGTAGGGCTTTAGGGAGCAGGGAGGGGATCCTTTATGCAACAGGTCTGAAACAAAAACTCTGTGTTATCCTCATTTAATGGGTTTAATGGTGTTGAATTTTTAAATAGCTAGGGCAGATGTCTTTTGAGTTCCCGGGCTTGACTCACCACAGTAGGCCTGGCAAGGTTCAGCTATTCACATTCTCCACCAGTCATCAGTGGGGAGGTCAGTTAATGGAAAACTTTATAGTTATTATTTGTGTAAGACTAGAAATATAATTTGAGCAGCCCAAACAGTTTTAATTGTAGTAACTGAAATAAATAAAATGAACTAAAATAACTTTGTATACAATTGCATTAGAGTTTCTACATTGTATAATACAGTAGCTACCAGAATTTTCTTCTACAATTCAACACAATGTTCAGTGTGTTAACATCACATTTCTAAATAACTTTCCTGATGGATGAATGCACAGCTGTGGTGTCATTTGTGACTCACTAATAATATGCTTATGGTCATCTACTCTATCTATCTATCTATCTATCTATACACACACATACATACACAGGGGGCTGCAAAAGTAGGTATAAGGTAATATATATATATATATATATATATATATATATATATATATATACACACACACACACACGAGGTAAGTCAAAAAGTTCTAAGACAAATTGAAAAAATCTTCTCATCTCATCTCATTATCTCTAGCCGCTTTATCCTTCTACAGGGTCGCAGGCAAGCTGGAGCCTATCCCAGCTGACTACGGGCGAAAGGCGGGGTACACCCTGGACAAGTCGCCAGGTCATCACAGGGCTGACACATAGACACAGACAACCATTCACACTCACATTCACGGTCAATTTAGAGTCACCAGTTAACCTAACCTGCATGTCTTTGGACTGTGGGGGAAACCGGAGCACCCGGAGGAAACCCACGCGGACACGGGGAGAACATGCAAACTCCACACAGAAAGGCCCTCGCCGACCCCGGGGCTCGAACCCAGGACCTTCTTGCTGTGAGGCGACAGCGCTAACCACTACACCACCGTGCCGCCCTGAAAAAATCTTTATTGATGAAAATAACAAAGCTATTTCTCTACATATACTCCATTTAATTCTAAACACTTCTGCAAGCGATGTTTCCATTGGAGAATTCCTTCTTTGTATTCCTTTTTTTTAATTCATTTGAATTCCATTTGAAATTATAACATCTGTCTTAGAACTTTTTGACTTACCCTCATATAATACAAGACCAAAAATGCCTTAAAAATAATGAAATGAAGTGTTTCAACCTTAAAAAAACAAACTCTAAACAGCAGTAAGCCATAATAAATGAAACTATGTCAGTATTTGGTGTGAGACGACCCTTTGCTTTAAAAAAAAAAGGGAAAAAAAGAAAGAAATAGTAGTCTCAGGTACAATGAGCGCAGTTTTATAAGGAAATGAGCTGTAAGTTTTACTGAGCATCTTACAGAACCAGCCACAGTTCTTCTGGACACTTTGACTGTCACACTTGCTTCTTAATTTTGCAGCAAAACCCAGCAGCTTTCATTACGTTTTCTTTTTTAATGTGAAAAGTGCTCTCTTATGTGGTCTGCTCAGATACAAACTTTTTTTGTCTGTAACATTTATTTTGTGCTGGAAAACGAACATTTGGAACTCTAAAATGTTTTTGTACTGACTCAGTAATGTAGAAGTCATAAACAAAGTTTGTATGAAGAAAAATAGGGTGACTTTTGCACAGTTTATCTCATCTCATCTAGCCGCTTTATCCTGTTCTACAGGGTTGCAGGCAAGCTGGAGCCTATCCCAGCTGACTACGGGCGAAAGGCGGGGGTACACCCTGGATAAGTCGCCAGGTCATCACAGGGCTGACACATAGGCTACGTTTACATTAGACCGTATCTGTCTCGTTTCCTTCGCGGATACACTGTCCGTTTACATTAAACCACCTGGAAACGCTGGGAAACGGGAATCCGACAGCGTCCACGTATTCAATCTAGATCGTATCTGGTCCGGTGCTGTGTAAACATTGAGATACGCGAATACGCTGTGCTGAGCTCTAGCTAGCGTCCTCATTGGACAACGTCACTGTGACATCCACCTTCCTGATTCGCTGGCGTTGGTCATGTGACGCGACTGCTAAACGGCACGGACTTCCGCCTTGTATCACCTTTCATTAAAGAGTATAAAAGTATGAAAATACTGCAAATACTGATGCAAATACTGCCCATTGTGTAGTTATGATTGTCTTTAGGCTTGCCATCCTTCCACTTGCAAGTGTTAAGTGATATGCGCTGGGATCACACACACAGCGGCTCAGTCCCGAAAACACTGCTAGTGTGCTTCACTCGCGCACTCTGTGAGCTGCGCAGGGCCAGAGTGCGCACCCTCCAGAGGGCACTCGCTGTTCAGGGCGGAGTGATTTGGAGCGCAGGATGCCTGCGGAGCCGAGCGTATCCGCGTATTGGTATTGTTGTGTGCATGCGAATCGTGTATTGGTGTTGCTGTGTGCACACTAATCGTTTTAAAAACGTTAATCTGATGATCCGCTGATACGGTCTAATTTAAACATGGGCATAGACACAGACAACCATTCACACTCACATTCACACCTACGGTCAATTTAGTGTCACCAGTTAACCTAACTTGCATGTCTTTGGACTGTGGGGGAAACCGGAGCACCCGGAGGAAACCCACAAGGACAACATGCAAACTCCGCACAGAAAGGCCCTCGCCAGCCACGGGGCTCGAACCCGGACCTTCTTGCTGCGAGGCGACAGTGCTAACCATTACATCACCGTGTCTCCCTGCACAGTTTATATATATATATATATATATATATATATATATATATACACACACACACACAAAACCCCGATTCCAAAAAAGTTGGGACAAAGTACAAATTGTAAATAAAAACGGAATGCAGTAATTTACAAATCTCAAAAACTGATATTGTATTCACAATAGAACAAAGACAACATATCAAATGTCGAAAGTGAGACATTTTGAAATTTCATGCCAAATATTGGCTCATTTGAAATTTCATGACAGCAACACATCTCAAAAAACTTGGGACAGGTGCAATAAGTGGCTGGAAAAGTTAAAGGTACAAAAAAGGAACAGCTGGAGGACCAAATTGCAACTCATTAGGTCAATTGGCAATAGGTCATTAACATGACTGGGTATAAAAAGAGCATCTTGGAGTGGCAATGGCTCTCAGAAGTAAAGATGGGAAGAGGATCACCAATCCCCCTACTTCTGCGCCGACAAATAGTGGAGCAATATCAGAAAGGAGTTCGACAGTGTAAAATTGCAAAGAGTTTGAACATATTATCATCTACAGTGCATAATATCATCAAAAGATTCAGAGAATCTGGAAGAATCTCTGTGCGTAAGGGTCAAGGCCGGAAAACCATACTGGGTGCCTGTGATCTTCGGGCCCTTAGACGGCACTGCATCACATACAGGCGTGCTTCCATATTGGAAATCACAAAATGGGCTCAGGAATATTTCCAGAGAACATTATCTGTGAACACAATTCACCGTGCCATCCACCATTGCCAGCTAAAACTCTATAGTTCAAAGAAGAAGCCATATCTAAACATGATCCAGAAGCGCAGACGTCTTCTCTGGGCCAAGGCACATTTAAAATGGACTGTGGCAAAGTGGAAAACTGTTCTGTGGTCAGACGAATCAAAATTTGAAGTTCTTTATGGAAATCAGGGACGCCGTGCCATTCGGACTAAAGAGGAGAAGGACGACCCAAGTTGTTATCAGCGCTCAGTTCAGAAGCCTGCATCTCTGATGGTATGGGGTTGCATTAGTGCGTGTGGCATGGGCAACTTACACATCTGGAAAGACATCATCAATGCTGAAAGGTATATCCAGGTTCTAGAGCAACATATGCTCCCATCCAGATGACGTCTCTTTCAGGGAAGACCTTGCATTTTCCAACATGACAATGCCAAACCACATACTGCATCAATTACAGCATCATGGCTGCGTAGAAGAAGGGTCCGGGTACTGAACTGGCCAGCCTGCAGTCCAGATCTTTCACCCATAGAAAACATTTGGCGCATCATAAAATGGAAGATACGACAAAAAAGACCTAAGACAGTTGAGCAACTAGAATCCTACATTAGACAAGAATGGGTTAACATTCCTATCCCTAAACTTGAGCAACTTGTCTCCTCAGTCCCCAGACATTTACAGACTGTTGTAAAGAGAAAAGGGGATGTCTCACAGTGGTAAACATGGCCTTGTCCCAACTTTTTTGAGATATGTGTTGTTGTCATGAAATTTAAAATCACCTAATTTTTCTCTTTAAATGATACATTTTCTCAGTTTAAACATTTGATATGTCATCTATGTTCTATTCTGAATAAAATATGGAATTTTGAAACTTTCACATCATTGCATTCCGTTTTTATTTACAATTTGTACTTTGTCCCAACTTTTTTGGAATCGGGGTTGTGTGTGTGTATATATATATATATATATATATATATATATATATATATATATATATATATATATATATATATATATACAAAGCTATTTCTCTACATATACGCCATTTAAGTCTAAACACTTCTGCAAGTGATATATGTCACTTGCAGAAGTGTTTAGACTTAAATGGAGTATATGTAGAGAGATAGCTTTGTTTTATATATATATATATATATATATATATAGTGTTTCAAAACATTTGATATTATTTGAGATGTAAATGTCCCAGAAACTATATAGTCTAGGCAATTGGACCTGAACAGGCTTAATTTTGAGCAATATAAGATTTATTCCTCAAAATTTAAATGTCAAATTCAAAGGTATGTGGATTCCATGAACGATTTCACAAATTTTCAATATGCGCGCTGCCTGAGACACACAGACAGCTTTCCTCTTTGAACTTTTTGTGCCATTTCCAAATCTGCATTGCAGTTGGTGCATTTTTAGAGAATTCTCTCATAAATGCACGCTGTACAGTCTTGTTGAACTGTGTTTGAGCGTACTGTAACACAAAAAAAAATCATCTTTTCTTTTCCAGTAAATGGCATTTCTGTACCTAAAAAGATAAAAACTAAAAACATTAAATTTTGACCTTTTTCCACACATGCTGTTAAAATTTGAGGTCAGTTGATTAAGAATTGGCAAAGTTATTAGATTGTGAAATGATATCAAATTTTTTGAAACACCCTCTATGTATGGACATGAGTGTTTTACTGGGAAATATGCCACTCGTATTTAACATATGAACTACATCCAGGACATGGAGAACCAAAACCATGACGTAAATCTCTATGTCATTCATGAGGAAATTGATGAATTGTTTTGATACATTTGTGTACTTTCTGTTTGTGAATGTGTTTATATAATAAAAATAAAATCAACCATTGGCTTGAAGATATGAAATCTATTTTCTCATGTTGAAAAACTTGTATTTTTCATACAAAATGCACAGCAGACCTGAGTGACATATTTAAATAATATTGGCTGGCATTGAGTGGTATATCATATATATTCCATTCAGGTACCATGATATTGAGCAAGTCGAAGACGAGTTCAATATCATGCTAGCTGAATGGAATATATCTGATAGACCATGAAAAAAGCCATTATTATTATTATTATTATTATTATTATACATACATGCACACACTTCATATCAGCATTCTCGAAGGCCAACACGAGCTTACCCGTGACTCGGTGCTGTCAGTGCAGCAGTCCGGTTACCTTCTAGCCAGTGTAGCATTCATCATTAGGTTTAGTGAAGGCCAACACAAGCTTACCTGCGACTCGGTGCTGTTAGTGCAGCAGTCCAGTTACCTTCTTGCCAGTGTAGTGTTAGCGAAGGCCAGTGCTAGTGGAGTCAAGCCGAATATTATCATTTTTTTCCTCTGTGTAATTTACTTGGTTACTTTTAAAATCAACATCCACAACTACACACAATGGAGCAACCTGGCATCCAAAATTCTCTCAAAATCTTCCCCTTTTAATGAAGCAAACTTTGCAGCCATATTTGTTTACAAATTGTCACAGTCACTCACTAGTGCAGAAGTTTTACATCTCTGCTGTGTCTCTTTTCTAGTTTTCCAATGTCCATTGGTATGTTTTTCTCTTGTAAATATGCGTGAAGAATATATAATGAAGTTTTGGTAGCCTTTCGCGTGTTCAGTGTGTCTTTGGTTTCAGTTTTTAGTTTATTTATTTAGTGATTAATTATAGCATAGCTAATCCTAGCAGTAGCACTGGATTAGCCTCATGTTCTGTCTTTCCTGGCTGACAAAGAAATGATTCTACACACGCACAGCAGAAAAGTTTTGTCATTGAATATTCTCATGAGCTCTGATGTGATGTCTTGAAAACATGCAACATTGTAATAATAGGCACGCTCATTCTTCATTGGGGAGAGTGGTGTAATACATGGAGGATAAGCAATATGACAACAATATTGCATGCTATCAATAAACCCACTAGAAGGGAATAGAATACATGTTTTTATTCCATGGAAAAAAGTGGCCTGTATGTATAATAATTAAATAATATTGGCTGAAGAAGGAGTCCTATCGGGCCATGTTGGCCTCCGGGACTCCTGAGGCAGTTGACGGGTATCGGCAGGCCAGGCGTGCCGCAGCTCAGGCAGTTTGCGGAGGCAAAAACTCGGAACTGGGAGGAGTTCGGTGGGGCCATGGAGGAGGACTATCGGTCGGCCTCAAAGAAATTCTGGCAAACTGTCCGGCGCCTCAGGAGGCGGAAGCAGTACTCTGCCAACACTGTTTACAGTGCGCGTAGGGAGCTGTTGACCTCGACTGGGGATATTGTTGGGCAGTGGAAGGAATACTTCGAGGATCTCCTCAATCCCACCGTCACATCTTCCATTGAGAAAGCGGAGGCTAATGACTCAGAGGTGGACTCGTCCATTACCCAAGCTGAAGTCACTAATAGCTAAGGCATTTATAGAAAACAGCATTGGCTATATGACTGTTTCAGCACACTATAACTATATTTTGAACTATAATTATTAGAAAACTTCAAAAATCAATTTTATTTAACATCTAATGCTTAAACCATCTTTTTCCATGAGTCATCCATTATCCATTGCAAAAATATTTACAGTTTAATTGTCTCACAACATTCACTCAACCCTGTTACTGGAGCATATTCACCTCCATTCAATATTTGGGATATTCCACAAGTCACATGCTCAACAGGAAGGTGCATCATCCAAATTTTCTGAAGATCATGGGAAAAAGTAAAGCAAGTTCTCTCGTTATTATTTTTTTTTCAGTGATGTTGTGACTGATTACGTCACTTTGAAAGGAAAACTCTGTAAAACTGTTTAAAAGTACAAACCCATTTCCAAAAAAGTTGGGATGCTGTGCAAAATGTAAATAAAAACAGAATGTGATGATTTACAAATTATGGAAGCCCTATATTTTACTGAAAATAGTACAAAGACAACATGTCAAATGTTGAATCACAGAAATTGTATTGTTATTTGAAGCATATATGCTCATTTTGAATTGGATGTCAGCAACACGTTTCAAAAAAAGTTGGGACAGGGGCATGTTTACCACTGTGTTGCATCACCTCTACTTTTAACAACACTCTGTAAATGTTTGGGAACTGAGGAGTCCAATTGCTGTAGTTCTGCAAGTGAATTTTTTTCCCATTCTTGTCTGATATAGGATTTCAGCTGCTCAACAGTTTGGGGCCTCTTTTGTCACATTTTTCATTTAATATGAAATCAAATGATTTCAATGGGAGACAGGTCTATACTCCAGGCAGGCCAGTTTAGCACCCAGACTCTTTTACTACAGAGCCATGTAATTTTAATATGTGCAGAAAGCAGTTTGGCATTATCTTGCTGAAAGAAGGAAGGCTTTCCGAGATGGCAGTATTTGCTCCAGAACCTGTATATATCATTCAGCATTAATGCTGCCTTCCCAGATGTGCAAGCTACTCATGCCATATGCACTAATGCACTCTCATACCATCACAGATGCTGGCTTTTGAACTGTGCACTGATAACAAGCAGGTTGGTCCCTCTCCTTCTTTGCCTGGAGGACACAGTGTCAGATGATTTCCAAAATAATTTCAAATTTCAGTTCGTCAGACTACAGGACAATTTTCCACTTTGCCTCAGTCCATCATAAATGAGCTCAGGCCCAGAGAAGGTGGTGGTGTTTCTTGATATTGTTTATATATGATTTTCACTTGTATTTGTGGATACAGTGATGAACTGTGTCCACAGACAATGGTTTTTGGAAGTGTTTCTGAGCCCGAACAGTCATTTCCACTACAGAATTGTGTCTGTTTTTAATGCAGTGTCTCCTGAGGGCCCAAAGATCAACAGCATCCATTACTGGTTTACAGCCTTGTCCTTTGAGATTTCTCCGGATTCTCCAAATCATTTAATGATATTATGTACCATAGATGATGTGATCTCCAAATTCTATACAATTTTACATTAAGGCATGTTGTTCTTAAATTGTTGCACTGTTTGCCCACACAGTCTTTTACAGAGTAGTGAATCCCTCCCCATCTTTACTTCTAAGATACTCAGCCATTCTGGGATGCTTTTTTTAAAAAATTATTATTTTACACAATCATGTTACTGACCTGTTGCCAATGAACCTAATTAGAGGGTTGTTTTTTTGCGTTGCACAACATTTCAAGTATTTCGTTGCCCTGTCCCAATTTTTTGAAATGTGTTGTTGGTATTAAATTAAAAACGAGCATCTCATCTCATCATCTCTAGCTGCTTTATCCTGTTCTACTGGGTCGCAGGCAAGCTGGAGCCTATCCCAGCTGACTACAGGCAAAAGGCGGGGTACACCCTGGACAAGTTGCCAGGTCATCACAGGGCTGACACATAGACACAGACAACCATTCACACTCACTTTAGAGTCACCAGTTAACCTAACCTGCATGTTTTTGGACTGTGGGGGAAACTGGAGCACCTGGAGGAAACCCACGCGGACACAGGGAGAACATGCAAACTCCGCACAGAAAGGCCCCCGCTGGCCACAGGGCTCGAACCCGGACCTTCTTGCTGTGAGGCGACAGCGCTAACCACTACACCACCATGCCACCCCTAATACATTTTGAACGGTTAAATGTATGTTTTTTTAGAATCACTGTTGAAAAATTATTTTAAATAAAGTTAAATTTTTAAGAGGGCTCAATGGCCCCACAAACATGGAATCACCCTGAAAATGTATAATTATTTTCATATAGAGGTATTTTTGTTTTCGCTTATTTGCCTTGAGATTGATATTTTAACAGAATTTAATGTTTGACAGAGGGCATATTATTCCAAAGGGAGCATGAAGAACACCACAGTACAACTACAGATACAAGCACAAAGACCTGCCAAGTGACTTTTGTTGTGTGCTTGTGTTTTTTCCGCCTCCGTTTCTGAGCAGAAGATTGATATCCCTGCCATACTCATGTAGAATAACTTCACTTAAATCTTGTTTGGGGCAAAATTCCAAGTGGAGTGTGTCTAGTTGCTTCCGAGATTACTTCATCTTTCTCTGTGCACCCACTTCCTCCTGTGTCCTCTGGCATTCAATGTCCCATTACCCTTCACAAGCAGCAACTTTCTGCTGTTTGCACAGTGCTTTCCACAGGGGCCAAGAAAGGACCATCACAGCACAACTGCATGTAGTGATTGCTTTCCTTACCCTCAACCCCACCATTTTTTATACACTCTGCTGGCCAGTGGCTTAGATATTGCAGAAGTAGAGTGATTAATTAATGTTTCACTCTTGTATAGGCTGTCTGGTGATCTTTAGTGTTCTCTTTGCTCCAACCCTGCTCAAGGCAAATAAGAAATTAGATTTCTCTCAAATCACACTGTAATGTAAGTTAACCTTGATATTTGTCTTGATCAGGGTTTTAGCAGATATAGAATTGAAGAATGTCCATATTTGTGCCACACATATCCAACAAATTAGCCACATGGTATTGTGAAATGACTAAGTGTACTGTGTCAGATATGCCATCTAACATATGGTGCCATAGTTTCAAAGAGTATGTATATATAATTACCTCTCCTCCTTTTGTTTAAACCTAAACATAAAGTTTTTGTGTAAAAATATTTTGTGTAATTTCAAGAGTCCAATGAATAAACTAAAGTGTAGACTGTTGACTGTTTCTCTATGCCTCAAGACCCCATTCCTAACATCATTTTCCATCCTTGTATTTCACAGTTTTGTTTAATTAGTCTGAATTTTTTAATATTTTTTCCATCAAGCTTCACAAACAATCAGTGCTCGAATTAAATTGCTTTCAATGTTTTATAATTGACGTTCGTAATTATAGCCTTAAAACATTCAAAATGATTTTGTGCATTTGATAGTTGCTCCACACACAATACAAAGTACAAAACAGTGTCAAAGTTTAGATTAATTCAGCCCCAAGTCATGATGAATGTTAATTGTTGCTGAATAATGATGAAGTGAAGAAAATAATTAGGAATATGGTAATATACAGACGGGTGACAAATTAAGGGAAATTAAAAAAAAAACATAAAATGTTTTAGTAAGGTGTTGGGACACCACAAGCCACCAGAACAGCTTGGTATCAATACTATAAGACTTTGAAACTATATGGGTTGTTTTGGTGATGGTGGAGAGTGCATTGTTCCAAAATCTCTCATAGGTGTTCAAATGACTTGAAAGCCATAGCATGTGATTTAAATAATTTTACAATGACATTTTTCTCTAAAGAGACAAGTGGACCCAAACTACTCCACAAAAATTCCCCAACAGCATCACAAAGACACCAGGTTTGTCCTTTAATTTGTCACTTGTACGTGTTAGCACATAATATGGGGATCATATAATGAAATTTCCTTTTACCCAATACGTAAAACTCCTTCTAAACAGACAATGTGTTAGTATGACTTAGTATCTATCCAGTTAGATTATATGTAGTTAACAGTGTTGAACATTTGTGTGAACCTTCCCGACGTAATGATAACATCTTAAATGTGTCAGCATGTCAACGTCAGGAAATGAATAAATGCTATTTTTATTGTTTTCTTTAATCAGGCATTAAAGCAGTGTGAGTATGTATCCTTGCAGACTTAACTGTCCACAGTTCTGTTTGCTGACCTGTAACATGAAGCCATAATACAGTCCTTTAGCAAATGTGAGTCAGGCCATGTATTGTTTTGCAGTGGTCATAGTTGGGATTAATGTTCACAGAATTAATTATGTCCATGTAAGTAATTGCAAGTATAGTTGTCTAGAGTTTCTTGATAACTTGAGTCAATTTCCTTTTGGTTTTACATTAGCTAGACTGCCAAAGGTATAATGTGTGTATTATTATGTTCTAAGTACTGTACCCAGCTTATTTTTCAAATTTTTTATTATTTTTATATTGAGCATGAAGGTCTTCAGCAACTGATTGCTACATTTGGCTTTCAGTGAAAGTTACATCTATTCATAGCAAGCATGTACTTTTTCAGTGTTTGAACCATTAAGCTTTTCCTTTTGTAAAAATGTTA
Source organism: Neoarius graeffei (assembly GCF_027579695.1). NCBI lineage: Eukaryota > Metazoa > Chordata > Actinopteri > Siluriformes > Ariidae > Neoarius > Neoarius graeffei. The sequence goes on from NC_083575.1 coordinate 54,093,319, forward strand.
TGTCTGTGGAGATTCCCAGCTTACATTGTACTATTTGTGAGTGCAATGTGTCTCATTCAGGTTCTTATATTAAATTTTGTTCACCCAAGCACATAAGTTGACAAATGTTTCCAGCACTAGGTACAGTATTTATATAGGAGAGGGTAACGGATGCAAAAAGTTTAAAATTCCCTATTGCATTAGTTTTGAGCATACTAACAAACCAGCAAGAGTGACGTTTCCTCATTTAGAAACAAACTGCTCTGTGCTTTCTGAAGTATGAATTTCTCAGACTTTGAGTTGCTAACATCAAGCCACAGTAATGGGTCCTATCCAGTAGAAACCTGGCTGTTTTTCATTGTTCCTCTAGATTTCGTGTCAGAAGTTTAAATTGCACATTGAATCTTACAGAGCATTATAAATACCAGTTTTGTGATGAGCCACATCCATTTGGGAAATACAGAAGAGGCTTTGGCACTTGGCACGCAAATATTTGTTGTCAGTTTATGACCATTTCATTTTTTTTTTCTTTTTGGTCGTGAAAGCACTTATGAGAGTGTTTGTGGTCATGCAGTTGGCTTGACATAGTGATAGACATGTAGTTTTAATAGGCTTTATCCCTGAGGCTCAGAGATTTAACCCAGTCCCTCAGGACTACATCTCAGATCAATTAGAGTTCAGGGCAGAAATAATGTCTCCAGGGCATGTGAATATGGAGTGCCTCTTTTAGCCACAAATACTAGAGTTTAAACAATACCTACTCACAAAACAAGAGGCTCTCCGTGAAGTTAACAGCACAACAAATTTGGTTGTCTCTAATTACATTTATCAGTAAAATTGGCAGCATTAACAGGGGTAAATGACTTTCATTTATATGTAGTAATAAGCTGAGACACAGTGAAGTGCACCAGGGTACCCAGGAGTTCGATTTTCGAGGAGATACTGACCATAACAATGAAAAGATTTAATCTGACTATGAAGCTGCAGTCTCTATACAGCAGAATGCTTGTGCAGGACCAGTCAGCGAGTTTAGCCACTCATGCCATCTGTTAAGAGGCTGCTCCAAAGTTCAGCTTGGATTCACAAGCCCCGGGAGTTCTACCAGGCTGCCTACTGCTCCTGACCGCTGGATTGTGATGCGTGTGTGTGTGTGTGTCTGTATGTGTCTGTGTGTGTGTGTAGTGTAAGCCTTCTTCTTAAATCTTCTGATCCACTTACCGACTCCTGCCTCCAGCACACATACAGGCAGGTAGGACTCTTGCTGTCTCTGAAATAGGGTGAACCTCCTGGAACCCTTAGCCTTAAGAATTAGCATACTAACTTACTGCATTCTTTATTTTGGTATTGCATTTGTATTTATATTTTCACACATATTATTCACTTTTTACAAGAGTCCACAAAGAGCATCTCTCTCTCTCTCTCTCTCTCTCTCTCTGTCTCACTCTCTCTCTCATTCTCTGATTTATAGCTCCGCCACCATGGTCAGACTGGCTAATGAAATCTGTGACAGTGCATTAACGAGGCCGTTTGTTTCAGCTCAAGTTTGGTTCTTTTTTTTCTTTTCCTCTTTTTACTCTTGCCTCAGCCAACTCTGTGTTTGCATATTATTTTTCTTCCTCTTCACTTCCCTGGTGCTATTTAAAACTCCATTTATGCAGCATTTAATTTACAAGCAGTCGATATCAGTCAACTAAAACAGTAACAACTGGAAACTGCTGTACATTTAAGAGTCTAGGCGAGCAGGATATACTGTAAAGCTTTATAGTTTACTAGATTTTAGGTTTTATATTGTGGAGCACCTTCAAACACATTGAACAAAATATACTACAGGTTATGGTTAGTACTTCCTTAAAGATCTGTGCACAGCTATCAGTAAAGTTTCAATGCCCATCTTTGTGAAAACTAAACTGTTGCCTTTTAGGCTTTCTGTCAAATAGTGTGTGAGTTATAGCATCTGGAGTTAAGTTACATAAAGCTTTAATGCCAATAAAGTTAATATTTTATCTTAGCATATCATTTAATGTTTTTAGCCAAATAAATAAATAAATAAATACATTCATAAAATATTTATAAAGTTTAATAAAAAAATAATAAATAAACCGTTTCTCACACTTACAAGTATCTGGTTTAATCAATAACAAAACTAGTTTGCAGAGGAATTCAGCGAATCATTATAAAGTCAGAAACTGAGTTGCTTGTACATACTTTATTAGTGAAATACTTTAGAGCAGTGTGATTGAATTTTTGACCTTTATGTGAAATGAGCATGTGCGTCTTTCAATTTTTGTTCTGACATTTTTTATATTGCTGTGTAGACAAAGGTCGCAACTTAAACTCCATACACAATGTGAAGGCTAAGGGTGGACTGCACAAATTCTCTAGGAGTTTTAATAATTACTTGAGGAAATGAGGTCTAGAGAGCAATCAATTCTAAAAGGTATACAGAATAAGAAATTATTTATTTATTTATTTATTTATTTAGTTAGTTAGTTAGTTAGTTAGTTAGTTAGTTAGTTAGTTAGTTAGTTAGTTAGTTAGTTTCTGAATTCAGCATCATTTGTTCTGGAATTAAGTGTTTAATTTTGTTCCCTTGTATTGTATTATTATTATTATTTTATATGTATTTTTACTTTATTTTTGTTTTATATTTTAAATTGATTGCATTAGGTTGTAATAATTCTTGATACATATGTCACTCAGTCTAATTTCATATTGCCCTTTCAGTGTGTGGTGGTAAAATTTGGTGTGAAAGCCTCCATTTGGAAGGGGAGTATTAGCATAGTGAGAGTGCTGGATGGGTGGAAGGGTGTAGCTGACATGCAGGCTGGGAAAGTTTAGGGAAAACCTGGCCAGAGCCGCCAATCAATCGCAAAGTTCACATTAAAAAGTGCTGACAGCAATGGGAGAGAGAGTTCCCACTTTCATCTAGAGGGAGACCTCCAGCTAACCTTCACGTCACACTTTTTCTCTCAAGACCTCCTCTCTTTATTAAATTGTGTTGCATCCCACAGTGGAATTCGAGGCAGTGCCCGCTTTGTCACTTATCACAAAACTTCTGACTCTTTCCATTTTTTTTATATGAACAACAATTCACATGATAGCCTTGAACTAGAGCATGTCTTTGTGCCTTTGTATAGAGCCCACACACACACTAACCCATATCTGTCCTCTTTCACTTAATCGAGTTTGCTGAAAGAATGGGAAAGTCTCTGCTGTTGATATGTAGTAGTTTCTAAGTGTACATTCATGCGTATGTATGTGTGTGCAAGTATATTATTATTATTATTATTATTATTAAGACTTCAACTTTTGTCATGGTGTAAACTGCCTGAATTGGACTAATTATGTCTGTACAATTAAAAAAAAATCTACAGTCTTTCTTTCTTTCTTTCTTTCTTTCTTTCTTTCTTTCTTTCTTTCTTTCTTTCTTTCTTTCTTTCTTTCATCATAGACTTGTGACTTCAAACATAATCACAGGATATGACACAAATCAGATAAATAAAAATACTTCTGCATAATCAGACAATCTTTACAGGTTAAAGTTTACAGTAATAATCAAATACAAGGGCAAAGTCACAGAATTTTGCGAATAGTTTGTAGCGTTGTTTTCATGGCATATACACACTATGAGATGTATGCAATATTACACCCAGTTTGCATATTCAATGTAATAAAATAAAATCTTCAACATCTACCCTCAAGCATGTGGCATTAACCAAGCCCAAAACACCAACCACGAGTATAACTCTCTACTGTTACTGTAATCTGGAGAGAAACCAGGTGAATGATCAGTACACCATGACTTGAATGGGAATGGTTGAGGAGAAGTGCAGGGTGGAAAGCACAGACCTCATTGCACAGTCTTCTGCTGCCCCACAGGGGTGTGGAGAAGAGTCAGAGTGCACGTCCCCTGACCCACACACTTTTCCACTCAACAAAAAGCTTCAACACACAGCATCCTGGGAACTGTTTTTGGGATGAACTGATCAATATTTATTCAACACAAACCAGCCAGTGACAAGATTTAAAAAAAAAAGCAAATTTTATAGGTACAATAATGAAATTAGAACAGCACTCAATAGAGTGCAAACCTCTGCCAAGCCACATATTAGAATAACCTGGATCCACATACATATCCAGATTTGCATCAAAATCTAATCAGTTGTTCCTTGGCCCATGGCCCACCTTTCCCTGAAATTTTTATCAAAGTCTGTTCACTACTTTTTGAGTTACATTGAGAAGAGACAAATTAACGGAGGCGAAAACATAACCTCCTGCAACAAAGTTGGCAGAGGTAAAAAATGTGGTGAATGTTAATAAGTTGTTAATTCATTAACATTTTTCTCATTTTGTTTGAAATGTTGTGGAGGACGAGAGTTTTTAGTCATTGAATTCAAAAGTTGTTTAAAAGGATTCGTGTTTTAATTTTCCAGCAAACACTGCCATCAGGAGGTTGCCTTGTTAAATCTTCATCTATAAAACCAGCATTAATGACTGAAATGTGACAATTATAAAAACATAATAAATGCTATTAAATAGAAATATAGCATGTTATACATATGCTTAATATTGTAAATGTGTTAAGGTATGTGTTAAAATTATTGAAGATATCCCTCGATATTTTTATGTCCCTCGGTTTACAAACATTATCATATCTTCTGATTAAGACCTTTATATATAGACTTTCAATTGTATAATTTTATAGTTATATATGTTGCATTGTATGTATTTATGTTTATATTTTACATATACCTAAATAAATATAAATAATATGTATAATTATAATGTTGCATTTATTTATTTATTTATTTACCTACCTACCTACATTCCTTGTAGTGATACCTGTATATAAACGATATATATGACTGTTAGATGTTGATATGAGAGTAAATATTAGGAAGACTCTGGTAGTGTGAAAATCATACTGAAAATCAAATGTCAAATGAAATACTTCATGTAGATTTTGGCATTTTTCTTCAATTTCTTTGTCAGAGACACGACTCTGTGCACTTAACCTGTGTGATGTCTCCACAAAGCAGACACTTTTGTCCTGTTACCTATAAAGTAGGCTCTCTTTTATTTCTTTTTCGGCTGAGCCGTACTAAAACCTGTCAGCTACACACAAAGGAAGGAAGTAGGATATTGAGTTGCTGGGTTTTACCTGTGTGCTGTGTTTATTTGCTGTGTCAGAAGCTGAGAGATTACACTGTTTATAAGCAGTGGGACTGGAATCTGGTTAGGTGTCTCCTCAGGGCTAAAGTGACAGGTCGGGAAGTAGAGATGCACTGTTGGCCCTGGCATTAAGAATGAAAGTTCAAACTGGCTACTATTCACTTGAAGTGCTGCTATCAATCATGCCCTGAAAAGTGGACACCTATATTCAAGGTGTAAGTGTGTATGTGTATGTGGGGGTGGTGAACAGAGAAACCTACACTCTTCACTAGGAAGAGAGCTAGGATGCCATGTAAGATATTTGTTTCCATAAAACTCTCGCTAAATGTCATAGTGTTCTGTGAGTGGATTTGGTTATGAGAATGCTTCTGCAAAAATATGGTTATGAAATCTTTATCATAAATCAAGATTAAGTTCTACTTGATATCCCTGTATGTTTCTGTCATTATTACAGATATTTTCTAAGAATTGGACAAAATCTTATTCAATAACATTGTATACACATAATATGTACAAGCTTTGTATTTGTATTTATATTTTTTATTTGTGTTTATAAAGATGAATCTTGATAATAAGATAACAATAGTCTTGCTGTAAAAGCTGGCTATCAGTGAATTGTGATTGATCACGATGAAATCAATATCTCTGCTGACTGTGTAGAAACTCATTCTGACCTAATTCACTTTAGAGAAACTTGCACACACCTCTGACTCTGACTCCTCATCAATCTAAACTAAAATGCAGATAGTTCAGGTTCAGAATTGGAAAGAACTGGATGTCATTTACATAGAGGCAGAAGAGATCCTTGTTTGGGTTGATCCTGTCTAACCTGAGGCACTATAAATAGTGAATGTGCTGAAATGTTTTGGCTCTTGGGCCAGTCCGAGTGCAGACTCTTATGGCTCACTTGTCTCACTAATAAGAACAGACGTGTTTTTTTCTTCTGATAGTTATTGATGATGGAGGGAAAATACAGATATTTGTGTGTTTCTGTGGGTGTAAATCCTGAAGGTCAAAAACACAGTTCACGTTAGGAAAATCTCTGCAGTTGACTGGTGTATTGTTGTAGCAGAACGGGAAACATTTCAAATAGGCAATTCCCTGTGAAAGAATTAGAAGAATTGTTTTTGCTTTTAGGAGATTTCCCCTGAAACCCTGCCAGTGTATTTCCTTGTTAACTAATGTTTCAATAAACGACATATCAAAGCCTGAAACACTGGGAAATGGCTCTGGCCAGGTTTGTTTTCCGAATGTGTCAAGGAAACTTTCTGACTTACACACAGACGTTTGCTTTGGCAGGATTAAAAAAGGATTACGCTTCTTGTACTGCAATTATCAATCCCCCAGGAATGCTAATATGTCTATTTGTAAACTAATTAGGGAGGGATTTGGCCTTGAAAACAAGTCTGCTTAAGAGCTACCACTGGCAGGTTGAAGGCAAGGATGACACAGTTCTCCTTGTCAGTGATACAGTATGAACATGATATTTTACCACAGCCACTAAAGATAAGATAGTACCAAGAAAGTAAGGGCGATTATGTGTTTGTGAAACTTTCAAGTAATCTCCTGAACTGAACTTGCATGTTTAGTGTTTAAGTAGAAATGCAAAAATATGACTAAATCTACTAAAATGTTACAGTTCCCTCCTTTGACATAAAAGTTCTCTAAATAATTTAGCACAAAAATGTTCTCAGTCATGTGCAGGAGAGCACTGTTTAAGAGAAGGCAGTATTTAGCAAAGATGTACAAAGCGCATGGTCTTGGACTTTCTATACCATTTCATTTGCTGGTCTATTCAAGAGAAGAGTTCCATCTATTACTACTGATTCTGCTGAAATATACATGAACCAGTGGTTGAATAATTAAAATTTCAAGGGCTTTCTTACTGAGGTAATAGACATTCTCTCAGGATGACCAGAATGGGATTCCCTCACACATTCACACGGAACAAAACACACTGTTATGATATATCTATTACAGAGGGCATGAATATTGCAGAAGCAGAACAAATAGTCATGAAATGACTAATCATAGCTCAGGCAACCTGAGACGGCGCTCCCACATGAGTGACTGACAGGTCAGCAGATACACACAGCTTAGGGATAGTATGACATGTCAGACATTTACAAAAAAAAAAAGTGTATTATTTATGGAAGCAAAGTGTTGACCTCACTGAGTAACACAAATGAGAAAGTCCACTGGTACATTCTGATCCTGGGGGGAAAAAAGACGTCTTCACATGTTTAACAGATATCTAATCAGCATGTTTCTCCACTTTATTCAGTATTTTTTTCTTTGCTTAAAATCTTAACTGTTAGTGAACATTATGGAACAGCCTGTAAATGTCCTACTAGATACAAAGTACAACTAGATGTTTTCACTGATTGATCATGTGTGCAAGTGTATATCCAATAGCGATGCCTTAAAATATTTTGGTGGACACAAACAAATTTCAGTAATCAGACCAGAGGCATTCAACACGATCAGAAGATCATTTTTCAAGGGAGCCTAATAAATTTTGAATGGCTTAATGGGCCATATAAGCCTGTGGGCTGTAGTGATGTGAGTTTGACACCTTTTACGCTGCCAAAATGTATACAAACTGTTTCTAATTAGCTGGCACTCTTTCCTGATGACTCATCTTCCTCACACTTTTTCCTTTTTAACATAGTCTATATCAAATATTCATTACAGCAATCATCAGTGCTCCTTCACTAATCCAAAATGTTCCTGGATGTGAACAAAGACATAGCGATTGCAGCATTCATTTAAAAGAGTAGAAAAGAAATCAGTTTGGTTCCGGCTTGTCAATCATATATTATTCAGTGCATGTCATCTGTTTCCATCAACACATAATATACATTTAAGACATTCTGCTATCTCATGGTTATGGGCCTTTTATATATACGGTATATGCACAGTACTGTGCAAATGCTGTAGACCAAACATGGCTTAAAAAAATAATGAAATGTTTCAACATTAAAAAAAATACTACAAAAAAACAGTAAGCTGTAATAAATGAAACAAAGTCAGTATTTGGTGTAAGACGACCCTTTGCCTTAAAAAAACAATCGTAGTCTCAGGTACAATGAGTGCAGTTTTATAAGGAAATGAGCTGTAGATTTTACTGAGTATCTTGCAGAACCAGCCACAGTTCTTTGAGACACTTTGACTGTCACACTCGCTTCTTAATTTTGCAACAAAACCCAGCAGCCTTCATGTTTTCTTTTTTAATCTGAAAAGTGGTCTCTAATGTAATATGCTGCTCAGATACAAACTTTTTTTCTGCAACATTTAATTTTGTGCTGGAAAACAAACATTTGTAACTCTAGAAGGTTTTTGTACTGACTCGATAATGTATGTGTATATATATATTCTATTCGGCAGTCCATTGTTACAATGATGACTGTTTTCACAACAACACGCCATGCACGATAACAAAGACCAGACAGCGTCGTGCCCCCACTGTCTGTCTCTCTGGACCTCAGAATCCATTGCCTGAGTGGTACACAGAATGTGTAACAGACTCAGTGGATAAAAGAGGTTGCCTTGCAGTGACAACTAACTTGCCGGGTGATGCCATGCATTAACTAACTGTGTAGTTAGCTTGTATGCCATCTAATGCCTGTACCATTGACTTTTAAAAGTTCATCTGCCACAGACATTAACAACGTCCTGCTGCCAACGTCGTGTTTATAACTATTTCCCTGGTTCAGGGAGGCTTAGGGCGTACTGACACTTGCCAAAGGTGTGCACCCAGAATGGTGGAGGGAAGGAGTTGCGTTACTTCTCCATTCTAGACTGGCTCTAAGCAAAGTCTAGCCACTGCCCAAATTTGTACACGTGATCAATCATTGAAAGTGTCACAGAAGAACAGTTCAAAGAAATCACTGAAAGCCCAATATTGCCATGACATACATGTTAATGTATGTACATTTCTGAGCACATCTACCTATATATGCAGAATTCCCTGGACTATATACAGGACTGTATATTAAACAGCCACTTTAATATGAAAAACTGTACACCTGCTCATTCACCTACAGAACTAATGCTATTATTTAAACAGTCAAACATGTGGCAGCAGTGCAATGCTTAAAATCATGCAGATGCAGGTCAAGAGCTTGTGGTAATTTTAACATCAAACATCAGAATGGGGGGAAAAATATGTTCTCAGTGACTTTGACCATGATGAGGATGTTGCTGGTAGGGCTGGTTTTCACATTCAGCAGTCTCAAGACTTTATAAAGAATGGTGCAACAAACAAACAAAAACAGTGAACAGTAGTTTTGCAGGCAGCAACACCTTGTTGATTGGAGCAGTCAGAGAATGGCCATCTGTGGCCAGTAAAAAGGCTTCTCAGAATGCACAAGTCGAATCCTGAGGCAGATGGGCTACAAAAGCATAAGATCACATTGGGTTAAAATAGGAATCAGAGGCAATATTGCATTACTAAAGCTAGACAGTTGAAAACATAACCTGGCCTTTTTTTTTTTTTTAAATCTTTTGCTGTCCTGTTTTGCTGTTGTAGCCCTTTCACATCAGGGTTTGGTGTGTTGTGCATTCTACAATGCTTTTTCTGATCACCACAGTTGTAAAGAGTGGTTCTGGTTCTTCTCACCTGTCTGTGTAAACTTTAGAAACTGTTACATATGAAAATCACAGGAGATCAGTAGATTCTGCAATACTCAAACCAGTACCATTTACAATAGTGCTTGAAAGTTTGTGAACCCTTTAGAATTGTCTATGTTTCTGCATAAATATGACCTAAAACGTCATCAGATTTTCACACAAGTCCTAAAAGTAGATAAAGAGAACTCAGTTAAACAAATGAGACAAAAAAATGATACTTGGTCATTTATTTATTGAGGAAAATGATTCAATATTACATATCTGTGAGTGGCAAAAGTATGTGAACCTTTGCTTTCAGTATCTGGTGTGACCCCCTTGTGCAGCAATAACTGCAAATAAACATTTTTGGTAACTGTTGATCAGTCCTGCACACCGGCTTGGAGCAATTTTAGCCCATTCCTCCATACAGAACAGCTTCAACTCTGGGATGTTGGTGGGTTTCCTCACATGAATAGCTCGCTTCAGGTCCTTCCACAACATTTCAACTGGATTAAAGTCAGGACTTTGACTTGGCCATTCCAAAGCATTAACTTTATTCTTCTTTAACCATTCTTTGGTAGAACAACTTGTGTGCTTAGGGTCGTTGTCTTGCTGCATGACCCATCTTCTCTTGAGATTCAGTTCATGGACAGATGTCCTGACAGTTTCCTTTTGAATTCGCTGGTATAATTCAGAATTTATTCTTCCATCAATGATGGCAAGCTGTCCTGGCCCAGATACAGCAAAACAGGCCCAAACCATGATACTACCACCAACATGTTTCACAGATGGAATAAGGTTCTTATGCTGGAATGCAGTGTTTTCCTTTCTCCAAACATAACGCTTCTGATTTAAACCAAAAACTTCTATTTTGGTCTCATCCATCCACATAACATTTTTCCAATAGCCTTCTGGCTTGTCCACGTGATCTTTAGCAAACTCCAGATAAGCAGCAATGTTCTTTTGGGAGAGCAGTGGCTTTCTACTTGCAACCCTGCCATGCACACCATTGTTGTTCAGTGTTCTCCTGATGGTGGACTCATGAACATTAACATTAGCCAATGTGAGAGAGGCCTTCAGTTGCTTAGAAGTTACCCTGGGGTCCTTTGTGACTTCGCCGACTATTACACGCCTTGATCTTGGAGTGATCTTTGTTGGTCAACCACTCCTGGGGAGGGTAACAATGGTCTTGAATTTCCTCCATTTGTACACAATCTGTCTGACTGTGGATTGGTGGAATCCAAACTCTTTAGAGATGGTTTTGTAACCTTTTCCAGCCTGATGAGCATCAACAATGCTTTTCTGAGGTCCTCAGAAATCTCCTTTGTTCATGCCATGATACACTTCCACAAACATGTGTTGTGAAGATCAAACTTTGATAGATCCCTGTTCTTTAAATAAAACAGGGTGCCCACTCACATCTGATTGTCATCCCATTGATTGAAAACACCTGACTCTAATTTCACCTTCAAATTAACTGCTAATCCTAGAAGTTCACATACTTTTGCCACTCACAGATATGTAATATTGGATCATTTTCCTCAATAAATAAATGACTAAGTATAATATTTTTTGTCTCATTTGTTTAGCTGGGTTCTCTTTAACTACTTTTAGGACTTGTGTGAAAATCTGATGTTTAAGGTCATATTTATACAGAAATATAGAAAATTCTAAAGGGTTCACAAACTTTCAAGCACCACTGTAGATATTCAATGTGAACATTAATAGAAGTTGCTGACCAGCATGATTGGTACTTATTATTATTATTAGTTGTTGTTGGAAAGTACCAATGGAAAATACAGTGAAAAATATGATATAAGCACACCAGAACTTTTAGGCTTTGGCTTAAACCTTACAGGCTTATAGATTACATGTCTCTCTCTGTGCTCATTGCATGTTAAAAGGTCAAGCAAGATATGAATGTGGAAGTATATGTATCAATTATGCGCTACATGTAGCAGGTCAAGTAATGCCATGTATACATATTTTTTTTTTGTGCCTGCTATTGTGGGAAGAATTAAGAGTGTAAGCAGGCCTCTCTGGGGCCCACAAGTGTATGGCAGCTGCTGGTCTGCAGCACAATGGTGGGTGCAGGCGTGTGTAAGTGATAGGGTCTATGTGAAGTGCTGCCTCATTCAAACACACGCAGATGTACGGCCTCTCACATTACAGGAAAAAAAATTCAGCAAGGAAGGTCCACATTCAGGAAACAGATGATAGACAAGTCATCACTCTTGTGGAGCAACATAATGGAATGAAAATGTCAATTTCCAATGGGGATGCCATTTTTCAGCTCTTTTTTAATTAAAAGTTCATGATATTATTGATATTATTAAAGATGTGGGATTTAATAGCACTAGATTATTACACACACACACACACACACACACACACACACACATATATATATATATATATATATATATATATATATATATATATATATATATATATATATATATATATATAATTTAACATTCTGTCCTGATTTTTTCTGATTCAGGGTTGTATACATGTCTAGTGTATAATGTACACATATATACAACCCCGAATCAGAAAAAGTTGAAATGGTATGTTAAAATTGTTAAAATTAAAATTAACTCTGAAAACAACACTTTCTAAATGATCTATGACCTGTATTGCACTCAAAACAATAAAACAGCACTTTTTTGATGGCTTACCTTCATTTTTTTTTATTATTCAAAATAAACACATATTTCACTTTTGATTCTTGCAACACATTTAAAAAAAAAACTTGGGACAGTAAAGCAATAAACAATGTTGCCATTCCTTCTCACAACACTTAAAAGATGTTTAAGGACTAAAGACACCACTTGATCAAATGTTTCAGGGGTTATTTTGTCCCATTCTTCCTGAAAACAGGTTTTAAGATATACAACATTATGGTGTCGTCATTGTCATATATTTTCATTTCGAAATTCGCCACATATTCTCTGTTAGGGGCAGAGGGGACAGGCACCCTCTTCTTCCACAACCATGACTATGTAACGTGTGCAGAATGTGGTTTTGCATTGTCTTGTTGAAATATCCCTGAAAAAGATGTCGTATTGAAGTCAGCATGTTGCTCCAAAATCTCAATGTACATTTCTGCATTAATGCTGCCATCACAGAAGTGTAAGTTACCTTTGCCAAGGGCACTGACAACCCTCTACCATGACAGACTCTGGCTTTTGGACTTGTTGCTGGTAACAGTCTGGATGGTCCTTTTTGTCTTTGGTTCAGAGCACATGACGTCCGTTTCTTACAAAAAAGACCTGGAGTACTGATTATTTTGACCACAATACTTGCTTTCACTGTGTGATGGTCCATTCCAGATGCCTCCGAGTCCAGAGAAGTCAACAGCACTTTTGGACACAGTTAACATAAGGTTTCCTATTTTGCACAGTAAAGTTTTAACTGGCATTTGTGGATGTAATTCTGTATTATAGTGCTTGACAAAGGTTTGCCAAAATAATCCTGAGCCCATGTGGTTATGTCAGCGATAGATGAATGATGGTTCTTGATGCAGTGCCATCTGGGGGATCAAAGATCACAGGTGTTCAGCTTCAGTTTGCGCCCTTGCTCTTTATGCACCAAAATTTCTCCAGATTCCTTGAATCATTTAATAATATTATGTACCATAGAGGGTTAAATATCCAAATTCCTTACTATCTTTCTTTGAGCAACATTGTTTTCAAAAATTTCAATAATTTTCTCACACATTTCTTGACAAACTGGAGATCCTCGGCCCATGTTTGCTCCTCAAAGACTAGGCCTTTCTTGGATACTGATTTTGTATCAAATCATGATTACAATGATCTGTTGACATCATCCATCCATTATCCGTAACCACTTATCCTGTGCAGGGTCGCGGGCAAGCTGAAGCCTATCCCAGCTGACTATGAGAGAAGTGGGGCACACCCTGAACAAGTTGTCAGTGCATCACAAGGCTGACACATAATACGCTACGTTCACACTGCAAGGCTTAATGCTCAATTCCGATTTTTTTGTGAAATCCGATTTTTTTGTGAGGTCGTTCACATTAACAAATATATGCGACTTGTATGTGATCCTCAGTATGAACGAAAAGCGACCTAAAAGTGTTCCGCATGCGCATTGCAGGATACGACGACGTCACACAAAGTGAGCATGGCCAGTGTTTACGGAAGTAAAACCGCCCGGTTGCGGTATGACCCATCCAATCTAGCTTGAATAGCTGTATCCCCCCAAATGGAAATCAGCTCCCTAACCTCTGCGTCCTTCCATTGAGAAGATTCAGAACCTGCACAGCCCGAAGCGTCCCTCGCATTGATGTCATGCGCAGGGGCGCAGATACGTTTTTTGAACTGGGGGGGACAAAAAACTGGGGGGGGGGGACAAAGCTGCCAGCAAACCAACCCCAACCCCGATATGCCTGTCAAACTTGTTGTGGGTTACCATAGCAACCAAGCTCGAGCTCGCAACCTGTGCAGTCTGCGCAGCTCAACCAACCGAATATCAGTCTTTGTTTTATGTGAGTTGTTGCAACTATGTATACACTGCTGTGCACCTCAATAAACCGAATGGTAATTAGTCTTTTGATTTTTCCGTGAGGTTTGCCTTATGCAAAGAAAGACAGCATAGACGTTTTTTCCTCCCTATAAGTGGGGGGGACCGAATGAGGTGAATTTAAATCTGGGTGGGACGAGTCCCATCCTCTATCTGTGCCTGTGATTATGCGCCATGTTGTTGTAACTTTTTTTGAGAGACCCGCCGCCTACTTCAGCGCAGAATAGTGACGTTTGTGGCTTGTTGATGACGTGTAAGTCGGATGAATGCGACCTGGCGGTTCAGACCGAAGTCGCATATGAAAAGAGCGGATAGGAATCGGAATTAGGACCATATCCAAACGGTCTGGGTCGGATTTGAAAAAATCGGATCTGTGTCGTTCATATTGTCAATAAAAGATCGGATACAGGTCACATATGGGTGAAAAGATTGGATTTGAGTCACTTCAGCCTGCAGTGTGAACGTAGAGACACACAACCATTAACACCTATGGTTAATTTAGAGCCACCAATTAACCTAACCTACATGTCTTTGGACTGTGGGGGAGACCGGAGCAAACCCACACAGACACGGGGAGAACATGCAAACTCCACACAGAAAGGCCCCCATTGGCCACTGGGTTCGAACCCAGAACCTTCTTGTTGTGAGATGATAGTGCTAACCACTACACCAATGTGTCACCCCTTCTGTTGGCATCACCTGTTTCAAAATCACATGATTATTTAATAGCTTTACCTCATTACTTGCCCTAAATTGCCCCTGTCCCGACTGTGTGTGTATATATATATATATATATATATATGTGTGTGTGTGTGTGTTTGTTTTTTTTCCAGGACATTCCGAATTGTTGCATTGGTTATGTCCAGTGCTTGTGCAACAGCTCTAATCAATTTCCGTCTTTTCTCAGCTTCAAAATGTCTTGCTTTTCTCCCACAGACAGCTCTCTGATCTTCATGTTGGTTTATCTTGTTTTTTATTCACAGCAAATGTTGTTTTCACACGTGAAACCCAGGCCTCAAACCAAGAGAAGATGTTCAGAGCTATTAATTATTTAAACAATTAGTCAAACCTGGGCAACAAGAAATTTCTGTCAATCATATGTTCCAAAGTTTTGAGCACTTTATAAATGGGCAGGATCCAACAAAAGGTGCCATGTTTAAAACATCTAGATGTAAATATCAGGAAATGTAAGCTAACACCATTGGTTCCTAATATACTCGTATCAGTAGATATACTGATATACTACTTCATGCTGTCTTCATGGAAATTAAATTAAACTATTATCAGACTACACATTAATCAAGGCTATATTTGTTATATATTCTCAGTTTGTTTAGTTTAATGTTCCTCATGTAATGTTTTCTCAATGCAAAAACACAAAATGCATACATTCTGAAAAACATATATAGAGCCTGAAAAAATATATAAGTAAAGACTTTAATTGTAGCCTCAGCCTGTATACTGACCTGATTTGAAGCATGGCTGACCTCTCAGTGCCCGATTTCTTATCTGTGTTTGAAATATTCATAAGAGTTGTCCCCCCGGATGTGCTGTGGTGGGAGGGTTTGGAGGTGGAGCGTGGCAGCTTGGGTAAGCACTGAGGTCTGATGGGAGTGGATGGCCTCCCATCAGCACTCACATGGCCAAGCTGCTTCCATTCAGCACCTAATTCTTTGCTAAGACCCTATGAAAATTTTCATCTCACGCCAGCTAATCTCCACCATGTATTACCAACCATCTTTTAAAACATTCAATTAGTTGTAAATATATCACCAAAGAAACTATCTCTAAACATAAGACATGTTTCATGCTGATTTATCATTCAGGAATGAAAAGTTATTTGCAGTGAGAGTCATTTGTATCAGAGGATTTTGATAATCTTCAATACAAAAGAGGATGAGGTCATTGAGAAACAGAGAGAGAGAGAGAGAGATACTTTTGCCACCCTTGTAAACAGTTCAAAGCAACAGTGCAAGTGATTTATGTATCAGTGAGTTCAGATGTGAGGAGAAATATTTGACAAAGGCTGGTTTTGGCTGACTCACAGGAGCACTCCTCTGCATTCTCTCCATTTCCTTTGATACCGAGTCACTCCTCAAAGATCACACACATGCAATTGTTCACCAAAGGTATTAGCCATAGGTATATAGGATATTACCGGGAAGTAATAACTCTTTCAAGAAAAGAGGGAATGAAATCACATCCAAAACAAGTGCTCTGTTGTTCTTTTAGTATTGTATTATCAGATACTTGGTGGTCCAGTAATCATCACTGTTGCATCCCAGCAAGAAAGTTCTGGGTTCACACCCCCCTGTCAACTAGAACCTTTCTGTGTGGAGTTTGCATGCCTGTGTGGGTTTCCTCCGGGTACTCCAATTTCCTTCCACAGTCCAAAGACATGTGGATTACGTCAAATGGCTACTCTAAATTGCCCAAAAGTGTGAATGCGAGTGTGAAAATTTGTCTGTCTGTTTTAGCCCCATGATAGATTGGCGACCTGTCTAGTGTAGTCATCACCTTTCGCCCAATGTCAGCTGGGATTGGTTCCAGCTCACCCATGACTGAATGGATCAGTGGTATAGGAAATGAATGAATAAATGATTATCATTTTTAGATTATGTGATTAACCACTTATTAGCAGAATTCATTGAGTGTAGGATATATACAGTGTGAAGTGAGCAGTGTTTAACAATGAGTGTGGTCTACACATTAGTGACAGAGTGAAGGGAGAGGTCAGCTCTGCATGTCTGCCATTAACTGTGGATTAGTGCTGGGCCTAACACTCATTAAAGACAGGATTCTCCTTATATCCACTCAGGAAGTGGTCATGGTTCTCATACACACACACACACACACACATACATGGTTTTTAAACCTATTGTGCAGAACACTGAAGTCCTGTCAGCCATATGCGCACACACACACACACACACACACACACAGTAAGATTAAGCTGGGGAAAAGTGAACCTTGGAATATTCGGTCACATGCAGATATTTTCTAACACAATTTTTAAACAAATTCTGATTAACAAGTTTGATTTTATTTATTTTATATGAATGATTTTGTAAGGAAAACTAAACTAACCGAACCCTTTGCCTTAAAGGAGAACTTAAGTAATTTTCAAACTTGCTTTATTTCTTAAATAACGTGTTATTCAATTACGTTTTTGGTTTTAGTAACCTTATATCGTGACTCGTATTGGCAACTAATTGCAATTAAATATTATACTTATCAGCCTATTTGGTTTTTAGCCACATTGAATTTAGTTCGTTTGGTCCATGGTAGGCGTCACTTATCCGTGCGATCTTCACGAGACTTGTGCGAGACTTCGAAACGTGAAGTGTCAGTGCCGCCATTTTGAAAACTGTTTTCCACACGAAATATTGCACAAAAACGAGTTTAAATGACGATTACTGCCTACTTTTTTCAAACTTTCCTGATTGCTATAAAAAAAAAACAACTTCCGGCTTGATTACATCAGCATTTGAAAGAGGGCTCGTGCGTCTTTTGACAACATTGGCAGATGTTGGTCACTTTGATTTCTGCTGTACGTTTTACTTCCGTCCTACGATGTCTCGCACAGGTCTCAACGAATCTCGTTTACGGCCATTGCTTTGACATATGGACCGATATATTACAGAGCATATTTCAGACACTCATAACTTGCTATAGCAGTGAAAACATAGCTATCAAAAATGCATTCCTGTATTTAATAAAAATGAGAAATGGAATTTTGATAATAAAAAAATTGCCTTCAGTTCTCCTTTAACCTTAGTCATTCATAATTTATCACGATTTGTTGGAAAACAAGAACAAAACCAAAACTTAGGTTGTGTTTGCTTGAAAGGCAGCCATAAAGAACGCCACTGCCCTCTGCTGGTCGATTACAGGTACTGTTTATAATTGTATCATGACTCTTTGTACAAATGGACAAAAATAGACATGATGAATATCATTTTAACAGCCAGCTGCTCAGTGCATGCATCAGTAAGGAATTAGGACACCTACACATAACATCCTGTTTCTCAAGAAACAGTACATGTTTCTTCTTACACAGCAACAGCAAACAATGCCAGCAGTGATGTCACTTATTTTAGGGCCATGGCTTTTAAAGTGTCTCACCACTGAAATCTAGAAATTCTTAATTCTGCTTTGCAAATAACATGAATAAAAAATATTGCTTTAACTTATCTCAGTTTTTTTATTATTATTGTAAACAGATGCAATAAACAGCTCCTGTAGTAATGTATGTACACAGTCAGCCCTAGAATTATTAGCACCCTTCATGAATATAATAAATTAATTACACTCTTGGGGAAAATGTGGGAATGATTTTTGAGAGTTCATTAGATCCTTATGGTTAAGGGAGACACATTACAGGAAACTCTGTTGTCGGGTTCTACATAGAACCTTTCAGGGCTTCTCCAGAGGGATAACTGACCAACTCTGAAGTAGTCTAAATTTTCTAAGAGTATATGCAGGATGATCTTTTGAGCTGAAACATATAGCTTTATTTGAACATAAAACAGTTGGTTAAAAAGTGCTATTTATTATACAGAACATTGCTTTCAAAATTATTCACACCTCCACAATTAATGTTTTGCGAGATCCCTGTGGAAAGACTTACACGTTGCGAACCACAGGTTTTCAATTCAAATGCAGGGACTCAGTGGAAGGATTGACTCACTGTATATAATATTTATTTTATATAAATTGGTTCTACCAATTTTTGAAGAGACTCATTCTGACATGGTTATATTTAGTTAAATCAGATCAATATGTATAATCTGTCATTCCTATGATGTTACTCGAATGGAAACAAGGCTTCTTTATACAGGCAGCAGAGGCTGTCAGAGTAAATGTAGACTGAATGTTTTCTCTTCCCTCATTAGTCAGGCCAGCATTACTCTCTCTATCCCTGTAGAAAGCTCAGGAAAATCACTGAAGTTAAAGATTAAAAAACAAGTGCTGCCAGTTATGATCAAAATATTAGCATTGCTAATAAAATCCTCTGTTAGATTCAGGGACAGCCCTTTGTTTACACAGAAACTACTTTGTGTCCTTGATTTTTTTTCTTTTAATCTGTTACTGAACTAGTTTGAAGCAAGACATTTATATGACACCGTTTATGTCATTATGCCATT
Organism: Neoarius graeffei; assembly: GCF_027579695.1. Taxonomy (NCBI): domain Eukaryota; kingdom Metazoa; phylum Chordata; class Actinopteri; order Siluriformes; family Ariidae; genus Neoarius; species Neoarius graeffei. The sequence goes on from NC_083575.1 coordinate 54,112,776, forward strand.
CATTAATAATCTACTTGGTAATAAACTGGAATTCCATTGAATGTGCAGTAATGTCTTTTTGCACAGACTGCCAGTGTGTCACAGGTTTTTGGTGCTGCTGAGTGTTGAATAGGCAGGTCTGTGTGCTGTGCATGCTGTATGAAAGAGCCCTTCAGCAGCTGGGCGAGCCTCAATTTGCTCCAAGCGGCTCTCAGAGAGGGCGCAGCATATCCTAAGAACACACACACACACACACACACACACACACACGTGGAGCCATGTGTGCCACAGGCCTGCCTGTATGCACAATGTGGCCTTATAAGATAGAGAAGTAAAGTACACTTTAAGACAGCACAAAATGAGTTCAAGAAAAACATCCATGGAAAGGAAAATAAAAGCAGTTATTGATGTCTGACTTCACTGGTCTCCTCGTCTTTTACTACACATGATCCTTTATGAAGTCAGTGGTTAACTGAGAATGATTAATGCTCCATGGCTTCATGGGGAATTTGTGACACAGCTAGCGTCTGACCTTACAAGCTGCTTAAGATGAGACACCATAAAAATCTTGCTACATATTCAACATGGTTGCATCATCATGGTGCCCACCTTCACCCCTTACTCTACTCTACTCCACTTCAAAAATCTCTTCTTCTTTAAAAGACACATATTTCAGGGCCCCTATCTAACTCTAGTCACCTGGAATCATTCAGTCCCTCCATAATTTCCCCAATCGTGGTGCCACTGCTTCTAAATTCCAGTTCTCAAGAGATTGTACAGTATACTATATTTTTTGTGGTTTTCCTGATTCAACACAACTCACCAACCATTAATGAAACTGATCTGGTGATTTAGAGCAGTGAAAACACAACCGGTATTGCATGGCATATTCCTAAGGCTGAGATTAAGAACCAATTGTACACAATTAGGTGTGCATGTCTAATAATTAAAAATTTAACTTACAGTTTGGTTAATAAGAGTTTAGTACAGAACTGAATTTGATACAGAAACAAACGCGTTCTCGTAGAAGTTACTAAGCCAAATATTAAATATTCAGATAAGGACCACAGTCAGGGATTTATAAAATCTTTTTTGCATTGCCAGGTCTTTTGAATCATGGTGAATTTCCTTCTGATATTACAAGTACACCCAAAATATCTGCTGACTTGACACCACTGTTTTAGACTCAAAGGACAGTTCATAATGCTGATTCCCAGTCATTTAATTTTATTTGAAAACAAAAGTCATAAATACATAAATACTGTGAATTTGTAGAGGTCATGACCTTCAGTCAGGTGTAGATCTTTGGTCTATATGTTGTATGACTTGTATCACAATTTACTCTTTAATGCAATTAAAGATTAATGCATTATATTTCGACATCAAAAATCCTGTCTTCCTTTGGAAAAGTACCTTTAGTGTCTTAGTGTCCTCTAATATTATTTAGCCATTCTCCTTCTTGTATTATTTTATGTTATTTATTTATTATTTTATTAATATCGCTTCCTTTCACTATAATCCCATGCTTCCCATTTCACATATAGTCAATCATGCTAGAATGCACATTTTACACAAAAGTTAACTTTACCTAGTACTTTTTTACTTTACCTAGTTAGTACTTTACCTGTCTCTGTGTGGCAGCAGAAACCAGAAACCCAGAAATCAAGAAACCAAAAGTTATATAAAAATCGCCTTAAGGGAAGACCTGTTAAAATGTTACCGTATTAACTAACAGTTCCTGCTTTGAAATTGTATCCCGTATCCTTTAGTCTCATACAAAAGTCTCATTCTCTGGCTTTGACTCCATTTTGTGTTCAGGACACAAACAGTAAACACATTTACGTTGTTTAAGAACACAATTTTGTCCAGCATCACCAAATTTCAAAAGGAAACTACAAAAGACACAAATACAACTTGGGTGAAGATGTTTGTCTAAAAGCGTCTCCGTTACTTAAAAAAAATATATAATAATAATAATAATAATAATAATAATAAAAACACCTAATTTACTTCTACAAATAAAATCCCTTTTTAAATACAAGCAGAAAACACAATTAATTAATCATTCAATATCTTAATTAGTCAAACCAAACTGAATGCATTTTGATTAAAGCTAAACCATGAGGTAAGCGCTGAAGATGTACAACATCTGTGCTCCAGTGTGGTACATATGCATTTGAAATACATTCACTGCTCTGTTTAAAATGTATAACACTAGTTTACTACTAAAACTGTGAGATAAAATCTGTAACATATGATACATTAAACTGTTTTTCTTCAAGCAAACTAAAAGACGTATTAACTAGTGTCTCCTCACTGTCAACAAATCGATATCCAAATAGTTCCATAGTTGGCCCACATACCTCTTGCACAACTTGGACTAATTTGAAGGGGATACTGAAACGCCACTTTTCTACCTGCTCTGATGAGTTTTTTTGGGTAGAGTACACTCCACTGGCAACCTCTGAAGCATGTGTGTTCTTAATGATCCATTCCCTTGCCTGTGGTGTGAATGGGATCCCGGTAAACCTGTACATCTCAGCCGCTTCTTGTATGGGGTATCTGGCAATGTCCTCATAGCGCACAAGCATGTAGTGATTTTCCAGCCAATCCGGTTGGCTCAAACCCAGCTCGGCAGACTCGCGGATTTGATTGCAATTTCCTTGGAGCCGTTTCACCTCTTCATCATCAATGGGTACCTTTCCATTTGTTGCCCAACTTTTCCAAGTCTGGTATTTGCTTGAGAAGGCTACCATTCTTGAGGCCAGGATAGCACGGGGGTCTCTCACCAGCTGGATGATCTTAATATCCAGTCTAGGATCTTCAACTAGCAAACGGAGTGAGTCCAGCTGCCGAACCCTAACCGTCTTGATAGCCTTATGCTTCTTCCTCAGACAGGATTGTGAGGCCAAGGTGAAGTTCAGAGGGCCACAGCGGCGTGTTATGCAGTGATATCTCTCAAAAACATTCTTCTGCACTGGTGAGCACACCTGTTCCTCACACAGAGCCATGCTGGACTCACGACGGAAAAGAGCTGCAGTGACATGCTCTAGAGGAGGTGGGCTGATGAAGCTCTCCAGCACTGAGAAGTCACACAAGAATAGGCTTAGCAGCACATCCTGGTATGCAGTGGATGAGATGTTGGAAATGGGGATCCCTGTGTCCACTGAAAGTGTCCTCTCGACATGCCACAGCGGCTCAAACAGGTAGAACATATTGTCGCCCAGCTGGTTAAAAAACTCACCTACAAAGGAGGATCCAGTGCGAGTGGTGGCCAATAAGAGAATGTGTTTATGACCAGCCTGGTCTGGATCTACAAACAGTGTGGAATTTATACTCATCTTACTCTCATCCAAACTGGAGCCATTGAAGAATAAAAGAGGCTCTGGGGTTTGTTGGGTCTGTCTGTGTGCAAGTTTGTCAGAGACTCTGGAAGAGACAGAAAATCTTATTCACAAAGTTTTGGAGAATTCTTTTATATCCACTATATTTGAACAATATCTTTTTCACCACTGAAACTTCCACGACTCATCAGTTGTTGCTCACTCTCAGAACGACACGATTTTCCTATTTAGTTTCAATGTCGTTTCTGAGTAATTCATCATAGTACCTGAGTAATATATGATAGTAAGCTGTGATTAAAGAGCTCACCTTGAGATAATATTGTTTTCCTTTTCAATGATGATGAGGGCCACAATGCAGATGATGAGGATAACATATTTATTCCTCATTCTTGAATAGGATTCTGTTTGGAACTTCCTCCACAGTCTGTACATGTAGCTATTCAGATTTATCTCATGTCAGGACATAACGTACACTTGACCTGCAGTAAGACACAAAATAAGAAAATACAAAAAGATCTTTTATCATTGTTTACATTCCATACACTGTATATTGCACTGGACTGTACAGAACGTTTCAGAGTACCAACTATGCAAATTACACAAAATCAGCTGACCAGCTACTTGTGTGTTATAAATTAGACTGCTAACAATAAGAGATTCACAAGTATTTACCACAGCTAAGAGAGCCAGCACAGTGAGACAACCTGAGCTTTGTTCCCCTGAGATCCAATAAATAGCAACCACTATCATCACCTTCCCACTAATAGCAGTGAGGAGTTGAAATGCCTTCAGCAGGACATAATGCCTTGTTTAAAGGCCTGAGTGTATTCAACTGAAGACTGTATAACTGTAGCACCACCCCATGAGCTCTGTTAATAAAGAACAGGCCCTGAGAATATGAGCCCTGAGATCTGCAGAGGAACATGTACAGCGACACTGACACCGCCTACAGTGTAGGACAAGGTGTTGAATGTTTTAGTAGCAATTCTCGAGATAAGTCTAAAAGACACCAGCTGTTAATAAAACTATCTTCTGGGTGCAACTGAAGGCATTTCATAAAATTTAAGAAATGCCTTCATCTGGACCTAGCAGGCAGCTTTATTTATATTTAAGATTTTTAATCAAGTTTACTCTTAGATAATGATGACTTCTGAGAATGAAATAACTTGAGATCCAAGCCCCATTTTCTTTGTTTTAGACCATGTTTTAGGCCTAACAATTAGGTCATGTGGGAAGCCATGGCCTAATAGAGAAGCAGCTTTGGGACCAAAAGGTTGCTGGTTCAGTTCCCTGGACCAGCAGGAATGGCTGAAGTGCTGTTGAGGAAGGCACCTAACCCCTAACTGCAGCTTTGGGACCAAAAGGTTGCTGGTTCAGTTCCCTGGACCAGCAGGAATGGCTGAAGTGCTATTGAGGAAGGCACCTAACCCCTAACTGCTCCCCAGGCTGCTCTAGGTATGTTGTACATCGTGCCAGATAAGAGCGTCTGCTAAATGCCTGTAATGTAATGTAATGTAATGTTTTATTAATGTTACTCATTTATAAAAATGAGAAATTTTCATTGCGGCTATACCACATAGGATTAAATTTACTGATTACTGGGCTGCCTACTATTACAAATGGTATTATGCGCTGGTACTGCATGTTATTTAATATGTTTTTTGTAAACAGGGCAGCACGGTGGCGTAGTGCTTAACACTGTTGCCTCACAGCAAGAAGGTCCTGGGTTCAAGACCAGTGCCTTTCTGTGTGAAGTGTGCATGTTCTCCCTGTGTCTGCATGGGTTTCCTCTGGGTGCTCCAGTTTCCCCCACAGTCCAAAGACATGCAGGTTAGGCTAACTGGTGGCTCTAAATTGACCATGAGTGTGAATGGTTGTTTGTCTCTATGTGTCAGCCCTGTGATGACCTGGCGACTTGTCCAGGGTGTACCCCACCTCTTGCCCATAGTCAGCTGGGATAGGCTCCAGCTTGCCCACGACCCTGTAGGACAGGATAAGTGGCAACAGATAATGGATAGATGGATGTTATAGGTACCGTAAATAATTGAAGGGGTGGTGTTGTGTGGCCTGACACAAAGCAAGGCCTCAATGTTAACTTTTGACACCTTAAATGGCCTCAAATTTTTTGCCCCCCTTGAATTTCATCTCATCTCATCATCTCTAGCCACTTTATCCTGTTCTACAGGGTTGCAGGCAAGCTGGAGCCTTTCCCAGCTGACTACGGGCGAAAGGCGAGGTACACCCTGGACAAGTCGCCAGGTCATCACAGGGCTGACACATACCGGTAGACACAGACAACCATTCACACTCATATTCACACCTATGGTCAATTTAGAGTCACCAGTTAACCTAACCTGCATGTCTTTGGACTGTGGGGGAAACTGGAGCACCCGGAGGAAACCCACACGGACACAGGGGGAAAATGTAAACCCCGCACAGAAAGGCCCTCACTGGCCACGAGGCTCGAACCGGGACCTTCTTGCTGTGAGGAGACAGCGCTAACCACTACACCACCGTGCCGCCCCCCTTGAATTTCATTTTGCCCTAAAATTTTACAGTATTTCAGCAAGTTTAGGTACACAGTTCAAGGCAACACTGATATGTTTTCTTGGGGTATAATTGTTTTATTTAGACAAAAGTACATTTAGGGGTGGCATGGTGGTGTAGTGGTTAGCGCTGTCGCCTCACAGCAAGAAGGTCTGGGTTCGAGCCCTGTGGCCGACGAGGGCCTTTCTGTGTGGAGTTTGCATGTTCTCCCCGTGCTCGCGTGGGTTTCCTCCGGGTGCTCCGGTTTCCCCCACAGTCCAAAGACATGCAGGTTAGGTTAACTGGTGGCTCTAAATTGACCGTAGGTGTGAATGTGAGTGTGAATGGTTGTCTGTGTCTATGTGTCAGCCCTGTGATGACCTGGCGACTTGTCCAGGGTGTACCCCGCCTTTCGCCCGTAGTCAGCTGGGATAGGCTCCAGCTTGCCTGCGACCCTGTAGAACAGGATAAAGCGGCTACAGATAATGAGATGAGATGAGATTTATTTCTGCAACAGAACAACAAGACAATCCCTGAAAACATGAATCATATATCTTATATGTAAGACTTCCATACAGTACTAGTACGTAATACGTCTTTTTATATAGAGTTTAGGACACAAAGCACACTTTGTTTTGCCTATAACAATGACTAGCAATATTGCAAATATGAATTATAAAACTAAAAACATTATAAAAACAGGAGTCTGTACTGCAGTACTGTCTGATCATTCAGTTTCAATTGCATTTAGGAGGAAATTCAACAACCTGTCCTCCTCATCTACATCAGCTTCCAGTGCAGCCTTTGCAAATTGTGGGTGCCGTTCACACTGTCCCTCGCCCTCTCAGTCCACCATGCATCAAGATTCCAGCATTAGGGCTGGTGGAGGTATGGTGAAGTTAGGATCCAAAAACAGAACACAGACAGTAATCCAATAAATAAGATGCTTTAATACAGGGAAGAAAGGGTATGGCAAAAGACAAACAAAAACAGGACGAGAAACAAATAGCAAAAATAGTCCGGGCAAAATAAGAACAAACAACTTGACAAAAACATGACAGGCAAAGACAAAAACGCTAGCGCAAAAAAAAACATAAACAAGAAAAAACCCTTAGTGCAAGAAACCATGAACCAGAAATAACCCTTAGTGCAAAAGCCATGAACCAGAAATAACCCTTAGTGCAAAAACCCAAGAACCAGAAAAACGCTAGTGCAAAAACCATGGACAAGAGACAAAAACCATAAGGGGCAAGAGAGGCACAGAAACAGCTAGAGGAGCAAATGAGATGTTCTAGCAAAGTCTGAGTCTGAGAATGGCCTTTAAATAAGCAGCAGTGAAAACCAGGAAGTGAGTTTAGGGGAGAAGGAATTCCTGTCCCAGATCGGCGCTGGCATGAGAGATCCGTAATCTCCGGAGTGGATGTCCGGGGCGGAGCATGACATCCAGGCCCTGTAGCCCAGGGGTTCTCAACCTTTTCTGCTTTGAGGCCCACCTGTTCATACCTGTACCGAGTCGGGGCCCATAAAAAAGATCCCCGATTATTTTGGCTTATCTATACTATTAGAATCTACTAATCTATTGTAAAGTGTATTAATGGGATGCAACATCACTCCCTGTTACAGATGGGAATTTAAATAAATGCAATAAAAACACATTTTTAGATTGTAGGTATTGTATTTAAAACTGTATGGATGTGCCAGAAGCCGAACCATGCATGCAGGGCATTCTCATTCAAAAGAGATTAATAATCCAAAAGTAGAGTCTGGTCCATTAACACAAGAACTTATTGCCATGTTTGTGTACAGAAAACAAGCAAGTTATTAAAACCAAGAAGTACACTCAAAATAAGTGGATATAGAAACCACTCAATGGGATTAGATCCTTACACACACATTAGGATTTTTCCTATGAAAGAAAAATTTACCAGCTAAATTTGACATTAGTAGAATAAAATTTGATCATATTGTAACCATAACTAAATACAAAGACAATAGTTATGCATACTATTAATTAACTTAATGTGAAGATAATTAACAGATAATCAACAGATTTTAAGGTTTTTTTTCAAAAGATTGTGTATATTTTTAGTCTTTTGTATCTGTACATGCACAACCCCACCAACTCTGCTGATCAACTTGTGTTTAAATAAAGTTATTTATTAATTGTGAGTTGGAAAATTATCCATCTGTAGAGTTCCCTGACATCTCAAACTACCTGATGCTGCAGACATCGTTCTACACGGACACCCAGATGAAAACCTGGAAGAACATGGAGGCCTATAACTTTTTATATGTAGCTGGGTTAAATATCTGGGGATCAGGGCACTACAAGATAAATCCTGTATCGTTTTTGCCTGGGTAAATAGGAGTTTCTGGGCTTTTTGTCCACGTCTTTGCGATGGTTGCTAGGACGCTACAAGTTTTGGTATCGGGTGTAAACAAACGACTGCCACTCGATTCCCAATCCTCCTTGCTCTTCTCTTCCAGCAGGCATCACAGATCCATAGAATTACCCACAAACATATCTGTGTGTGTGTGTGTGTGTGTGTGTGTGTGCGCGCGCACGTGCTCTGTGAGTTCTCTTTAGCAAGTTAGGCCCGTTCGGGCACACCTATGATCAGCTTCTTTAAACACAAAAATGATTTTCAAGCGAGTACATTACAAAAAACAAAACAAAACAAGATGTATTAACCAGCATCCTTGCCTCGCCTGCGTGCGATCTCCAGTCACTTTTGATTCTTTTGACTGCTGAGAATCCCCAGTCACAGATGCTACTTGATAGGGGGATGGTAAACACAGTATGCACCACTTTAAGAACACACACACAAATGCGCACGTGCGCCTGAAGCGAGCCAATGAGAATCACCGTTACAAATCGGGAAGAAAAAAACAAAACGGCAATCACAGGGAAGGCAAGGATGCTGGTTAATACGTCTTGTTTTTTTTGTAATGTACTCACTTGAAAATCATTTTTGTGTTTAAAGAAGCTGACCATAGGTGTGCCCAAACAGGCCTAACTCGCTAAAATAATTCTGCCCGAACGTCTTGGTCGGGCAAATCAGGCATTCAGGCAATGCCTGGTGTTGAGGCTAGCACAAAGCGGCTGATTATTTTCCAATAACAGCATGTCCCAAAGTGCATTTATTCCACTTATTCCACAGCAATTTGCCAATGAATTAAAAGTTTCATTACTTAATGACCAACATATAATTTTAACTGGTGGCTATATATCTTTGGAGTTTTATACAAAAAAGAAAAAAAAAACACTACACAGGAGAAATTACTAGAAATGCCCCTTTTTAAGATGTTAGCAGCCTTAAAAATGCATGACCTATTGTGTGTACAGATGTTTCTGTTTTGGAAATATAAATTACAAAAAAAAAAAAAACTATAACGAATCATCGCAACAACCCCTTTTAAGAAACTAAGTACTTCTGTGTCAATCAAATATAAATTTTTTTTCCCAAAACACTTTGCCACAAACATGGGAAGTTCTAACCAGTGCCTTTGTCTTTTACCATCTGTTTGCAACACTACACTGTCCAAAGCGTGTGTCGTACACTGTCAAATGTAAAGTGTTTTCAGTCAAATCAACTCTCAGATAAAATGTAAGCAGAATCTTTCCACTATTTGGGTCCATCAAGTAAGTAAATTATCTGCACAAAACATATCATTTAGTAAAAGGCGCAATTTTCAGGCCTACAGTGAATGATAGTTTAGACTGTAAGTAAATATGAACCAGTTATGTGAGCTTATTATGTTATAGCAATCAAACCGTCAGTGATGGTGTCTTAGCAGAGATCTTTACATATTCAAAACCCACTGGAGCATATCACAAATCTGATGATGTGCCGAAGCAGAAACGGACATCACTCTGTTTATTATTCCCATACAAATTACATTAACTGCTGCTTTCATAGACTGAAAATGGCATGATATGCAAAGGGAAGACTAAGAAACATGATGATTCGGTTATTTATGCAACTATACTATATTATAACCTCATTAAAATAAAATTCATAATAAAATTAGGCTTTATCAGGAAAATATAACATTTTAAAATTAGCTACTAGCTGTTAAATGTTGGCTAGAACTCACATTTCTACTAATTTTGCAGTGGTCAGAAGGTCAATGCTAATCAGTTCGTGGTTGAGCTCTATTTGTTTGTTATTGCTTTATATATGACATTGCTATTATACGTCAAGAAACATGCCACACAGTGCAGAAACAAGAATCAGTATCACAGAGGTGTAAGCTCGAGGAGTGTGAGAAGCATGTTTCAGCCCTGTGTTTTTGTCTTGTTTCATTACTGAGTGTTTTGTGGTTCAGCAGTGCGTGATGGCACATCCTGGGAGACAGGCACTGTTTAGTGGGAGTTCTTGTGCAATATAAATCCACAATCAGCAATGACAGGCACACTGATGCAGCTTGGGCCCACAAGGTACAGCTGTGCCAAGGGAACACTGTGGCAGAGGAGGTAAGGGGAGAGATGGCAGGAAGCCTAAGTACATAGTAACAGACTGATGTTTTGAACAAAATCAATACTTACAGCCCATATTCAGTGATTATTGCGCTGCATAAGCTGTATTTATTGTTGGCTTTTTGATGTTTTATTCACAGATACATGTATACCAAGCATATATGAACTATAGTACAAACAAATTGGATACTTTAAAGGAGAACTGAAGGCAAATTTTTTATTATCAAAATTCTATCTCATTTTATTAAATATAAGAATGCATTTTTGATAGCTATTTTGTCACTGCTATAGCAAGTTATGAGTGTTTGAAATATGCTATGTAATATATCGGTCCATATGTCAAAGCAATGGCCGTAAACGAGATTCGTTGAGACCTGTGCAAAACATTGTAGGACAGAAGTAAAACGTACAGTTGAAATCAAAGTGACCAACATCTGTCAACTTGTCAAAAGACGCACATGCCCTCTTTCAAATACTGATGTAATCAAGCTGGAAGTTTCATTTGTTTTGATAGCAATCAGGAAAGTTTGAAAAAAAGCAGGCAGTAATCATCATTTAAACTCACTTTTGTGCAATATTTTGTTTGGAAAACAGTTTTCAAAATGACCAAACGAATTAAATTCAATATGGCTAAAAACTGAATAGGCCGATTAGTATAATATTTAATTGCAATTAGCTGCCAATATGAGTCACGATATAAGGTTGCTAAAACCGAAAACATAACCGAATAACATGTTAATTAAGAAATAAAGCAAGTTTAAAACTTACTTCAGTTCTCCTTTAAGATTCATTCATTCATTCATTCATTCATTCATTTCTGTAAGAGCTTTATACTGGGCATGGTTGCAATGGATCCAGAGCCTATCCAGGGAACATTGGGTGTGAATGGGGAATACAATCTGGATGGGACAACAGCCTGTCACAGGGCACAATGCACACACATTCACACCTTCATTCACACCTAAGCGGATATCAGAACAGCCACATGTAGATCTGAAGAACCTGGAGGACCTGGAGGAAGTCCACACAATCTACCCTCTGCACCTGACAGTGTTAAAAGTATATCTCATAAAGGATGCACAGGGAGAATCAGCTGTTCACAAAGCAACAGTGAATGTAAGTCATGCTAACTTGATGCCATTTATCTGTATAAATAAATATAATGCTTCTTGAATGATCGACAACACACAAATGTGATATTCCCAAATGACATTAAATACTGGTCTGAATTAGCATGACGACTTCACCACTGTAACCCTGAAATTCTTTTATATACAGTGAGGTCCAAAAGACTGAGACCACTAGTGAAATTGCTTCTGCTTGGCATTCTTTTTCAATTAAGATTTTCATTACAACTGATATTATCAGCAATAACTTAAGAGAAAAGTAGAATCTTAGAAATAGTTACATGAATTTCAGAATTTCTTAGTATTTGGAATGTCCCCTTTTTGCTTTAATGAAAAGGTACACTTGAGCTGACACAGACTCCACAAGTTTATGTAAAACCTGATGATCCATGTGAGATCAAATCCACTGGCATTTCATCTGAACATTTGCTTCAATGGAAGGAATAAGACTCAGATAAAATCTGACCTTTTGTGCAAAGGAATTAACATGGTCAGTATCACAAATTTGCTAACAGTGACCGAGAAATTGTGCAACATCTAGAATACTGAATAGTTCCATTTTTTTCCATCCATACATCCATTTTCTATACCGCTTATCCTACTGAGGGTCACAGGTGATCTGGAGCCAATCCCAGCTGATACTGGGCGAAAGTCGGGGTCCACCCTGGGACAGGTCGCCAATCTATCATGTGGGTAACACAGAGACAGATAGACATTCACACACATATTCACACCTATGGGCAATTTCATGTAGATCTGCGTGTTTTAAGACTGTAGGAGGAAACCGGAACACCCAGAGCAAACCCACACAGGCATGAGGAGAATATGCAAACTCCATACAGAAAGGCCCCAGTCAACTGGCAGGTTCGAGCCTAGAACTCGATTGCTGTGAGGCGACAGTGATAAGTGAGGTCTCAGACTTTTGGACACCACTATACATTTTGGCTTGTATAACCTACTGCACATAGAAGATAAGTAAATTAGAAATGTTAAGTCAAATACTCTTTTATTAAATCACAGAAATGACACTTTTAATGGCGGCATGGTGGTGTAATGGTTAGCACTGTCGCCTCAGAGTAAGAAGGTCCTGGGTTCAAGCCCAGCGGTGGGTGAGGGCCTTTCTGTGTGGAGTCTGCATGGGTTTGTCCCAAAGACATGCAGGTTAGGTTAATTAGTGGCTTTAAACTGACTGTGAATGGTTGTTTGTCTCTGTGTCAGACCTGTGATAACCTGGCGACTTGTCCAGGGTGTACCCTGCCTCTTGCCCATAATCAGCTGGGATAGGCTCCAGTGACCCTGTAGAACAGGATAAGTGGCAACAGATGATGGATGGATGGACACTTTTAATATGTGAGGTAATGAACTGAGTAAACATTTTTGCCTAATGACTTTTTTTAATGGAAGGGTTAAGGTGTGGTCAGGTATTCATAGTTGTAGCTGTACATGGGGATATATGGAGTTACAACAGGCCCACTGTTTTTGGTCCATATCAAACTCTGTGTATGTGCACTGTTATGTATGTGCACTTTTCTGAATGTTAGGTCTTATTATTATTCTGGCTGCTCCCGATTAGGGGTCGCCACAGCGGATCTTTCGTCTCCATTGCTCCCTGTCTTCCGCATCCTTTTCTACCACACCTGCCACTTTCATGTCCTCTACCACATCCATATATCTCCTCTTTGGCCTTCCTCGTTTTCGTGTGCCTGGCAGCTCCATCCTCAACATTCTCCTTCCAACATGCTCTGCATCTCTTCTCAGGATGTGCCCATACCATCTCAGTCTCATCTCTCTTAGCTTAATTCCCAAGCTCTCCACATGTGCTGTCCCTCTGATGTGCTCGTTCCTTATCCTGTCCAACCTCGTCACTCCCATTGCAAACCTTAACATCCTCAACTCCGCCACCTCCAACTTTGCCTCCTGTCTCTTCGTTAAAGGTACTGTCTCCAATCCATACATCACAGCTGGTCTCACTACTATCTTATACATCTTACCTTTCACTTTTGCTGGGACTTTCCTATCACAAATGACTCCCAAAATCCTTCTCCAACTGCTCCACCCTGCCTGCACTCTCTTTCTCACCTCACTATCGCAGCCCCCATTTTCCTGCACAGTTGACCCCAGGTACTTGAATTCACCAACTTTCTTTACGTCTACTCCTTGCATCTTCACTACACTCTCATCCCCATTCTCATTGATGCACATGTATTCTGTTTTGCTCCTGCTCACCTTCATTCCTCTTCGTTCCAATGCATACCTCCATCTCTCCAAACCCAACTCAACCTCCTTTCTATTTTCACCACATATCACAATATCATCCGCAAACATCATGTTCCATGGTGACTCTTGCCTCACTTCGTCCGTCAACCTATCCATCACTATGGCAAACAAGAAAGGACTCAAAGCAGATCCTTGATGGAGTCCCACCTTCACCTTGAACCATCCAGTTGTTCCAACTGCACACCTCACTGCTGTTTCACTGTTCTCATACATGTCTTGCACCACTGATATACTTCTCATTCACTCCACACTTTCTCATACAATACCATAACTCATCTCTTGACACTCTATTGTATACCTTCTCCAGGTCTACAAACACACAATGCAGCTTTCTCTGGCCTTCCCTGTACTTCTCCATTAAAGCAAAAATTGCATCCGATGTGCTCTTCCTTGGCATACACTACCGTTCAAAAGTTTGGGGTCACCCAGACAATTTTGTGTTTTCCATGAAAATTCACACTTTTATTTACCACCATAAGTTGTAAAATGAATAGAAAAAATATAGTCAAGACATTTTTCTGGCCATTTTGAGCATTTAATCAACCCCACAAATGTGATGCTCCAGAAACTCAATCTGCTCAAAGGAAGGTCAGTTTTATAGCTTCTCTAAAGAGCTCAACTGTTTTCAGCTGTGCTAACATGATTGTACAAGGGTTTTCTAATCATCCATTAGCCTTCTGAGGCAATGAGCAAACACATTGTACCATTAGAACACTGGAGTGAGAGTTGCTGGAAATGGGCCTCGATACACCTATGGAGATATTGCACCAAAAACCAGACATTTGCAGCTAGAATAGTCATTTACCACATTAGCAATGTATAGAGTGGATTTCTGATTAGTTTAAAGTGATCATTGAAAAGAACAGTGCTTTTCTTTCAAAAATAAGGAAATTTCAAAGTGACCCCAAACTTTTGAACGGTAGTGTAAACCCGTACTGCTGTTCGCAGATTGCTACCTCTCTTCTCACCCTTTCCCATAGCTTCATGGTATGGCTCATCGATTTTATCCCTCTGTAATTACTGCAGCTCTGTACATCTCCCTTATTCTTGTACATTAGGACTAGCACACTCTCCATTCATTTGGCATTTTCTCATTCTCTAGGATCTTATTAAACAATCTCGTTAGGAACTCCACAGCCATCTCACCCAAACATCTCCAAGACTTTTCTGAATGTTAGGTACCTTCCTAAAAACAGTTGCCAAGTGATTGCACGAAAGAGCTTCTATTAATTAGGACTCGCTAAAAGCTAATTGCTTCAAAGCTCCCTCCTGGGACAGTCTTCTGTGTGGTCGTACCTGTGTGCGCTCAGACCCGCTGGATGCTGCGAGATGTTCCATCACTCATTGCGCTGCCGCGCGCGCGCGCTCGCTCTCCGCACACTCAAAACTCCACGTGCTCGCACAGGTCACCCTGGGATTATATTTATAGATGTCTATAATATAAAGTTTTCTAAAGGAACTCTGATTAAAACGCATGAAGATATTATACATCCAAGCAAGCTGGGAAGTGATCCAAAACTTCTCGCACCCTTGTAGGGAAAATAAATCGATCTGTCTTAAAGCACTTCTCTAAAACGTCCTGCTGCACAGACTAATTACAAAACAGTCTCAGTGTTGAGATGGCTTACAGCGCAGTCACGTGATATAAAGCCCCTCGTGGCAGAGCTCACAAGTGATGTTCTGTTTCTCTTCAAGACGACTTTCCACGGGTTAACAGGGGGTGGACTGACTCACCACGCACCACACCAATCCCCACTTTCAAGATAACTCACTGCAGTTTGCAGGGTGATGGGGATGTAGGCGGAGCGAGATGTCACGCCCTTACCATATATGTTGGCTATGACGTAAAGAAGCCGCGGGATTTATTTATTTATTTATTTAAAGGTTTAGTTATCAGGGACAATGCACATTAATAAAACATTTAAACAAATGTAAATATGCCAGAATTAGCCAGAAGGCTATTTTGCATCTGCTGTCCCTGGACTGATGTTAAAATAGTCACCCTAAAAGAACAAAAATTAAAATATAATCAAATAAAACATTTCCAAATAAAAAACTAAATCTGAATAAAAATAAAAAAAATAAAAAAACAAAACTAAAATGCATTTACACACAAGCCAACATAAACTCAACACCAAACAATACAAACAAAACCAAGAACAACATTAAGCAACAACAACAAACATCAACAACATTTATAATCTCATCTCATCTCATTATCTCTAGCCGCTTTATCCTGTTCTACAGGGTCGCAGGCAAGCTGGAGCCTATCCCAGCTGACTACGGGCGAAAGGCGGGATACACCCTGGACAAGTCGCCAGGTCATCACAGGGCTGACAAACATTTATAATACAAGACACAATAAGAAACTGACAAGCCATAAACAAGCAGGACATAGCCACCAAACACATAATAAAAAAAAACATACACAAAAAAATAACAGTAATACTAGACAAACTGACAAGACAACATGACGGATGGCATCAGAAAAACATCGACAGGGGGCAGCAAACATGGAGAAAAATTAAACACTAAAATTTAATGTTGACAGCCTTGACCACTAATTAACCACTTTTAAAAAAAAATAAAATAAAAGAAGCATAATTTGATTGATTTCTAATGTCAATTGGAATGGAATTCCACTCACGAGCAGCCCTGATTGAAAATGCAGACCGGCGAAAAGCACTTTTTCTAAACTGGACCACACAATCTCCTCTAGCTGCACTCCGTGTAGATGTTGATACCACCTTTATAAACTGAATCAGTACAGGAGGAGCAAGTCCATGAATAATTTTATACATTAAACGTAAGTGTGGCGGCACGGTGGTGTAGTGGTTAGCTCTGTCGCCTCACAGCAAGAAGGTCCTGGGTTCGAGCCCTGGGGCCGGCGAGGGCCTTTCTGTGCGGAGTTTGCATGTTCTCCCCGTGTCCACGTGGGTTTCCTCCGGGTGCTCCGGTTTCCCCCACAGTCCAAAGACATGCAGGTTAGGTTAACTGGTGACTCTAAATTGACCGTAGGTGTGAATGTGAGTGTGAATGGTTGTCTGTGTCTATGTGTCAGCCCTGTGATGACCTGGCGACTTGTCCAGGGTGTACCCCGCCTTTCGCCCGTAGTCAGCTGGGATAGGCTCCAGCTTGCCTGCGACCCTGTAGAAGGATAAAGCGGCTAGAGATAATGAGATGAGATGAAACATAAGTGTGAATATTTAATAAGATTTTCCAAATGTAGCAATTTTGGTTGATTCACGACTCCACTAAGTGATTATTGAAAGGACAGGCCTATATTTGTTTGCATTGGCGGTCAAGTACATCCAGCTGCAGCCTGGAGAACAAGGGTGGGCACATGTAGCCCCGCCTAGGGTTATGGTTAGGAATAGGGTTGGGGCGGGGCTAGACGGTTATGGATAGGGTTAGGGGCGGAGTTACACATAGCCCGCCTAGTTCTCCGGCTGCAGCCAGGACCTTCTCTCTGAGGTTGAACTGAAGGCTTATTTGAGCAGGTATACAAAATTATGCATCTTTGAACTGCCTCATATAGTCAGTTTAATGTTTAATTCACATCTTTACATTATTGTGGACTGGCATATATAGGCCCTACATCATAATTTTGTCTTTTTTTTTAAATTGTACAATTAAACCACCTGCCATCAAATAAAGCCTCATCCTTTTTGCAATCACTTACTTCAAGCCGCTTTCTTATCCAAACACCTTTGTGTATAGACCATGAATATTGTAATTCATTTCCATAACCTCTGCTGTAATACTGAATTTTTCACATTGTGTCATTTGTAAAAGTTTGAAAGACTGTTTACAATAGCCCTTAAAATCCTGAATTGTGATAAACCAAAAATAAGATAAATATGAAGACACCTACTTTGGTGTTGGTTGATGGTAATAATCTAAAAGGAAAATGAATAAAGGACCTTGCATCATATCTCAAATAGTGTTTGGAGAAAAACTACTTTCAGCTTTAAGTCACAAGAAGGATTTATACAAAGTGTTTGCCTAGTGCATGCACTGGAGAGCAAGAGATGTAGTAATTCTGTGTAATTATACAGTAATACTTTCTGCAAATAAATATGGTTTACTAGAACACTACTGGACAATTCAGTAAAGGGTGAATACACAGGGGTTAGTGGTACATGTTCCAGCCTACATTTAAGTACCTCTTTGTCCTGACCAAATGCATAGGTTTACTTAAAAGCCAGATAAGTGCTCTTTTAGTGTAAATGAATGAATATGCATTTTGATGCATAGTATGGTTCATGTTGATATTTGCTTAAAATGATCATTAATTACATTGATCGAAAAAACTTAAACTGATTAGGAAAGCAGGATCTGTCCTGGGCTGTGCACTGGATTCAGTGGATGTAGTGGGGGAGAGGAGGATGTTGGCCAAGTTGTCATCCTTAATGGCGAACACCTCCCATCCACTGCAGGAGACAGTAGCAGCACTGGGCAACTCGTTCAGTGATCGGCTCCTCCATCTGTGGTGTGTTAAGGAGAGATACAGCAGCTCCTTCCTCCCTGCTGCTGCGAGACTGTACAACCGGCACCTCACCAAGCACAGCACCAGTCACTCCTCACAATGATCAACAATACTGTCCAGATCACTTCTACATCCATAGAAACCCCTCTGAACATATACTGTGTGCACTGACTATCAGCATCAGTACTGCAGCGAACTACACACTGTTAAAAAGGCTCTTGTGCAATATACCGACTTACTTGTGCAATACTACTAATACCTGTGCAATACTTACACATGCAATACCACCTTTGTAATACACTTATGTTAACTGTGTATCTGCAAACCTGTTAATTTATGCACATTTGTTAATTTTTTATCTCTAAATTTGTAGTTTATTTCTTTTATATATATATATATATATATATATATATATATATATATATATATATATATATATATATCCTTTTTTGTATACTTAGTACTTTTGCACTACTCCTTCACTGCCTTATCTTTTTCTCTTTTTGCTGCTGTAATAATGTAAATTTTCCCTTGTGGGATAATAAAAGGCTATCTGATCTTATCTTCTTATCAATAATCAAGAGTTTATTTTATGAACCCTCCCCAGACAACACAAAATCACATCACAGATACCCAGCCCAAGCCGACTGGAGAAACCAGGATTTATTTATATCAGAGAGCAGACTGAACCAACAATCTTAAAATAAAAAAGTTCAGTGCAACTTCCAATTCAATGCAACTTTTTTATAATCACTCAGTTGTTCTGTGCTTCCTCACTTAAACACCTGGAAATCTGTTGCTCTTTTTCACTGACAAGAGAGGATGTTACAAAAATTACAACCACTAAAAAATATACCTTCAAACTTTGCAGTAATTTTCAGCTTTATTCATCATTCAAGATTATTCCAAATCTTAATCTTACTTCCAGCCATATTGTGGATATATCTTCTTTGCTGCTTCCAGAGACAGCAAATGTACAACTGCAAAACCATGGACTGGCATCAAGAGTGATTCAGGCCAGTTATTAAATGAAAACAAAAAATACTGTGCACATGAAGCCAGGTTGAAGGCAATATATGCCAGAGTTAGTCAAACGAAACTAATTTTCATCTCCCTTGGCAGGGAATGACAACATACATAAAATAAAATAAAAAGTATACAGTACACACACACACACACACACACACACACACACACACACACACACCAGCACATGATAGGACTTAATTAAGCATAGAACGTAGTAAGACAAGGCAGTGTTTTAGAGCTCACAGGTTTGATTTTTAATTAGCCAGGCTCATAATATTGTGGAAATGTATTAGAAGAGTTACAATTTCTTATATGTTCAGGTAACTTTTTTAATTGATTATTTTTGTTCAAATATTCATACCTTAATGTTTAGCCCATGCATGGTTCTGTATGTGATTTAAAATCCTGTGTTCCTCTGCAGCTGAATACTGATGCTGTCCAGATTGAAAAAATGAAGAAAATCTCAATGGAGTACATTAAACCACATTAATTATCTAGCTAGCATGAGTGGTTAAAAAAAATAAAGCAAGCCTAAATAAACAAAACATGATGCTTAGCCATTTCTATTTTGTGCATCAAGTTATGGCAAGTAAAATAGTCGAATATTAATTTTGGTTCAAGGAATTTCAGAAAACATATGACATTTTGAAGATATAAAATCAGCAGCTCACTGAGCAAACACAACATAGTCAACACAGACAGTTTCGATTGTTCTAGTCTGTTCACCCAAAGGACGTCAGTGTGAAACCCTTTGGATCACTGTAATGCTTGAATACATTTGGACACATCCCTCTCATTATCATATAAACTGTGGAGCGATTAAGAAATATGGAATGAGTAAAATAGGAAATAAATGATTAAATATGTGCTGGAGTCAATAAAATAAACAAAAAGAAGTATAAAACAAAAAAAATACAGTAAATGATAAAAGGTGGATTAAAGTCATCTTAATGTGTTTTATTTCCTGTTTGAGAAAAATAATTTATTAAACTCACTCCATAGTCAGCTTTTCTATTCTGTTATATTTTGACTCAATAGATCGCCATTTTGGGTATTCCATAAAGAGATAGTCACTCTGGGTAAAAGAGATCATGGATATCTGTACACTAGGTGGTGGTGTACACCTAGAATGTGGATAAGCAATCCATCCTTTACTTCAGAGATGAGTAGTTAAGCTCTCCATAGGGTGCATCCTATTGCTCAATTTGATGCCTTTATTGCTCAATCCTACATAGGAAGTGCTGTGTAATCCTCGCTCCTCTCTTACTGATTCCTCTGAGTGCATTTTAAGAATTGATACATCCCTTAACGATGCCAGACTTTGCTTGATTTGCTGCTCACTAGGTGAAGGGTGTAAGATCGAGGAATCACAGAGGTATCAAGCTGCACCCATCGAAAAGTGAGAGCATTTGAAATGTGCCTCATGTGCACTCTATAGTGGCTAGCTGCAGTAAGAATCATATTAATAAATGGACCAGAGCCAAAAGCCAAATTACATTTACACCTCCAACCAGTGTTGTTTTTGGAGGTGTAGTTATGTTCTGTCGGTGATTCAAATTGATATCTTTTGAAAAATCTTTTCTCAAGTATTTAAATTCATACTTAGAATTTCAGACAAAAGAACCATTGGTAATAGCACATTGTGATACAAGTCATTGCTGCCCTGTAGTTGGAAAATAGACATGAAGGAAAACAGGTTTGGAAAGAATAACTATATTTGTCTCATCTCATCTCATTATCTCTAGCCGCTTTATCCTGTTCTACAGGGTCGCAGGCAAGCTGGAGCCTATCCCAGCTGACTACGGGCGAAAGGCGGGGTACACCCTGGACAAGTCGCCAGGTCATCACAGGGCTGACACAGAGACACAGACAACCATTCACACTCACATTCACACCTACGGTCAATTTAGAGTCACCAGTTAACCTAACCTGCATGTCTCTGGACTGTGGGGGAAACCGGAGCACCCGGAGGAAACCCATGCGGACACGGGGAGAACATGCAAACTCCACACAGAAAGGCCCTCGACGGCCCTTCTTGCTATGAGGCGACAGCGCTAACCACTACACCACCGTGCCGCCCCAACTATATTTGTATTATTTGTAAATATAAACAAAAAGAATTGTGTGAGTAAGACAAACTATGGCAAGAAGTCCATGATAATGTCACTCGAATGTAATGTTATGGAAACATTCCCAGACAACTTCAGGGGAATGTTCATCAAGGAACATTATGAAACAGTTCCCCTGGGAGTCTCATGAGGATATTTGCTGGGAATGTTATGGGAATGTTCAACTGAAAAACTTTATGAAATAAGGTTTCTATTAATAAAAGTATGACCTGCCTAATGTGTTTGCATTTAAGAGAAAGGAGAAACTAAGAATCTGATGTGTCACACCATGAGAGTAAGAAACAAAGTTTCTACTACTTAGGAAAATGTAGTTAGTCCATGCATGCACACATCTAGGTAAGAGGATCCCAGAGGAGAAGCTTGCAGTCTGGTGGGCCAGAAGAGGAGCTTCTCCATGAGTAAACCTCTTTTCCTCATCCATCTTAAACATGGCTAGATGGATGGGGGCACGGGCGCAGATAGAGGGGGGGACGGGGGGGATTCGTCCCACCCAGATTTAAATTCACCTCGTTCGGTCCCCCCCACTTATAGGGAGGAAAAAACGTCTATGCTGTCTTTCTTTGCATAAGGCAAACCTCACGGAAAAATAAAAAGACTAATTACCATTCGGTTTATTGAGGTGCACAGCAGTGCATACATAGTTGCAACTGCGCAGACTGCACAGGTTGCGAGCTCGAGCTTGGTTGCTATGATTACCCACAACAAGTTTGACAGGCATATCGGGGACAGCTCCTCCTAGTTCAGGACCCCAACACGGCATGATGAAGGGTGCCAAAAGGCAGAAAACGATTGCATCGTTTTTTCAAACAAACAAACAAACAAACAAACAAACAAACAAACAAACAAACGACTGTAAGTAAACTGTGCCTTACTTTATCACATCACCTTGCAATTTTTTGATAGTCTGTTCAAAGTAATGTCGTAGTGAAAGTAAAATCGTATGGAGTAGAGATGCCTTTCTGGTAGCCTCCTTCTTTCGGTGGTAGCCTGTAGATACAGTGCTCAGAAGGCAGTTTTAATGTTTAATCTGGCGTTCCCTGCCATAATTTCAGCGAGCATATTGTTTCATAAAGAAACTTTGCGAAGAGTTGTTGACTGACTGCCGCTCACGCAACACACAGGCATAGTTAGAAAGTCAGGATGCACTGGTTTACACTTTACACACACACACGTAGCCCAGCCTCTCGATATGTTTAACAGTTGGAACTTAGTGGTTTTAAAACTAATTTTGCAGTTTTGCAATTTCTGTGCGTGATGATAATGTGTAAACTTTGGATTTCCATAGGCTATGTTAAAATGTTATCATTGTCCTGGCCTGCAGGTAGTTCCTGGTGATGGCAGTGAGGGAGGTGAAATAACATGTATACACACTACCGTTCAAAAGTTTGGGGTCACCCAGACAATTTTGTGTTTTCCATGAAAAGTCACACTTTTATTTACCACCATAAGTTGTAAAATGAATAGAAAATATAGTCAAGACATTTTTCTGGCCATTTTGAGCATTTAATCGACCCCACAAATGTGATGCTCCAGAAACTCAATCTGCTCAAAGGAAGGTCAGTTTTATAGCTTCTCTAAAGAGCTCAACTGTTTTCAGCTGTGCTAACATGATTGTACAAGGGTTTTCTAATCATCCATTAGCCTTCTGAGGCAATGAGCAAACACATTGTACCATTAGAACACTGGAGTGAGAGTTGCTGGAAATGGGCCTCTATACACCTATGGAGATATTGCACCAAAAACCAGACATTTACAGCTAGAATAGTCATTTACCACATTAGCAATGTATAGAGTGGATTTCTGATTAGTTTAAAGTGATCTTCATTGAAAAAAACAGTGCTTTTCTTTCAAAAATAAGGACATTTCTTTTCCACTACAAATGCGGCTGAGCCGTGCCGTGCTGAGTCGAGCTGAGCGGGGCTGTTGGGGTTGCATTTCGACTACAACCGCGCTGAACCATGCTGGCTGGAAGTGGGTGGACAAATTGGGTGGAGTTAGCGAAAGTGGGTGGACGTCACGTGATGTCATTAAGCAGCGCAAACAGTGACATCAGTGAGCTTTTAAGCGGTAGTCTCACGACCCGAATAGTAAACAATAAACATGGAGGACATGGAGTCGTTAGTGTTGCTGGTCTTGGTGCTGTGGCTTGTTGTCACCGACAACGGCAACAGATACTGGCAAGAGCGTATAGATGAGGTGAGGCGCATAAAGCTTCAAAAATTCTCGTAATTCTTCTTCTTCCGGGTTTATGGTGTTTACAGATCCCAGCGTGCTTGCGGGGCGTGTGTGGGCATGTGAGGACACTCCTCCTCACCAATCAGTGCACAGGGGACTGTCTGCTCACGCCCCCAGCCTCACTCGGCTCGCTTTGGCTCGCTTCAGCCCCACTCCAAAACGGTGTGAGTTTTAGGGGCTAAGCAGGGCTGAAGCGAGCCGAGTCGTGCTGTTTTTTGGTAGTCGAAACGCGAGCCGTGTCCGGCTGAAGTGAGCTGAAGTGAGCTGAAAAAGGGTAGTGGAAAAGGGCCAAAAGTGACCCCAAACTTTTGAACAGTAGTGTATACTTTTTTTTTATAGACACACATACATATATACACAAAATGGAATCATTTGCTGACAGCTCAGTCCCCCCCAGTTCAAAAATCCTATCTGCGCCCCTGGATAGGGGGGATGTTTTAATTCTAACGACTGAGAACTTCTCCAGTATTTTTTATTGTGTACCTTTGTTTTATCTTTATTTGTCATCTTAAAACATATTTGTAATTGTATATTTTTATATTTTTTATTTCTTCTTCTTTAGTTAGTGGTCGGGTTGCTGTACATATACTGTGCTACTCAATTTTTTTCTGAACTATTTCACACATTTTAGAATAATAAAAGAACATGGGGCAGGCACATGCTGTCTGAGGGGCAGGGCTGAAAAAAAGGCACCTAAAGGGCATGAACTATTTTTTTCCACTAGAGAAACACTTTAGAGGCCACATTATCGCACACAGACGAGCACCTACGGTAGAGAGCACTTCATCTCATTGTCCCGCATGTAAGGAAACATATAGAGCACTGCTTCTCATTTTCTCCACTGTAAAGGCACCTTAGGGCACTTCATCATGTTTCCTTGCAGGTAGGGAAACCCTGTGGGGTACTGTATCATATATTCTTCACTGTAAGGGCACCCTAGAGGGTAAGTTACAATGAGATCCTTAAATGACGACTGAAAAAAGTTGGAAAGAAAGATGTTATACAGCTAGGATATAGCATTCTGTCTACATTCACATAGCAAGCCTAAGTGCTTAAATCCGTTTTCCTGCATAAATCTTTTTTTTTTTTGGTCCTTGTTTATTTGTCCCAGTAGAGTGGCTCTGAGCACTGTGAGATGATGAAGGATTACACTGTGTTAATCCGCTTGCTTGCCATCTGCCTGCTCCATTCAAATTAAACCTGAAAGCAAAGTAACGGCCACAAATATTTACTGAGGTAAATTGGCAAGTGTTTTTTTTTTTTATTTGCATAGATGCTTTTCTATGTAAAATGCAATAAAATGTTTTTGTGAAATGTGAGTGCAATTGGTCAGTGTAATAAAATAACTTTTAGCTAAGCAGTCCTCATAGGATTAATTAACAAAGAAAAGAACATGCTTGACTGGAAGGTATGATTATTGACACAGAATCCATACTTATAGGGGTCCTGATTTATTTTATCATTTGGGTAAAAAATATATATCATATTTTTTACTATTAGAAAACAGTTGCATTATGTCATGATTAGAAGATGTTTTACCCTAGAAAAACAGACAATAAGGTGAACTAAAACAGAGTCCATGTATCTCAGCTGGTGGTTTTTTGTTTGTTTTAAATAACTATTGTGTAAAATGTTAATACCACAATATCACATATTTCCAAAGAAAATTAAAAAAGCCTGGTGGAAAAGCACAGTGTCGACTTAAAAGTAGCTAGAATATGGTTTTTTTTCCATAATGTGAAACAAATAATGAAAATATGCACTAATTCCCAGTATTGTGAACAAATGTATAAACTGAAAATCTATTAACAATGTTTACCTCAGTTCTAATCAATTTCCAATCTCTTCCCATTAATTCACTTATGATCTGATCTAATCAAATTATTTGTTTCTCACATAAATTCAAGAATGTCTTAAATGTCAGAATAAAGACAGTTATGTCATATTTTGATTGCCTTTTTCTGAACAGAAAAGGTGGTTGTAACTGTAAATTTCTCACATTCTGTTCTGTATTTTTAACCGAGGAGACAAGTTACATACCTTACTGTAGAGGTACACTCTGTAAATAGGATTGTTTAAAAAAGAGAGAGAGAGAGAGAGAGAGAGAATGTATTATTTTTATAGACACTTATGAGGGGAATGTTAAAAAAAAACTTACCTTGGCGCTCTGTGGTAATATGCGTTACTTAAATCTTACTTAAATATTCATATACAGCATAGGACAAAATCAACTCCCTCTAGTATGGAATAAAGTTAATTACTCTTTTTGACACTTCTGGAAAATGTGCCATTATGTTAGGTAATAGAAAATTGTGCTCATAATGATTATTGCAAGCCAAACAAATATGTCATTTTTTGTTATTTTGTTAGTTTTTTACATTTATGCTTTGGTCACTGATTTAGTCTAAATCTTTTTTTTCTACTGTTAGTTCAGTAAATTTTTAGATTTGAACTACAATTTGACCCCTGTATGTTTGAGAGTCTTCCACAGTGCATATTGTAGAGTCTGTGACTCATCAGTCTGATCAAGCATTTACACTTTCAGAATAAGGACACATATTTTGGTTAGCAATTTAGATATCAATGTATACATGTAGCTGTAAAATAATAGAATTAGTGTAAATATTGAAACAACTTAATGTGTCCTATGAGGTATGATGGAGCAGCTCAGAAGCCCCTGTGGTGTGTTAGTTGAGATAGAAAAGGGGGTTAAAAATGGCCCTGGTCTAAGACTCGTCATTGGATTAGCTTTAGCTCTCCACACTCCACAACATACACCTTCAAAGAGACACTGGTTTAGATCCAACCACTGCCACTTTTCGCAGACTGTTTCAGGGTTGTTTTAATGATGAATATTAACAAAAGGATACTTTCACCATTTATTTTATTTGTACAGTTCCATTTTGGTGAGTATTTAAACTTGAAATATCTCAAGCTGAAATAATATTTAAACTAATAATCTAGTGTTTATAAAGTCATCTTGGAAAAAAAATATTCCACTAATGCTGCTAATCCAGTGTGTATTTATGTCTTTTCTACATTTGCATTATCTGCACATCTGCATAAACAGTAGCAAGTGAGTATGTTTGGATGTGTGGACACTGAAAAATTGTGATGTTTTTATCTGCAGATTCAGAAATATAATAGGGAATAACTGCTTTACATGACATTGAATTTTTGAAGATATACAGTATAATAACTCAGTAGTTTCTGTGTCCAGTATCATTAAAACCAGGCAAATGAATAGTCAAAGGAGGAGTAGTGTATAAAACAGTAGCTTGCATTAAGATTCAATTACTCATTCAAAGCAACATTTATATGTTTACATGTACAGTATGTGACATATGAGAAATAATTTCTTGTTTGAATGTTCACAGCACAGACTGATTACGCACCATATTTCTATGACAATGGGCCTCATAGTAACAATGGTAATCTGGCATCGTTCAGTCTTTCAGAGGATACCCCAAAGGGTAAGAGAGCTACTCGATAACACTATGATATCAAATAGTGTTTAGCAGTATTTAGATTTGTCCTGGATAAAAGAGCATCACAAACTGAACAAACATGCTTACAACCTCACCTAAATACAATCCAAAATCAGAAAAATGTGGGATGGTATGTTGAAATTGAAATTAAAACAGAAAATAATGATTTGTGAATACTCTTTAACCTGTATTGCCCTCAAAACAATACAACAGCATGTTATTTGATGTTTTACCTTATAACATTTTTTTCAAAATCAACTCTTATTTCAATTTTGATTCTTGCAACACACTTCAGAAGAAGTTGAGACAGTGAACCATTCACCACTTAATAATATTTCAATTCCTTCTCACAACACTTGAAAGATGTTGAGGGAGTGAAGACACAAACTGATGAAGTGTTTCAGGTGTTATTTTGTCCCATTCTTCTTGCAAACAGGTCTTAAGTTGTGCAATGGTACGGGGTCATTGTCGTCGTCACAATTTTCATTTGAAAATTTGCCACACATTCTCTATTGGGGACAGAGGGGACAGGCAGCCTCTTCTTCCACAGCTATGTCTTTGTAATGTGTGCAGAATGTGGTTTTGCATTGTCTTGTTGAAATATCCCTGGAAAATATGTCATTTTATAGGCAGCATATGTTGCTTCAAAATCTAAATGTACTTTTCTGCATTAATGCTGCCATCACAGAAGTGTAAGTTACCTTTGTCAAGGGCACTGACACAACCCCATACCATGACAGACAATGGCATTTGGACTTCTCATCTCATTATCTCTAGCTGCTTTATCCTGTTCTACAGGGTCGCAAGCAAGCTGGAGCCTATCCCAGCTGACTACAGGCGAAAGGCAAGGTACACCCTGGACAAGTCGCCAGGTCATCACAGGGCTGACACATGGACACAGACAACCATTCACACTCACATTCACACCTATGGTCAATTTAGAGTCACCAGTTAACCTAACCTGCATGTCTTTGGACTGTGGGGGAAACCGGAGCACCCGGAGGAAACCCACGCGGACACAGGGAGAACATGCAAACTCCACACAGAAAGGTCCTCGTCAGCCATGGGGCTCGAACCCAGACCTTCTTGCTGTGAGGTGACAGCGCTAACCACTACACCACCGTGCCGCCCGCATTTGGACTTACTGCTGGTAACAGTCTGGATGGGCCTTTTTGTCTTTGGTTCAGAGCACACAGCATCAATTTCTTCCACAAAATACCTGGAAAAAAGACCTGATTCGTCTGACCACAATACATGTTTCCACTATGTGATGGTCCATCCCAGATGCCTCTGAGCCCAGAGAAGTGAACAGTACTTCTGGATACAGTTAACATAAGGCTTCCTTTTTGCTGGCAAGTTTTAACTGGCATTTGTGGATGTAAATCTGTATTGTAGTGCTTGACAAAGATTTGCCAAAGAAATCCTGAGCCTATGTGGTTACATCAACTACAGTGGTATACAAAAGTTTGGGCACCCCTGGTCAAAATTGCTGTTACTGTGAACAGTTAAGCAAGTTGAAGATGAAATGATCTCCAAAAGGCATAAAGTTAAAGATACCTGAGGGATTTTCACACATTCGTCCTTGCAAAAGGCTTCCAGTTCTACAAGTTTCTTGGGCTGTCTTGCATGCACTGCTCTTTTGAGATCTATCCACAGATTTTCAATTATGTTTAGGTCAGGGGACTGTGAGGGCCATGGCAAAACCTTTAGCTTGTGCCTCCTGAGGTATTCCATTGTAGATTTTGAGGTGTGTTTTGGATCATAGTCTTATTGTACGACCCATCCTCTTTTTAACTTCAACTTTTTTACAGATGGTGTGATGTTTGCTTCCAGAATTTGCTGGTATTTATTCAAATCCATGCTTCCCTCAACCAATGAAATGTGCCCTGTGCCACTGGCTGCAACACAACCCCAAAGCATGATCGATCCACACCCATGCTTCAGAGTTGGAGAGGTGTTCTTTTCCTGGAATTTGCCACCCTTTTTTCTCCAAACATACCTTTGCACATTGTGGCCAAAAAGTTCTATTTTGATTTCATCAGTCCACAGGACTTGTTTCCAAAATGCATCAGGCTTATTTAGATGTTCATTTGCAAACTTCAGACACGGAATTTTGTGGCTAGGATGCAGGAAAGGTTTTCTTCTGATGACTCTTCCATGAAGGTCATATTTGGTCAGGTGTTGCTGCATAGTAGAACAGTGCACCACCACTCCAGGGTCTGCTAAATCTTTCTGAAGGACTTTTGCAGTCAAACAGGGGTTTTTTATTTGTCTTTCTAGCAATCCAATCAGTTCTTTCAGAAAGTTTTCTTCATCTTCCAGACCTCACCTTGATCTCCACTGTTTCTGTTAACTGCCATTTCTTAATAAAATTACAATCTGAGGAAACAGTTACCTGAAAACACTTTGCTATGTTCTTGTAGCCTTCTCTTGCTTTGAGCGCATCAATTATTTTATTATTCAGAATGCGAGAGAGTTGCTTAGAGGAGCCCATGGCTGTTGATTTTAGGGACAAGTTTGAGGAGTCAGAGAATTTATACAGCTTTGAAATCTGCATTATCTGACCTTTCCTAATGAAGAATTTGAACAAGCCACAGCTCAATAAGCTAATTAAGGTCTGGAACCTTGATAAAAGTTACCTGAGAACTCAAATGTATTGGGGTGCCCAAACTTTTG
This sequence comes from Neoarius graeffei, assembly GCF_027579695.1. Taxonomy (NCBI): domain Eukaryota; kingdom Metazoa; phylum Chordata; class Actinopteri; order Siluriformes; family Ariidae; genus Neoarius; species Neoarius graeffei. Next base: position 54,142,555 of record NC_083575.1, read on the forward strand.
CATGGTGTTCCTTTTCTTTTTTCACTCTCCAATTGTACAAAACAAAAATAATACACAAATCTTGCAGAAAACACTGAAAAGAAACGTGTCGTCTTTACCTTTATGCCTTTTGGTGATCAGTTCATCTTCTGCTCACTTAACTATTCACCATAACAGACATTTTCAGTAAGGGTGCCCAAACTTTTGCATGCCACTGTATATTAATGATGGTTCTTGATGCAGTGCCATCTGAGGCATCGGAGATCATGGGTGTTCAGCTTAGGCTTGCACCCTTGTCCTTTACACACTGAATTTCCTCCATATTCCATGAAATGTTGAATGATATTTTGCACTATAGAGAGCAAAATATCCAAATCCCTTCATATATTTCTTTCAAAGGAAAAATCCTACTTTGTTAACATGTAAGGATCTATCCCACTGAATGGTTTCTGTAGCCACTTCTTTTGAGTGTACTTCTTGGTTTTAATAACTTGCTTGTTTGCTGTACACAAACATGGCAATAAGTTCTTGTGTTAATGGACCAGACTCCACTTTTGGATCATTAATCCCTTCTGACTGAGAATGCCCTGCATGCATGGTTTTACGTTGGCTTCTGGCACATCCATACAGTTTTAAATACAATACCTACAATTAAAAACAATTTGTTTTATTGCATTTATTTAATTCCTGGGCTCCCATTTGTAACAGGGAGTGATGTTGCATCCCATTAATACACTTTACAATAGATTATTAGATTCTAATAGAATTGATGAACCAAAATAATTGGAGATCTTTTTTAATTGGCCCTGACTTCTTACAAGTATGAATAGGTGGGCCTTAAAGTAGAAAAGGTTGAGAACCTCTGATGTAGGCCATACATTACACATCATAAACCAATAGATCTTCAGGTAAAATGTAGAAATTTTTTATCATACTGTAGCAATATGTTTATTTTGAAATCAATACTGATCCTGTTTCCCATATTTTAGGAACACATATATATGTTTTGAATGGAACCGATCCAGAGGGACAGCCTGTAAGATATGGCCTACAGTTTAATCCAGGATCTAAAGAATATTTTCATGTTGATCCCATATCTGGAATAGTTACTCTGATAGAGGAACTTGACAGAGAGGTAGGCCACTGAGCCATACTAAATAAACTTTCATTTCTGGGCAAAGACACAGATATACTTAAAAAAAAAATAATTGATTTGATTACCCTTGCAGATACAGGATGAGATTGAGGTCCTTGTCAGTATCTCTGATGAGTTTAATAAAGTAGGTACACTTAAATCTATCATAAAATGTTTGCTGCTCTAAATGTGTAAAGTTGTTAACTAGTATGTTGTTAACTAATATGTTTAAAGGTAGTAGAAAACGTGAGGGTGTTTGTGATGGATGCAAATGATGAGGAGCCACAGTTTCAGAACCTGCCCTCCATTGTGGATGTGCCAGAGGTAAGGGTCATGACCTTTTACTGAAACAATAACAATAACAGTGTGGCTTATTTACATCTTAAACTAATTCACAATTGTTCATACACTCTCTCTCTCTCTGTGTCTGTACAGAGCACACCCTCTGGGACCAGTATATTTAAAGTGCAGACTGTGGATAGAGATACAGGCTCAGGAGGCTCTGTCACCTACTTTCTTCAAGTAAATCTTTCTGATCCTACAAGCTCGAGATTAGCACGCCGCTTATCTATGTGAATATGTGACTCTTAAACTAGACAAAAGTTTTTGAGATGAAGCTTTGGATATTTCTCTTCCCTGTAAAATATTTTAGTAGAAAATCATTGTAAAGATTGAGGACATGAAGGTTAATCCATTTGCAATAAAAATAATTCACTTCAAGCACATATGACCTAAAACTAAAATGTGCAGCAAAGTGCATACTACGCACTCGTACTCTTTGGGATTAGATTATAATCACATTTGTGTGAGCTTAGCTCTCAGCACTCTGGGAAGTGGCAGTGATTCATGATTGCACAAGACTGACATTTCAACTTCATCAGTTGGGGCACATGAGCTTTCAACCTTTAGGTGCACTGTATGGGCATCCAGATCCAATATACTGTAGAGAACCTTTCACTATTAAGAGCCCAGTGCTGACAGTAATAATGTGTTTTCAGCTTGCATAGTACTGTAATTAGAGCCCTAGAAACTCATACTGTACAAACCAATTTATATTCGGCTCTGTGTTGGATAGGCATTTAGGCTTTAATACCTCTGCCTTTTGTTCTAATATGTAGAGCACTGGTCAAAACACTAAGTTTGCTATTGACCGCCACAGTGGAGTATTAAGGATAAAAATGGGTGAGGTTCTCGACTATGAGAGAGTGAGGACACATTTTGTTACTGTGGTGGCAAAGGTGAGTGAGTCTTTACATTGTTTTTAATAAAATAAAAAATGAACAGGCTCCAGGGTGTTTCTTAAACTTGTGAAACAAGCAGTAAAAATAATCTTGATGTGTTTATTCTAGCCAGAATGCACCATCAAGCAGTACTGTCACTCACAAACTGAGTGGCTATGGGTTATAAAACCTCTGTGAGCTTTTTACTAAAATAAAAAAAGAAAAAAGTTTCCAACTATGTGTATAGGATATGTAGTATATTTTATTTTGTTTTATTCATCTGTTTGCTTGTTATAGAAGGTGGTAGTGTTGTCCAGTTTAGTGTGTTTGGGAGACTAAATATGTAAAATCAATTGATTATAATTTCATATCTAAGTGCTTTTTTTTTTTTTGGGGGGGGGGGGGGGGGGGGTGTTCTGTTGAATGTGATCCAAACAGGAATAATTAATTTTTTGCACAAGCATTTCATTGTGTGCTTGTTAAAGTATATAGCATTTGAAATGAGCAAAAAATAGCTTCAAATTTGAAAATTGTTTTTTCTTAGATCTGTAATCACTGCAAATGTGTGGATTTGCACTGTATGTACACTGATTGATTTTTGACAGTCTGTTTTCTTTAGCTTAACCAAGGCTACCAATAATTTTGTAATTGAAAAACATATTTTCAATATTCAAAACACTTAATATGATTACTCTCATCGCTTTAAGGATGGAGGCGGAAGTTATAATGGGAGGGAACAGGTGATGTCATCATCTGCTACCTTGACAATTAATGTAATTGACAGTCAGGACACTCCTCCCAGTTTTGTTGGTACACCATACTTTGGCTATGTCTATGAAGTTTCTTCACCTGTGAGTACTCATTTTTTCCATTCCTCATGGTAGTTTTAACTTCATCGAACATAATAATAATAATAATAATAATACCTATCTGCTATACAATAATGCAAATATTTACAAACAGAATTAAGTACTAAATAATCAAGGCAATGCTCTGGCACACATTCAGCAATCCAAAAATCACAGCAGCAAGTCATAAGATAATGAATTTCAAATTGTCAATGTTTAGAACTCATTTTTCACATTATCTGATGATGTTTAACAAAAAAAAAAAAACACCCTTGAGGAGTCCCTTGGCGGCACGGTGGTGTAGTGGTTAGCGCTGTCGCCTCACAGCAAGAAGGTCCTGGGTTCGAGCCCCGGGGCCGGCGAGGGCCTTTCTGTGTGGAGTTTGCATGTTCTCCCCGTGTCCGCGTGGGTTTCCTCCGGGTGCTCCGGTTTCCCCCACAGTCCAAAGACATGCAGGTTAGGTTAACTGGTGACTCTAAATTGACCGTAGGTGTGAATGTGAGTGTGAATGGTTGTCTGTGTCTATGTGTCAGCCCTGTGATGACCTGGCGACTTGTCCAGGGTGTACCCCGCCTTTCGCCCGTAGTCAGCTGGGATAGGCTCCAGCTTGCCTGCGACCCTGTAGAAGGATAAAGCGGCTAGAGATAATGAGAGATGAGAGAGAGAGGAGTCCCTTGTGGAAAAAGTTTATGTTCACTGTTATAGCAGTGAAAGATTCATTGATTTCTACTCTGCTGTGTATGAAATGACACAAGATACTGTTTGAGAACCTAATGAGTGCATTATGACTACTCTTTCACTATTTTTCAGTATGAAATGAAGTTTAGCAAGATAATATATGCAGTTTTTATTTTTTTCAGGGATCTGAAATAGTCACAGTTTTTGCCAAAGATGGAGATGTAGAAGCTCCTAATCCAATTGTTTATTCTATTGAAAGTGGTATGTATCAACTACTGTACATCAAGTTATTTAGGCTAATTAGATACCATTATACTGCGATAACCTGGTGACTTGTCCAGGGTGTACCCTGCCTCTCGCCCATAGTCAGCTGGGATAGGCTCCAGCTTGCCTGTGACCCTGTAGAACAGGATAAGCAGCTACAGATAATGGATGGATAGATGGAGATACAACCCCGATTCCAAAAAAGTTGGGACAAAGTACAAATTATAAATAAAAATGGAATGCAATGATGTGGAAGTTTCAAAATTCCATATTTTATTCAGAATAGAACATAGATGACATATCAAATGTTTAAACTGAGAAAATGTATCATTTAAAGAGAAAAATTAGGTGATTTTAAATTTCATGACAACAACACATCTCAAAAAAGTTGGGACAAGGCCATGTTTACCACTGTGAGACATCCCCTTTTCTCTTTACAACAGTCTGTAAACGTCTGGGGACTGAGGAGACAAGTTGCTCAAGTTTAGGGATAGATATGTTAAGCTATTCTTGTCTAATGTAGGATTCTAGTTGCTCAACTGTCTTAGGTCTTTTTTGTCGTATCTTCCGTTTTATGATGCGCCAAATGTTTACTATGGGTGAAAGATCTGGACTGCAGGCTGGCCAGTTCAGTACCCTGACCCTTCTTCTACGCAGCCATGATGCTGTAATTGATGCAGTATGTGGTTTGGCATTGTCATGTTGGAAAATGCAAGGTTTTCCCTGAAAGAGACGTCATCTGGATGGGAGCATATGTTGCTCTAGAACTTGGATATACCTTTCAGCATTGATGGTGTCTTTCCAGATGTGTAAGCTGCCCATGCCACATGCACTAATGCAACCCCATACCATCAGAGATGCAGGCTTCTGAACTGAGCGCTGATAACAACTTGGGTCGTCCTTCTCCTCTTTAGTCCGAATGACACGGCGTCCCTGATTTCCATAAAGCACTTCAAATTTTTATTTGTCTGACCACAGAACAGTTTTCCACTTTGCCACAGTCCATTTTAAATGAGCCTTGGCCCAGAGAAGACATCTGCGCTTCTGGATCATGTTTAGATACAGCTTCTTCTTTGAACTATAGAGTTTTAGCTGGCAACGGCGGATGGCACGGTGAATTGTGTTCACAGATAATGTTCTCTGGAAATATTCCTGAGCCCATTTTGTGATTTCCAATACAGAAGCATGCCTGTATGTGATGCAGTGCTGTCTAAGCGCCTGAAGATCACGAGCACCCAGTATGGTTTTCCGGCCTTGACCCTTACGCACAGAGATTCTTCCAGATTCTCTGAATCTTTTGATGATATTATGCACTGTAGATGATGATATGTTCAAACTCTTTGCAATTTTACACTGTCGAACTCCTTTCTGATATTGCTCCACTATTTGTCGGTGCAGAATTAGGGGGATTGGTGATCCTCTTCCCATCTTTACTTCTGAGAGCCGCTGCCACTCCAAGATGCTCTTTTTATACCCAGTCATGTTAATGACCTATTGCCAATTGACCTAATGAGTTGCAATTTGGTCCTCCAGCTGTTCCTTTTTTGTACCTTTAACTTTTCCAGCCTCTTATTGCCCCTGTCCCAACTTTTTTGAGATGTGTTGCTGTCATGAAATTTCAAATTAGCCAATATTTAGCATGAAATTTCAAAATGTCTCACTTTCGACATTTGATATATTGTCTATGTTCTATTGTGAATACAATATCAGTTTTTGAGATTTGTAAATTATTGCATTCCATTTTTATTTACAATTTGTACTTTGTCCCAACTTTTTTGGAATCGGGGTTGTACATTATGGCAAATATAATGGTATCTGCATCATTCACTTGTGGTTAGTTGAGTTTCCCATGTTATTACTGTGCAAAGTTTTGTGTGTTATGTTTTGTAGGAGCAGATGGTGTATTTGGCATCAACAAAACAAGTGGCTGCATCACTCTCCTAAAGTATCCAGATCAAATAAGAAAGGAAATATTTAATATCAAGGTCAAGGTCAGAATTTATTCAAATGGATCTTCACGTCAGTCTTTAGAATAAGCTCAGTGAAGCTGAATCACTATACAATCTAAGTCTAGTCTTTTCTTTCGATACTATTTTTATGTTTGGGGTTGTGATTCATTACACTGCAGGAATTTACTAAGCAGTGCTGATTTTGCTTATTCCCAGGCTTCAGAGGCGAATTCACAGGGAAATGTCATGGACTTTGCTATCACCACTGTAACTATTCAAGTAGTGGACCTGAACACCCACCCCCCTACATTTTATGGTGAGAATGGCCCACAGGACACCTTTGAGTTGGCCATGTATGAACATCCTCCAGAAGGAGAGATACTGAGGGGCTTGAGGATTACAGTCAATGACTCAGACCAGGTAAGCTTTTCATTCAGTCTTAGACATACAGTGGTGCTTGAAAGTTTGTGAACCCTTTAGAATTTTCTATATTTCTGCATAAATATGACCTAAAACATCATCAGATTTTCACACAAGTCCTAAAAGTAGGACTCATATTGGCTAATCTTAATGTTCATGAGTCCACCATCAGGAGAACACCGAACCACAATGGTGTGCATGTCAGGGTTGCAAGGAAAAAGCCACTGCTCTCCAAAAAGAACATTGCTGCTCGTCTGCAGTTTGCTAAAGATCACATGGACAAGCCAGAAGGCTATTGGAAAAATGTTTTGTGGAGGGATGAGATCAAAATAGAACTTTTTGGTTTAAATGAGAACTGTTATGTTTGAAGAAAGGAAAACACTGTATTCCAGCATAAGAACCTTATCCCATCTGTGAAACATGGTGGTGGTAGTATCATGGTTTGGTCCTGTTTTGCTGCATCTGGGCCAGGACGGCTTACCATCATTGATGGAGCAATGAATTCTGAATTATACCAGTGAATTCTAAAGGAAAATGTCAGGACATCTGTCCATGAACTGAATCTCAAGAGAAGGTGGGTCATGCGGCAAGACAACGACCCGAAGCACATAAGTCATTCTACCAAAGAATGGTTAAAGAAGAATAAAGTTAATGTTTTGGAATGGCCAAGTCAAAGTCCTGACCTCAATCCAATTGAAATGTTGTGGAAGGACCTGAAGCGAGCAGTTCATGTGAGGAAACCTGCCAACATCCCAGAGTTGAAGCTGTTCTGTACGGAGGAATGGGCTAAAACTCCTCCAAGCCGGTGTGCAGGACTGATCAACAGTTACCGGAAATGTTTAGTTGCGGTTATTGCTGCACAAGGGGGTCACACCAGATACTGAAAGCAAAGGTTCACATACTTTTGCCTCTCACAGATATGTAATATTAGATCATTTTCCTCAATAAATAAATGATCAAGTATAATATTTTTGTCTCCTTTCTTTAACTAGGTTCTCTTTATCTACTTTTAGGACTTGTGTGAAAATCTGATGATGTTTTAGGTCATATTTATGCAGAAATATAGAAAATTCTAAAGGGTTCACAAACTTTCAAGCACCACTGTATGCAAAGAAATGCTGAAAATCAAAGATGCCTTCAAAAGTAATGAAATTAAACATTTCTACATTTAAAAAATATAAAGAGCAATAAGCCACAATAAATGAAACAAAGTCAACATTCGGTGTGATGATTGTTTGTGTTTAAAAAATAGTCTCAGGTACAATTTGTGCAGTTTTATAAGGAAATTATTACTGATAATCTTCCAGACCCAGCCACACATCTTCTGGAGACTTTGTCGCACCTGCTTCTTTTTTTTTTTTTTTTTTTGCAGCAAAACCCAGCAGACTTCATTATGTTTTTGTCTGAAAAGTGGTCTCTTATATAATATGCTGCTTTGTTTATAGAATAGAATAGAATGCCTTTATTGTCACTATACACATGTACAATGAGATTAAAGCATCTCCAATAACAGTGCAAACAGCGTGTAGAGAGAGAGAGAGAGAGGAAGGGGGGAGAAAAAAGGGGGGTATAAGGTGCACAGTCTGAGGTGTATGTGTTGTGTTACACATTATGGAGTGAGGTATTGCACATATAAAGTATTGCACAGAGACAGTCACATTATAAATTATTGCACGAGAGAGTCACATTATAAGATAAAATATTACACATTATGAAGTACTGCAAGGTAAGGTGCATAGACTTGAGGTGTATGTGCTGTGTGTAAGGTGCACAGTCCTGAGGTGTATGTGCTGTGTGTAAGGTGCACAGTCCTGAGGTGTATGTGCTGTGTGTAAGGTGCACAGTCCTGAGGTGAATGTGTTGCGTTTCACATTATGGAGTGCGGTATTGCACATTATAAAAGTATTGCATAGAGAGTCATCTTATAATGTACTGCACATTATAAATTAGTAAAATATTAAAATAGTAAAATAAATAGACTATAACAGGGGTGTCCAAACTGATCCACAAAGGGCCGTGTGGCTGCAGGTTTTCATTCCAGCCATGCAGCAGCACACCTGACTTGGCTCATTCAATCAACTGAACTGTCTTCACACAGTCAAATACTTGCAGCCACACCCACCCTTGATTAAAGGGTGGGTGTGTCAGTTGATTGAATAAGCCAAATTAGGTGTGCTGCTGCATGGCTGGAATGAAAACCTGCAGCCACACGGCCCTTTATGGATCAGTTTGGACACCCCTGGACTATAAAGTCAGAGCATATCCGAGTTCAGGGCGGTTATGGTTTTTGGAAAGAAGCTGTTTTTTAATCGATTTGTCTTTGTCCTGATGCACCTGTAGCGCCTCCCTGAGGGCAACAGGTCGAACAGATCAAAGCCAGGGTGGGAGCTGCCCTTGATAATATTCTTAGCTCTGCTAAGGCAGTGGGAGGTGTAAATGTCCATCAGGGAGGGGAGAGGGCAGCCAATGATCTTCTGTGCTGCCTTAACTACCCTCTGGACCCTCTCCCTGTCTACAGCAGTGCAGCTGCCGTACCATACTGTAATACAGTACGTCAGAATGCTCTCGATGGATGAGCAGTAGAAGGTCAGCAGCAGGTTGGAGCTTAAGTTGTACTTCCTGAGGACTCTATTATGGACATAAAAACATTTTTTTTTCTGTAACATCTAATTTTGTGCTGGAAAACTAATGTTTGGAGATCATTATCAGCAGCCCAAAAATGGTCTGCATGGTTGAGTTGCAAGGAAAAAAAAAAAGAACAGTAGCAGTGCTAATGCCACAAAACAAATAATACTGGCTGGCATTTTTCATGGTATATCAGATATATTCCATTCAGCTAGCATGATATTGAATGTTGAAGATGAGTTCAATATCATGCTAACTGAATGGAATATAGCTGAATATCTGATATACCAAGAACCCCCCCCAGCTATTATTATTATTATTATTATCTCATCTCATCTCATTATCTCTAGCCGCTTTATCCTGTTCTACAGGGTCGCAGGCAAGCTGGAGCCTATCCCAGCTGACTACGGGCGAAAGGCGGGGTACACCCTGGACAAGTCGCCAGGTCATCACAGGGCATTATTATTATTATTATTATTATATACACATTCCTTTCAGGTGTTCAGCATGTCTTTCTCTTTCAAAATTCTCTCAAAATCTTCCATATTTAATGTAATACGGATTTAATGTAATCAAACCAAATGAATGGAACCCGCTAAAAGGGAATAGAATACATGTTTTATTCCATCGAAAAAGCATCCTGTATGTATAGTAATATATAATATTTTTACAATATACCAAACAGAGCATAGACAAGCCTCAAAACTTCTGAAAGAAAGTCAGCCTTTTTTTTCTGTCAAATCGACACCATGCAGCCCTTTTTTATTCACATACCTCCTTATTGTGCATCTTGAAATAAGCATACCAGGGTTTTTTTGTTTTGTTTTATTTTATCTTGTTTTTCTTTAAAACAAGAATATTTTTCAGCTGAAGTTGCTTGTGGTTTTTCTTTGCATCCTGACCAATTTTTCTGGCAGTTGTGGCTGAAATCTTTGTTGGTCTACCTGACTATGGCTTGAACCCCTAATTTTCCACTTCTTAATCAGAGTTTGAACACTACTGATTGGCATTTTCAAATGTTTGGATATCTTTTTATATCCGTTTCCTGGTTTATAAAGTTTAACAACCTTTTCTCACAGGTTTTTAACAGCTTTTTTGCTGTCCCCATGGCTCAGTATTAAAGGAGATACGCAGAACCATGGCTTCACTTTTTGTTTATAAATGCCTTGAGACCTCAAGAATGGCATAGGAATAGTTTTAAGCGTTAACAATAAATCTAATATAGTAATTTTTACGATTAAAATGATTCATATACTGTAGGTAGCGGTCTGAGTGAATGACCTTGACATCTATGATGTCACCGCAGGAAGGCTATTGGTCTCATCACCATTTCCGCTATACTAAAACACAGAGCTGACTGCAACTCTGATCTTCCATTTTGAGCTAATTTATCGCCATGCCACGTACTGTAGATGTGTTGCTGGCCGGTGCAGCAACATGACAGAAGCTGGATTTATGTTGCATTCATGGCCCAAGAATGTTCAAACTGCAAATACTTGAATGTGTTTTGTGAGGAGTTCACGGGCACATTGGGCACCTATGAAGTGGTCTCTCCTCTGCTCTGCACATTTTTCTGAAGACTCGTACAAGACCTCTGATCTGTTGAGGAGCATTGGCTATAAGCCTGTATTGAAAGAGGGTGCAGTACCAACAATTAAAGGAAAAGAAAACTACAAGAAAAGGAAAGTAAGTTCAGTTGCACCAGTTTTCCCGGAGTGTGAGCCGAGGGTTGTTGCTTAAACCCGGGACAGGACGGGACGGGACATATTATCACTTGGGCAGTGACCTCCTCGTGGTTGTTGCTAAAACTGGTGACATCCTGTCCTGGGTTTTAGTAATTGCCTGAGCCGAGCAGTAATGGCGGAGTACTCAATATGGAGAAAATGGAGAGTGAGTGGACCAGCCATCTAATTTCTCTGCTGGATATGCTTACCTCAGCAGCAATATCTTGCCCTTACGTGGAAGAGGCGAATGAATGGAGAATTGAACAAACAACTGAAAGTCAGATTGTTTCAAAACAATCAGCCACAAGATCAGCCTTCAAGAAGTGAGAACACAGACAGGTAAGCTGCGACTCTCATTTGGATAAAAACAACAAAAACAACACTCGTTGTTTACCTGCATTTAGATTAATACATGTAACTTGTATTGTGTGTTTAAGTTACCGGTATAAGATTATTTAATTTGCTTCAGAATGTGATTGTCTCAGTTCATCTGATTATTTAATTAGCCTTTTACGTTTTATCAGTGAAAATGCATGCATGTACATGTATGTTGCATAAGTTATAACACCTATCCTGTTTTAATGAGAGTCAACCCACAATCAGTGAAGTCAAATCAGTCTTAGTTGAGCAAGTCGGTAACGGTATTTCTTACTTTCACCATACATTTTTATTTATATGACTTTGGTCTATAGCTGTCAAAGGCCTCGGCCTTAAAACCAGTTCCTGCTGTGACGTCACGGACTCAGGGCTGGCTGGCTCAGCGGGGCAGCTTGAATGCCAACTTTGCGGTCGATTTTAACTCTCAAAAATATATATTTTTTATTCCCATTTATGCAGCATACAAGAGTCAAGGATGGAGATACTATCCACTCAGAAATTTATTTAAAAATAAAAGTTCTGCATATCTCCTTTAAGCAGTCAATGCAGGATTAAATGTGCAGGGGTCTTTCAAGAAAAAAAACACATTGGCTATTTATACACGGACACTAATTACAATCAAACAATTCACAGGTGGAGACACTTACCTTGAATAGCCATTTAAACCAGTGTGTGTCAACTTGTGTGGATATTTTCAGGCCAAACATTCAAGAGTACGTAAACGTTTGATCAGGGCAATTTGGGTGATTTCAGTTATCATTATGATTTAAAAAGGGTGCATGCAATTATGTGATAATAAATATTGCACAATTATACGATAATAAATAGCTTCACCTGACCACTATCCCAGTATCCATTAATCTAATACATCATTCATGGTTGTTTGGCAAGTGTGGTCTGTAACAATGACCCCGGTATTTTTTTTTATTATTGTTATGTCAGTGAAATGAAGATGAGCAAACAAGTACTTATGCCTTTTAATTTTTTTTGCTATATTTTGCAATATTTTTCCTTTTTCCTGCTTTTGCTTGTCCTATTGCAAATCTTATTATACAAGAAATGCTATAAATACAATATTATGAAATCAAGTTCATCTGAGTGAAAGCTGTCTCTAATTCTTTCTTCGTGACAACAAAAGTTAACATTCATATATAAAATTTAAAAATGCTGTATATACTTTGGTGATGCAGTGGTTAGCACCATCACCTCACAGCAAGAAGGTTCTAGGTTCAAGCCCGGTGGCCGACGCCAGCCTTTCTGTGTGGAGTTTGCATGTTCTCCCTGTGTCTGCATGGGTTTCCTCTAGGTGCTCCGGTTTCCCCCACAGTCCAAAGACATGCAGGTTAGGCTAATCAGTGACTCTAAATTGACCATGAGTGTGAATGGTTGTTTGTCTCTATGTGTCAGCCCTGCAATGACCTGGCAACTTGTCCAGGGTGTACCCCACCTCTCACCCATAGTCAGCTGGGATAAGCTCCAGCTTGCCTGCGACCCTGCACAGGATAAGCGGTTATGGATAATGGATGGATATATTTTATGATTTATAGCAGAGCACAATTATGGTCATTGTTGGGGATGTGAGAGCAGAGACATCACTGGATCACAGCTTGACTCATTTTCTGGGATCACACAAAAATAATTAAGACCAGACCCAGCAAAGGATTTACTTCATTTGAAACTAGACTTAAAATGGAGGCACATCTGTGGAGCTTGTGCAAATGAGGTGACTGCAGGAAGCAGGGATAGAATCAATGAAGCAAATCTCCACATCTTGGTTCCTCACAGTTTGTCCATTATTATAGGGATTAAAGCCAGATGCAAGGCCAAAAGATGCACTCAGAAGCCTGGACATATACTAGATTAGAATTTTACCGAAAATTTTGAAAGCAGTTCCTTGTTGCCTGTTTTATAGCTCTGATCACAAGGGTATGTCATTTGGAAAAGAAGGCAGCAAGAGGAAGCTTGCCCTTGTGAATGAATGCATTAGCCCAGATTTGCTATTATGCAAAACTGCAGTTACAGATGGGTTTTCCTCTGTTTGCCCCTCATTTTTTTCTGCCATGTTGGGTTCTGTTTCACTGTTTTTCATTCAGAATTTTCCACACTCTCCACCATCTAACTGACTAGCCTATGGCTAAGTGCCGCTGGAGTATGAATACACAGCCTTGGAGATGGAGTTGATTTCCTCTGCAAGATTTGGACTTGTCCAGCCAGTCTCTGGATTCCCTGGAAGCTGCAGCCAGAATGATAATTATCCTACAGTCGAACCTCTATATTCAACTCAGGCATTACTGATCTAAAAAAGTTTAGATTCCACTGCTACTTCTGCTAGTGACCTGAATACAGAGGGCAGTAATAACTCTTTGGTTAAAGTATTGGACTAAAAGGTCACGAGTTCAATCCCACTGACAAGCTGCCACTATTGGGCCCTTGAGCAAGGCTCTCAATGCTCAACTGCTTAGTCATATAAATGAGATAAAACAAAAAAATATCTTTTCACTTCTGTAAGTCACTCTATTAGGATGTTGGTCAAATAAATGTAAATGAATGATCCTTGGATCCTTCCTCTGTTAATATACCAAATGAATGAGGAGATTTGGCAACTCCAGCCTAAGAGTTTGGTCCCTCAGTATTATGTATGGACTGTGGACTGTGATTTAGTATTCCATGAAACAGTCCACAACATAGTGCCTTGTATATGCTTCGATGGAAGCTGATTCCACTGATGGAATTGATTGGATCTGGTATACTTCCTAATTCCTAAAACTAACTGCTCTTCAAGGAATGCTGGAAAACCATCTACACCAAAGATGTAAGGGGTGGCCATTAGCATGTCACAGCACCATGGCTTGCATCTCTCTGGGAGCGTTTAAATGTATTACCGTTATTCTGAAAGAGCACCTCCATTTACCACAATTCCCCAAGATCCTATCATGGGATCATTTTAAAGCCCCTTCTTATGGTACCAAACTGAAATTGGTATCTGTAAAATTTGCATTTTTGCCAGTGATCACTTCAGTAAAAAGAGTAGAAAAACTGCATGCCCTGGAGATAAATTCACCTTGTATGCATTAGTGATAGGCAGAAGCCTTTGGGGTGACCTTGAAGTGTTCCATGAAGGCAAACTTAGGCTACATCCACACAACAATGGCAACGAGATTTTTTTTTTAAATATCGCGTCCACATGGGCAATGGATCAGTAAAATTTCAGGTACATATGGCAACGCAACGCTTGCTGAAAACGATGTAATACACATGTCACACCACTACGTGTGCTGTAAGACGGTCCCATCGGAGACACCAGAACAATAGAAGAAGTAGACGCATGCACATAAACCCCTTCTTCTGTAGCATTAGCCACATAAAGCTTTGATTATTAATCAGTAGCGTAAAACGAAAGACGCAGAAAGAGGAATGAATGGGGGTAGATGGAAGCCAGTATGCCAACATTCTAATATCCTACAGAATTCTTTAATGGTCTGGAATAAATTGAATGCTACACATTGATGGATTACTTTGTTCTTCTACGCCCTTTTTGAGGAATGTATTGTCGGACTTAAACCAACATCTGAAGAGGTGAGATCGCTCCTTTTTTTTTCCTGTGTTTGCTGGCGGGATTGTTTTGGTTTTTGGAAAGTGCACGGGCGGTGCGTGGTTTGGTACTGCTTCCACAGTGTTTGGACTAAAGACTCTTCCCTAAGGGCTATTCTCTCACTCTCTCTCTCTCTCTCTCTCTCTCACTTTGCACCATTACACAATAAATATTCACAGTGAAAATATTTTGTAAGCGCATTTCATGAACCAAGTTATAGGATTTGTTGACAACTCGCATTGAGTTCGTTACACTTCTACCCAGCGTGAAGCACTGACAGTCATGTGGTTGTGACGTCATCGTAAACAAATCCGTTCTACTCATCCAGATGACTTCGCAATGGCGCCGTTGCCAGATTTTTTCACTCTGGAACCCGTTCTCAAAAGATTTCGTTTTGGGGCACCCAAAATGCCGGTGCCGTGTGGACGCCAGGCCGAAACGATGAACAATTTTATCAGATTCACCTGAATCCGTTGCCGTGTGGACAGGGCCTTAGAAAGCATTCTTTGTTGTATGCAGTATGCACCTTATAGTACAATTTAGACCAAATGGTGACAATCCAAATTTTAGATCAACTGATCTTCTGTCATAGACAAAAGACATGGTGGGATCTCATGGCCATAACCCTGGCCTATAGACAGGCCCTTAATATACCATTGCCACTCTAAGAGGAGAGTCTCCTCTTTGTGGGCGTTATTTAACAATCACTGAACACTTTATTAGGAATATTATACTAATACCTGGTAGGGCCTCCCTTTGGTCTCAAAACAGCCTCAATTCTTTCTGGCATGGATTCCAGAAGATGTTGGAACATTCTATGGGTGCATGAATCCATGCTGCTGGTAACAAATTCTGACCCTACCTCAGCAGAAATTCAACAGACAATGCTACATTTTTCCAGTTTTCATTTGTTGAGATTTGGTGAACCTTTGCCCACTGAAGCCTCAGCTTTTTGTACTTGGCTGACAGGAATGGAATCCGATATGGTCTTCTGCTGTTGTAGCCCATCTGCCTCAAGGCTCAATGTGTTGTGCATTCTAAGGTGTTTTTCTGCTCATCACAACTGTACAGAGTGGTTATCTGAGTTCCTGTAACCTTTCTATCAGCTTGAACAAGTCTGGGGTGAGTTTCCCAAAAACCTCTTAATGCTAAAAGCATCTTAACTAGGAGAGAGTGTTCATTGTGATGCCCGCTCTACCATTTAACAATGATCTTTGTGCTATGATGCTTTTGGGAAACCCACCCCTGGCCATTCTCCATTAACCTCTCTCATCAACAAGACATTTTCCCCATGCAGAACTGCTGCTCACTGGATGTTTTTTTTTCTCTATTGCACCATTCTGAGCAAACCCTGGAGACTGTTGTGCATGAGAATTCCAGGATATTAACAGTTATAGAAATACTCAAACCGGGTGGCATGGTGGTGTAGTGGTTAGCACTGCCGCCTCACAGCAAGAAGGCTTTGGGTTCAAGCTCAGCGGCTGATGAGGGCCTTTCTGTGTGGAATTTGCATGTTCTCCCTGTGTCTGCATGGGTTTCCTCTGGGTGCTCCAGTTTCCCCCACAGTCCAAAGACATGCAGGTTAGGTTAATTGGTGGCTCTAAACTGACCATAGGTGTGAATGTGAGTGTGAATGGTTGTTTGTCTCTATGGTGGGGTTTACATTAGACCGTATCAGCGGATCATCAGATTAACGTTTTTAAAACAATTAGCATGCACACAGCAACACCAATACACGATTCGCGTGCACACAGCAACACCAATACACGGATACGCTCGGCTCTGCAGGCATCCTGTGCTCCAAATCACTCCGCCCTGAACAGCAAGTGCCCTCTGGAGGGTGCGCACTCCGGCCCTGCGCAGCTCACAGAGCGTGCGAGTGAAGTGCACGAGCAGTGATTCGGGACTGAGCCGCTGTGTGTGTGATCCCAGCGCATATCACTTACCACTTGCAAGTGGAAGGATGGCAAGCCTAAAGACAATCATAACTACACAATGGGCAGTATTTGCATCAGTATTTGCAGTATTTTCATACTTTTATACTCTTTAATGAAAGGTGATACAAGGCGGAAGTCGGCACCATTTTTCAGCAGTCGCGTCACATGACCAACGCCAGCGAATCAGGAAGGTGGATGTCACAATGACGTTGTCCAATGACGACGCCAGCTAGAGCTCAGCACTGCATATCCGCGTATCCTCAATGTTTACACAGCACCGGACCAGACACGATCTGGATTGAATACGTGGACCCTGGCAGATTCCCGTTTCCCGGCGTTTCCAGGCGTTTTAATGTAAACGGACAGTGCATCCGCGAAGAAAACGAGACAGATACGGTCTAATGTAAACTTGGCCTATGTGTCAGCCCTGCAATGACCTGGCGACTTGTCCAGGGTGTACCCCGCCTCTCACCCATAGTCAGCTGGGATAGGCTCCAGCTTGCCCGCGACCCTGTACAGGATAAGCGGCTACAGATAATGGATGGATGGAAATACTCAAACCAGCCCGTCTAGCACCAAAAATCATGTCACAGTCAAAATCACAGAGATCACTTTTTTTCCCCATTCTGATGGTTGTTGTGAACATTAGTTAAAACTGCTAGCCCATATCTGCATGATTTTATGCATTACATGGCTGCCACATGATTAGCTGGTGACTTGTCCAGGGTGTACCCTGCCTCTCACCCATAGTCAGCTGGGATAGGCTCCAGGTTGCCTGCGACCCTGTACAGGATAAGCAGCTACAGATAATGGATGGATGGAAATACTCAAACCAGCCCGTCTAGTACCAAAAATCATGTCACAGTCAAAATCACAGAGATCACTTTTTTCCCCATTCTGATGGTTGTTGTGAACATTAGTTAAAACTGCTAGCCCATATCTGCATGATTTTATGCATTACATGGCTGCCACATGATTAGCTGATTAGATAAATGCAATAATAAGTAGATGTACAGATGTTTCTAATAAAGTGTTCGGTGAGCGCACATGCTCCAGGAAGTCTATGATGCTGCAACCTGGGAATCACAGTCCATTTTCTACAGGTTCTACAAGATTGTCTTCTCTTCCAAGTTTGTTATGTGGCAGCTCCAAACACCTTTGAAATTACCCCAAAGGTCTGACATTTTGATATATACATTGTCCAGATGATTCTTTCTGCAAGTTAGGAAGAATGACTGCGATTCTTTGACCTTGGATAACCATCAGGGTTCCTTTTCATTCAGAACCTGCATCAGCTGGCAAGAACTTGGCAAGAAAGTTCCTAGGGAAAATGGCTGTGTGATAGCAGTATTTATTTCAAATAATCCAGCATGTGTCAAGGTGTTAGCATATGTGTCATATCTGTGTAGGTCATGGCATATTTATTTATTTATTTATTTATTTATTTATTAAAACATATCCAGGTGATTCATAGCTATCCAGTGTTCATAGACCATAATTACATACATATCTTGCATTAAAAGCTATCTAATTAATAGAAAATGCTAATAAATGCATAATCAACTGCACATTGAATAAGCCTGCTTTTCAATGGGTTTGGGCTCACAGACTAACTGGTTCAAGTCCAACAGCAGCTGCAAAATTGTTAAATCCAGGATCATGTAAAATTATCAACAATCCAGTCCAATAATCAATCTACATACGTATGAGGAATGGAGCCCAGGAGTGGAAAACCTGACTACTAATTCATAGCATTTATGAATATTACATGCAGTATACTTAAATTCAATCTATTTTTTTCCTTTTTTTTCCCCCCTGCAGGGTGTAAATGCAAAGTTCAACCTCAGGCTTGTGGGGCCAGGTCACATGTTGCAGGTGGTCCCACAGACTGTCCTTAATGAAGCTCAAGTCACCTTATTAGTAGAAGATTCCACTGCCATAGACTATGAGAAATTCCATTTTCTAAAATTCAAGGTGATATGACTTATTATTTGACAAAATAAAGCATATTTTGAATCCATAGCATAGAAATAAGCAGGAATAAATATAGGAATAAATTAGCTAAGCAATAAAACATTATAGGCTGTGCTCTTATATTAAAATAATCAACAGCAGCATGGTATAAAGCCATTACTGCCCCAAAGCTAATTATTTTTTTCCTATAACAGCACATCCCAAAGCACATTTATATCTCTTATATCAGAGCAATATGCAATATGTGAGCTCTAACAGTTTATTCATTAAAGAACAACACATAATACTTTTTTATGCATTTATACTCACATTTAATGTTGATCTACAGTACCAGTCAAAAGTTTGGACACACCTTCTAATTCAATGTTTTTTTCTTTATTTTTATAAATTAAAAGATGCTTCATGTCCTAAGTATTGATGTATTGATGTTTCTCTTTACTTAGTATTGATGTTTCTCTTTACTTACTTGAGTGGTTCTTGGCATAATATGGATTACTACAGTTGTGGAATAGGGCTATTTACTGTATTTTTATTATTTACTGTTTACTCTTTGATCTCAAACATTTTAAGAAGGCAAGAAATTGCACTAATTAACTTTTGACGAGGCACACCTGTTAATTGAAAACCATTCCAGGTGACTACCTCATGAAGCTGGTTAAGATAATGCCAATGGTGTGCAAAGCGTCATCAAGGTAAACAGTGGCTACTTTGAAAAATCTAAAATATGAAACTGTGGCAGCGGGGGTGTGGTCAAGCGCCAGTCTGTGACAGGAAGGCGGAGTCAGGGAAGGTAAGTGGCAGAATCACTACACCTGATGTCAATTAACTGGTGTTTGTGTGTCTTCCCCAGTGACCGCGCCCTACTTAAGGAGGAAGAGCGAGAGCAGAGGGAGCTCTTCCCCGAACCAGACGCCAGTTATGTGTGTGTCTCTGTATGTTCACTGAAAAGTGTGACAATAAAAACCTGCTTTACCAACCTGAACTCTGTCCTGCCGTCTTCTGTGCTCCGCCTTTGTGTGAGAACCGCTACAGTGGCCGATGGAACAGCGCGCGGCGCACCTCCTCCCCCTGCTAACGGGAGAGGCGCAGCTGGCCGCACTACAGCTCCCCGCCGACCGCCGGCTGGCCTACACGGACCTTCGCCGGGCCATCCTCCAGCGTGTGGGGCGCACCCCCAAGCAGCAGTGTCAGCGCTTCCACACTTTGCGCTTGGAGGAAGTCGGCCAGCTGTTCGTGTTTGGCCAGCAACTCCGGGACGCCTGCTGGCGGTGGTTGAGGGCCAACAACCGCGACGCCGAGGGGATCATCGACCAGGTGGTACTGGAACAATTCATTGCACGCTTGCCCGGCGTCGCTGGATCAGGCAATCGAGCTGGCGGAGGACCATTTGGCGCCTGTCCCGGTGGCAGGACAGCAGACAGCCTCTTCTCTCTCTCTCTCCCTCTCCTCCTGTGTCTCGTCCTCGCCCCATTCCCCCACCACGGAGGCAGGGGCCGGCGCCACCCCAGCTGGCCCGCCGCACCCGCGGTGCCCTCCTGTTTCTCCCTTCTGTGTCTGTCTCTCCCCCCCCTCAGGTGAGTGAGCCCCAGAACATCGGTGCGGAGAGGAAGCCCGGGCCGGTTTGCTGGCGCTGCGGGGAGCCGGGCTACCTCCAAGAGCAGTGCACGGTAATGGAGGTGGGCACAGTGGTTCGGATCCCCGACGTGCCAGGAGCTGCCCTCGATCGGGCCGGAGTGTATCGCATACCGGTGAGTATTCAAGGGGATACATATCAGGCGTTGGTGGATTCTGGTTGTAATCAGACCTCAATTCACCAAAGCCTGGTGCAAGACGAGGCATTGGGAGGAGCACAGGGGGTGAAGGTGTTGTGTGTGCACGGGGATGTTCACAGCTACCCTTTGGTGTCGGTCCACATTTTTTTCCAAGGGGAAAAATTTATAGTAAAGGCAGCGGTTAATCCTCGCCTCACCCACTCGATGATTTTGGGGACTGATTGGCCGGGATTCGGGGAGTTGATGAGTCATTTAGTGAGGAGTGGGTCCTGCCATAATTCAGCAGGGGGAGGTCCTGGTGTCGCCTTGGTGAGAGCAGCTGTCACAGAGCCGTCTACGTCATCTCCGCGTCAGAGTGAGGAGCCACAGGCTCCTCCTCCCTCTCTCGGGGAATCCCTGGCAGATTTCCCGTTAGAGCAATCGCGAGACGAGACTCTGCGGCATGCGTTTGACCAAGTGAGAGTAATCGATGGTCAAACGCTCCCGCCGAACACCACCCCGTCCTTCCTCTATTTCTCTATTATGAAAGATAGATTATACCGAGTGACACAGGACACTCAGACGAAAGAGCAAATCACACAGCTTTTGATTCCAAAAAGCTGCCGGGAATTGGTATTCCAGGCAGCTCACTTTAATCCCATGGCTGGACACTTAGGGCAGGATAAGACACTAGCCTGAATAATGGCCCGATTCTATTGGCCGGGGATTCGCGGCGATGTCCGTAGGTGGTGTACAGCGTGCCGCGAATGCCAGTTAGTAAATCTAGCGGCCATTCCAAAAGTGCCTTTGCGCCCTCTACCGTTAATCGAGACCCCGTTCGAAAGAATTGGGATGGATCTCATCGGGCCATTAGATCGGTCAACACGAGGGTACCGCTTTATATTAGTTCTGGTGGACTATGCAACGCGATACCCGGAAGCAGTGCCTCTCCGCAATATCTCAGCATGCAGTATTGCGGAGGCACTCTTCCGCATCATCTCCCGACTTGGAATCCCGAAAGAGATTCTGACTGATCAAGGCACCTTGTTTATGTCACGAACACTGAACGAACTGTATGGGTTATTAGGTATTAAGCCAATCCGCACCAGCGTGTATCACCCACAAATGGACGGTTTAGTTGAACGGTTCAATCGCACCCTCAAGAATATAATTAAAAAATTCGTAAGTGAGGACGCACATAACTGGGATAAATGGCTTGAACCCTTGTTATTTGCAGTGCGAGAGGTCCCCCAAGCCTCCACGGGGTTCTCCCCGTTTGAATTATTATATGGGCGTAAGCCGCGCAGCATTTTAGATGTGCTGCAAGAAAATTGGGAGGAGGGACCTTCACCAAGTAAAAATGAAATTCAATACGTTATTGACCTGCACACAAAACTCCATACACTCACACACACCTAACTCAGGAGAATTTGCGGCAGGCCCAAGAACGGCAAACCTGCCTGTACGACAGGGGTACACGCCTTAGGGAGTTCGCACCGGGAGATAAAGTACTCGTACTGTTGCCCACATCGAGCTCCAAATTGATCGCCAAGTGGCAAGGACCCTTTGAGGTCACACGGTGAGTCGGGGATGTCGACTATGAGGTGAGGCGAACGGACAGGGGTGGGGCTCTACGGATTTACCACCTCAATCTACTCAAACTCTGGAACAAGGAGGTCCCCGTAGCGTTGGTGTCGGTGGTTTCGGAGAAGGCGGAGTTGGGGCCGGAGGTTCAAAAGGGCGCATTGGCATCGCATTCCTCTCCGGTCCCCTGTGGAGACCACCTCTCCCCGACCCAACTCGCAGAGGTTGCACAGTTGCAGACCGAGTTTTCGGACGTGTTCTCGCCCCTGCCCGGCCGCACCAACCTCATAGAGCACCACATTGAGACGCCCCCAGGGGTGGTAGTGCGTAGCCGCCCTTACAGGCTACCCGAACACAAGAAAAAGGTGGTTCGGGAAGAACTCGAGGCCATGCTCGAAATGGGCATCGTCAATGCGGTGTCTAAATTCGATGCGTACCCAATGCCTCGTATTGATGAGTTGTTTGATCGAATAGGCACGGCTCTCTTTTATTTGACACTGGATTTAACAAAGGGTTATTGGCAGATCCCCCTTTCTCCACTATCCCGAGAAAAAACGGCCTTTTACACACCGTTCGGCTTACACCAATTTGTCACACTTCCTTTAGGGCTGTTTGGGGCGCCCGCTACGTTTCAGCGGCTGATGGACAGGGTCCTCCGCCCCCACACCACCTATGCAGCCCCCTACCTCGACGACATTATTGTCTATAGTAATGACTGGCCGAGGCACCTCGAACATCTGAGGGCCATCCTTAGGTTGCTGAGGCGAGCGGGTCTCACAGCCAACCCGAAGAAGTGTGTGATTGGGCGGGTGGAAGTACGGTATCTGGGCTTCCACTTGGGCAATGGGCAGGTGTGTCCCCAAATTAACAAGACAGCAGCAATTGCGGCCTGCCCGAGGCCCAAGACCAAAAAGGGGGTGAGACAGTTCCTGGGGCTGGCTGGCTACTATCGTAGGTTTATACCTAATTATTCGGACGTCACCAGCCCACTGACCGATCTCACTAAAAAGGGGGCACCAGATCCGGTCCAGTGGACGGAGCAATGCCAGCGGGCTTTCTCTGAGGTAAAGGCTGCACTGTGCGGGGGGCCACTGTTACACTCCCCTGACTTTTCTCTCCCTTTTATGTTGCAGATGGATGTGTCGGACAGAGGGCTGGGGGCCGTGTTGTCCCAGGAGGTGGAGGGGGAGGACCGTCAAGTGCTATACATCAGCAGGAAGCTGTCAGTACGCGAGGGGCGCTACAGCACAATCGAAAAGGATTGCCTCGTGATCAAGTGGGCGGTCCTTGCCCTCTGCTACTACCTGCTGGGATGCCCTTTCACCCTCTTTTTGGACCACATGCCCCTCCAGTGGCTCCACCGCATGAAGGATGCCAACGCGCGGATCACCCGTTGGTATCTGGCACTCCAACCCTTCAACTTCAAGGTGATCCACAGGCCAGGGGCGCAGATGGTTGTGGCGGACTTTCTCTCTCGTCAAGGGGGGGGGAGTCAGCTGCAGGCCGGACGGCTGCCCGGCCTGAGTTGGGCGGTGGGGGTATGTGGCAGCGGGGGCGTGGTCAAGCGCCGGTCTGTGACAGGAGGGTGGAGTCAGGGAAGGTAAGTGGCAGAATCACTGCACCTGATGTCAATTTACCGGTGTTTGTGTGTCTTCCCCAGTGACCGCGCCCTACTTAAGGAGGGAGCGCGAGAGCAGAGGGAGCTCTTCCCCGAACCAGATGCCGGTTGTGTGTGTCTCTCTGTATGTTCACTGAAAAGTGTGACAATAAAAACCAGCTTTACCAATCTGAACTCTGTCCTGCTGTCTTCTGTGCTCCGCCTTTGTGTGAGAACCACTACAGAAACATTTTTTGTTTTTTAATACTTTTTTTTGTTTCCCACAGAATTCCATATATGTTCCACGCGTTATTTCATAGTTTTGATGTCTTCAATATCATACTTGCCAACCCTCCCAATTTCAGTGGGAGGCTCCTGATTTTAGCCTCCGTCTCCCACCTCCCGATCATATTTGTTAAAAACTGGATAATCTCTCAGTTTTGGGAAATCCCTACCGCCAAGTTAAAAATACTCCCGATTATGTCCAATCAGAATCGTATGAGAAACACTGCTGATGTCAACCAATCTGCTGATTTTTAACCAATCAACGAACAGAACGACAGTCACTTCCTTAATGTAGGATTCACCCAGGCTGTCCAATATTTTTTACAAGCAGCCATTCATCATGGCCACTAAACCCAATACCAAACAGCAAAAATATGAATGCAAATACCAGGTTGCATGGGAGAATGAATTTCCATGGATAAGCAAATGTTCGATCAGCCAGTTACACATTTTAAGGTACCTTAAATCAGAATATAATGGACATTTGAGTGTGAAATTAAACTAGTCTTCCATACCATTTCAGAAACAAACTGTACAACTTCTAAAGTGTTTAGTGAAATTTTGCATGACAGAGAATTTGTTTGATGAGTGTATTTGAGTAGTGTGGTAGTGTCTTAGTGCTATTTTGAATTTATGTTTGAAAGTTTTAAGTGAAAGTTTACAAGTGAATTATCTGGAAAGTGATTGATTTTGATAGAGTTTTGAGGTTTTAAGTGAAAGATTACTAGTGAGTGTATTTTGGTCGTACTAAAATTTTGCATTCGAGTGAATTTCTTTGTGGAGTATATTTTGATAGTATGGTAGTATTTATAGTGCCATTTTTAAATTTTGTTTGAAAACTTTCAAAGTTTGCAAATGAGCAAATTCCTTTGATGCATTGCGATAGGCTTTTGATAGTATTTCTAGTGCTTTTTAAAAATTCTGTTGGAAAGTGTTTAGTGAGAGAGATGCATTTTAGTAGTACTAAGACAGTGCAGTATTTATTTAATTGAGTTATTACTATTTTGGTCAAATCTTATTACAATTTAATTTATATATGATATTATAGTTCTCTGTATTTTTACATGAACTTACAGAAGGAAAACACATTTGATGCAATCCAATAATACTTTCATTCACTGTGACTATTTTAAGAAATTATAAACATTCTTCTAAAGCATCACTTGTGTTATTTTCTGTGGGTCTCTGTATGGATACAATATTCAGGCATGAGATTTTTCAGCTAAAAATCTGATTTAAGACTTCCCTTTCATTGTTATTATATTAAAATTCAAGATGAGTATTATTTCAGATTTTTCACTCTGAGCTCTTTCATGCCTGATACATGAATCCCATAACCTATAGTAATTGATTGAAGAATATTAACAATTTAAAAACTCTTTAATTGTATAAATTTAAAATGGTTTGCAATTAATTTGGATCCACTGTTTTTATCGTTTCAACCGCGCATCATACCCTCACCCAATTGAAAATGTCGTTCACGCACTTTTCTCCCCATGAGAATTTTGAAAAGTTGGCAAGTATGCAGTATTGTTCTATAAATGTAGAAAATAGACAAAATACAGAAACACCTACCGTATGAATGAGTAGGGGTGTCCAAACTTTTGACTAGTACTGTAGGTTATATTTTTTACTTATGGTTTGCATGTTGTCAGAGCCTTATTGTTCCAGAAAATTAACCAACACTTCATCCACAATCAGAAAAGAGAAACAGCACTGTGGTATACTAATAGTCTATACTGTGACTGTGGCTGGAATTTATGGGAGATTTCTTGTCCTTTTAGATTCTTGCAGTGGAAATTGACACCCCTGAAAGATTCAGTGCCACCGCAGATATAGTCATACACTTGCTTGACACTAATGATAATACTCCACGGTTTTCCTCTGATTTCTATATTGCAAGAATCCCAGAAAACTCACCTGGTGGCTCAAATGTTGTGTCTGTGACAGTAAGTATAATCAGACTATATTCTTCTTCCAAACCAAAAATTACAATGTAATTGTGTATTTACAATGTAAAATTAAAATGTATTGTGAAAGACATTTTTATATAGATCGTTCACCCCAGAAGTACAAGGTATGACAAAAAAAAGGGCCTTTCTGTGCGGAGTTTGCATGTTCTCCCCGTGTTCGTGTAGGTTTCCTCCGGGTGCTCCGGTTTCCCCCACAGTCCAAAGACATGCAGGTTAGGTTAACTGGTGACTCTAAATTGACCGTAGGTGTGAATGGTTGTCTATGGCTACGTTTACATTACGTCGAATCAGCGGATCATCAGATTAACGTTCTTAAAACGATTTGCGTTTACACTAAAACCGTTAGCCGTGCACACAGCAACACCAATACACGGATACGCTCGGCTCCGCAGGCATCCTGCTCTCCAAATCACTCCGCCCTGAACAGCGAGTGCCCTCTGGAGGGTGCGCACTCCGGCCCTGCGCAGCTCACAGAGCGCGCGAGTGAAGCGCACGAGCAGTGATTCGGGACTGAGCCGCTGTGTGTGTGATCCCAGCGCATATCACTTACTACTTGCAAGTGGAAGGATGGCAAGCCTAAAGACAATCATAACTACACAATGGGCAGTATTTGCATCAGTATTTGCAGTATTTTCATACTTTTATACTCTTTAATGAAAGGTGATACAAGGCGGAAGTCCGCGCCGTTTTTCAGCAGTCGCGTCACATGACCAACGCCAGCGAATCAGGAAGGTGGATGTCACAGTGACGTTGTCCAATGAGGACGCCAGCTAGAGCTCAGCACAGCGTATTCGCATATCTCAATGTTTACACAGCATCGGACCAGATACGATCTAGATTGAATACGTGGACGCTGGCGGATTCCCGTTTCCCGGCTTTTCCAGGTGGTTTAATGTAAACGGACAGTGCATCCGCGAAGAAAACGAGACAGATACGGTCTAATGTAAACGTAGCCTACGTGTCAGCCCTGTGATGACCTGGCGACTTGTCCAGGGTGTACCCCGCCTTTCGCCTGTAGTCAGCTGGGATAGGCTCCAGCTTGCCTGCGACCCTGTAGAAGGATAAAGCAGCTAGAGATAATGAGATGAGATGAGATTTTGGGGACAGATATGAATGTAATACCATGCCCTGTTTATTATGACTAATGTACTGCCAAAAGTTGAGGCAAGCTGCCCATGTGTAACTTTGAAATGTGTCACAAAGAAAATGTTTACTTTTGTGCTTAGCATATCAACTACTTCAGCTGATTTGAATCATATAATTATATTAACCATTTTTTACTGCAGTGGCATTAAACCCTATGTTCTAAAAAAGGCAACTGGACTTGCTTAAAATTCTTGAAGACATTTCACCTCTCATCCGAAAGACTTCTTCAGTTCTGTCTGACTAGTGGGGAGTTCCGGGTATTTATCCTCTAGTAGACCAAAAGCAACCCTAAGGAGAGTCACTGAGGTCACCTGGGTCATTGAGTCATCCTGTAGGTGTAGGTCACTGGGGGCCGGGTGTGAACAGTGTTAGCAGCCTTGAGGGTCATTAGGGTGATCTGTGGGTCGTTGGCTCTCTCTGCCATCATGTGAGTCATTGAAGTAAGCTGAGTTTTGGCATGGATGTGTATTCAGTTTTCTGGGAAGTGTGCCAAGGACTGCATTGTAGGTGGCTGATAAGTGGTGTCTCAGACCACCTCTTCTGTTCAGTGATGGTCATTCCAGGTTGATGAAGATGGCTTCTTTTACTCCTCTTTCAAACCACTGGTCTTCTCTGGCTAAAATGCGTACATTGCAGTCCTGAAATGAGTGTCCTTTGTTATTGAGATGAAGATAGATTGCAGAGTCCTGGCCTGAGGAACTGGTACTCCTGTGTTGAGCCATGCACAAGAATTTCAAGCAAGTCTAGTTGCCTTTTTTAGCACCTACGGTTTACTATGACCTGGATGACTGAGAACCTTCACAGACATACAGTGGCATTAAGCTTTCTAAAAATAAAAGTGACACATGAAGATCAACATTATATAATACCATGTCCTTCATACTTTTACTATTTGATTTTATATTATGTTCTACATTTCTATTATGTGTAAAATTTATGTTATTATTTTGAATGAAAATAACGTTTCATATTGTGGTATTTCCCTGACGGGGGTGGAATACTGAAGCGCGGCAGATGGGAGATGATGTTCACACACAACTTTATTTTCTTTACTTTGCTCTGGTTTTCAGCTTTACTTGGCACACACAAACACACACACACCCATGTGTTCTCATCGGGAGTGCTCCTATCTCGTTGCTCTCTCTGTCCTTTTCTACCTTCTGTCTTCACTGCAAAACACACAAACAACATTAATCGACAACAGGTGTACTGACTTTGCCACTCACCTTCCCTGACCCCACCCTCCATTCACAAACCAACACTTGGCCACGCCCCCACTGCCACATATCCTCACCGCCCAACTCAGGCCAGGGAGCCATCCAACTTGTAGGACTCCCCCCCTGATAGAACAGGAAATCCGCCACCACCATCTGTGCCCCTGGCCTGTGGACCACCTCAAACTTAAATGGCTGGAAGGCGAGATACCAATGAGTGATCTGTGCACTGGCACCCTTCATGCGGTGGAGTCACTGGAGGGGCACGTGGTCCAAACAGAGGGTGAAAGGGTGCCCCAGTGGGTAGTATCGGAGAGTGAGGACCACCCAATTGATGGCCAGGCACTCCTTCTCAATGGTGCAGTAATTGCTTTCATGCATCAAGAGCTTGAAGCTGATGTACAGCATGGGACGTTCCTCACCTTCCACCTTCTGGGACAGAACGGCCCCCAGCCCTCTGTCTGATGCGTCTGTCTGTAAAATAAAAGGGAGAGAGAAGTCAGGTGAATGTAAGAGTGGCCCCCCACACAGTGCAGCTTTTACCTTAGTGAAAGCCTGTTGGCACTGCTCTGTCCACTGGACCAGATCTGGTGCTCCCTTTTTAGTGAGATCAGTCAGCAGGCTGGTGATGTCCGAATAATTAGGTATGACCCTGCGATAGTAGCCAGCCAGACCCAGGAACTGTCTCACCCTCTTTATGGTCTTGGGCCTCAGGCAGGCCACAATCGCTGCTGTCTTGGCAATTTGGGGACATGCCTGCCTGTGACCCAAGTGGAAATCCAGATACCATACTTCCACCTGCCAAATCGCACACTTTTTCGGGTTAGCTGTGAGACCCGCATGTCTCAGCGACTCTAGGACAGCCCTAAGGTGTTCCATGTGCTGCGGCCAGTCATTGCTATATATAATGATGTCATCAAGGTAGGCTGCCACATAGGCAGCATGGGGGTGGAGGATCTTGTCCATGAGCCGCTGGAACGTGGCGGGAGCCCCAAATAGCCCAAAAGGAAGCCTGACAAATGGGTGTAATCCGAACAGTGTGGAAAAGGCTGTTTTCTCTCAGGATAGAGGAGTCAAGGGGATCTGCCAATATCCCTTTGTCAAATCCAGTGTCGAATAAAATCAACAGCGCCTAACTGAACGAACAACTCATCAATGCAAGGCATTGGGTATGCATCAAATTTAGACACCACGTTGACTTTTCTGTAGTCCACACAGAACCGGGCCGACCCATCGGCCTCGGGAACCAGGACCACTGGGCTGCTCCAGTCACTGTGAGACTCCTTGATTATGCCCATTTTAAGCATGGCCTTGAGTTTGTCCTGAACCACCTTTTTCTTGTGTTCGAGTAAGTAGTAGGGGTGGCTACACACCACCACCCTGGAGATGTTTCAATTTGGTGTTCTGTGAGGTGGGTGTGACCAGGAAGGGGCGAGAACACATTGGAAAATTCCTCTTACAACCTGGGAACCTCTGCGAGTTGGGCCAGTGAGAGTAAAGTAAAGTAACTTTATTGGTAAAGTAACTTTACCAATAAAGTAAAAGATTTAATTCCCAATAACCCATACAACTCACAAAGTGTTCGTGACATAAAGGTAGTGCCCTGCTCAGTCAGGATTTCTTTTGGAATCCCGACTTGGGAGATAACACGGAAGAGCACCTCTGCAATACGGCGTGCTGAGATATTGCAAAGAGGCACTGCTTCCGGATCGTCGTGCGGCCCCACCTTGGTAAGAGTGATGTGGGGAGGGTCTGTTGCAGTGGCAGTCACAGAGCCCGCCGATGTGAGCAGGTGCTGGAATGCCTGGCAATCTTCCTGCTGAGCCAGCATCAAGGCTTCAAACCATTGTTCCTGCTCTTTCCGGAGGGCAATCAGCACTTGGTGCTGGTTCTGTTGGGCTGTAGTGAGGGCATGGATCAAGTCATTAAATGGGGAGGACTCCATCAGTGGTTCTCTTCAGTATCCCGGCTTTCAGCACCACTGTGGTATTTCCCTGACACAGGTGGAATACTGAAGCGTGGCAGATGGGAGATGATGTTTGTGGCAGTGGGGGTGTGGTCAAGCGCCGGTCTGTGACAGGAGGGCGGAGTCAGGGAAGGTAAGTGGCAGAATCACTACACCTGAGAGCAATTAACCTGTTAGTGTGTCTTCCCAATGACTGCGCCCTATATAAGGAGGGAGAGCAAGAGCGGAGGGGAGGGGAGCTCTTCCTGACCCAGACGCGGAGAGTGTGTGTCTGAAAAGTCCACATTGATTGCTAGACTGAAAAGTGTAGAAATAAAAACATTCTGTCAAACCTTATCTCTGTCCTGCCGTCCTCTGTGCTCCACCCACCAACTCCGAACTGCCACAGTGGTGCCGAAACCCAGGATCTGGAGCACAGCAGCCTCACAGCCCCATGGAGTCCTCCCCGTTCGCGGAACTGGTCCATGCCCTCGCCACGGCCCAGCAAAGCCAGCACCAGGCGCTCCTCACCCTCCAAAAGGAGGAAGAACAGTGGTTCGAGGCCCTGGTGTTGGCCCAACAAGAAGATCGACAGCCGTTCTGGCACCTCCTCACATCGGCGGGGTCCACCAGCGCTCCTACCACAGGCCCGTCTCCCCTCACCGTCACCAAGATGGGCCCGCAGGACGACCCCGAGGCGTTCATCACGCTCTTCAAGCAAGTCGCCGAAGCCTCGGGGTGGCCGATGGAGCAGAGCGCGGCGCGCCTCCTCCCCCTGCTCACGGGAGAGGCACAGCTGGCCGCGCTACAGCTCCCCGCCGACCGCCAGCTGGCCTACGCGGACCTCCACCGGGCCGTCCTCCAGCGCGTGGGGCGCACCTCAGAACAGCAGCGCCAGCGCTTCCGCACGCTGCGCTTGGAGGAAGTCGGCCGGCCGTTCGCGTTTGGCCAGCAGCTCCGGGACGCCTGCTGGCGGTGGCTGAGGGCCAACAACCGGGATGCCGAGGGAATCATCGACCAGGTGGTGCTGGAACAGTTCGTCGCTCGCTTGCCAGCAGGAACTGCGGAGTGGGTCCGGTGCCACCGCCCGGCGTCGCTGGATCAGGCAGTCAAGCTGGCGGAGGACCATTTGGCGGCTGTCCCAGCGGCAGGACAGCAGATGGCATCTTCTCTTCTCTCCTCTTCTCTCTCTCTCTCTCCCCCTCCTCCTGTGTCCCGTCCTCGCCCCATTCCCCCACCGCGGAGGCAGGGGCCGGCACCACCCCAGCCGGCCAGCCACACCTGCAGTGCCCTCCCGTTTCTCCCTTCTGTGTCTGTCTCTCCCCCACCTCAGGTGAGTGAGCCCCAGATCACCAGTGCAGCGGAAAAGCCCGGGCCGGTCTGCTGGTGCTGCGGGGAGCCAGGCCACCTTCAACAGCAGTGCATGGCAATGGAAGTGGGCACGGTGGTTCGGATCCCCGACGCGCCAGAGGCCACCCTCGATTGGGCCGGAGCATATCACATACCGGTGAGTATCCAAGGGGATACATATCAGGCGTTGGTGGAATCTGGTTATAACCAGACCTCAATTCACCAAAGCCTGGTTCAAAACGAGGCATTGGGGGGAGCACAGGGGGTGAAGGTGTTGTGTGTGCATGGGGATGTTCACCGCTACCCTTTCGTGTCGGTCCACATTATTTTCAGAGGGGAAAAATTTATAGTGAAGGCGGCGGTTAATCCTCGCCTTACCCACTCATTAATTTTGGGGACTGATTGGCCGGGATTTCGGGGTTTAATGACATGCCTAGTAAAGAGTGGGTCCTGCCATTTGACAGGGGGAGGTCCCGGTGTCGCTTTGGTGGGAGCAGCTGTCACAGAGCCGTCTACGTCATCTCCGCGTCAGAGTGAGGAGCTGCCGGCTCCTCCTCTCTCTATTGGGGAATCCCTCGTGGATTTCCCATTAGAACAATCGCGAGATGAGACTCTGCGACATGCGTTTGACCAAGTGAGAGTAATCGATGGTCAAACGCTCCAGCTGAACGCCACCCCGTCCTTCCCCTACTTCGCAATTATGATGGATAGGTTATACCGAGTGATGCAGGACACTCAAACTAAAGAGCGAGTCACGCAGCTTTTAATTCCGAAGAGCCGCCGGGAATTGGTATTCCAGGCAGCTCACTTTAATCCCATGGCTGGACACTTAGGGCAGGATAAAACACTAGCCCGAATAATGGCCCGATTCTATTGGTCGGGGATTTGCGGGGATGTTCGTAGGTGGTGTACGGCATTCCACGAATGCCAGTTAGTGAATCCAGTGGCCATTCCAAAAGCGCCTTTGCGCCCTCTTCCATTAATCGAGACCCCGTTTGAGAGAATTGGGATGGATCTCGTCGGGCCATTAGATCGGTCAGCATGAGGGTACCGCTTTATATTAGTTCTGGTGGACTATGCAATGCAATACCCGGAAGCAATGCCTCTGCGCAATATCTCAGCACGCAGTATTGCAGAGGCGCTCTTCTGCGTCATCTCCCGAGTTTGAATCCCGAAAGAGATTCTGACTGATCAAGGCACTACGTTTATGTCATGGACACTGCACAAACTGTATGGGTTATTGGGGATTAAGCCAATCCGCACCAGCGTGTATCACCCACAAACGGACGGTTTAGTGGAACGGTTCAACCACACCCTCAAAAATATTATTAAAAAATTCGTAAGTGAGGACGCACGTAATTGGGATAAGTGGCTCGAGCCCTTGTTGTTCTCAGTGCGAGAGGTCCCCCAAGCCTCCACAGGGTTCTCCCCGTTTGAATTATTATATGGGCGTAAGCCGTGCGGCATCCTAGACGTGCTGCGGGAAAATTGGGAGGAGGGACCTTCACAAAGCAAAAACGAAATTCAATACATTATGGACCTGCGCACAAAACTCCACACGCTCACCCACCTAACTCAGGAGAATTTGCGGCAGGCCCAGGAACGGCAAGCCCGCCTGTACAACAAGGGTACGCGCCTTAGAGAGTTCACTCCGGGAGACAAGGTACGTGTACTGTTGCCCACGTCGAGCTCCAAATTGATCGCCAAGTGGCAAGGACCCTTTGAGGTCACACGGTGAGTCGGGGACGTCAACTATGAGGTGAGGTGAACGGACAGGGGTGGGGCGCTACAGATTTACCACCTCAATCTGTTGAAACTCTGGAACGAGGAGGTCCCCGTGGCATTGGTGTCGGTAGTTCCGGAGAAGGCGGAGCTGGGGCCGGAGGTTCAAAAAGGGGCATTGGCATCACGTACCTCTCCGGTCCCCTGTGGAGACCACCTCTCCCCGACCCAACTCACGGAAGTCGCCCAGTTGCAGACCAAGTTTTCAGATGTGTTCTCGCCCCTGCCCAGTCACACTAACCTCATAGAGCACCACATAGAGACGCCCCCAGGGGTGGTAGTGCGTAGCTGCCCTTACAGGCTACCCGAACACAAAAAAAAGGTGGTTCGGGAAGAACTTCAGACCATGCTCGAAATGGGCATCGTCGAGGAGTCCCACAGTGACTGAAGCAGCCCGGTGGTCTTGGTACCCAAGGCCGACGGGTCGGTCCGGTTCTGTGTGAACTATACAAAAGTCAACGCGGTGTCTAAATTCGACGCGTACCCAATGCCTCGTATTGACGAGCTGCTCTATCGACTAGGCACGGCTCGCTTTTATTCGACACTGGATTTAATGAAGGGATATTGGCAGATCCCCTTGACTCCACTATCCCGAGACAAAAACGGCCTTTTCCACACTGTTTGGTTTACACCAATTCGTCACACTTCCGTTTGGGCTGTTTGGGGCGCCCGCTACGTTTCAGCGGCTGATGGACCGGGTCCTCCGCCCCCACGCCACCTATGCGGCCGCCTATCTTGATGACATCATCATATATAGTAATGACTGGCGAAGGCACCTTGAACACCTAAGGGCTGTCCTTAGGTCGCTGAGGCGAGCGGGTCTCACAGCCAACCCGAAGAAGTGTGCAATTGAGCAGGTGGAAGTACGGTATCTGGGCTTCCACTTGGGCAACGGGCAGGTGCATCCCCAAATTAACAAGACCACAGCAATTGCGGCCTGCCCGAGGCCCAAGACCAAAAAGGGGGTGAGACAGTTCCTGGGGCTGGCTGGCTATTATCGTAGGTTTATACCTAATTATTCGGATGTCACCAGCCCGCTGACTGATCTCACTAAAAAGGGGGCTCCAGATCTGGTCCAGTGGACGGAGCAATGCCAGCGGGCTTTCTCTGAGGTAAAGGCTGCACTGTGCGGGGGGCCACTGTTACACTCCCCTGACTTTTCTCTCCCGTTTATGTTGCCGATGCAGACCGATGCGTCGGACAGAGGGCTGGGGGCGGTTTTGTCCCAGGAGGGGGAGGACCGCCCTGTCCTGTACATTAGCAGGAAGCTGTCAGTGCGCGAGGGGCGCTACAGCACTATCGAGAAAGAGTGTCTGGCGATCAAGTGGGCGGTCCTCGCCCTCCGCTACTACCTGCTGGGGCACCCTTTCACCCTCTGTTCAGACCACGCGCCCCTCCAGTGGCTCCACCGCATGAAGGATGCCAACACGCGGATCACCCGTTGGTATCTGGCACTCCAACCCTTCAATTTTAAGGTGGTCCACAGGCCGGGGGCGCAGATGGTCATGGCGGACTTCCTCTCCCGTCAAGGGGGGGGGGGGGGGGGGAGTCGGCTGCAGGCCGGACGGCTGCCCGGCCTGAGTCGGGCGGTGGGGGTATGTGGCAGCGGGGGCGTGGTCAAGCGCCGGTCTGTGACAGGAGGGCGGAGTCAGGGAAGGTAAGTGGCAGAATCACTACACCTGAGAGCAATTAACCTGTTTGTGTGTCTTCCCAGTGACCACGCCCTATATAAGGAGGGAGAGCGAGAGCGGAGGGGAGCTCTTCCTGACCCAGACGCGAAGAGTGTGTGTCTGAAAAGTCCACATTGATTGCTAGACTGAAAAGTGTAGAAATAAAAACATTCTGTCAAACCTTATCTCTGTCCTGACGTCCTCTGTGCTCCACCCACCAACTCCAAACTGCCACAATGTTCACACACAACTTTATTTTCTTTACTTTGCTCTGCTTTTCAGCTTTACTTGGCGCACACAAGCACACACACACCCATGTGTTCTCATCGGGAGCACTCCTCTCTCGTCGCTCTCTCCCTCCTTTTCTACCTTCTGTCTTCACTGCAAAACACACAACATTAATTGACAACAGGCATACTGACTTTGCCACTCACCTTTCCTGACCCCACCCTCCATTTACAAACCGATGCTTGGCCACGCCAAGCTGCTACACATATGTAGAGTATGTTGCATGATCAATTAGGCCCATCAATATACTAGTGCATCTCAAGCAATTAGAATATCATGAAAAGGTTCAATATTTTCCATCAGTTATTGAAGAAAGTGAACATTTAATATCTTCTAGACTCATTACTTGTAAACTAAAATGTTTCAACCAAGTTTTCTATTTAATTTTTTAAAATAATCATGGCCTACAGGGCAAAAAAATCTCAATATGAGAATATTTAATTTCAAGTTTGAGTAAAATGGTATAAATAACATGTATCTCTCAGTCTAGTTCAGTACACACAAACACACTCATGGGGAAGACTGCTGACTTGACAGTTGTTCAGAAGATGATCACTCTACACAAGTAGGGTAAGTCACAGAAGGTTATTGCTGAAAAGGCTGGCTGGAAAAGTTACATAAGCAACAGGGATGACCACAGCCTTGAGAGGATTATCAAGAAAAGTCAATGCAAGAACTTGGGAGAACTTCACAAGAAGTGGACTGAGGCTGTTGTCAGTGCATCAAGAGCTACCACACACAGACATTTTCAGGAAATGGGCTACAACTGTTGCATTCCTAATATCAAGCCACTCCTGAACCAGAGACAACATCAGAAGCATCTTACCTGGGCTAAGGAGAGACTGAACTGTACCGGGTTTCCCAAAAGCATCGTAACACAAAGATCATCATTAAATGGTAGAGCAAGCAGCACAATGAACGATCTTTCTCTGAGTTAAGATGCTTTTAGCATTAAGAGGCTTTTAGGAAACCCACCCCTGGACTGTTGCTCAGTGGTCCAAAGTCCTCTTTTCAGGTGAAAGTAAATTTTGCATTTCATTTGGAAATCAAGGTCCTAAAGTCTGGAGGGAGAGTGAAGAGGCACAGAATCCAAGGTGTTTGAAATCCAGAGTCAGGTTTCTGCAGTCTGTGATGATTTGGGGTGCCATGTCCATGCTGTTTGTCCACTGTGTTTTATCAAGTTCAAAGTCAATGCAGCCGTCTAACAGGAGATTTTAGAGATCTATGGGCTTCCATCTGCTGACAAGCTTTATGGAGATGCCGATTTCCTTTTCCAGCAGAACTTAACACCTCCCCACAGTGCCAAAACTACCACCAAATGGTTTGCTGACCATGATATTACTGTGCTTGATTGGCCAGCCAACTCGCCTGACCTGAACCTCATAGAGAATCTATGAGGTATTGTCAAGAGGAAGATGAGAAACACCCAACCCAAAAATACAGACGAGCTGAAGGCCACGATCAAAGCAACCTGGGCTTCAATAACACCTCAGCAGTGCCACAGGCTGATTGTCTCCATGCCACGCTGCACTGATGCAGTAATTTGTGGTAAAGGAACACCAACCAAGTATTGAGTGTGTTAATGAACACACTTTTCAGAAGTTGGATATTTCTGTATTGTAATTCCTTTTTTGATTGATCTTAGGAAATACTCTTATAATTTGAGATACTAGATTTCTGATTTTCATGATTTATAAGCCATAATAATCAAAACAAAAAAGGCTTGAAATATTTGACTTTATATGTAATGAATATTGAATATAAGAAAGTTTAACTTTTTGTATTAAATTATGAAAAAAAAGAGCTTTTTCACAATATTCTAATTGTTTGAGATGCACTAGTAATTCAGGAGGAGTGTAAATGCCTTTGTGTAAATGTTATGCAGTTATTCTCCAAATTATTTCCATGTGTTTTATCAAGCTTGTGTGTTTGCCTCTATCAGTAGAGAGAGAGAGAGAGAGAGAGAGAGATCCTCAACCTCAATGAGCAGTATTCTGTCTCATGATCCACTTCATTTAACAAACTAGTTTTTAACCTGGGCCACAAAACCAATATATATCCACAACGAGAGGTCACTTGGTGGTATAATATGATTAGCAGATGTTTAGTGTCATTCAAATAATGATTCTTCAAATATCATCCTTGTCATATATTTAGTGTTTCTTTTTTAAACTTGCGTGTGTTTATTGTGTGTATAACATATGTTTTGCCCTTGATATTTAATTAATCTTCTTATGCTCTATCCAGGCTAAGGATCCAGATTCTGGTTTTTGGGGTGTTGTCAAATACTCCATCCATGGATCAGGATCAGACCTGTGAGTAGAGTTATACTCACTATCCTGCATATCTCCAGCTATAAGCAGTGGACATGCACATAAAGCTCAAGTTTTATACATTGACTTGAATTTGGGAAACCAAAGAACAGGGGTCTTAAGTTTCCAGGGATATTGAGAAGCTTTGTTTAATATTGTGCTTATGGTCAAAATTATTTTTATGTAACCATGCTGCGCACTGTTTTTGAGGAATAAGGTGAATAATAAATTCATGAAAATCAGACTTTCTGAAGTATCTCTTAGTCCAGCAATGTTACGATATTTGAGCTTGGCTATTTTTCCCTTTAAACATTGGTTAGTGTTTATGACATTCAGAACATTAATGTGAACTCCTTATATTAGTTCATTGCAACATATCATGCAGTCATATAGTCTCATAGTTACAATATATAATATAGTCTCATATACTGCATTGATACGTATATTCATTGCAAGATTAAAAAAACTGAAAAGTTTCTGAAAAGCTTCTTAAAAACAGTAAAAACTCTAAAAAAAGTCACGAAAAGACCTATTAAGGCCTTAAAGTGCATATCCTGGATCAATTTCGTTTTTTTTTAATATATGAAAGTATGTCCCTTTACACACATCCAGAAGGGTAATTTTGCACAAGGCCATCTGTCTACAGCAGAAAAAAATAAAACGCGTCTGGAAAAATCCCAAGGGAGTCTGGAGCCAGATTCGTGACGTCACCTGCGGAAGCGCCAGCAGGCTGCGCGAGCTTGCACAGTTTCAGTGCACAGCCTGTGTAGACCAAGTTTAGCAGCTAGCTATTTTGCATTGAAATATGGAATTGTCACCTGAGCGCTGGATGGAACTGCGTCTTTTTTCAGATCAAGTTGCTTCACAAAGCCCATTTCCCACTGTAAATAGTTCTCAAAGTTGTCAGGCCTTGTGAAGTGAGCACCACAAATAATGCTGTAGTCTGTAGCATATAGCCAATTTTTCCGGGTGCCTCGCACAAAGCACTCCCATTTCTCTCTCATTGTCCGGTCTTTTGGAAAACGATGAGTACTAATCCCATCAAGATCGGTGTTGCTACACCCTCCTACGATACATCTGTTAACTATTTTAATAATTACATCATAACGTTGTGTCTGTATCTATGTGTCAGCCCTGTGATGACCTGGCGACTTGTCCAGGGTGTACCCCGCCTTTCGCCCGTAGTCAGCTGGGATAGGCTCCAGCTTGCCTGCGACCCTGTAGAAGGATAAAGCGGCTAGAGATAATGAGATGAGATGAGATGAGATGAGATGAGATGAGATGAGATGAGATGAGATGAGTACTAATCCCATCAAGATCGGTGTTGCTACACCCTCCTACGATACATCTGTTAACCATTTTAATAATTACATCATAACGTTGTGTCTATGTGTCAGCCCTGTGATGACCTGGCGACTTGTCCAGGGTGTACCCCGCCTTTCGCCCGTAGTCAGCTGGGATGGGCTCCAGCTTGCCTGCGACCCTGTGGAACAGGATAAAGCGGCTAGAGATAATGAGATGAGATGAGATGAGATGAGATGAGATGAGATGAGATGAGATGAGATGAGGTGATAACGTTGAAGAAATTTGCAGAAAAACACCAGGTCGTTTTCTCATAAACAAACCAGCGCTGACGTAGGATTCAGAGGGAGGCATCCCGCACACGACGTCACGAAAATCAATGTTTGCCGGGAAATCCAAATGCCAAGTTTTTTCAGAGGCAGACAAATTCGCCTCAAATAGTTTAATTTCAACTGAATTTTTCTGGTATTGCGCAAGGTAAAAAAAATTGCACAAAATGCAAAATGTGAGATATTTGACCAAAGTTTAATATAAAATAAGAGAATTACATTGATCTTGCTCCGTGATATGAACTTTAATGCAGAAGGTCTGAGAATTTTTAAAAAGCAATGCTAAAACAAGAGGCTATGTTCCTGTCTTAGATAATCTTCAAATAAGATGTTGAGAAGAAACAGCTGGTTCTTGTGATATAACAGTCCCTCATGCGCACAGTTTTACATGGAGGTTTAAAAACATACAATTTTGTTGACAGAGCAAAAAAAATTTGTTGAATTTTGAAAATCAGAAGCAATCACATACACGTACAGTCTTTAAAATAAACAAATGAAAATAAATACTTCTCTAGAGGACCCAGTTCTTAATAAAGAAAATATTGGTCAGTTTGGGCGGCACGGTGGTGTAGTGGTTAGCGCTGTCGCCTCACAGCAAGAAGGTCCGGGTTCGAGCCCCGTGGCCAGTGAGGGCCTTTCTCTGAGGAGTTTGCATGTTCTCCTTGTGTCCGCGTGGGTTTCCTCTGGGTGCTCCGGTTTCCCCCACAGTCCAAAGACATGCAGGTTAGGTTAACTGGTGACTCTTAATTGACCGTAGGTGTGAATATGAGTGTGAATGGTTGTCTGTGTCTATGTGTCAGCCCTGTGATGACCTGGCGACTTGTCCAGGGTGTACCCCGCCTCTCGCCCGTAGTCAGCTGGGATAGGCTCCAGATTGCCTGCGACCCTGTAGAACAGGATAAAGCGGCTAGAGATAATGAGATGAGATGAGATGAGATGAGATGAGATGAGATTGGTAAGCTTGAAATATGGGCAGCGTTGCTGGCTTAAAACCCAAGGGTGCCCAGTTTTCCATGGCTTTCCTCAGGGTTCTCCAGTTTAATCCCACCATCCAGAAGAATACCAAAATGAAGATGAATGGATAAGGTTGTGTTATGGCATTTGGTGGACTGATTTACTGTACATTAGAATGTCATGGCAGCTGAATGGCTCATGATGTGACATGCTACACTGCCAATATATATACACACACACACAGTGTAGGGTCGGGTTGCTCTGGAACCACCAAAGTTCTAACCAGAGAAAAGTGATTACTTAAAGGGGACATATTATGAAAAACTCACTTTTGCAAATACATTTGGTCTCTGGAGTGCCTATCAATCCACAAAATATGAAATAGGACAACCCAGGCAGTTTCTTTTGGGCTGCCTATTTCTGAAAATGTGCTTTAACAAGCTGTTCACATTTGGCTCCCCTTTTTATGTCACAAGGGGAGCTCATTAGCATTATGTTGCCCCCTCATCTGAGTAACTCCACTCATGGCTTAAGAACTGCCCTTATTCAAAGATTCTTCATTGTCAATTCACTATATATCCAGGACATATAGGAGAATCGAAATGCCGTTTCTCTCTCACCTTACTTGTAAAAACAGATAAAGATTACACACAAAATAAGAAAAAGAAAAAGCAATATATATAAATATAGATAATATAGATAAAAATACACTCTAAAATCAAACAATGTACAAAAGATTAGTAGTGCAATACAGTACAATAACGGAGAAGGTGCTAGAAGAGCAGCTTATGAGGTGTATATGACAGTAGTGCAAATGAGCAATAGCAGCAGATACAGCAGTAATGCTAATGTTTGTGGTGTGATGTGCAAACGGATGAGTAATGTTAATGTTTGTGGTGTGACGTGCAAATGGATGATGTAGTTTTCTTGTGTGAATGAATGTGTTACAGACCAGGGGTAGGGGGTAGGTAGTGGACAGAGTTCAGCATCCTGACAGCCTGGTGGATGAAGTTGTTTAGCAGTCTTGTAGAACAGGCCCAGAGGCTCTGGTACCTTTTCCCTGAGGGCAGGAGGCTGAAGAGTGAGTGTGAAGGGTGGGAGATATCACCAGCGATGCTGATGGCTCTGTGGGTGAGACGGGAGTGATAAATGTCTGTAAGGAAGGGCTGAGGGGTACCGATGATCTTGCTGGCCGTGTTCACTATGTGTTGCAGAGTCTTCTGGCAGGAGGCACTGCAGCCTCTGTACCACACCGTGATGCAGCCAGTGAGGACGCTCTCAATGGTGCCCCTGTAAAATGAGCACATGATAGGGGGTGGGACTCATGCACTCCTCAGTTTGCGGAGGAAGTAGAGGTGGGTTTGAGCCTTCTTGGCCAGCGATGCAATGTTGTTGGACCAGGAGAGGTCCTCAGCGATGTGCAACCCTAGGAATTTGGTGCTGCTCACCCTCTCCACTGCAGCACCATTGATGGTCAGAGGGGGATGCTGTGAGTGACCTCTCCTGAAGTCGACTACAATCTCTTTGGTCTTCTCCACGTTCAGGAAGAGATTGTTGTCTTTACTCCACTTGATCAGTTGGCTCACCTCATTCCTGTAGTTGGCTTCATCGTTGTTAGTGATGAGGCCCACCACAGTTGTGTCATCTGCAAACTTGGTGATGTGGTTGGTGCTGTAGATTGATACACAGTCATGGGTCAGCAGGGTGAAGAGCAGCGGGCTGAGCACACACCCTTGTGGGGCCCCTGTGCTCAGCATGATGGTCCTGGAGGTGTTACTGCCAACCCACACATTCTGTGGCCTCCCTGTAAGAAAGTCCAGCACCCAGTTACAAGGAGAGGTGTTGAGTCCCAGATGTCCAAGTTTTTGTATTAGCTGCTGGGGAATGATTGTGTTGAATGCCAAACTGTAATCCAAGAATAGCATTCGCACATAGGTGTTCTTTGAGTCTAGGTGAGTGAGGGCTGGGTGGAGAGCAGTGGAGATAGCGTCCTCTATGGACCTGTTTGACCTATATGCAAACTGGAACGGGTCATGAGAGGGAGGGAGAATGGACTTGATGTTCTGCATGACCAGTCGCTCAAAGCACTTTATGATGATGGAAGTCGGTGCTACGGGTCGATAGTCGTTATAGTTAGATGGGAGGGGCTTCTTTGGCAATGGTATTATGGTTGTAGCTTTGAAACACATGGGGACAACAGCTTGGTTCAGGGAGATGTTAAAGATGCCAGTGAGGACATCCCTGAGTTCCATGGCACAGTCCTTCAGAACACGACCAGGTATGTTGTCTGGTCCAGCTGCCTTACGTGGGTTGATCCTGGAGAAGGTCCTCTCCACATTGGCTGGATCCAGACATACAACCTGTTCATCCAGGGGAGGAGTGGTCTTCTGTGCTGGTGTGTTGTTTTGTGTTTCAAAGCATCCAAAGAAGTCATTTACTGTAGGCAGTTTAGCAATGTGATGTCACTCTCACAGGTCTGTGGTGGGGGTTTGCACTTTGTGAGGGTTTGAATGCCATGCCAGAGAGACTGTGCATCTCTGGTGTTGCTGAAGTGTCCAGATCTTTTATTGCTGTACTGATGTTTTGCCTCCCTGATGCCACAGGACAGGTTGGCTCTGGCTGTTGTTAGACCTGCGGTGTCACTGGCCCTAAAGGCTGTGTCTTGAGCCCACAGGAGCCTGTGAACCTCTCCTGTCAGCCAAGGCTTCTGGTTAGCATGAACAGTGATGGTTTTGCAGTGAGTGACATCATCAGTGCATTTAGCGATCTATGATGTGATGGCTTCAGTGTATTCCTCCAAGTCTATGTGGTCATTGTAAGTGGCTGCTTCTTTGAAAATGTCCCAGTGTGTAGTGCTAAAACAGTCTTTCAGAGCATAGGAGGACCCCTCTGGCCACACACATACCTCCTTTTGTGTTGGTCTGATGGCTCTCACTCTGGGTCTATGGAGCACTTGCATGTGACGTCACAGCCGATCCAGATTGTGACAGACGCCATCTTGTCGGTCAAATGCCATATTCCGCCTTCTACTTCTACTTCTGGTTCTACTTCTGCTTTTACTTCTACCTTTTCTTCTGGAAAACCCTACTATATACAATTCTACTACAACGGCTGCGGCTACAAGCTCTCCCTACCTGTGCACGTTTTTTATGTTTTTTGTGTGTATTTTTGCGTGTTGTTCGTCTGTACCGGACTTCAATATCCACTACAACTGTATGGACTTACTGGACATTGGTTTCCAGCAGAAAATGATGGTTTGTAGTGATTTCCATCGTATGCACAACATTCCAGACGAGAAAAAAAAAACCATTCCGGACGAGATAGCGAGACCAGCGGGGTGTCCGTGGATTGTTATCGGAAGCAAAGTGAAGGAGGCGGTGCCGGGTGCGGAAGCAAAAGCGAGGCTGCAGAGCCGGCCTGTTGACTAAGCTCAGAAAACAGCCACTCAAATCTCCACTGCCAAGCCTCTACCTCTCCAACGCCAGATCCATGTAAACAAGACGGACGATTTGGAATTACCTTATTCTATTCTATAATCGGCTGGTCAGTGCTATACTCAATACTTAAGTGACTTACCCATCCAATGAGGATTCTTGTTTACAAGATGCCACATCTGAGTCGCTGACAAATCCTGAATTTCTGTAAAGATAACTGTCCAGAGATTTATAGGCATGCAGTGCTTCACCACTGAACAGCGAGGGAAAGTTAATGAGGTAATTATACACGTCCGGGTATTCCGCTGACAGTTCAAAATCCGGTCGTGAAAACTCCGTCCGGTAAGCCATAAGGGTCACAAATCTGTAGATCATTTATTTTAGACATATATCTAGTTATCTGTTCATTAGAGAAATGAGCCGTGTAGTCCATTGGTTGAAATTGATCCATTCTGTACACGAGTGCAGCAGTATTCAGCGGTGTTTTTGACTGACAAGATGGCGGTTGTGTACTTTCCGGTCACGTGACTGCAAGATCTCTATATGCAGGTCTCAGCATGATGATAATGTGATCAGAGATACCCAGGTGGGGGAGGGGGGAGGCCTTGTAAGCTCCTTTGTGAGTTGTGTACACCAAATCCAGTAAGTTGTCACCTCTTGTTGGAAAGTCCACATGCTGATGTAATTTGGGCAGTAAAACCTTTAAATCTGCGTGATTGAAGTCACCTGCTATGATGAGGAATCTGTCTGGATGTTCTGTCTGTTGTTCACTGATGGCCTGGCAGAGTTCACGGAGTGCCTCACTCCTAACGTTGGTGTTAGCAGTGGGAGGGATGTAAACAGCGACAAGCAGAATCGATGTAAACTCCCTCAGTAGGTAGAAGGGTCGGCACTCGATGATGATAAACTCCGCCAGTGAAGAACAGTGTTTGTGCACAACAGTAGCATCCCGGCACCAAGCATCGCTGATGTAAACACACTCTCCCCCTCCGCGAGTCTTGCCTCCTTCCATAAAGGCTCGGTCAGTGTGGTAGCATGTTAGCCCAGCTAGCTGGATAGCAGAGTCCGGGATGTTGTTATTCAGCCAGGATGCCGTAAAGATGAAAACACAGCAATCCCTTGCATCACGTAGCACAGATCGCATGAGTTCTATGTGATTTATTTTGTTGTCTAGTGAGCGTACATTGGCCAGAATGAGGGATGGTATCGCAGGTCTGTGCGGGGTAGTGGCTAGCCTAGCGTGGATACCTCCGCGCTTGCCACGCTTCTGTTTCCTCTCACACCGCTTCCGGCGCCTCCTCTCTGGGTGAGATACAGCAGGCGAGTCCGGTGATGTTGT
Organism: Neoarius graeffei; assembly: GCF_027579695.1. NCBI lineage: Eukaryota > Metazoa > Chordata > Actinopteri > Siluriformes > Ariidae > Neoarius > Neoarius graeffei. The sequence continues at coordinate 54,187,533 of NC_083575.1, forward strand.
AGCCCGGCAGAGAAGACCCAGGCCTTGAAGTTCCTCAATGACTTTCTGGTTCAAGACGGGATGTTTGGTCATATTTCTTATAGCTAGAAGGCAGTGGCAATAATATCTTGTGACCGACATTGTCAGTGCACTACTCGCACATGTATGTAGACATAAAGCACACAGGCATACACTAGAACACGCACTTTTAAACACTAAACGCGGAGAGAGAGGGGCCGCTGTGTCCATACTAGAGCATGACATTTGTCGGGAATTCCCGCGGGTCACGTGAATCCCGTGGGATTCCCACGGGATGGGAATCAAAATTTTATTCATCCCGTGATTGGGATGGGACGGGAATAAAAATCAACGGGAGCAGATGGGAGCGGGAACGTTGTTTTTACAGCGGACAGGAGTGGGAACGTCGTTTTTACAGTCCTCTTTCAATGAACTAAAAACAGTCTAAAGAATTACACTTCCAACAATGCTTTGACTTCCGCTACCGGAACTTGCATGCTGTAAAGGCGGCACGAAATCAAATGAAGAACACGAGATGCAACCAAAGTCGGTCTCTGATGCAACGAAGAAAAAATGAAGAGTGACCTGCAAAGTAAGGTGAAAAACAAAGACACCTCAGTACAACTCGTAGGTACAAGGCGTACCTCCCTTCACCCAGAGAATGTTAATGCACTTCTGTTTCTTCACAGCAACATGTAATGGCATTAAGTAACAGTTTTTCACACATACACTTGCACACTGTATAGTAAATACAGGGTGTTCTGAAAAAATGCATACACACTTTAAATCACTGTAATGTTGGTCTTTAATAAAATGTACATAATATTCAAAGTTTAATTTACAAACATCATTTTATTGTGTTGTCACCACCTATTCTCAAACTGATGTTTAAACTTTATGAGACCTGCAAGAGTCACTGAAGGTCAGTGCAGTAATTCCAAGAGAATTGTGATTTCACGTACTCAGCAGTGCCTTGACCAGACTGAATGTCAGTTTTTGAGAATAAGTGATGACAAAATACTAAATTAAGGTCTGTACATTCTAAACACCTACTTTACAATGATTTAAAGTGTGTATACATTTTTTGGGACACCCTGTACATAATGTGATCTATCTATCTATCTATCTATCTATGTTTTTTTTTTTTTTTTTTTTACTTTTGTTGTGGTTGCACCATTTGATGTTTTCAGGGGCAAAGTCAAATTCAGTTTTGTCAATTTCTTCACATGCCCTGTTCATAAAAAGGAAGTTTCTCAGTTATCCTATGCGTAGACAGACATTAAAGGGCAGGACAACATATCAATAGTGATGGGCGCTTATTTTTTGTTTGTGACCTATCCTAGGTGTAACAACCAGTGTCTTAAAAATGGTTAAAAATCTATTTGAAATTGACTGAAAGAAATAAAAAAAAATACACATTTTGCAAACCTGATCAAAGTTAAGTGATGTGATTCTTTAGGTTCACACATGTTAGAATTCATTGGGCAAAAAGTTGTCACTTTGCACTTTTTTATTACACCAATCTAAGATTGGTACTTCAATGTTAATGCTTTAAGGGAATCAAATAAAAATGCTACATTTTTGCAACATGTTGGGATTAATTTAATTAAGATGGACATAAATAGATACGGTGTGACCAATGTACTGTGATGGTTTAACTGGCCTCCATCTCAAACGACTACAGGTATTTACATTGCACTAAGCTGATGCTTTTTTTAATCCAAAGCAACATAGTTACTACAGGGTATTGATTACAACCTGGAGCAATGTGGGGTTAAGTGCTTTGCTCAAGGGCACTTAAGCCATGGTAAGGGCAGGATTTGAACCAGCAACCCTCTGATCTAAAGACCAACTCCCTAGCCCACAGCTGCCTATTTTTGTTTGGATATGTAACCATGGATTACACCCATGATAAACTGATGAAACTGGATGAAAAACATCTAAAAACAAAAACCATTAACCGTCTGAATGACTTAACTTATTTAAAAAAAATGGGAGTGGGATGGGAGTCATTTTGAGTGGGAGCGGGATGGGATTGGGAATCATTCTACAGGAGTGGGACGGGATGGGATTTGTCTTTTTACTCCGCCACGGGATTGGGACGGGATGGGATTTTTTTCTCTGGGAGCGGGATGGGATGGGAGTGAAAATCCACTCCCGTGTCATGCTCTAGTCCATACGCACCGCCATCTTGAGAACATGAATGAATATTCAAAAGGAAAGTGCTACCCGATTGGCCAGTGGAAGAGGGGGGTGGGGTGAACAATGACTCATTATCATAATTTAAAGGAACAGATACTCAAATCAGCCATTTTGAACAGGGCTGTTTAGACAGTATAATAAAGAGACTATGGTGCTTTATCCTTGTGGTATTTTGACCAAAGCATTTCACAGACATTCACTAAGACCTCAGGGAACTGTATCAACTTGTGGTAAATGGGTACAATATGTCACCTTTAACATGAATGAGTTAATAAAATATACACTCCATTACTCATGATAATATAATGTAATATGTGTTCATAAAAATCTTGGCAAGCTGTGTGAATTCATCACCATGTATATAACATATCAAAAGTGTACAAAACTACAAATGGTGTACAAATGTCAGCTGACAAAAAAAATGTTACTTGAGGCATGAAATATTATGTCAGTCAAAATTCACAAAGGCAAATTATATAAATGCTGATATCTGTTGGAATAAGTCTTTACACATGTTTATGTCGATTTTTATTTGTAAGTAATTTTTATGAAAGGGCTTGTTATGTAGCCCTATGTTCACCTCAATTTATATGTTTTTACTTAAGTAATTAAATATCTAAGTGTAAAATACTTTTATAACAAAACTGTATTTGCTTTTCTGGTTTTCAGAATGCTGCAGAAAATTTTAAGCTCAAACTGTGTAATCCACTTTTCTTTGTGTGCTCATTTCCTGCCCTTTGTACTTCTGCAGTTTCTTCATTCAGTCAGATTCGGGGATCATCTACACTCAGCCCTGGGCGAGTCTAGATGCTGAGGTGAAATCCAAGTACAATTTCTTCATTAAGGCTGAGGACACAGAGGGAAAATACAGCCTTGCTGAAGTTTTTGTCACAATTTTGGACCTCAACGAACATCCACCTGAGTTCAATGAGAATATTTTAGAGAAAACAATGATTATTGGGGCACTGGTGAAAATTGAGGTGAGAGAGGTTTCGTTTGTTTGTTCATTTGAATGTTTTATGATTTTTGGAACATGAATTATTGTAAAATATATTTGCTAAACAATTTCTTGTGTTGTTCAGGCAATAGATGATGATGCAGAGGAGCCAAACAACATTATTGAGTATTCCATCATGAAAGCAGAACCACACAATATATTTGACATCAATGCAGACACAGGAGAAATCAAATTGAAGCCCTACATCAAGTCATTGGACATAGTGCAAAACATCACAAATCAGAGAGACTGCACCTGGTCTGTTGTGGTCCAGGCCAGAGACAGAGGTTCCCCGTCTTTGAGTACAACTACACTTGTGAAAATTGATATCACAGAAGCGGTAAGTTATAGCAGTTTAATCTGTAGTACAAACTGAAGTACTTACTTTGTGAAAAATGTTGCATTTTAGTACAAATCAGAATTAAACAAAAATACAATTTTAACACTATAGCTTATTTTATGTTTTGTCGTTTCAGTTTGTGATATTATTCTATCACCCTTGCAGATCAAATCTAGAATGATTTCCTACTTCTTGAGCCTAAGAACCCGACCCTGGACTGTTTTTGCTATATGTTTCAGCACTGTCATCCTCATGATCTTACTGGCAGTTTTCATATCTACCATAATTTACTGGAACTCTGTGAAAAAGTCCCGTGTCCACCCACAGTGCAAGATCAGAAAGGTTACAAGGAGGCCTTAATTATGATTCTCTCTTTCAGCACTACATAAATGCATTTTGTTATCATCACCACTGTTGAGCTGCATCAATGAATTTCCATCTTTTCATTTTATGTTCAGGTGACACATCACAATTACAGTCTGTAAAAGAGGGCAAGAGCCAGAGCACAATAAAAAACATTTGAAATATGACTAAAAACAGACTAAATATCTATCCTTTGGACTTAAAATCCATAGCTAATTGCTAAGATTCAGCTTATGAGACTATATGATCTCAATTCTGGGTGCCTTTTTCAACCCTTCTGATCTTGTATTACTGTGAAATCAGGCTCTGATGTACAAATCTATTTAAATCAAATTCTGCATTATGTTCCTAATTGTATATAATTATTATTGGATTAATTACCTTTTATGAACTATCCCTTCAATTCCTCCACATAGAATATGCTGCAATATTGTTAATGCTAACTGTGCATGAAGTATGCATCTTAACACCACAGATGTTGAGTTACCTGCTTTAGTCTACTTTGTATATGCTTTCAGTCCTTTGGACTTGACGTTTTTTTGTGCTCTTTTACAGACTCAACTCAATGGTCCATTGGTATCCTTTTTAATGAAAAGTAGAGAAAGTCCGATGCAAATCCTTGCCATGATTGCAGCTGTGATTATAGCTTTGGTTTTTGTGACGGTCTTGATCTCTATGGTTAGTTTCATGCGTAATAAAAAGTCGAACAAGATATTGCCTTCTCAACGGATCATCAGAAAAAAACATAGGCAACGCAAGCGGTGGAACTTCCATAATCCCTTCAAACAACAAAACAATAGTGAAAGGTTTATGAAAGAAGTGGAGGTCCCAGAGAATGTCAACTATAACAATAACAGTGTGGGTTTGCCCCATGCCCTACCTCTGCCACCTCCATTACCAAGCTATTCTAGACTCAGAGAGCAGCCTTGGGCAGTGCCATCCATTTCTGCAACAGTGGCAAAGAGGAAATCGTTCAGGAACAAACAGAAACACATCAACACTGCACTGGTTTCTGAGCTCAAATTAAGACTTGAGCAGAAGAAATTGATGAACCAATACTAGTGCTTTTTTGTACATCAGATGTGCAAGTTTATGCATGCTCATATCTACAGTAATGTTCAGTGGGGATATTCAAATAAGAAGTGTGTAAATTTTGCCAATCATCTGGTAATATATCATATGATATTAGCAATATATGACTTACTTGTCCTGAGGACAAGATCTTAGCCTATATTCATGTTTCACTGCCAATCATTTAAGCTAATTAGTTTTTAGTACTTTCTAAGATGGTACCAGACTCCCACCATACTAAATTGCCAGTTATCGTTTAAAAATAATATGAATAAAATTAAAACATGATACCCCAGATTAAATTCTACTGAATTTTATGATGGGCACGTTTGATCAAAACTTGAGCCTTCTGATTTCTTTCTTTTTATTTATTTTTTATTATAACAAGGTTGGTTAAATTGTCACAATGGCAATCCAGTGAATTATTGTTTTTCCAGACTTTGATATTTAGATCATTTTATTATTTCTAAATTTTCTACATAGCTCTTATGCATTCAAAACAGTTTTGCTCGACAATAACTTCCAAAATGGTTTTGTCACTTGCACAGTGTTGTTTTATATACGTGGTTGACAAGTTAAAGTTACACTGCAAAAAATTGAAAACTGAATTTGAGGACAAAATTACTTAATACGAGTGAAATTATCTTGCTGCATGGACAGATCTTTTTACTCGATAAGACATCTTAGTAGATTATTAAACTAGGTTTAATAATCTCAGAATTGGTGTCTTGTATTCTTCTAATAGGAAATGCTAGGTCATTTCAACTATTTTCAAGATATTTTCACTTGCTAAGATATCATTTTTTTGCAGTGTACTTAAGGTGTCTTTGTATGGTGTTGGGCCATCATGAGGTAAACAACCTCCATGTACTTTGGCGCTGATTTTGCAAATCCCTGGAACTATACTGGAACATTCTTCCCTCAGTTCATGATGGTGGTGATGGTGGTTGTGGAGATCACTGTGTAACACAATGCTCCAAAATCTCCTCTAGGTGTTTGATTTGGTTGAGATCTGGTAACTATGAATGCTGTAGTACAACCCCGATTCCAAAAAAGTTGGGACAAAGTACAAATTGTAAATAAAAATGGAATGCAATAATGTGGAAGTTTCAAAATTCCATATTTTATTCAGAATTGAACATAGATGACATATCAAATGTTTAAGCTGAGAAAATGTATCATTTAAAGAGAAAAATTAGGTGATTTAAAATTTCATGACAACAACACATCTCAAAAAAGTTGGGACAAGGCCATGTTTACCACTGTGAGACATCCCCTTTTCTCTTTACAACAGTCTGTAAACATCTGGGGACTGAGGAGACAAGTTGCTCAAGTTTAGGGATAGGAATGTTAACCCATTCTTGTCTAATGTAGGATTCTAGTTGCTCAACTGTCTTAGGTCTTTTTTGTCATATCTTCCATTTTATGATGTGCCAAATGTTTTCTATGGGTGAAAGATCTGGACTGCAGGCTGGCCAGTTCAGTACTCGGACCCTTCTTCTACGCAGCCATGATGCTGTAATTGATGCAGTATGTGGTTTGGCATTGTCATGTTGGAAAATGCAAGGTCTTCCCTGAAAGAGACATCATCTGGATGGGAGCATATGTTGCTCTAGAACCTGGATATACCTTTCAGCATTGATGGTGTCTTTCCAGATGTGTAAGCTGCCCATGCCACACGCACTAATGCAACCCCATACCATCAGAGATGCAGGCTTCTGAACTGAGCGCTGATAACAACTTGGGTCATCCTTCTCCTCTTTAGTCCGAATGACACGGTGTCCCTGATTTCCATAAAGAACTTCAAATTTTGATTCGTCTGACCACAGAACAGTTTTCCACTTTGCCACAGTCCATTTTAAATGAGCCTTGGCCCAGAGAAGACGTCTGCGCTTCTGGATCACGTTTAGATATGGCTTCTTCTTTGAACTATAGAGTTTTAGCTGGCAACGGCGGACGGCACGGTGAATTGTGCTCACAGATAATGTTCTCTGGAAATATTCCTGAGCCCATTTTGTGATTTCCAATACAGAAGCATGCCTGTATGTGATGCAGTGCCGTCTAAGGGCCTGAAGATCACGGGCACCCAGTATGGTTTTCCGGCCTTGACCCTTACGCACAGAGATTCTTCCAGATTCTCTGAACCTTTTGATGATATTATGCACTGTAGATGATGATATGTTCAAACTCTTTGCAATTTTACACTGTCGAACTCCTTTCTGATATTGCTCCACTATTTGTCGGCGCAGAATTAGGGGGATTGGTGATCCTCTTCCCATCTTTACTTCTGAGAGCCGCTGCCACTCCAAGATGCTCTTTTTGTACCCAGTCATGTTAATGACCTATTGCCAATTGACCTAATGAGTTGCAATTTGGCCCTCCAGCTGTTCTTTTTTGTACCTTTAACTTTTCCAGCCTCTTATTGCCCCTGTCCCAACTTTTTTGAGATGTGTTGCTGTCATGAAATTTCAAATGAGCCAATATTTGGCATGAAATTTCAAAATGTCTCACTTTGGACATTTGATATGTTGTCTATGTTCTATTGTGAATACAATATCAGTTTTTGAGATTTGTAAATTATTGCATTCCGTTTTTATTTACAATTTGTACTTTGTCCCAACTTTTTTGGAATCGGGGTTGTATATAGTTTTACATAATAATTTTTGACATTTTCATGCTCATCAAACCAACCAGTAAGCCCTCATGCCCTGCGGATAGGGACACTGGAAGAGACCACTCTCATCAGGACATAAATGTTTCACTGTCGGATAAGTAATCAGTCAAAAGAACTTTGCATTGATTTGCAGTAACCCTTCCCTTTCCATGTATAATATCAAACTCTCTATTTAGACTGTTTGGACTGAGGCTCAACTGTCTTTTTTTAAACTGTTTTGTGACTGGAGGTTTTCATATTATTATATCATTCCTAGAGAACATTGGAGTGTGATAAATATAGAGAGCTGTATGAAGACAGGAAATGGCTAGAGTATTCTTTTACAGATTCTTGGAATATAACCCAAACTCAGTTTGTGTATATACTGTACAATTATTACCAAACCTACTGTATATTAATGAATCTTTACATTATTTTTTGAGGTGTGCCTTTATAGCTACACTCCACAAAATGAAAGGGGAAAGGGGATTTCCAAATAATGTCTATTCGACACTATTTTAACAGAAATGGCATGAGCAAGCTCAGAAGACAGAGGAACTTAATATTTACTATTGCAAGTATTTATAATAAATTTTGGAGGTCATATATGCTTTTTGGCTGGTCATCTCATGCTTTATTTCATGGGTATTTTTGATTCAGCCTGGCGCAGAAACACACATTATGGAATTATACAATATCAGAAGTATGATGCTTTTTTGTGAGGATGAAAACATGGAAATTGCATTTGTGCACCGGGGGAAAAAAATCAAAACAAAGACATATTTATTTTCAGTTTTCAAAAATTTTTGGAAACCATTAGCTGAGGTCACTTCTGAGTATGAAATTAACAAACTCAGAACCACTTAGCACTTATAAAACTCGTGCAGGGCTTAGGATTAAAACTTCATAAGCACTCTGTGAGGCTCAGAGTATATTATGTGTTACCCAGTGTGCTGTCACTCAATGTAACCTACAGTTATTGTTAACAAAACTACATCTTCCATTAGTGACAGCTGTGAAAGTACAAGTTAAATCTGTTGAAAGTCAAATCCTTTGATGGAGAGACATTCCCTGGATAAGTACCAGTGGAGTGGGATCAGCTGGTGGACTTTAAAAAGACAAATAGAGAAAATTAGAAATGTTTTAGCTCTTTCAAGTGAAGAGGAACATGATTCTTAGTTTTCCTGTGAAGGTACAGTATATGGCTGCAATGATAATTGCTTTAACATATCCTTTCTATGATGAATGCATAATTAGTGGTTCACAATTCCAATATAAAATATCTAGTCAGAAAATAAATACAAAGAATAAATACAAAGAATGTGAATACATTAGTATTCTTTTAATGCAACATATTTATTTCTTCATTCTCACAACATAATAATTACTAAAACTAGCTTAGTATCTTTCCAATAAAGATGACATTATGTTTATAAGTATGCCTTATTATTTAAGCAAAGGATCACATACCTTTGCCACTCAGTGATATGCAATATTGGATCATTTCCCTCAATAAATAAATGACCAAGTATAATATTTTTGTATCATTTATTTCATTGGGTTCTCTTTATTTACTTTTAGGACTTGTATGGAAACCTGATGATATTTAAATCATATTTATGCAAAAAATATAGAAAATTCTAAAGAGTTCACTTCTGTATATGGATTTTCAAAAATAATTTTTTTCCTCCCTGATGTAATCTTGAGCAGAAGAATTGTGTTATCAGCTGTTCCTCCATCTCCATGGATTAAATAGTTGTGATTTGTGATCTCACATTCACATTGCTCATTTCACTATACCTCTAAGATTTTTTTTTAAATAACAATATTTTTAAACATTATGGAATTAAAATAGACATGTTCAGTACAAAAATAATTCATGGCTAAAGAACAAAAGTGACATTGAGTGTTGACATACATTGTGGAGGCTGAAGGAACTGACCTTCCATGGAGATGGACTGAATGGATGAATCAAATCAAACACTGTGAAATGATTGAGCTGATATGATTTGGTAACAAACGAAAATGAAAATTACTATGACCAGTATTCATAGTCCTGTTAAAAATAAAGCCTGTCTACTGGTAAAGTCATCTAAAGCCTATTAGCAATAATCCTTGACGTAGTTCATAGAGCATAGAGTGATACAGTATCTAGGATTAGGTTTAAAATGTAATTAATGGATTATTTTTAATAAGAATTGCTTATATAATCTTATCCATTGCCATTTGGGGAACATCAGAAGGTATAACAGTTGGTATTTGTAGATTTGGAGTAAATAGAAAAGCAAAGGTTGTGGTAGTGGTAGTAGTACTGGTAAGTAGTATTTTTTTACAGTCTGGTCTTCAAAGAACTCAGATTTTATATGCATTCATATAAAATATTTATTTCTTGGATGAAAAACAAGTCACACATTTGCTAAATAACCAGATAAAGTAATATTATGCAATGCTATATTTAATACTCCATTAGTGTTTAATAATTTACCAACTAATAATAATAATAATAATAATAATAATAATAATAATACATCATCATGGGAGTGAAAATCTCATCTCATCTCATTATCTCTAGCCGCTTTATCCTTCTACAGGGTCGCAGGCAAGCTGGAGCCTATCCCAGCTGACTACGGGCGAAAGGCGGGGTACACCCTGGACAAGTCGCCAGGTCATCGCAGGGCTGACACATAGACACAACCATTCACACTCACATTCACACCTACGGTCAATTTAGAGTCACCTGTTAACCTAACCTGCATGTCTTTGGACTGTGGGGGAAACCGGAGCACCCGGAGGAAACCCACGCGGACACGGGGAGAACATGCAAACTCCACACAGAAAGGCCCTCGCTGGCCACGGGGCTCGAACCCGGACCTTCTTGCTGTGAGGTGACAGCGCTAACCACTACACCACCGTGCCGCCCCGGGAGTGAAAATGTTATGTCCATTGATTTTTAGTTTTCTTTCAAAAGTTAGACAAACTATATCAGTGGAATACAAAGATGAACACGTACTGCATTAAATGTCCATTTAATTACATTACAGTCAGTGACTTATAAACCACAGATTTGAAGGATCTGTTTTGTGTGTGTGTGTGTGTGTGTGTGTGTGTGTGTGTGTGTGTGTGTGTGTGTGTGTGTGTGTGTGTGTGTGCGCGTGTGAGAGAGAGAGAGAGAGAGAGAGAGAGAGATTCCTCAACCACAAACCCACCACCAGCTATATGGCTTAAACTTTTACAACCTCAATTCTGAAAAACTTGGGACGCTGTGTAAAACGTAAATAAAATCAGAACACGATGATTTGCAAATCATGGAAACCCAATATTTCATTGAAAATAGTACAAAGACAACATACCAAATGTTGAAACTGAGAAATTGTATTGGTTTTTGAAAAATATATGCTCATTTTTAATTGGATGTCAGCAACACATTTCAAAAAAGTTGGGACAGGGGCATGTTTACCACCATGTTGCACCACCTCTAATTTTAACAACACTCTGTAAATGTTTGGGAACTGAGGAGACCAATTGCCGTAGTTTTGAAAGTGAAATGTTGTCCCATTTTTGCCTGATATACAATTTCATTTGCTCAGCAGTTCAGGGTCTCCTTTGTTATCTTTTGCACTTCATTATGTGCCAAATGTTTTAAATGGGAGACATTATATCATTCAGCATTAATGTTGCCTTCCCAGATGTGCAGGCTACTCATGCCATGTGCACTAATGCACCCTCATACCATCACAGATGCTGGCTTTTGAACTGTGCACTGATAGCAAGCCAGATGGTCCTTCTCTTCTTTAGCCTGGAGGATGTGGTGTCCATGATTTATAAAAAGAATTTCAAATTTTGATTAATCAGAACACAGGACTGTTTTCTACTTCACCTCAGTCCATCACAAATGAGCTTGGGCCAAGAGAAGGCGGTAATGTTTCTGGATATTGTTTATATCTGGTTTTAAATTGCATTTGTGGATGCAGTAATGAACTGTTTTCACAGACGATGGTTTTCTGAAGTGTTCCTGAGCCCATACAGTGATTTCCACTACAGACATGTGTCTGTTTTTAATGCAGTGTTGCCTGAGGGCCTGAAGATCACAGCCATCCATTATTGCTTTTTGGCCTTGCCCCTTGTTTATAGAGATTTCTACAGATTCTCTGAATCTTTTAATGGTATTATGCCCCATAGATGTAATCCACAAATTCTTTGTAATTTTGCATTGAGGAACATTATTCTTAATTGTTGCACTGTTTGCCCACATAGTCTTTGACAGAACAGTGAACCACTCCCCATCTTTACTTCTGAGATACTCCACCTCTCTGGGATGCTCTTTTTATACCCAATTATGTTACTGACCTGTTGCCAATTAACCAAATTAGGGTTTTTTTTTAGCATTACACAACTTTTCCTTTTGTTGCCCCGTTCCAACTTTTCTGAAATGTGTTACTGGCACTAAATTCAAAATGAACATATATTTTTCAAAAAAACAATAACATTTCTCAGTTTGAACATTTGATATGTTGTCTTTGTACTATTTTCAGTGAATATATAGGGTTTCCATGATTTGCAAATCATACATTCTATTTTTATTTATGTTTTACACAGCGTCACAACTTTTTTTTTTAATTGGGGTTGTAACTAAGACTGTGACTATAATAAAATAGAACATTCTTAAGTGAGAGACTCAAAGCCATCTCACTGTGTCATTAGTTACTAATTGGAATTGTTGAACGAAGCTCAGCAAAGCAGTTTTGATACAAACCATGTGCACTCCGATACTGGTGCTGAGCATGGCTGGTTGATGGAGTCGTGATTGAGGAAAACTGTCAGCACAAGTACTCATTTGCCTGTTCTTCAATCTTAGTGATGGACTCAGAGTCCAGGCTAGACCTAGCTGATAGCAATCTATTGGACTCCTCTCGATTCAGTTTGGACAGATAGTCCCCCTCTAAGCCTTTGACCTTTGTGCTGGGGGAGAGACTCTCAAATGTTACATATGAATCCTGAATATCTTTGGGCTTTTTTCTGATAAATTTTTGGATTTTCCTCTTAAGTGCCCCACAGCAAACGACCACAGTCAGAGGTACAGCTATCACACAGGCAACTGAGATAACAACTACATTTATAAGCTTCTGAGTCCCATTAGCACTTGCTGCTGCATCTGTGGAGAAGATTACACACTGTTCTTTTTTAGGGATCAGACCTTTTACACACACACAAGCAATGTATTTGGTTTTAGGAACCAAGCCCTCAATGATTATTCGATTGTTGCCAGGACTGACATTGATTCTGTGCATGTTCCTCTCTCCAAATACTGCATACAGCACACTAAATGCAGTCGTGTTATTGGCTGTTGGAGCTCTCCAGATTAGGCAAACTGTATAATCTGTATCTCCAATCACTTTGACTGATCGAACAATCCTGTCTTGCTTAAGTTCTTGCTGAAGAGAGGATGCATTGGCTGCGAGGTTGCTCAGATTGGTCTCTAGGAGTCGATCAGTACCAGTTGGTTGTGTGTTTGTCCCCATCTCTGGAACACTGTCACTCTGCATGCCAGGATAGGGACGAGTGTAACCTATAGGACTTCTTGTTACAAGAACAGAGGAGGGTCTTGGAGAAATGTATTTGGTAATATATTTTTCTTTTTCAACAGGGTTTTGTATGTCTTCCTTGATATTCTTTACAGGTCCAGTTCCATTGTCTAACCTTGGAGACTTGCTTATGATTAAAGCAATCAAAGCCTCGGCACTCCCAGCATAGTTTGTTGCTTTGCAAATGTATTTCCCAGAGTCATGGAAGGAGACAGCAGGTAGACTTAGAACAGACCAAACAATTCCATCTTTAGAGTTCTCTTCTTTTACTGCAAAATAACAATAAAAGACATGGCTGTAAAAACTCAAGCAAATTTTAATAGGAGGCCAGAAAGAAACAGCATTATGTAATCATATCTAATACCTACAGTGTGCTTTTGGGCAAACTTTTTGGGTAACTACATTGTGATTCTGTTTCATACATCTCAACCACCCATCACTGTATTGGTGTACCTGTCCCATTCAATGTTTTCCCATCTGTCCTTCTCCATGTCAGCTTGGGCATAGGGACACCAACAGCACCACACCGCAGTAACACGTTGTTGCCCACTGTGCTCTTTATGCGGGACATAGCTGAATGAACTTTGGGCTCCTGGCATCGTCTCAGGTCAGCATCACTGAACAGAACTCCTGAAAGACTCTCAGGAGCAGTACACCTCAGGCTGGGGTCAATGAAGGCCATAGACACGAATGGAGACTTTTGGAACTGAACTAGGTCATACAACCGACAGTCACAAAGCCAAGGATTGTCATGGAGTCCTGTGGCAAGAAGAAAAACAATGCTCTTTATGAGAGATTTTATGAATGTAGACTAGGGCTATACACATAATCAAAATACACACAAAAAAGTTTACTTCTAGGGGTGTAACCAGACTTTTTACAGCAGGGTGGCCAGGTTAGACATAATGACTACTGGGGAGGCAATCTAGGGTGAGGCAAAGTACTCAGGATCAGTTATTCGCATTCATAGAAAATGACGAACTGTGGCTCCCCCATTTGTCTATGGCTTGAGTATGATCCCCATTGTACATAAAAGGCACACACCTAAGCAACATATGTCTGTGGTCTAGCAAGCTACAGAAAAGTCAGAGCTAACATAACATTTGGTTACATCTCATGAAGTACATTAGTGTTACAAATTCAAGATCCTAAATAAAGATACCTAATAACAAACTGAAGAAAGAATATCTTACTAGGGTGGCCCCTTAGCTACACCCATGCACTCATATATTTTCTGTGTGAAAGAAAAACATATACCATAAATGTTTCTGTAAATATTGCACAAGGTCTACAACCACTTATTGGTTAAACAGTTCTTGTTTTTTATTACTATTAATATTATTTAACAATCCTACACTTACCAAGAATAATTTTTGAACTTTCTGCTCCTTGGATGGGTTTGACTGTCATCCAAGTAGTAAGGACTTCAAATGGCATCGTGAGCAGGTTATTGCTGGAGAGATCTAGGTATGTTAAAGGTTTTATGTACTTTGCTGCCTCTGTAGGGACTGAAGAGAGCTTGTTACTGTGCAAGTCAAGGAGCTTTAGGTTGGGCATATACTTTAAGGACTCCCAAGGAAAATCAGTAAGGGAATTTCCATCAAGCCTGAGCTCTTCCAAACTGTTCAGTCCACGGAAGCTGTTCACGTTCACCGATGACAATACATTGAAGGACATCCACAAAAACTCCAGATTGGAGAGATCTTTAAACGCTTGACTGGGGATCCTCTTTATAGCTGTTTTTTCTATTCTGAGTTTGGATGTGTCAGTGGGGAAGCTGGCAGGTACCATAGATATCTCAGGGTCATTACAAATCACACTCCTTGATAAATAAGAGGGAATAATTAATGCAATATTGGTATAAATTTGTGAACTTGTGAATGATATGCATTTTATGAATAAGAACTGAATAGGAAAAAGTTACAAAGGAAGAGTGCTACAGAGAAATAGATCCAAATGCATTAGTTTGTACTACAGTCTGCAAATTAAATGTAAGTCATTTAAAAAAATCAAAGACAGGGCCAGGTGTTTTGGTTAGGATGATTTTAAGTAATCAAGTCATCCAATTATATATTCTTTTTACAATACAAACCATCTTTTACACACATACTTTAAAGCACTCACCTGGCCCGGGTTCCATCACTCAGGTTGTGATAGACACAGCTGCACTGGGAAGGACATGAGGTTTGTGCAGGTGGAAATCCACCTGATGCAAGCAACAGAGCAAAGAAGACAATGACCATCATCTTTAACCCTCTATACTTCAACACCCAGGAATGAGTCTGACTGAAAAAAGCTCCACTTTTTCATTTATGGAAATTGTAGTGGCGTATCATAGTCTGTCTAGCTCCAGGTCCCATCCTGCTTTGACTAATGCTTTTCTCAGATTTAAGAGAGAGAGAGAGAGAGAGAGAGAGAGAGAGAGAGAGAGAGGGATTAAAGCACTATATATCTGCATGTTCTTGCATTTAGGAGTCTTATAGACTGTGCAAACATGCATTTGTGTACTATAAGCCAAAAACACTCATGAATTGGTTATAATGCAGATGTATTCCCCCCACACATTTAATCTGTTCCATTCTGACAGTTAAGCCTAACATTTTGCTGCACAATCCTGGAGATTTATTTGATGAACAGAAGTAATGGCTGTTAATGGATAGGTAACCTAAAAACGGCACAGACAATGCATCTAAAATAGCTTTACTGTGTACAAAGCTACAAATCACTAATACAGTGAGATAGACTAAAAAGGATTTACAGTATCAGTCAAAAGTTTGGACACCCCTTCTAAATTCAATGTTTTTTCTTTATTTTTATAAAATAAAAGACACTTCATGTCTTTTTAGTGAAGCTTTCAATTAAATGGTTCCCTTTTTTATCAATTTATTTATTTATTTATTCTATTTACTTATTTATTCTACTTTTTTTACTCTATTTTTACATTAATCTTTTATTTTTATCCTTTACTTACTAAAGGTTTTTTATTATTTTGTTGCCATGCTTTTCATCATCTGCATACGTTTCCATTGTCTATGCTTTAAATGTTTATTGTAAATGTGTGATTTTTTTTTCTTTGTAAAGCACATTGAAATGCCTTGATGTAAGAAATGTGCTATACAAATAAAATTGCCTTGCTTTGCCTTGCCTTAAAGTAATGATGGATGTCATTTCTCTTTACTTAGTTGAGCGGTTCTTGACAATATGGATTACTGTACTACAGTTGTGGAATAGGGCTATTTATTGTATTTACTATTTACTGTTGGATGATCTCAAATGTATTAAGAAGGTAAGAAATTGCACTAATTAACTTTTGACGAGGCACACCTGTTAATTGAAAAGCATTCCAAGTGACTACCTCGTGAAGCTGGTTAAGATAATGCCAATAGTGTGCAAAGTATCATCAATGTAAACTGTGGCTACTTTGAAGAATCTAAAATGTGAAACGTTTATTGAACACTTTTTTGTTTACCACATAATTCCATATATATTCTGTATGTTACTTCATAATTTTGATGTCTTCAGTATTGTTCTACAATGTAGAAAATAGGCAAAATACAGAAAAACCTATGAGGGCTGTTTCACAATCAGGGTATGGTTTTGGGGTCCGCAATAGTCCAAAAATCAGTTTAGTTGTGTGTGTGTGTGTGTGTGTGTGTGTGTGTGTGTGTGTGTCAGGAGTGACTCTGCAGTGTGAAAGCTGACAGAGATGGAGGTCTGTATAGAGACAGAGACTACCCTCTCATGCTTAGACCAATCAGACATAAAAATAAAAAAGGAGAGTGTTTTGATGGGCTGGGTTATGTGTCATTCACTACAGTTTATACAGGAAGGACCACTGAAAAGCTTGTTGTATAACTGAATGAGCACATTGTGTAAACACACATTAGTCAGGTCAAGCCTGATATGCTCATTAAGAAATTCTTTGGTGGATTGGGGCTTTTGCATAACAGCATTCCTTCCTTTTTCTCACGAATATTCTAGCCTTTTCTTCTGATCACTCTTGCAGGTTAGGTCTGTGATTTCTGGGTTTTGTTTTAATTTTCTGAGCTTCCTAAGTATTATATATTTTTTAAAAATTTAAATGGTTCCTTCTCCTCTGCCGGAGGGATTCTCTGAGCTCGATGTTTTTGCATTGGGATCATGTCTGCTTGTGGAGGGTAAGAAAGAATGTTGATGATTTGATGGTAGTGATTTTTTTCAAAGGATGCTTTGGATGTAGCATTTAGCCTAACAACTATGGTATGATTTAATGTACTCTCTATATGTTGTGTAACTGTTCAGCTGAATTTTTCATTGCTCATTATTTGCTTTCTCATGTGTTCCAAAGGTCTTCTTGGATTTTTCATGAATGCTGTCACCGTTATTGCTTTCCTTAAAATACGAGAGTTGCGGACTCCGAGTAACTTCCTGGTATTTAGTTTGGCTTTAGCAGATATGGGCATTTCTACTAATGCCACTATTGCTGCCTTTTCAAGCTTTCTGAGGTGAGTTTTGAAATTCAGTTTCAAAAAAGGACAATCCTGTTGACTTTCATACATTTTATATGACTGAATCAGCATGGTTAGTTAGGAACTAAAAGAAGTGGGGATAGGCAATAAAAAATGAATTCACATTATACACACATGCATTTGCTTAGACGGGCTATGTGCTCAATCACAACATGATTAGGCCCACTTCTTTTACCTGTTGTGATTTTACCCATTATTTGTGAATGGTTGAATAAACATGTCTAACCAATATTTTTGTGATAAATAAACTTACAGATACTGGCCCTATGGATCTGAAGGATGCCAAACCCATGGCTTTCATGGATTCTTAACTGCCCTCTCGAGCATCCATTTCATTGCAGCCATTGCTTGGGACAGATACCAACAGTACTGTACCAGTAAGGAAAATCACAACAGTTTGTGTTCTATGATCGCTCTCAAGTAATACACATTAATGCACAGAATCTCAGACCCCCCTCAGGACATATCTATTTTAAGAACATTATCCAAGTGATTCAAATATTTGGCTCATTATTGAAATATGTACAATCATTCTTGGCTATTTATTGACCAAAGAGATTTTTATTTGCAAGCCTTCCACTGCCAGAACAAATAATTTAATATTTTTACTGTCAGAGCACAGGCACTTACAGATGCAGGTGCAGGGGAGAGTGGGTGCAGCACAAACTGCAACTGTAGCCAAATCATGAGGCAGAAATCATAGTCAGGAAACAGGTGGAGGTTGATTAATCAGTAAACAGGGCAATGTAGGAGAGACAAGGAAACAAGGTCGAAAACTAACAAAAACAGTCATCTTTAACAGGAAGTCAGTCAGGAAAACAAACAGCTCGGTATAGTCAGGTACAGGATACAGAATGATACTTTGCAAGGTGTGTTTGTGACTGCTGAGTTTATGTAGAGAAGGTGACTGCAGGATAATTAGAGACAGGTGATGTAGTTAAAACTCTGGTGACGGGGGGTGCTGTGTATCATGGAAAGTGTAGTCCAGAGTAGCCATGTTTGGAGGCTGCTCTGAACTCAGGTTTTCAGTGATGTTACGGACATTTATAGGCCTATTTGGTTTTATTAATTGAATTTATTGAGCTTCTTAGAGTAGAATGCTATGGGGTGCAATTTGGGTTGCTCACCAAGGCACTGGGACAGAACTCCTCCTACTCCTGTTTCAGATACATCCACCTCCACAATGAAGGGTTTGGAAGGGTCTGGGTACTGCAGTATGGGAGCTGTGGTGAAAGCAGTCTTTAACTGGTTGAAAGCTTGATTGGCTGAGGGATTCCAGTGGAGGTGTTGAGGTCCATTCTTCAGGAGAGTGGTGAGAGGAGCTGTTATGGTGCTGAACCTGTGAATGAATCAGCAGTGGAAATTGGCGAACCCCAGAAAGCGTTGCAACTCCTTAATTGACATAGGAGTGGGCCATGATGTTACAGCGGTGACCTTGGCTTGGTTCATGCTCACCCCCTCCAAACCAATGATGTAGCCCAGGAATGAGATCTGGTGGACATGAAACTCACACTTCTCTGCTTTAACATACAGGTGGTTCTGGAGCAGATGAGAAAGCACTGACCTGATGTGCCCATGGTGGGTGTTCTCATCTGGGGAGTAAATCAGGATGTCGTTGGTGTAGGCGATAACAAACCTCACCAACATGTCCCTGAGCACGTCCTTGATGAGGCACTGGAAGACACTGGGAGTGCAAGAAAGGCCATAAGGCATGACGGGGTATTCAAAGAGGCCCACAGTGGTGCTAAAGGCAGTTTTCCACTCATCACCCTCAAGAATCCTGACCAGGTTGCATGTGTTGCGCAGGTCAAGTTTGGAGAATACTTTGGCAGATCTGAGTTGTTCTAAGGCTGAAGACACCAGTGGGAATGGATCTGGGTACTTTATTGTGATCTGGTTCAGGCCCCAATAGTCTATGCATGACTGGAGACCTCCTCTTTTCTTCTCAATGAAGAAGAACCCCACTGAGGCTGGAGATGTAGAATGTCTGCTATACCTCTGCTCCATGGCTACCTGTTCAGTCAGGGACAAAGGGTAGATGCGATTTCGAGGAGGAGTAGTACCTGGGAGGAGGTCAATAGCACAGTCATAAGTACAGTGAGGAGGCAGACCACAGGCCCTCCCTTTGCTGAATACCTCCTTGAGGTCGAGGTAACAAGCTGAGACATTTTTAAGGGAGTCTGGCTGAAGGATCTCTACAGAAGTAGAAGAGAGAGAGAGTTGGGGGAGTTTCATGCAGTTCTGAAGACAGGAAGGAGGCTAGAATATCATGTTGTTGTCAGGAAATTAGAGGATCATGAAGCTGGAGCCATGGGTAACCCAATATTAGGTCATGATGTGAGGTAGGAATGACAAAAAGAGATATATGTTCTGTGTGAACTGCTCCTACTTGAATCTCAAGGGGTGTCATGTGTATTGAGACCAATCCCTCCCCTATGGGTGCCCCATTGATGGCTTTGAGCTTGATGGGTCTCAAAAGTGTGTGGGTGATCAGATGGTACTTTTGGACAATCGCATTGTTTATGAAGTTTCCCTCTGCCCCTGAGTCTATGAAAGCAGAGAGCACATGGGTCGAGTCTGGTAGCTTTAATAATGCTGGCACTTGGAATGACTGAGTTACTAGACGTGTCAGAACTCACCGGGTTTGTTGAGGTGGCAGTCCTGCTTGGCTGGTGGTCTCGTGCAAGTCAAGTAGGGCACTGGGAGATCAGATGGCCTGCTACTCCACAATAAAAGCAGAGGCCCTCTCGCCGCCTTCTCTCTCTTTCAGATTGTTGAAGTCGGGTGCGGGAGACTTCCATTAGGGTCACAGAGTTAGTGTTAGGAGAGAGAGTAGGAGATGGTCAGAGTGAGGGCCGTTTGCAGAGGAGATGGTCTAAATGTATGGCCAGGTCAATAAGAGAGTCAAGAGAAAGATGTTTGTCATGGCATGCCAGTTTGCTCAGTACCTCTGGACGTAAACCTTGGCAAAAGGTGGCTTCCAGAGCTGGCTCGTTCCAGCTGCTGCTGGTGGCTAAGGTGCGGAAGTCCAGTGCATACTCCGCTATGCTCCTTTCTTCTTGATGGATAGTGAACAAACTTTCTCTGATTTTGATTCCCTCTGGCTCATGGTTGAACACTCATGTGAAAAGCTCCAGAAAATGGTCATATGATGTGGTGTATTTGCCCCCATGCTTCCACACCATGCTTGCCCACAAGAGAGCTTTACCAGTGAGCAGACTGATAAATTGAGAGATCTTGTGCTTGTCTGTTGTCCCTGGGAGAGAGAAAAATACAAGGAACACTGAAGAAGAAATCCTTTACAATGGGACGCTTTCCCAGAAAACTTTTCCAGCAGAGAAATACTTTGGGATGTGCTGGGAGGAGAGGAGAGGCATGTAAGGATGGCCTGCGACACCACAGCAGTGATTTGTGTCATGCTGGTGTTGAGATCACTTATCATCTGCTGGTGTTCTCCTAACAGTCACCCCTGTGCATGGATTGCAGTCTGCTTAACCTCCTCTGCTGCATCCATGATGGCAAAGTATCCTGTCAGAGCCCAGACACTTACAGATGCAGGTGCAGGGGAGAGTGGGTGTGGTGCAAACTGCAGCTGTAGCCAAATCATGAGGCAGAAATTGTAGTCAGGAAACAGGTGGAGGTTGATTGATCAGTAAACAGGGCAATGCAGGAGAGATGAGGAAACAAGGTCAAAACCTAATGAAAACAACAGGAACTCAGTCAGAAAAACAAACAGCTCAGTATAGTCAGGTATGGGACACAGAACAATACTTCATGAGGCGTGTTTGTGACTGCTGAGCTTATGTAGGGAAGGTGATTGTGGGATAATTGGAGACAGGTGATGGAGTTAGAACTCTGGTGATGGGGGGCACTGTGTATCATGGAAAGTCTAGTCCAGAGCGGCCGTGTTTGGAGGCTGCGCCAAACTCAGGTTTGTAGTGCTGTTATTGACATTTATAGGCCTATTTGGTTTTGTTTATTGAGTTTTGGATTAAACCCATCCAGTCAAACTGGCTAATAACTATAAGAGCTCAATAATAAATATAACAACAAGTTTGGCAATAGTGACTTGTTATTTCCACAACTGTAAAAAAGAAAAGAAAAAAGAAAACACTAACCTCCTAGGTATGCTTTATGGACCACTTGGAGCCACACTTTAAGAACCACTGCTTCAATGGGCTTAAGGATTATATTTGGCAGGATTTTCTTTAGTTTGGTCCCCACTGGGAAAAAAAAGTCCATGTGCCACAGGTCCCATTCAGTGGACTTTCACTCTACATGGCTATAGAGGTGTAATCCATTTATCCATCACAAAAGCTTCTGTGAATAGCCAACATTTTGGGTTTCTACTAATTAGTCCTAATTAGGAATATCCAAAAAATTTAAGGCCCACCAAGAACAAGAGCAGGGTTTACCAATGCATATACACTCACTAAACACTTTATTAGGAACACTATACTAATACTGGGTAGGGCCTCCCATTGCTCTCAAAACTGCCTCATGAGTCCTTCATGGCATGGATTCCACAAGCTGTTGGAAACATTCCTTTGAGATTCCGGTCCATGTTAATAATCAAGCAATTCCTGCAGATTTTTAAGGTGCACTTTCAAGTTGCGAATCTCCCATTCAACCACATCCCAAAGATGTTCTACTGGATTCAGATCCAGTGATTGTGAAGGCCACTGCAGAACATTGAACTTATTGTGATGTTCATGAAACCAATTTGAGAAAACCTTTGCTTTATGACATGGTGCATTATTATGCTGGAAGTAGCCAATAGAAGATGGGTAAATTGTGGCCTTGAAGGGATGCACATTAGAGGTCTGCGCGGGTCAGATTTTTCAGTCCCGTTCCCGCCCACGCCCGCATTGTGCAGTCCCACTCCCGCCCGCGCCCGCAAAGAATTATGATTTTCAGTCCCGCTCCCGCCCCGTGCCCACAAAGAATTATGATTTTCAGTCCCGCTCCCACCCGCGCCTGCCATATTTTGTCCCGCTCCCGCCCGCAAATCCCGCATGATGCAGACATTCGCGTTATTTCTCAGGAAAGTTCTTGTCTTGACACAGCGTGATGGTGCCCCGCCCCCTACTTTGAGTGGATTTGAGCATAAATATCTACAGCTCACGTTCGTTATTATTTACCTTGTTTCTGAATTCAACACGTAGTGTCTCTAGTAATAATAATTAGTGCTGTCAAGTGATTAAAATATTTAATCGTGAATCGCACATTTTTGTCACATGAGAAACCATTGTAATTCTCTGATCAGCATAAAAAAGTGAATGGGCTTGCTTTGTACCAATGTTTTTTTTTTTTTTATTGCAAAGCAGAGCTATCAAGAGAACCATGAGTGAACAACTCTAATCAGAGAGACAGGTTACACAGTGACGGTAGGCTTGACTCAATGCTATCCCAGAAATCCTTCCTGTAATATGCAAATTTGACTGCCTCTGATTGGACAGCCAAATTTGCATATTACAGGAAGAATTTCTGGGATAGCATTGAGTCAAGCCTACCGGCACTGTGTAACCTGTCTCTCTGATTAGAGTTGTAGACTAACTCAAGCAGTAAATCACTTCACTCATGGTTCTCTTGCTAGCTGGGTGTGAACGGCGAGTCATTAGAGTGATCAAAGGATTTCCTGTTAGGATGATCAATGGCAAATTTAAGATGCCATTCCTCACTCAATCTGGCAATCTGACTCTCTCTGCAAATTTAGGCATCTTAAAATGTTTTTATTAATGCCAAATAAAATATCCAGCACAAATTATATATGATAGACATAAATTAATAATTTATAAATTTTATTTCAAACACGTTTTTAGTTAGCGGGACTGCAGCTTATCACCGCTCCCACTCGCGCCGCATATGTGCACTCCCGCTCCCGCCCGCGCCCGCATATGTGCACTTCCGGTCCCACGCCGCACTGCTTTGCGGCGGGTCCCGTGAGTCCCGCGGGACACCCGCGGGAGTGCAGGGCTCTAATGCACATGGTCAGAACAATATTCAAAAAGCTGTGGCATTCAAGTAGTGATTGGTTGGTATTAACAGGCCCAGTGTATGCCAATAAAATATTCCCCACACCATTACAGCACCTCCACCAGCCTGGACTGTTGACACAAGGCAGGTTGTGTCCATGGATTCATGCAGTTGGTGACAAATTCTGATCCTTCCAACTGTGTGACTCAGCAGGAATCATGAGTCATCAGACCAGACTATGTTTTTCCAGTCTTCAACTGTTCAGTTTTGGTGAGTCTGTGCCCACTGCAGCCTCAGCTTACTGTTCATAGCTGACAGAAGATAGAACCTGATGTTGTAGCCCATCTGCCTCATGGTTTGATATGTTGTGCATACTGAGAGGCTTTTCTGCTCATTACAATTGTATACAGTGGTTATCTCAACCAGAGTGGTTAAATATTATTGATCGCTTTTAAAGCTTTACATTGTCTGGCTCCAGAGTATCTGTCTCAATTGATGATGGGGTCTCATTAAAAGGCAACACATGATTATCCCCACGACACTTTCACGATTGATTTAGCGGTGAGTTTGTTCATGGCTTAACAAACCAATCTTTGAGCAGCAGACTCTGCCACAATTACCACACATATAGATTGCGTCAATTGCAACAGGCAGCGCCTTCTTCCTTGCTCTCTTCTCACTTATGCACATGGTCCGATCTGTCTCAAAGCGTGAAATCCCTTTGTAGTAGATGTTGTGCCACTGCACACATTCTTGAGTGCTTGCCTCCCAGATGTTTAAGGGGATTCCACATGCCTTCAGATGTTGTTTGAGTGTATCCTTGTACCTCAGCCATGGTCCGACTGATCTCTTTCCACTCCTTAGTTGACTATAAAACACTGCCTTTGGTATCCTCAAATCTTCCATTCAGGTGATGTGTCCTGCCCAGCGTAACTGTACTTTGATGACCTTACTCTCCACACTAGGAACATCACACCATTCCAGGACTTCAAAATTTGATACCTTATCTTGCCACTTGATGCCACAGAAGGATCTCAGGCAACACTGCTGAAATTGCTCTAACAGTTTATTGTGACAACTGTAAGTTGTCCATATCTCACAGCCATATAGGTGTGTTATGAGAACTACTACCTTGTACACATCTATTTTTGTATGAAGCCAGATGCCATGTTCATCCCATAATCTTTGCCTAAGTCTTCCAAAAGAGCTGCTTGCCTTGGATAAATGCTGTGAAATCTCATCAATGGTTGTTGAACATGAGAGAGTATTACCCAGGTAGCAGAAATTCTCTACGGTCTTTAGGGGTATGTTTGTTAATGCAAACTTTGGTGTCTGAGTGCCTCTTGTCAGGAGCAGGCTGATAGATGATCTCTGTCTTCTTGATATTATTTGTCACACTGAATCTTTCTGAAGCACACACAAACATAGGTGTTATTAACTGGATATCCTCTAGGGTGTAAGCAACTAAGCTGCAATTGTCCACAAAGAGCAAGCTTCAAATCAGCATTGACAGTGTCTTTGTATGGCTTGAAAGCACCTAAAGCCTTACTTACAACCCTGCTGTATGTGCTGCTACAGGCAGTCGATGGTAAAAAATTTGGCAAAACTGTGCTCGAGACTTGCGCGACACTTGTGTGTGTTCAGCACCGTAGAAGGTTGCAGACTGCCCATGGAGACTTTTGGTCCTGCACATGCAAATTCTACAGGTCTTGTGACAAATCAAGAACACATACACTACGTACGGGACCCATATTCCTTTTGTACACCTGAACCAAGTCAGCAGCATGGCTAGTAGGGACTTTTTGCGATGACAGTAAGACGCATGAGTCATGCACGGTCATTGTACCAGTGATATGCCTCAGAAGTACTACACAAGTATTCCACACTTGCTATTTGTGCAGCCCGCAAGACAGAAGTGCACCTCACTTTCTACCCCTATGTGTGGCGTGCACGCACCGCATGCAACCTGCATGTAGCGCACGCAACCCGCATGTGACACAAGGGGCAAGCCTCTGGGTATATATACACACACCCATATATATATATATATATATATATATATATATATATATATATATATATATATATATATATATGGGTATATATATATATATATATATGGGTATATATATATATATATAGGGGGAGATATATATATATATATATATATATATATATATATATATATATATATAGGGGTGTATATATGTATATATATATATATATATATATATATATATATATATATATATATATATATAGGGGAGGAACCAAGGACCGATCATGTAGCGTGTAGCATTGTCGAAGGGAAGAAGACCACCTCATTTGCTGTTTTTATTTAAGTATATGTTAATTTACCATGCAAAAGTCAAATAAAACATGAGTATAAGGGAATAACACATTTTATTACATTGTAAAAAAATCCCAACTAAATAGCCCAACAGTTTGAGCACTGAAACACGCTTTGACTGACTCCAAGCTACTGTCCTGCTCCTACTCCTGCTGAGTGGTGGGACAGGGTGTCAGGATGTCCTTGTCCTTACCACTGAGCATGGCACAATGGCCTGACAGTGATGATGGGATTGCAATGTCCTCACTTCTGGGCACTGTTAGCTGAAACATACATGAAAATCAGCATATATAATATTAATTACATAAGCATATAGATACTGAAATGAATGTTTAAAGCATGTGTATTTACCTGTGAAAATATCTCTGGCGGGGTGCTGTGCCTTCTGCTAGCTTGAGGCATACTTCTCCCTGTCCGTGCAGGGCTTACCAGTGTTGCTACCATCATTATCAAACTCTTCCTCCTCCTCCCCCTCTACTGTTTCAGGCTGGGTTATTTCACTTTTGCTTGCTTCTTCTTGTGTCCCATTTTCTAAACTTTAAACTGAAAATTTTTTAATTTTTCCCACAAAATATCCAATATTCTTCAGTCGAGGACAGATGCAGAATGCAGAATTCATACAGATGCAGATGCAGAATGCTGCAGACACGCTGGTTTTATACCCACTCCTGGCCTGTGTCACACGCAAGTTATGAGTGATCATAACATGCTAATCACATGCATCACACATGCTTCACAAGTGCGGCCCATACTCGTAGCACAGGAAACTGGTAAAATGCAAGTCACAAGCACTCCACACTCACTGAACATGCACTGATCACGTGCGTCAGACATACACTTTCCATGGGCTAATGGCGCAGTTTTTCCCATGCTTCAAGGAAGTCAGGTGTGCAACCTGTACTTGACAAGTACTTTGCCTGTACTCCTCCCCCAAACTTTCCCCCAGGTCCACTGTGACCCTGCGGCACGGCTGCGAGCTACCAAACCCTGCGACCCGTGCATGTCCAAAACACTTGCAGCAGGTTGTGAGTGAAGCTTAAGGTTATGTAGCCTGCCATCTGAGCAGAATTTTATGTAGACACCTTCGTCTACATCGTGGAATGTTTCCAGATGCATGGGGGAAAACATGATGGAGAATAAAGTTGGGGCCAGAAGACAGCCTTGTTTAGTTCCACTGGTGGCAGGAAAAGGATCAGATGACTCTCCACACTCCTGCACACTGGCCATCATCCCCTCGTGAAAGGACCTGATAACTGATACAAACTTTTCTGGGCATCCAATTTTGTGTAAGCTTGTCCAGAGGCCCTCTCGATTGACCATGACAAATGCTTTAGTTAAGTCGATGTATATGTCTATGTTTTGTTCTCAGCACTTCTCCTGGATCTACCTCATTGCAAAGACCATGTCTATAGTCCCTCTCCTGGCTCTGAACCCACATTGTGACTCAGGATAAATGGATTCAACAAGCTGCTCTAGCATCCTGTTTAAGATGACCCATGTAAATATTTTTCCTGCAGTGAAAAGAAGAGATAAGCCCCTGTGGTGGTCACAAACAGTACAGTTGTCTTCACACTTGTATAAGTGTACAACTGAAGTGTCTCTCAACTCTTGAGGCACAGCTTCCTTATCCCATATCAGTGTGAACAGTTGGGTGAACGTCTTCCTCAGGTAAGTGCTGCTGTTCTTGTATATCTCAGCTGGAATACCATCTACCCCAGGAGATTTCCCTGAAGAGGTCTATCTGATGGCTCATCTCATCAAAGTGGTAGATCTCATCCCTCCAGAATTGGTCTCTGAGGGATCGCATCCAAGGCTTCTTGGGACATTGATGACTGGCAGTTTAGGAGGGTGTTAAAATGCTCAGCCCAACAGTTAAGGATTGCAGGCCTGTCATTCTGTAAAGTTTCCCCATCTTGATTACAGATGGGTGCCACTAGAGCTAAGACCATACACAGTCCTAAGGCCTTTGTAGAAGAGCTTGGTGTTGTGCTTGTCAGCAGCATCCTGCAGCTCTTATTTACTCTCCCTTACTCTCCCACCATGAGTTCTTCATCTGCCGAAGCCTTGTTTGAATGTCATATTTGGTGTTAAGGTATAATCAGGGGTGGAGCTAAAGGGGGAGGGTGGGGCCATTGCACCTGGGCCTTGGGCCCTCCCCCTAGCCGTACAGGGCCCCACCCTTTGACATTCAGGCCCTCCCAATAAATGTGCCTTATGCAATTTCATTGGAAATTCCTTGAAACCTACAAGTTTTCACATGATTACAGACTAGTTGACCTATATATCTCTCATTTTTGCTACACATTCTTATCATGGTTAAAAAATAAAAATAAAAAAAAACCTGTGAAATCAGGATAGTTGAAGCTTTTCTTGGATTCGAGATAACTGTGAATGCATCCGCTTCTGAACTGGAGGGCCGAATTATTAGCTGCATTGAAGGGAATGGCTTAGATCTCTCCAGATGCTGTGGACAGGGTTATGACAGCGCAGTGGACATGAGCAGAATTTATTCTGGTGTTCAAGCAAGAATAGCGGAGCGGGAGCCCCTTGCTTTGTACATGCACTGTGCGGCTCATTGTCTGAATTTGGTACTGAATGATTCTGTCAAAACTATCCCAGAGATTAGACCATTTTATGATGTGGTTGCCAACAGTGTTAAGAGATGGGCATTACTTGGCGACTTATTGAGCTCAGAGAGCAGGGACATAACCTTGAAACACCTCTGCCCGACCCGCTGGTCCTCCCGCTACGATGCACTTGTTGCGTTAAAGTACAGATATGGAGATGTCATTAAAGCTCTCACTTACAAGCAAGAAAACGAATGAACGAGATGAGTCAGATGTACTTAAAAAGGCCATTACTAAATTTCACTTCATATTTTTAATCAGCCTTCAGACAAAGATTTTGGAGTGCACTAATGCCATCTCAAAGTTACTGCAGGAGAAGACCATTGATCTCAAAGCATCTGCATTATTGCAGAATGCTGTACGAACTCTACAGGAGTACAGGGAGCAGTTTGATGAGGCAAAGGCTTCCACTCTGGCACTGGCTGTGAAATGGGGCAGTCAAACGCAATTTGCAGCCACCAGGTTGAAAAAAGTGAAGCACCACTTTTGCTGCTTTTCCACTACCAACGCGGCTGAGTTGGGCTGGGCTGAGCTGTGCCGTGCTGAGTTGGGCTGAGTCGAGCTGAGTGGGGCTGTTGGAGTTGCATTTCGACTACAACCATGCTGAACCGTGCTGGCTGGAAGTGGGTGGACACATTGGGTGGAGTTAGCGAAAATGGGTGGACTTCACGTGATGTCGTTAGGCGGCGCAAACAGTGACATCAGTGACCTTTTAAGCGGTAGTCTCACGACCCGGATAGTAAACAATAAACATGGAGGACATGGAGTCATTAGTGTTGCTGGTCTTGGTGCTGTGGCTTGTTGTCACCGACAACGCCAACAGATACTGGCAAGAGCATATAGATGAGACGAGGCGCATAAGGCTTCAGAAATTCTCGTAATTCGTAATTCTTCTTCTTCCGGGTTTACGGTGTTTACAGATCCCAGCGTGCTTGCGGGGCTTGTGTGGGCATGTGAGGACACTCCTCCTCACCAACCAGTGCACAGGGGAGTGTCTCCTCACGCCCCTAGCCCCACTCGAGTTTGGCTCGCTTCAGCCCTACTCCAAAACCGTGCGAGTTTTGGGTGCTGAGTAGGGCTGAAGCGAGCTGAGTCGTGCTGCTCTGAGGTAGTCAAAACGCGAGCCATGTCGGGCTGAAGTGAGCTGAAAAAGGGTAGTGGAAAAGGGCCATTTGATCACCTTAGCGAAGACAGTCGGCTTTCCGATGCAGAACATTATTTTCGGGTGAATGTGTTCTATGCATGCATTGATGTAATCATTCAGCAGCTGTCACAAAGGTTTGTCAGTTTAAATCGGACTGCTCATTTGTTTGAGGCTATTCATCCTCCAGCATGCCAAGGACAAGGAGCTATACGAAGTGGCCCGTCGACTGTGTGATCACTATAGTCAGGATATTGACTCCAGCTTTCCTGGTCAGCTAGTGTCATTTAGGGCTTGTTTCAAGGAGCAGATAGCGAGACACACATCTGTGCTTAGCCTGGCCAGGTTGCTGGTAGTAGATCATCTAGCAGTAACTTCTACATTCAGGTGTGCACGGCCTTCTTGCTTTTTCTCACTCTCCCCATCTCAGTTGTGACAGCAGAGCGCTCTTTCTCCCAATTAAAGTTGATAAAAAATTATCTCAGGAGCGCGATGGGCCAAGAGAGACTCTGTGGATTGGCCATTTTATCAATTGAGAATGAGCGAGCAAGAGCGCTTAACATCCCTCAAATAGTCGACGAATGCCTTTTTAATGACGAGCACAGGTTTCCATGTCGGCTTTGTAGTTGAAAACGTGCTTACACAATGAGGGTGTATCATTCATGATTGCTGGATTTTTTTTGTTGTTGTTTAGTGTCTATTTGGAACATAATAAAAAATGAATGGAAAATACAGCTTATGTAGGCCTAAAAAAATTAAAAATAAAATAATAACAATAATAAAAAAAACTTTGAGCAAATTCTGTTCTAATATAGCTTGATTATATGCCGCAGGCCTTCTGTTTGTTTGCAATTTTGCCATGGCTAGGTCCAAAGGCTACATTCTTAAAAACTGCTTTTTGTTAGATATAGCCTGAGTAGGCCTATATGCCGCAAGCCTTCTAATTTGTTTGTTTGCAATTTTGCCATGGGGGGGGGCCCTGATTGGCGTTTTGCCCCAGGGCCTTGTGTGCAGTTGTTCTGCCTCTGGGTATAATAACTTCTTTGAGGCAGAGGTTTTGTTTGCAATGTAGTTTTATAGGCCTTGTGCATCCTTTCCAGTAGATCTGAAGTCTCTTTGTCATTCTCATCAAACCAATCTTGGTGTTTATGTCTGATATAACCCAGAACATTAGCACTTGCAGAATACGGTGGCATCTGAGCTGTTTCCATGCTGTTTCGATGTCCATGCCATCTGTTTCATGGGGGGGCTGCTTCCAGGATTTTAACTTCAGCTTGTCTTGGATGACAGCATCACTAATAGTGGCAACATTTAGCCTTTGTGGTGGTTTGACACTCCTGGTCTGTATCTTTGGAGCAATCTGGAGAGACATTTTACTTCTGATCATCCTATGGTCAGACCAGCATTCAGCCCCACGCATGGTTCTTGTTAGTATTGCTGGGTTTCAGTCAAATGACTTTTCTTAGTGGTTTTACCAGAAGTGAAATAGCTGGTGGTCTAAACAGCTGCTGTAGTGCAAACAACTAGCAATAACTTATTAGAGAGTATGCTCATAATCTAGAAGCCACTGCTCGCTTTAGATATATTCAGAAGATTACTAGGTGCAATGGAATAGATCCCTACAGTCTGGGAAAGAAGGATTTGTCATACAATCTTGAAAACTACCCTTCAGTCGAGTTCCCTGACATCTTGAACTATCTGGCATTTCAGACATCCTCCTACACCACAAAACAGATGAAAGTGTGGAAGAGTATGAAGGCTTGCAACTTTTTTGTATGTGGCTCGGTAAAGGACGTCGGTATCAAGTTGTTGCTGAATGAATCCTGTATTGTTTTTGCCCGTGTATGTTTTTTTTAAGCTTTTCGTTTGTGTCTTTACAACGAAGCGCTGCAAGTTGAAGTGTAAACAAACAACAGTTCGCTTGATTCTCACTTGTGCTCGCTCTTATCTCTCAGGTAAATCATTCACAAAGATCATCAGAAACCCCTTTAAAGACCTGGATCTTAGTTAAACAAGACGGAAAAGTGATCATGGCGCATTGTAACTGTATGGCTGGGTAAGAATTTTGTCACGACCTTCATGCATATGGATTTTGTGAGGAGTGAGGAGTAAACAAAGAAACAGCTGGGGACTTTAGCACTTTGTGACTAAAAAAAAGTACCATAAAATAACGACACATAGCAAGAAAAGTACTTGGAAAACACTAAAGACATAGCTGAGAGGGATATACAAACCTTTCACGAAGTGATCACTGCAAACTCAAGCATGCTTCGACTCGGCTCCCTTCAAGTTCAGTCAGAGGTTCAAAAGCCACCTTTCTTGATGTCTTTTTTGTGAAATCCTGTGTTTGTTCACCCTTTTTTATTAGTTCATGGAGAACCCTGAAGAAACTGTTCAGTTTCACTGTTTGATCAATTCGAACAACCTAAAACAACGCAAGCACAAGGCATTTTTCATGCAAGCAATGCACCTTCTCCGTACAAATGCTTTGTCAACTGGGCTTTGGTAGACCACCAGCTAAAGTTTTGAATAACTAATGAGGTGGATGTGACGTAATGTGAAACCCAGCAATAATGTCTCCAACACCCCTCTGTTGAATTATCATGTACAACCCCGATTCCAAAAAAGTTGGGACAAAGTACAAATTGTAAATAAAAATGGAATGCAATGATGTGGAAGTTTCAAAATTCCATATTTTATTCAGAATAGAACATAGATGACATATCAAATGTTTAAACTGAGAAAATGTATCATTTAAAGAGAAAAATTAGGTGATTTTAAATTTCATGACAACAACACATCTCAAAAAAGTTGGGACAAGGCCATGTTTACCACTGTGAGACATCCCCTTTTCTCTTTACAACAGTCTGTAAACATCTGGGGACTGAGGAGACAAGTTGCTGAAGTTTAGGGATAGGAATGTTAACCCATTCTTGTCTAATGTAGGATTCTAGTTGCTCAACTGTCTTAGGTCTTTTTTTGTCGTATCTTCCGTTTTATGATGCGCCAACTGTCTTCTATGGGTGAAAGATCTGGACTGCAGGCTGGTCAGTTCAGTACCCGGACCCTTCTGCTACGCAGCCATGATGCTGTAATTGATGCAGTATGTGGTTTGGCATTGTCATGTTGGAAAATGCAAGGTCTTCCCTGAAAGAGACGTCGTCTGGATGGGAGCATATGTTGCTCTAGAACCTGGATATACCTTTCAGCATTGATGGTGTCTTTCCAGATGTGTAAGCTGCCCATGCCACATGCACTAATGCAACCCCATACTATCAGAGATGCAGGCTTCTGAACTGAGCACTGATAACAACTTGGGTCATCCTTCTCCTCTTTAGTCTGAATGGCACGGTGTCCCTGATTTCCATAAAGAACTTCAAATTTTGATTCGTCTGCCCATAGAACAGTTTTCCACTTTGCCACAGTCCATTTTAAATGAGCCTTGGCCCAGAGAAGACGTCTGCACTTCTGGATCATGTTTAGATATGGCTTCTTCTTTGAACTATAGAGTTTTAGCTGGCAACGGCGGATGGCACGGTGAATTGTGTTCACAGATAATGTTCTCTGGAAATATTCCTGAGCCCATTTTGTGATTTCCAATACAGAAGCATGCCTGTATGTGATGCAGTGCCAACTAAGGGCCCGAAGATCACGGGCACCCAGTATGGTTTTCCGGCCTTGACCCTTACGCACAGAGATTCTTCCAGATTCTCTGAATCTTTTGATGATATTATGCACTGTAGATGATGATACAGTGGTGCTTGAAAGTTTGTGAACCCTTTAGAATTTTCTATATTTCTGCATAAATATAATCTAAAACATCATCAGTTTTTCACACAAGTCCTAAAAGTAGATAAAGAGAACCCAGTTAAACAAATGAGACAAAAATATCATACTTGGTCATTTATTAAGTGAGGAAAATGATCCAATATTACATATCTGTGAGTGGCAAAAGTATGTGAACCTCTAGGATTAGCAGTTAATTTGAAGGTGAAATTAGAGTCAGGTGTTTTCAATCAATGGGATGACAATCAGGTGTGAGTGGGCACCCTGTTTTATTTAAAGAACAGGGATCTATCAAAGTCTGATCTTCACAACACATGTTTGTGGAAGTGTATCATGGCACAAACAAAGGAGATTTCTGAGGACCTCAGAAAAAGCATTGTTGATGCTCATCAGGCTGGAAAAGGTTACAAAACCATCTCTAAAGAGTTTGGACTCCATCAATCCACAGTCAGACAGATTGGGTACAAATGGAGGACATTCAAGACCACTGTTACCCTCTCCAGGAATGGTCGACCAACAAAGATCACTCCAAGAGCGAGGCATGTAATAGTCGGTGAGGTCACAAAGGACCCTAGGATAACTTCTAAGCAACTGAAGGCCTCTCTCACATTGGCTAATGTTAATGTTCATGAGGCCACCATCAGGAGAACACTGAACAACAATGGTGTGCATGGCAGGGTTGCAAGGAGAAAGCCACTGCTCTCCAAAAGAACATTGCTGCTCATCTGCAGTTTGCTAAAGATCACATGGACAAGCCAGAAGGCTATTGGAAAAATGTTTTGTGGATGGATGAGACCAAAATAGAACTTTTTGGTTTAAATGAGAAGCGTTATGTTTGGAGAAAGGAAAACACTGCATTCCAGCATAAGAACCTTATCCCATCTGTGAAACATGGTGGTGGTAGTATCATGGTTTGGGCCTGTTTTGCTGCATCTGGGCCAGGACAGCTTGCCATCATTGATGGAATAATGAATTCTGAATTATACCAGCGAATTCTGAAGGAAAATGTCAGGACATCTGTCCATGAACTGAATCTCAAGAGAAGGTGGGCCATTCAGCAAGACAATGACCCTAAGCACACAAGACGTTCTACCAAAGAATGGTTAAAGAAGAATAAAGTTAATGTTTTAGAATGGCCAAGTCAAAGTCCTGACCTTAATCCAATCAAAATGTTGTGGAAGGACCTGAAGCGTAAGGAAACCCACCAAAATCCCAGAGTTGAAGCTGTTCTGTACGGAGGAATGGGCTAAAATTCCTCCGAGCCGGTGTGCAGGACTGATCAACAGTTACCAGAAATGTTTAGTTGCAGTTATTGCTGCACAAGGGGGTCACACCAGATACTGAAAGCAAAGGTTCACATACTTTTGCCACTCACAGATGTGTAATATTGGATCATTTTCCTCAATAAATAAATGACCAAATATAATAGTTTTTGTCTCATTTGTTTAACTGGGTTCTCTTTATCTACTTTTAGGACTTGTGTGAAAATCTGTTGATGTTTTAGGGCATATTTATGCAGAAATATAGAAAATTCTAAAGGGTTCACAAACTTTCAAGCACCACTGTACATTCAAACTCTTTGCAATTTTACACTGTCAAACTCTTTTCTGATATTGCTCCACTATTTGTCGGTGCAGAATTAGGGGGATTGGTGATCCTCTTCCCATCTTTACTTCTGAGAGCCGCTGCCACTCCAAGATGCTCTTTTTATACCCAGTCATGTTAATGACTTATTGCCAATTGACCTAATGAGTTGCAATTTGGTCCTCCAGCTGTTCCTTTTTTTGTACCTTTAACTTTTCCAGCCTCTTATTGCCCCTGTCCCAACTTTTTTGAGGTGTGTTGCTGTCATGAAATTTCAAATGAGCCAATATTTGGCATGAAATTTCAAAATGTCTCACTTTCGACATTTGATATGTTGTCTATGTTCTATTGTGAATACAATATCAGTTTTTGAAATTTGTAAATTATTGCATTCCATTTTTATTTACAATTTGTACTTTGTCCCAACTTTTTTGGAATCGGGGTTGTAGTCAAGCATGTGCCATTGCTTGGAACAAGGGTGCAACCAGTGTTGTGCAAGTTCACACTTTTTTTGAACTAGTTCAAGTTCAGTTCAAACATGTTAAAAGTGAACTGTTCACGTTCATAGTTCACAGTTTTAATTCTGAACTAGTTCAAAGTTCAGTTCATTTTACTTTTAGGTGGGATATGAAAATAAAGACTAAAATCATATGCTACATTCTAGCTCAAAACTACTCACATATTATAGATATTATATTCTATCACACAAAATGGAAGTTATTGTACATACTATATATGGAAAAAAGGACAAAATATTTTGATTTCTTCACTGACTCAACCACTGCTACCAAAACGTTACACGTGACTTCAAACAAATGCTTTCAGTTTCAACTAACAGTAACTTCTAATAAACGACAACTAGACTTCCTCATAAATGTGTGTGTTTCTAAAAAGATGACTGCCAATATGTATATACACTGAAGGAGTGCTATTTTAAGATCTATATCAACAGTATTGACCATATCAACCATATTGATCAGACAGAGGGATGCATGCTCAAGGGCTTTTTATTTCTCAAAATACAAAACAGGAAAACTTCAGATAGCCTCATTCTTCAGTACACATCTGTGTATGCACACAACAATCAAATTTCTAAAATTATTTGGCATTGTACTCATCTGTGTTCTCCGTGCCGCTACTTGAACTTTCACTGGCCATGTTGCTGTGAGTGTGCGCCGGCTGTGGTGTGCGCGCTGTCTGCTGCCTGTAGCTAGGGAACGCTGGGTTATGCCTACTCTGCTCTGCTGCATCATGGGTAATGTAGTATGGAGCCAAATCATAGAGCCATCCACTATCTCCGGCTTCACACTACGTTATCCATGATGCATTGCACACACGCGGCACCTCAGGGCAGTGAGTGACAACAACATCAGACTGACAGTGAAGTAGTAGAACGTAAAATATCTTGCAAGTAGACGTGCCACTCGATTCATCAGGTTTCATGTTTCGTTCATCTTCATGTTTGTCGTTCATGTCGCATAATTTGAACGAATTCACGTTCAAGTTCTTTCATTACAAAGTTGTTGCGTTCAGTTCAAAGTTCATGGAAAAACGAGCGTGTTCAGTGAACGCGTTCTTTTGAACGTGTTCGTGCACAACACTGGGTGCAACCAAGTGGTCTTGTACTTGTTGGGCAACTGGAACATGGTGGTAGTGATGGCCAAGCTGTGCTCACCGCATTTCTCTAAGAGAATCTGTCCATTTTAAATGGTTTTCCCTATTCCATGCTTGCCAAGGACATTCTTCCAAACATCCGATGCACATGTGACACAAGTGTTAAAGTCTCAAAGGATGATGAGCTTGTCATTCCTAGGTATTTCCCTGATGACCCTGTCCAGATCCCTATTGAGGTATTTCACCCACGTGACCAAGTCACGTGATGCAGCCATTTTGGACGGCACGCTTAAGTCCTTCAGTGCAAGGCGGTATGAGATGGTGGAGACCTTTGCACATTTTAACAAGAAAGTAAGCTGTGATTCATGTTAAATTGGATCTGTCTTTTATCACAAACACTGTACCCAGCCTTGGTATGGAGCCAAGGTTGTCGACAGAAGTCAACAGTTTGATGAAGGATGACCCCAGCAGTTTGAAACGGTACAAGGTAGGCTATGTTCACAACACTGTCTTGTTACTCGGGGGATCCGAGATCCCCTGAAACAGACATGAGATCCTTTGAAAACATGATTTGGGAAATGTTGGGGGGTCTCTAAAATATTGGTAAAATGATGTTTATTGACATAGCAATCGTGTGTAACGGGAAGCATTTGCATATCCGAAGTGTTGTGTTTACATGACAACGACTGCTGTTGCCAGGTTGGTTGTTGAGTAGCCTGACTGTTTTTTTTTTTTTGTTCGTGCGTGTGGTATCATTGTTGATGCGAGGTTGTTTTTTGAACATGCCAATGCGGACACGATTTCCCCTGATGAGTTATGACTTCAGACGCGATGCGTGTGTGGAGTCCGCGTGATATGTGCGTAAGATAGGCTTCTCATGTGTTTGGAGATCCGCGCTCTTTTTTTCTTTTTTTTCTCTTTCTTTCTTTCTTTCTTTCTTTTTACTTAATTTCCCTGTTTATTTCTGTGTCCCGTTTCTTTCTAGCCTCTGTTATTGCGTTTTATGTCTGATGTCTGCTACATGCAACCCTAGACAAATTAACACTGCCTTGTTTCACTGCTCAGATGGGTTAACAAACACTGACCCATTTACTTTTTGCTATATATTTTATCAAAATTGTGTTAACTGATAAACTAACCTGAAATGAAATGATCACTGCAAAGTCTGGAGTACTCTGTTGGCTCCCAATCCTGTCTTTTCACAGCTGTAATCCCTCTTGTCTGGGTCAGTAGGAAACCGGTAGTGATGTGTCGGTCGCGAACAATCCGGTTCAAAGAGCCGGCTCTTTGAAGTGAACGACGGGAGCCGGCTCTTCGGTGGGAGCCGAGTTGGGGAGCCGAATTATTTTTTTGTCCTTAGGTGCCTCAGAGAGAGAGAGACTTTCACAAAAAAAGTTGCTGTCCGATTGCATCTTTGTGTTGTCTATTACCATTCAAAGGAAAAAAAGTAGCATGGTGTACGCCTACTTTTTTTGGTTGATGTCATTCACAGCTGCGAAAATACGAAAATTGGTGTAATGCTTAAAGCTGTGGAGCGCAGGGGAGAGGAGTCTGTGAGGCACCTGAGGAGGGGAAAATCAGCTGTGTATTTTATATTGGTAATATAACACAGTTTTGCATTATGTTTGTGAGAAAATAATTTATTAATTGGTAAGTAAGTTTTATTTCTATAGCTAGAACATTGTTACACTGCTATACTTTACAAAGCTTTACAATGGCTACAAAAACTAAAAAATAAAATGGAAAACATCCTATTGATAAAAAATAAATAATGTAATTAATTAACTAGTTAATTGCAGCAATTAAATCAAAAATAAAATCTCAGGAACCGTTTGGGAGCCGTTTGGGAGCCGAAAGAGCCGGCTCCTTATAGTAAAGGCCAATTTATGCTGACAACCCAGTCCTCGCAGACGGTGTCGCAGACAGTGTCTGCGTAGCCCCCCCCCCCTTCGCAGACGCTCTGCGCGCACCTCCCAAAAATTGTGACCACCGCAGAAGCCTTGCAGACAAGAGGGCTCCGATTGGTCCACTCTACCCGCTGTACACGCACTTCCGCTTCCCTACTTTCCCGGTTTGTTTTGTTTTCACGACCGGCATTTTTAAAAACACGAGCGAAGATGGAGCAGCATGAAGAGCGGTTGATTGAGGAAGTGAGGAAGTACGTACATCTATACGACTCCAGTTCTAGTCATTATATATTTAAAAAAAAAAAGTTCTAGTCATTATAAGTAACCAGAGGATAAACACTCCATTAACCACACCCACCATCTACTCCTAGCGACTTCTCGCCCCCTTGCGTTGTGCCAGTGAATAACATCGCGCACGCCTATTCCCCCGCTCAACAATAAATTACAACTGTCTGCGAAAAGCTATCTGCGAAAGCCTTGTCGCACAAGCATGCAGAGGCCTTAAGAGCCGGCTCCCAAAAAAGAGCCGAAATTCCCATCACTAGAAACCGGTAAAAGGAGCGTCCTGCACGCTGTCCCTGTCTATTGTGGCAGCCCACAGCACAACAAGCAAACACCATGGTTATTTATAGAGTGCTTACTGACAAATTAATCTATTCTAGGTGTCTGTAACACGTTATTTTTCAAGCCGGTTCTCCCTCTCTGTCTGCAGCGCTAGTACAGTATGTAGCTTGACGTTCAAAATGGCGGACACCGGGGCGTCACGTGACCCTGTGACGTCAGGTGAAATACCTCAATAGACCCTTTTCACTCACGTAACCTTCATAAACGCGACCGCCATTTTGGACATGAAGAAATAACGGTTTATGGCACAGACCCTTTCAGTTCTCGCTCATCTAGCTGCTACAATGACTGCTTAGACTGCAACAATAATACCTAACACACATTTAAGTATCCGTCGTAAAGACGTGAAACTCATCGAGTGACGAGTGTGTTCATTGATAAGCTAATACAATCTAAAAGTAGACATACCATCACACTGCCCTGGCGCTGTGTACAGTTTACCTTCTATGGTTTGTGCACTCACTATTTGCCATTACTTTCTCCAACCCAGTGTTCGAACTATGCCGATTGTAGCAGTTCATATGGGTGGGTGGAGCACAGAAGGACGGCAGGCCAGAACTGAGTTCACAAAACTCTTTTATTTTCACTTTTCAGAGCAAATGTTACTATCTCAGCCACACACGCACGCACACACTCAAGTCATCTGGTTGGGGAGAGAGCCCCTCTGCTCTCGCTCTCTCTCCTTAAATAGGGCGCGGTCACTGGGAAGACACACACAAACAGGTTAATTCATGTCAGGTGTAGTGATTCTGCCACTTACCTTCCCTGACTCCGCCCTCCTGTCACAGACCGGCGCTTGACCATGCCCCCGCTGCCACACCGATATTTTCGGGGGGTCCCCTTTTTTTCCCTTGGGGGGGGGGTGCTTGCGCTTGTCTCAGAGCGCGGATCTCCAAACACATGAGAAGCCTATCTTACGCACATATCACGCGGACTCCACACCTCCACACACGCATCGCATCTGAAGTCATAACTCATCAGGGGAAATCGTGTCCGCATTGGCATGTTCAAAAAACAACCTCGTGTCAACAATGATACCACACGCAAGAAAAGAAAAAAAAAACAGTCAGGCTACTCAACACATCTAATCCACAGCAGCACCAAAGAATCACTGGAAATCATGTCAACAACCAATCTTCCATTTCAACACGTGTCAACAAACAAATGGCACCACAAACATGAACGAATCGGTCAGGCTACCGATTCCAAACCCACAGCAGACGAATAATTAAATGCATCTTACCTTAAAGCAGAATCAACCACTAAGGAAGTCTGTTGGCACACTTCCTTTCTACTAGTTTGTGTCCCCAACCTGGCAGCAGCAGTCGTTGTCATATCGGTTTATTTTATCTTTGATGTAAACACAACACTTCGGATATGCAAATGCTTCCCGTTACACACGATTGCTATGTCAATAAACATCATTTTGCCAATATTTTAGAGACCATCCATCTTCTCCGTCGGTCAGCATCTGTCGGGATCCGATAAAATGATAAATCTTGCCTTGTGTGTTGATGGTTACTACATCCAGGTGCACAACAATATAATGGCATGATTGAAGTCTTGCTGAAAGTAAAAACTTTCTTTGATGGCTATATTCCTTTCGATGCTTCGCCGTCGTTCCTCGTTGTTGGCTGTGGTAGACTACTGGTAGTTCATGTCCAAAATGGCGGCCGCGTTTGTCGTGACGTCACGTGGGAAGGGTCCATAGAAGGTCTCTTTCACCTCATCAGTATGAGTCATAGTAGGAGTATAGGCACTGATTATGGTTGCACTGTGGCCTCTGGATAATACAGATATTGAGCAGTCTCTCACTAATGGCTTTTGGTAACTGATCAAGGTGTCATGCAATTGCTTTTTAAATGGCAAATCCAATGCTGCCTGTTCTGAAAAAGAATCTTTTATTTGTCACATGCACACACAGTGAAATTCATCATCTGCATTTAACCTATCTGAAGCAGTGAACACATGCATGCACACACAGAAGTGAGCAGTGAGCACACACACATACCCAGAGCAGTGGGCAGCTATACTACAATGCCCAGGGAGCAGTTGGGGGTTAGGTGCCTTGCTCAAACCGGAGCACCCAGAGGAAACCCACACAG
Source organism: Neoarius graeffei (assembly GCF_027579695.1). Taxonomy (NCBI): domain Eukaryota; kingdom Metazoa; phylum Chordata; class Actinopteri; order Siluriformes; family Ariidae; genus Neoarius; species Neoarius graeffei. The sequence continues at coordinate 54,228,960 of NC_083575.1, forward strand.
ACACGGGGAGAACATGCAAACTCCACACAGAAAGACCCCATCAGCTGGGCTTAAACCAGGGGCGTAGCCATCATTTTAGAAGTGAGGGGGACAAATTGTTCAGAAGTCTATTGAGTGATTTATCATCCTCTCGCATTCAATTGCACCTCTCCTTAGCAACTAAAGAACCACATAACCACAAACAGCACAGCACCAGGGAACCGACTTTAGTTCTTTAAAATGATAATACTATCAAAATCTAAAGTCAAAATCTATAAATCTATAAAGTAAAATTTATAAATAGAATTAAGAATAGTAATGGTGACATAGCTAGTTATATTCTCTTCTCACCTGTGACCCTGCATAATCATCCCTGTTGGCCTCTGGTCCACTGTCTCCTCTCTCACCCTGCTCTTTCTATTGTGGCAATAAAGATTAAAAAATATGTGGAAAGCAACATTTTGAAAGAGAATTAGGAATACAGTAATAATAATCAGCAAATTCATGTACTTTAAACTTTAACTACCACAAAAATAAATTAAATCTTTACAAAAATAACAGTCAAAGGAACACAAATACATTTATATTCTTATTTTCTACCCAGAAGTGAGTAATCTTAGAGTAGCCAAAATAGTAACGTTACTCAAGTAAGAGTATTGTTACTTTAGAATAATATTACTCAAGTACAACCCCGATTCCAAAAAAGTTGGGACAAAGTACAAATTGTAAATAAAAACGGAATGCAATGATGTGGAAGTTTCAAAATTCCATATTTTATTCAGAATAGAACATAGATGACATATCAAATGTTTAAACTGAGAAAATATATCATTTAAAGAGAAAAATTAGGTGATTTTAAATTTCATGACAACAACACATCTCAAAAAAGTTGGGACAAGGCCATATTTACCACTGTGAGACATCCCCTTTTCTCTTTACAACAGTCTGTAAACGTCTGGGGACTGAGGAGACAAGTTGCTCAAGTTTAGGGATAGGAATGTTAACCCATTCTTGTCTAATGTAGGATTCTAGTTGCTCAACTGTCTTAGGTCTTTTTTGTCGTATCTTCCATTTTATGATGCGCCAAATGTTTTCTATGGGTGAAAGATCTGGACTGCAGGCTGGCCAGTTCAGTACCCGGACCCTTCTTCTACGCAGCCATGATGCTGTAATTGATGCAGTATGTGGTTTGGCATTGTCATGTTGGAAAATGCAAGGTCTTCCCTGAAAGAGACGTCGTCTGGATGGGAGCATATGTTGCTCTAGAACCTGGATATACTTTTCAGCATTGATGGTGTCTTTCCAGATGTGTAAGCTGCCCATGCCCCACACACTAATGCAACCCCATACCATCAGAGATGCAGGCTTCTGAACTGAGCGCTGATAACAACTTGGGTCATCCTTCTCCTCTTTAGTCCGAATGACACGGCGTCCCTGATTTCCATAAAGAACTTCAAATTTTGATTCGTCTGACCACAGAACAGTTTTCCACTTTGCCACAGTCCATTTTAAATGAGCCTTGGCCCAGAGAAGACGTCTGCACTTCTGGATCATGTTTAGATACAGCTTCTTCTTTGAACTATAGAGTTTTAGCTGGCAATGGCGGATGGCACGGTGAATTGTGTTCACAGATAATGTTCTCTGGAAATATTCCTGAGCCCATTTTGTGATTTCCAATACAGAAGCATGCCTGTATGTGATGCAGTGCCGTCTAAGGGCCCAAAGATCACGGGCACCCAGTATGGTTTTCCGGCCTTGACCCTTTCGCACAGAGATTCTTCCAGATTCTCTGAATCTTTTGATGATATTATGCACTGTAGATGATGATATGTTCAAACTCTTTGCAATTTTACACTGTTGAACTCCTTTCTGATATTGCTCCACTATTTGTCGGCGCAGAATTAGGGGGATTGGTGATCCTCTTCCCATCTTTACTTCTGAGAGCCGCTGCCACTTCAAGATGCTCTTTTTATACCCAGTCATGTTAATGACCTATTGCCAATTGACCTAATGAGTTGCAATTTGGTCCTCCAGCTGTTCCTTTTTTGTACCTTTAACTTTTCCAGCCTCTTATTGCCCCTGTCCCAACTTTTTTGAGATGTGTTGCTGTCATGAAATTTCAAATGAGCCAATATTTGGCATGAAATTTCAAAATGTCTCACTTTCGACATTTGATATGCTGTCTATGTTCTATTGTGAATACAATATCAGTTTTTGAGATTTGTAAATTATTGCATTCCGTTTTTATTTACAATTTATACTTTGTCCCAACTTTTTTGGAATCGGGGTTGTAAAAGTAAAACGTATTTTGCAACAAAACAACTCTTAAGAGTACAATTTATCCAAAAAGCTACTCAAGTAAATGTAACGGAGTAAATGTAACTAGTTACTACCGCCTCTAAGTTAGCTAGCTAGCGTAACTAACTAAATTGACATCTATTTGTCATCTTTTAGCTAAACATTATGTACATTCATTAGCATTACTCAACTTACACGGTTTGTTTGGAAAAAACTGTCTAAAAGTCTTTAGCCTCTTGGCTGGTTTGCTGAACATACAGAAGCACTGCCCAGATCTGAATAACACCAAAGATACTCATACAATATTTTCTAGTGTCTCTGATCACACACGACAGCAGTGTTTGTTTGCCACCTTAGCTCCACCTGCTCATGATGCGTTTCGAGGCGGCTCGGAAAAACGCGTTTCCACGTGTTAAAAATGAATTGAGTGGTTGTAATGGCTGTAAAAAGTGCGGGGGACAGAGGGCACAAATACGGGAAGTACGGGGGACATGTACCCCGTGTCCACTACGCCCATGGCTCAAACCCAGAATCTTCTTGCTGTGAGGTGACAGTGCTAACCATTACACCACTGTGCCACCCTGGAAAGCCTGAAGGGCTGAAGCACTGACCTTCAGGCTTTCCAATCCAATAGGAGGTGTAGCCTGAGCCAGTCTCCTCAAGATTTGATTCTCTGGCAAGTCTGGTTTCACTGAGAGTGGCTATGTCAATGTTATAATATTTTAGCATCTTCGCTACGAGAGCTGTACAGCATTCTGATCTGGTATCATTGTCTTTTATTTGGACATTTGTCTGGAATGCCTGTAGTTACCGGTATATGTTATTTTATCATGAAGTAAAGCACTTTTGTTTACCTGGCTTGAAAAGCACTATGTAAATAAAGGTATAATAATAATAATAATAATAATAATTATTATTATTATTATTATTATTAGGCATGGTGGTGTAGTGGTTAGCACTGTTGCCTCACAGCAAGAAGGTCCTGGGTTCGAGCCCATGGCTGATGAGGGCCTTTCTGTGTGGAGTTTGCATGTTCTCCCCATGTCTGTGTGGGTTTCCTCCAGGTGCTCCGGTTTCCCCCACAGTCCAAAGACATGCAGGTTAGGCTAATTGGTGGCTCTAAATTGACCATAGGTGTGAATGTGAGTGTGAATGGTTGTTTGTCTCTATGTGTCAGCCCTGAGATGACCTGGTGACTTGTCCAGGGTGTACCCTGCCTCTCGCCCATAGTCAGCTGGGATAGGCTCCAGCTTGCCCGCGACCCTGCACAGGATAAGCAGTTACGGACAATGAATGAATGAATAAATTAATAATAATTATAATAAAGTAAATAAGGCGGCACGGTGGTGTAGTGGTTAGCACTGTCGCCTCACAGCAAGAAGGTCCGGGTTCGAGCCCCGTGGCCGGCGAGGGCCTTTCTGTGTGGAGTTTGCATGTTCTCCCCGTGTCTGCATGGGTTTCCTCCAGGTGCTCCAGTTTCCCCCACAGTCCAAAGACATGCAGGTTAGGTTAACTGGTGACTCTAAATTGACCGTAGGTGCGAATGTGAGTGTGAATGGTTGTCTGTGTCAGCCCTGTGATGACCTGGCGACTTGTCAAGGGTGTACCCCGCCTTTCACCCATAGTCAGCTGGGATAGGCTCCAGCTTGCCTGCGACCCTGTAGAACAGGATAAAGCGGCTAGAGATAATGAGATGAGATAAAGTAAATAACACTAAGCATTTGGTTGCATATCACTTGCTTGCAATAAGTGCATCAAACCAGAGACCCACTGATACCACTAAACTGTTGTATTGTTTTTTAGTGATGCTTGCAGGCTTACACCTCAGCTTCTTTCAGCTGTTGTTTGTTTTGGGGAGTTGCTCCCGTCTGTCTCCTCTTCAGAAAGTGAAATGCATGTTCAATTGAGTTAAGATCTGGTCATGGACTTGGTCAGTCTAAAACCAGTCTAAAAATTCTTTGTTGTGTTGGAAATGTGTTTTATGGTCACTGTACTGCTGCATGATGAAGTTCCTTACAATAAGACTGCATGCATTTCTCTACACCTCCACCATGCTTGACCGATGAGCTTATATGCTTTGGATCATGAACAGATCCTTTCTTTCCCCACACCAAACACTTTGGTGTTTCCATCACTTTGGTAGAGGTTAATCTTGGTTCCAAAACATATGTTGTTCATCTCTGTATTTCTTTGCAAATTCCAATCTGGCCATCTGCTTCTTACTGCTGATGAGTGGATTGCATCTCATCATATGGCCATTATATTTCTGCTCTCCAAGTCTTCTTTAAACACTGGATTGTGATACCTTCGCCCTTGCCCTGTGGAAGTTGTTGGAGATGACACTGACTGTTGTATTTGGGTTTTCTTCATAGCTTTCACAATGTTTTTGTCAGCTACTGCTGTTGTTTTCCTTGTCCCACCCGTTCAGTGTCCAGTTGGTAGTACACCAGTGTTTTCCTTCTTTTTCAGTACATTCCAAATTGTTGTATTGGCTATGCCCAATGCTTGTGCAACAGCTCTGATGAATTTTCCCTCTTTTTTCAGCTTCAAATGGCTTGTTTTTCTCATGCTGATTTATGAAAATGCAGTCTTCACAGGAGAAAGCCAAACCAAGAGTAGACATTCAGAGCTCCAGTGGTTCCCAACCTGCGGGTCGCGACCCCCTAGGGGGGTCGCCAAAGATCCACGGGGGGTCGCGAAGCCCTCTTGATTTTAAGGGGATTGATAATTTTAATGCAAGTCGTATATGTTAAATAAATGAGAGAGCATTTAATTCATATGTTACAAAACCAACAAAATTCAAGGGCTGCATTAAACATGTATTCAGTATTTAAATACATAAACAAAAAATAAGTTACGATAGGACAGTTATCACGAGAAACAGTGTGTGACGTCACGTCATTGCTTCTCGTGCAGCGCTGCGCAGCCGTTGCTAGCAACGTAAACTGCGCTGGGAACTGTGAAAGATGGCGAATCGTCAGGTAGAAGAGACTGCGGAATGTGTCAAAAAGAAAAAGAGGGGGTACCAAGAAAGTTATTTAGAGTTTGGTTTCATAGAAGCAATGGATAAAATTAAAGCTGAATGTGTCTTTTGTCATGAGAAACTAGCCAACGAAAGTTTGAAGCCCTGCAAGCTGAAGCGACACCAGACAACTAAACATCCCGAGACGGTGGGTAAACCGAAAGAGTTTTTTTCTCAGAAAACGAGAGTTTGTTGTCACTAACAGGCCCCAAAACATCAAGGACCGTTTCTTTAGGGCTGGCAGCGACCAGAGGCAAACAACGATTGCATCTCTTGAGTGCTCTCTCCTAATTGCCAAAGCCAAAAAGCCGCACAGCATCGGCGAGACACTGATTAAACCTGCTTGCATTAAAATGGCTGATATACTGTGTGGACCGCAGGTGGCTAACAAATTTAAGACTGTACCACTGTCTGACAACACTGTAAACCCTGATAAGTTGAGTTTACTCAAACAGTGTTTGGAAACTGGTTGCCTTGAAATTTATAGTACATTAAACTTCAGATGTCTTGTAAATGTAAATTGCTTTACCATGCAGCATGAACTAACCATTTTTAAGTTTTTTGTACTTAAAAGCCTGATAAGTTGTATTTACTCAAACAGTGTTGGGAAACTGGTTGCCTTGAAATTTATAGTACATTAAACTGAAATATGTTTATTTGATTGAACTTAATATTTAAACTTTCCTAGAATTCATCTTTAGTGATTATACTTTACATTTTAACTTAACAAGAATTCGATTTACCTGTTAAAGCAATAAAACAAATGACAGTGTATAAAGTTTTTCCATTGCATTTGTATTTTATTAACAAGAAGTGCACAATAAACATTGAAACATGAAACATGTTTTTTCTTTAACCAGATATGTGCTAACATTAATACGTAGCCCCTTAACATTCCCCGTACTGCCAGTGGGACGCTGTATACTTACATTATCTGAAAAGTTTTCAAAAAAAAAGTGTCCCATTCCAAATCCAGAGAGCTCTCCACAGTGACAAAAGCAACTTAGCCAACAGATGAAAATGACGTGAAATTGGTAAAATACCACCTGTAACTGTAAAACACGCGTTCTATTTCGTTTCTCCTGACCGCCAGAGGCGGTGCTTTCAGCACATGGATATCCATCACACGAACGTGCAGGTCGAGTAATAGTAACAACAAAGTCACGTGTGACCTGGGTGACGTCACCCCGTGACCCCGGCATAAAAGACCGGTAAACCCAGGAAGTGACCTCTTGCATCTTCTCGCGTTTGCAGGCTGCGAGTTGGAATTTGGACAAAACGCGTGTTAGTTTCGTTACCCGTAGGGTTGGGGCTGTGCTTACGCACCCTCCAAGAAACTGCGTTAAGTCCACCAATTCTTTTCTCTTGTCGCTATATTCGTTGATTTGTTACTCCGTTAAGCTGAGCGCTCTCGCTCGGTGGAGTTAGCTGATTAGCTCTCCGAGGCATGTCCTCGCCGCTGGAGGCCGGCTTGTTTTCATTCAGGTAAGCGGTTTTCATTCATTTAAATTAAAGTGGCGTTTCTCGCCGCTGTTATCAGTTCTGCGGCGCACGGCGCCTATCCTTGTTAATATTATCAACCGCTTTGTTTTGTGTAGCCTTGCCTCCGGCCTGCTCACGGGCCGGCTGTCTTGTGTGTTGTATTCGTATTGTTGTTACTCCGTTAAGCGGAGCGCTCTCGCTCGGTGGAGTTAGCTGACTAGCCCTCCGAGGCGGTGTTCTCGCCGCTGGAGGCCGGCTTGCTTCGTTCAGGTAAGTGGTTCATTCATTTAAATTAAAGCGGTGTTCCTCGCCGCTGTTTATCAGTTCTGTGGCGCACGGCACCTATCCTTGTTAATATTCCCGACCGCCTTATTTTGTGTAGCCTTGTCTCCGGCCTGCTCACGGGCCGGCTGTCTTGTGTGTTGTATTCGTATTGTTACTCCGTTAAGCTGAGCGCTCTCGCTCGGTGGAGTTAGCTGACTAGCCCTCCGAGGCGTGTCCTCGCCGCTGGAGGCCGGCTTGCTTTCGTTCAGGTAAGCGGTTTTCATTCATTTAAATTAAAGCGGTGTTTCTCGCCGCTGTTTATCAGTTCTGTGGCGCACGGCGCCTATCCTTGTTAATATTATCGACTGCCTTATTTTGTGTAGCCTTGTCTCCGGCCTGCTCACGGGCCGGCTGTCTTGGGTGTTGTATTCGTATTGTTTGTTACTCCATTAAGCTGAGCGCTCTCGCTCGGTGGAGTTAGCTGACTAGCCCTCCGAGGCGGTGTCCTCACCGCTGGAGGCCGGCTTGTTGTCGCTCAGGTAAGCGGTTTTCATTCATTTAAATTAAAGCGGTGTTTCTCGCCGCTGTGGCGCACGGCGCCTAGCCTTGTTAATATTCCCGACCACGGGTGTGTTCGCCCGGCCGTTTTTCATTGCCGCCTGATTGTTTATATTGGGATACTTACTTGGGGTGTTCTCGCCCTATTTTTTAAGTTCCCTTCTGCCAGCCAGGTGTCATGGACCTATTCTCTCGCTGCGCCAACTGCCGGGCCCCCCTCGAGCCGGAGGACGGCCACCGCGAGTGCCCCTCGTGCCTGGGTATTGATCACCTGCGGCAGGGGCTGACGGACATGGCCTGCGCAGACTGCATGTGCCTGAGTGTGGCTGCGCGGACCGCCAGGCTGGCTCGGTTGGATCCTCCGTCTGACATCCCCCGGGCCCCGGGGGGACAGGACATGGTGCCGGCTGCAGCAGCGGGGCCCAGCAAGCGCCGTGGGGCTCCCCCACGTGTATCCGCTTCTAAGGCAAAAAAGAAGCGCTCGGACGATTTGGCTCGGAAGGTGGAGGTGATGTCCACCGAGCTGGAGGAGATGAAGGCCCTGCTGGCGAATCTCCAGCCTCTGCCACAGGGCAGCAGTGTTCCCGCAGCCACCCCTTCTGCCTGGCAGCCCGACCGTTCACCAACACCACCGCTTCTGTCACCGGCCGTTGATGCACGCGGCCTGGATGAACTGTCGATCCGGGCGTCGGAGAGCTTTGACTGTGGTGGGTCTGTTGGCCACGACTCCACCTCTCTGGCCGGCTCCCAGGCCACCAGCCATGGCACCGCGGCAGCGTCGGAAGGCGGACGCTCATCCATCCAGCCAACGCTGAGGGCTGCATTGGCCCGTCTGGGGTTGGACACGCCCCCGGTGGCCCAGCATCAGAGCGCTTTCTTCAGAGGTTCCACACAGCCTTCCTCGTTGTCTGTTCTGCCCTCGGCCCCATACATCGAGGAGTTACAGAGGTGTTGGGCGGACCCTAGACGCCTTTCCCACCTCCCTAGTGACTGCAGGGCCCTGGCAGCAATGCAGGACGCCCCTACCTACGGCCTCCAGCAGATGCCCAACATTGAGCCCTCCGTGGCTGCCCTCGTCCTTTCGCCCAACGAGGCTCTGCGGCCTGACGCCCGATGCCCCCGCACCCAATGCCGTGCGACCGACGACCTCATCGTGCGGGGATACGACACGGCGGCACGAATGGGTCGTATTGACAATTCCATGTCCCATCTGCTGCAGGCCCTCGCCCAGACGCTGGAGGGGACGAGCGCGGCATCACGGGAGCTGTGCGACGCGGCTCTCCAGGCCTTTGCCTACTTGTCGCGGGAACTAGGCCGGCTGATGTCGTATCTCACCCTCGCCCGCCGGCAGATATAGCTGGCACAGTCCCCTCTGGCCGAGCCCGACCGCCGTGTGCTGCGCTCTCTTCCTGTTGTCCCCGGGGAGCTGTTTGGCGAGGCCGCTCAGCAAGCCCTGGACCGGAGTGCCCAGGTCGTCCAGGCGCGGCAGCAGTTCGCTGGCCTCCGCCAGGTCCACCGCCATGGCAATACTGCCCAGTCCTCCAGGGGGCCCACACCGACTCTGTCTCGGCCACGCACCCGCCAGGAGACCAGACGGGTTGATGACTTTCGTCGCCCCACCACCTCCCGGACCCGCGGTGCCGCCCCCTACACCCAGTCCGCTCCTCGTCGCCCCCATGGTGACCGACGGGGGCGCTCTGGACGGCGCTGACATCAGTGCGCCAGCGGTCGGCCGCTTTTCCAGCGAACAGCTCCAAAGCTGGAAAGCGTTGACCCCAGACCCCTGGGTGCTGGTGACCCTCACCGAGGGTTACCGCATCCAGTTCTGCCGCCGACTGCCGCGTTTTCATGGGGTCAAACACACCACCGTGAGCCATCCGGGGAAGTCCCTCGTCCTCCGGCAGGAAATCTCCACCCTCCTAGAGAAAGGAGCAATCTCTCTCGTCGACAGGCAGAGACAGCAAGGTGGGTTCTACTCCAGGTATTTTCTGGTTCCGAAGAAGGACGGCGGTATCCGCCCAATCCTCGACCTGAGGTCCCTCAACTCCCACTTGAAGACCATGAGATTCCGCATGCTGTGTACAGTGGATGTCTTACACCACATCCAGGCGGGCGACTGGTTTGCCACCATCGACCTGAAAGACGCCTACTTCCATGTTCCCATTGCGCCACACCACAGGCAGTTCCTGCGGTTTGCCTTCGAGGGCCAGGCTTTCGAGTTCAATGTTCTGCCCTTTGGGATATCGCTGGCACCCCGTGTGTTCACCAGGTGTGTGGCAGCGACATTGGCACCACTTCAGGCAAGGGGTTTGCGTGTCCTGCCTTACCTGGACGACTGGCTCGTCTGTTCACGGTCAGCAGCCCAGGCCCGCACCGACATCGCGACTGTGCTCTCACATGTCGCAGAGCTGGGGCTCAGGGTGAATTACAAGAAGAGCTCGCTGGTGCCCAGCCAGGAGACGACTTTCTTGGGCATGCACCTGGATTCGAGGTCGTTGATGGCAACCCCCTCCCAGACCAGGATCCACAACATCCGCCTGCTGCTTGGCCGCTTCGGACGGGGCAGGTCACTCTCCCTGAAGACCTTTCAGCGCCTGCTGGGCATGCTTACGGCAGCCTCCTCTCTGGTCCCGCTGGGACTCCTGGACTTACGCCTTCAGAGGTGGCTCAATGGTCTCCACCTCCACCCGGTGCTGCACGGGCACAGGCTCGTGAAGGTGACGGATACTTTTTTCAGGCTCCTCCGTCCATGGAGGAGGAGGGCTTACCTTCTGCGGGGTGTTCCGCTGGTGGCTATCCCCTCCCGGAGGGAGGTCATCACCACGGATGCTTCCCTGGGAGGCTGGGGTGCAGTCTGGCAATGCCGGACCGTCAGAGGCTACTGGAGTCCAGGGCAGCGACAGCAGCACATCAACATGCTGGAGCTACGGGCTGTGTTCCTCGGCCTACAGCACTTCCTCCCAGGCCTGGCCGGCAGACACGTTCTGGTGCGGACGGACAACGCTACGGTAGTGTACTACATCAACCACCAGGGAGGCACCAAGTCCCTCCAGTGCTTGGAAGTGGCCGGCCAACTTCTGCGGTGGGCCCATCGACATCTCTTGAGCCTGCGTGCCATGTACTTGCCAGGCACTGCCAACAGGGCAGCGGATCTGCTGTCCCACCAGGACCCCGATCCCGGGGAATGGAGACTCAACCCAGCGGTGGTTCTCGCCATCTGGGAACGTTTTGGCAGGGCAGAGGTGGACCTCTTTGCCTGCCAGGAGTTGACACACTGCCCTCTGTGGTTCAGCCTCCACGGCCCCAGCTCCCTGGGCCAGGATGCGCTGGCGCATGCTTGGCCGAGGCAACTGCTGTATGCCTTCCCCCCTCTGCCGCTGATTGTGCCAACCCTACACAGGGTTGCGATGGACCACCACGGGCTGCTGCTTGTCGCCCCTCGGTGGCCGGGCCGAGTGTGGTTTCCCAAGTTGCTGCAACTTCTGAACGGCGACCCCTGGTGCCTGCCAGTGAGGACGGACCTGCTATCACAGCTGGGAGGGCAGATCTGGCACCCGGATCCAGCCCGTCTGCAGCTCTGGGTGTGGCCGCTGAAGGGCCGGACCCCCTGCTAGGTCTTTGTGAGCCGGCAGTGGTCAACACCATTGCAAGCTCTCGAGCACCCTCCACCAATGCCCTCTACGCCAACAGATGGAGGCTTTTCTCCAACTGGTGCTTAACTCGGGGGGAGGAGCCTACATGCTGCCCCCTGCTGACCATTCTACTGTTCCTCCAGTCTCTGTTTGATAAGGGTCTTACTCCTGCCACCATCAAGGTCTATGCAGCTGCCATCTCTGCTCAGCATGCCAGAGTTGGGGGAAGGACCGTGGGGTCCCACCCCTTGATGGCACGTTTCTTGAAGGGTGCTCTCCGGTTGAGACCCCCCCGACGGAGCCGGGTACCCACATGGGATCTTCACTTGGTGCTGCAGGCTCTCTGCGACGCACCGTTTGAGCCCCTGCTCACGGCAGACATTTCATGGCTCTCCCTGAAGACTGCTTTTCTTCTGGCCATTACATCGACGAGGCGCGTCGGGGAATTACACGCGCTGTCAGTCAGTGGGGAGTGCCTGCAGTGGCACTCCGGCGACAGTGGGGTCACTCTGTGGCCTAACCCCTCTTTCCTCCCGAAGACCCTCTCTGCTACCTTCGTCAACCAGCCCCTTAGCCTTGCGGCGTTCGAGGCGGGCCATGGTGAGAGGTCGGAACTTTTGTGCCCAGTTCGCGCCCTCAGGGTGTACGTGTCCCGTACAGAGGGCTTCCGTAGGAGTGACGCCCTGTTTCTGTGCTACACAGGGCCGAGGAGGGGTCTGGCGCTCTCTAAGCAGAGGCTATCCAAGTGGATAGTCGAGGCCATATTACATGCCTACAGGCACAGTGGCTCCCCGATTCCTCCGGCTGTCAGGGCGCACTCTGCACGGGGCGTGGTGGCCTCATGGGCATCACTGAAGGGCGTGCCCCTTTCAGACATATGCAGCGCAGCCTCGTGGGCTTCCAGCTGCACCTTCACCAGGTTTTACCGTCTTAATGTCGTCCCACATAATCCTGTGGCGACGGCTGTCATTCCAGGCCCGTCGCAGCAGCACTGAGTACGGGTAGGCACTCCTCATGACCTGGTTGGTATTAGTCATCCATGTGCTGAAAGCACCGCCTCTGGCGGTCAGGAGAAACGAAATAGAACGAGGGTTATGTATATAACCGCGGTTCTATGAGTTTCGGATGACCGCCAGAGCTTGGCAGTCACTCGGAGTGTACACGAGAAGATTTGCCAAGAGGTCACTTCCTGGGTTTACCGGTCTTTTATGCCGGGGTCACGGGGTGACGTCACCCAGGTCACACGTGACTTTGTTGTTACTATTACTCGACCTGCACGTTCGTGTGATGGATATCCATGTGCTGAAAGCACCGCCTCTGGCGGTCATCCGAAACTCATAGAACCGCGGTTATATACATAACCCTCGATTTCCACTGCTCTTAAAGTTAAAACAAACATTCCCACCGACAGTCAGGATCCAAAATATTAAGTTCAGAGAACAAACGTTGGCTGAAGCTCACTCTGAATTTTACCAAACCTCACGTAACTGCTGCTGATCTGTGAAAGTTAAAATGGCGGCTTCACAACTCTGCGCAGATTAAAAAAGAGGCGTGGTCATGACTAAAACTTAGAATTTTAAAGCCATTCAACTTAAACTTATTAACACTTTTGACTATGTGTACAAATTAGTAGAATATACTTACTATTTTTTAGTAATGCAATCAAACTTAAATTTTTACGTACATTGTAATTAAAACATTTAATTAAATACAAAGTCTGGGCTTACAGTGAATACAGTGAAAGACAGAATCGACAGAATGGCAGGAAACGTTGAGCGCACACTCGTCGAAAAACTCAAGACCAGCCCGTTTTCAATCCAGCTGGATGAAACCACCACTGTGGTGGAGGAAGCAATCCTCATTCTTTATATACAGTACACTGAGGAAAGTGAGCTTAAACAAGATATTCTTATGTCTGTCAATCTCACATCCACCACAAGAGGACAGGATATATTCAGTGTGGTTGACACATACTTCACAAGCCACAACATTCCCTATGAAAATATAGTTGCATGCTGCACAGATGGAGCCGCGTCAATGATGGGGGAAAATAAGGGCTTCAACAGCCGTTTGAAAGAGAAGGCACCGCACTGCATAGTGTTTCACTGTGTGATACACAGACACGCACTGGCAGGCACACACCTCTGCGAAGACCTGAACGAAACCTTAAAGACTGTGGTCAAAATAGTAAACTTTATAAAAGCTCGTCCGGTCAACAAAAGAATCTTTGCACAGCTGTGTGAGGATGTCACTCCTCCTTCATACCGAAGTCCGCTGGCTTTCTCGTGGGAAAGTGTTGATGCGATTCATGGAACTTAAACAACAAATACAGGAATTCTTAGCTGTGCACAACACGAAATTAGCGGACGAAATGACAGTCGAGTTTCTCATCAAGACTGCGTATCTTGCGGAGATATTCAGTCTGTACAACGAGGCAAACAAACGTATGCAGGCCGCGGACGCCACTGTCATGGAGTGCAAAGAGACAGTGGATGCGTTTTTGCGCAAAGTGGAGTACAGACGGAATAAATTGGGAAAGGGGGACCTGCGACAGTTTCCCTTGGTACTACAACAATCGGGGGGGAAGCTACCTGATGCGTTGGCCAGACAATTCACCTGCCACATGGATCAGCTTCAAGAGGAGATGCGCTCGCATTTTTTGGATATTAATGAACATATCTCAAAAGACGCATGGGTGATGGACCCATTTCTCGCTAAAGAGGAAGATGTGGAGCACCTCCAGGCTGAGGATGAGCTCGTGGATAAAGTCCAATTCTCTCTGCAAGCAGTTCTATGATGAGCATGGATACAAGCGGTTTTGGTTGGTAAAGGGAGCAGTAGTCGCTCCCAGGCTTGCTCATCATGCGATCACCAGACTCATCTTGCCTTTTGCCACAACGTACCTGTCAGAGACTGCTTTCAGCACGCTGGTCACCATCAAAACAAAGGCACGCAACAGACTGGATATGCACAGTGACTTTCGTTTGGCTGTTACCAACGTCACTCCAGCACTGGCTCAGGAAATACAGTGTCAAGGCTCTCATTAAAAGTTAGGTTGCCTGGAGATAAAAAAAAAAAATAAAATAAATGAAAATGTGTGCCTATTGCAAGTGTGTTAATTTTACACAGGTTTTCCTCATTTTCCGTGTTGTTGCTGTTTTTTTTTTTTTAAATTTGGTAATATATTGAAATATAATTAAGAAACATGTTTTACAAGTATAGTTTATGTAGCCTAATTTCACACTGGTTTTTGTCATTGGTCTGTGTTGTTTAAGCAGGTAATAGGCCTATATTGAAATATGATTAAGAAAGATATGTTTGTTAAAGTAGGCCACAGGTTCTGAAGTGAAATTGCAGGTAGCCTGAATTATTCCAAAATAATAAAGTACTTCATGTAAAAGAGGTAGGCCTATTATTTCATAATAAATTTCAGGGGGGGGGGGGGTCACCAAAGCTTACAATGGTAAAAGTATGGGTCCCTTCAGAAAAAAGGTTGGGAACCACTGGTTTAAACAATCAACCTAACAAGTCATACCTGGGCAACCAGAAACACCTGTCAGTCACATGGTCCTATATTTTTGATCACTTGATAAATTGGTGGATTCAAAGAAAGTGTGTTATGGCCTATATGAATATCAGGAAATTAAAGCTGAAATTCTGTTGTATCATCTCATATTCACCTTTTAATCTAAAATGCAGATGTCTTCACTGTATAGTAAGAACAACAGAATTGGCCTTGCCATTCCAATATTTTCAAATGGGACTGTACAAAAGCATCTTGTGAAAAGATATTTAAAAGTAGAAATGGGTGGTGTGTGAGTCAAATTGTGTTGTTATTGTTTTTGTTGTTGTTTTTAATACAGAAGGAAAAAAAATTCAGTGGAGCTGTGCCATCACCTTAGCCATCTTCATCTGGCTCTTTGCTGCCTTCTGGGCAGCTATGCCATTGATTGGTTGGGGAGAGTATGACTATGAGCCCCTGAGGACATGCTGTACTCTGGACTTAAGCAAAGGAGATAGGTATGGGACATTACTTTCAGGTTAGATTCTTGTTTTGATCATAATCCCAAAGCTTTAACTCCCATGCCATTATTGGTACATTTAAAATGCAATCATTACAATTATCATAATGAACCAAAGTCATATGCAGATAAGTTATATTAAGTATATCATATATTTAGGTTTTTGACAGATTCCCCTTAGTTGTGATCTTACAGTATATATTGATATTTACCAGTAATTTGGGCCATGAGATACAGTACCAAAACACATTTTTATTGACATAGTAGAGCCTCTGCTTCTTTTATTTTAAATTGTTTCAGTGTTCCTGTCCTAGCATATCCTAGTGGTCACTTTTAAAAACATCAGATGACCTGGCGACTTGTCCAGGGCGTACCCTGCCTTTCGCCCGTAGTCAGCTGGGATAGGCTCCAGCTTGCCTGCGACCCTGTAGAACAGGATAAAGCGGCTACAGATAATGAGAATGAGTCTTTCTTTCAAAAACTGGTAGCAGCTCTCTTCATACTGAAATTTATACTCAAATATGCAACACATTCAAGTGATACTGATTTTGAAAAGCCAGTCACATTTTGACTGATATGTATATATTCACTGTGTGATTTCAGAATATCCCAGTCTCACATGAAAAAAAAAAAATGCTTGCACGGAAATCTGTAGTATCATCTATACATTGAATATCAATGTTCTGGCACAAGCAACTTTTGCTAGAATGCTCCCCCTAGTATGTCACCTTCTGCACCAATGTATTTTAACCAAGCCCACCTCTACTACTATGCTATTTGAATAAGATCGATATGTAATAATTTTACTTCTTTTTTAAATGTATTGAGTGTTGCATACTTCTTGTGTAAAGTTTCTGCTTTTCATGACATATGGTCAGACTTACCAGGTTCATGAAACTCTTCTCTGCAAACAAAGTTGGGCTTGCAAATCATGTGATAACACAGCACAGTAACACGGACATTTTCAAAATTTGGAAAGTCTCTGTATTCTCAGTAGCCTAAAGAATTGAACAGCCTTAAAATGATCCATATTCTGAAAATACCTGTATCACTGTACTGTGTTACAGCATACCTTACAAGCCTGATTCTGTTTCAAAGACTGTAAAAAGCTTGTTGCATGAACCCATTAAGTGTATTCATATGTACAAAAAAGAACAATGAAATAGGCAATGCTCAAAAGTAGCCAATGCTCAAAATGTCTAAAAAGATGCAACTTTTTATTATTATTATTATTATTATTATTATTATTATTACTAAATACTGATCTTATTCAAATAGCATAGTGGTAGATGTGGGCTTAGATAAAATACAGTGGTGCAGAACATCTCATACAGAGCACAAGAATGAAAGTTTGATACATTGCTATGTAATGTATGCTTGTGCTAGAACGTTGCAATTCTACATATAGAAAGTGCTACAGATGGTTGCATGTGAACACTTTGTCTGTGAGATTGGCTTGTTCAGAAACTTACACTGTCATGTGCCAACTTTTCAGCCTTTGTATATTTGTGCACAATAGAACGAGGGCAAGTACAATAACATGACCTCATGCATTTCCCTTAGGAACTACGTCACCTATCTGATTCCAATGGCCATTTGTAACATGGGAATTCAAGTGGTTATTGTATATTTCTCATACCAATCAATTAAAAAGAAATTCAAGAAGACGGGCCAGCAGAGGGTAAGAAAATGTTTATCATATACTGTATGTCACTGTTTGTGATGAGCATCATGAAGACCTAGTTAACATTTGTTGCATAAGCCTGTGACCCTTGTGGTGTGTTTTGGACTGAGTGGACTTGTGCCTGGGTGCACTTAGAAGCACACACATACTGCTCAAAAATATTTACAAGGTTTTCATCTGGTAAATACTGTTGGTATAATAAATAGATGCTTGAAAAAAGAGCACACAAGCATATTATTGAAAAAAATCTACAGTTGTGCAAAGTTGTGCTGGACATGGACGCTCCAGCGTGCCTGTAGCTTTCAAGTAATATGCTCTTTTCTCATTCTTGGCTCTCTGCTATCAATTTCTCATCTGTCACACTGAGTCCCAGGTGAAATTTGAACCTAAATCTCACATGAGTACCAAAAAGCAACAAGCCATATATGATGTGGTCTAAGCAACATATTACAATATTTTTATAAAGACATTGGGCACATTATATGAAAATTATATCCATATACAGATGCAGTGTAGAAAGAATATACTCCCTTTATAGATCTTTAAAATAACCATTTCTCATAAAGATATTAAACAACTTATATTCGTATTACTGTATTACACAGGTATTGCACTCAATCTGTGTGCTACTTGGGTACATATAAATAAATCCAAAGAATTTACACAGAGGTACTTTTCTGCATGCTAAATGAAACATGTGTACAAGTAAATAGTATGCAGACCATTCATTATACTACATGCATATCTTTTAGCTATGTGAGTATTATTTTTGTATATAATAAGATAAGGATTAGAGTTAACAGGATTGTCAGCAGAGAAGCACTGCTTGATCCAAGCCTGGGACTAATCTTTGCCCAGAATACTAATCCCAAGAATAGCATTTGAGATTTAACCTAAGGCATCTAGGCATTTATTACTTATTTTAGATAATCTAATGTAAACATGTGCATAAAAATATGCCTCTATCTAACACACACACAGTTTTGTACACATGAGAATGAGTATGTTTCAGTTTCTTATGGCATATGGTTGAAATTGGTTTCTATGACAAATATAAACAGTAAAATTGTTTGTGCACTTATTTATGAATCAAAATGTAATTTTTAATAAGTTGAGATGATTCCAAGAGTGTCCAAAACTTCATGAGAAATTTATCATTTAAAATATAAAATACTTTTCTTGTTCACTGCACAATTCTATCATGTGTTGATATCCTCATTATTATTATAAACTAGTGGAAGGTAATAAAAATGAAAGCAAAGCCTTCAGTGATGTGTTCAAACCTTTTGTTAGTAATATGACAAGCACATTCAGACAGGCTCGATGACTGACTCATTTCACTTTCCTCTCCTCCCAACAGTTCAACTGTAGCACTCCTATAAAAACCCTGCTGTTCTGCTGGAGCCCTTACGGGATTCTGGCCTTCTATGCCGCTGTGGAAAATGTGAATGTTTTGTCTCCTAAACTGAGAATGGTAACCCAATCAAGTCTCCTTTTCATTAGTTGTTATATTTTTATTTTATCAATGTAGCATTGAGCACATACAGTGCAAATACAGCATATACAGTGGTGCTTGAATGTTTGTGAACCCTTTAGAATTTTCTATATTTCTGCATAAATATGACTTAAAACATCATCAGATTTTCACACAAATCCTAAAAGTAGATAAAGAGAACCCTGTTAAGCAAATGAGACAAAAATATTATACTTGGTCATTTATTTATTGAGGAAAATGATCCAATATTACATATGGGAGTGGCAAAAATATGTGAACCTTTGCTTTCAGTATCTGGTGTGACCCCCTTGTGCAGCAATAACTGCACTAAACATTTCTGGTAACTGTTGATCAGTCCTGGACACCAGCTTGGAGGAATTTTAGCCCATTCCTCTGCACAGAACAGCTTCAACTCTGGGATGTTGGTGGGTTTCTTCGCATGAACTACTCACTTCAAGTCCTTCCACAACATTTCAATTGGATTAAGGTCAGGACTTTGACTTGGCCATTCCAAAACATTAACTTTGTCCTTCTTTAACCATTCTTTGGTAGAATGACTTGTGTGCTTAGGGTCATTGTCTTGCTGCATGACCCACCTTCTCTTGAGATTCAGTTCATGGACAGATGTCCTGACATTTTCCTTTGGAAGTCTCTGTGATAATTCAGAATTCATTGTTCCATCAATGATGGCAAGCCGTCCTGGCCCAGATGCAGCAAAACAGG
Source organism: Neoarius graeffei (assembly GCF_027579695.1). Taxonomy (NCBI): domain Eukaryota; kingdom Metazoa; phylum Chordata; class Actinopteri; order Siluriformes; family Ariidae; genus Neoarius; species Neoarius graeffei. The sequence continues at coordinate 54,248,119 of NC_083575.1, forward strand.
CCCAAACCATGATACTACCACCACCATGTTTCACAGATGGGATAAGGTTCATATGCTGGAATGCAGTGTTTTCCTTTCTCCAAACATAATGCTTCTCATTTAAACCAAAAAGTTCTATTTTGGTCTCATCCATCCACAAAACATTTTTCCAATAGCTTTCTGGCTCATCCATGTGATCTTTAGCAAACTGCAGATGAGCAGCAATGTTCTTTTTGGAGAGCAATGGCTTTCTCCTTGCAAACTCTGCCATGCACACCATTGTTGTTCAGTGTTCTCCTGATGGTGGACTCAAGAACATTAACATTAGCCAATGTGAGAGAGGCCTTCAGTTGCTTAGAAGTTACCCTGGGGTCCTTTGTAACCTCGCTGACTATTACACACCTTGCTCTTGGAGTGATCTTTGTTGGTGGACCACTCCTGGGGATGGCAACAATGGTCTTGAATCTCTTCCATTTGTACACAATCTGTCTGACTGTGGATTGGTGGAGTCCAAACTCTTTAGAGATGGTTTTGTAACCTTTTCCAGCCTGATGAGCATCAACAACGCTTTTTCTGAGGTCCTCAGAAATCTCCTTTGTTAGTGCCATGATCATACATGTCAACCTTTGGTCAATCAAACCTGTATAGCCAACCTCCAAAATCCGTATTTCCCTTATAAAATCCGTATAAGATGCAAATTAAAATAATTTACCTAAAATTTGAATGATAATTAACAATGATATATCCCAGTTACTTTTTATTCAATATTAATAACAATAAACCTTCAGAATGAATACAAAGCTCCAATGTTTGACAAAAACACAAAGTGTTATCAGCGTAGTTACGAAGGTAATACTTCGTTGTTTGGAGACAGGTTTCACTGAGTGGCTATTATGCACGGGACTTCATATCAGCCACAAAGTCAGGAAAATCTGTTCGTAAAATTGTTATAATGACCAAATACAATGAAAAGTATTTTTCCAGTCTCACCTGTGAAAGGTAATCCCATGTGATCTCGTTTGGACGGTAAACCTGTTGGTACAGTTAAACGCAGCACATGAATGAGGCATCTTTATTCTCGGCTACTGTCTAGACGCTATACCAGAGACGGTTGAAGAATCTCCAATTTGCCACATCCAATATGGTGGCGAGGATGACGTATGATTCTACGCAGAAGGCGGCGTCTATGTTTATATGTCTATGACTTCACGGTTGGCGGGATTCTCGCAATGCGGTGTGCACATGATCAAAAGTGGAACAAAGTCTCGCTACCACAAGATAATGCACGATTTCATAAGACTCTTTACTGGCTGTCTGTGGTGCACAGTACGTTTGTAAATGTTATGCACTCTTTTATCATCGTGGGAATTGATTATAGCTCTAAATAAATATTGAAGTTTTTTTAAAGAATCCGTATAACTATTTATACGCCCGTATACTACGTTTATTGAATCAAATCCATATAAAATACGGACATTCCGTATAGGTTGACATGTATGCATGATATACTTCCACAAACATGTGTTGTGAAGCTCAGACTTTGATAGATCCCTGTTCTTTAAATAAAACAGGGTGCCCACTCACATCTGACTGTCATCCCATTGATTGAAAACACTTAACTCTAATTTCACCTTCAAATTAACTGCTAATCCTAGAGGTTCACATACTTTTGCCACTCACAGATATGTAATATTGGATCATTTTCCTCAATAAATAAATGACCAAGTATAATATTTTTGTCTCATTTGTTTAACTGGGTTCTCTTTATCTACTTTTAGGACTTGTGTGAAAATCTGATGATGTTTTAGGTCATATTTATGCAGAAATATAGAAAATTCTAAAGGGTTCACAAACTTTCAAGCACCACTGTAGCACATACAGTGGACTTCTGAACTTAAAGCAAGACGGCCTTTCGATTTCATAAAGTCGGTGAAATTTAGTTCCCTCTGAAATTTGGTCATCTTCGCACAGTCAAGCAGACAGAGGAAGTCCATGTGCGCATGCGCAGGTTTACCTTTGACCGTGCGCTGACAGTTACATCATTTTGTTGCTAAACGAACAGCTGAGCACACCGAGGTGCTCACTGACCGCTGATATTTATTAGTTTAGTCCTGCGTTTCCTTTCCTTTACAACATAACGTCTTGTCTTCTCTCTTTCCATTATTGTAGTCAGTCTTCCACGTTTCATTCGCACACTCACATCCTCCATTTTTCTCTCCTGTTTCAAATTTGTATCCCACAATGCCTTGTACGAACGGTGAAAGCCAACCACATGTTGCATGATGTATTATTGCAAAAGTATTCATACCCCTTGAACTTTTTCACATTTTTCCACCTTACAACCACGAACTTAAAAGTTTTTTATTGAGATTTTATGTGATAGACCAACACAGAGTAGCACATAATTGTGACGTGAAATGAAAATGATAAATGGTCTTCAAAATTTTAAACAAATAAAAATCTGAAAAATGTGGTGTGCATTTAGCCTGGCAAGCCAGACTAAATGTGAATATTTAGTCTGGTCTCGGTCGTAGACATTTCCAAAGGGTGTGGGTAGGAACAACCCGTTGTCTTTCAAACTGTCTCTGTGTGTATTGAGGTATTTCACCCACGTGACCAAGTCACGTGACGCAGCCATTTTGGGCGGCACACTTAAGTCCTTCAGTGCAAGGCGGTATGAGATGGTGGAGACCTTTGCACATTTTAACAAGAAAGTAAGCTGTGATTCGTGTTAAATTGGATTTGTCTTTTATCACAAACACTGTACCCAGCCTTGGTATGGAGCCCTGTTTATTTATTTCTGTGTCCCGTTTCTTTCTAGCCTCTGTTATTGCGTTTTATGTCTGATGTCTGCTACATGCAACCCTAGACAAATTAACACTGCCTTGTTTCACTGCTCAGATGGGTTAACAAACACTGACCCATTTACTTTTTGCTATATATTTTATCAAAATTGCGTTAACTGATAAACTAACCTGCAGAGGTGGAAAGAGTACTAAAATATTATACTCAAGTACAAGTACTGTTACTCTGATGAAATTTTACTTAAGTACAAGTAAAGTTACCAGACAAAAAAATCTACTCAAGTAAAAGTAAAATTTATCATTTAAAATGTACTTTGAGTAAAAGTAAAATGTTACTTTTAACAATGGGTGTTTTCTGCCTCCACTGTGTTGTGCAAAAATGAAAAAGAAGAGGAAACAAGGATATACGTATGTACATCTCAACCCAGATGTTTTATTTAAAGGAAGTGTATCAAATTGAATACTTAGGATAATGCTGCATTAAAACTGAGACAAACAAAAAAGGTCAATACACACAGTCATGTCGTTTACATCGCCCTGACCACACACAAAGCATTGTACACGAAATATGAAAGTGAAATGTTGCACCAAAATCTCATAGCTTGCCTATGTGCACTGTGTGTTATTGAACAATTCAATTCAAACATTATTTGTTTTGCTTAGTATTCCTTTCTGGCCTGTTGGATGTAGAATGGTAGGAGGACTGATCACGTCAGGTTGGCGAGCTAACTTGCTTGCATGATTAGCCAACCGAATAACAGACTAGTTACCATTATGTTACAGTACCAACAGGTTGCTACTTCAACATTAGCAATGCCATCCACTATTTTTGGAATATAACCAGCCTATTGTCGGTTTTACTATGGAAAGGAAACATTATGATCAGGGGCGCAGATACGTTTTTTGAACTGGGAGGGACAAAAAACTGGGGCAGGACAAAGCTGCCAGCAAACCAACCCCAACCCCGATATGCCTGTCAAACTTGTTGTGGGTAACCATAGCAACCAAGCTCGAGCTCGCAACCTGTGCAGTCTGCGCAGCTCAACCAACTGAATATCAGTCTTTGCTTTGTTTTATGTGAGTTGTTGCAACTATGTATACACTGCTGTGCACCTCAATAAACCGAATGGTAATTAGTCTTTTGATCTTTCCGTGAGGTTTGCCTTATGCAAAGAAAGACAGCATAGACGTTTTTTCCTCCCTATAAGTGGGGGGGACCGAACGAGGTGAATTTAAATCTGGGTGGGACAAATCCCACCCGTCCCACCCTCTATCTGCGCCCGTGATTATGATGCCAATGACAATACTTACCTCAACATGCTTGCGCAGATTAGACGTCGAATTTTTGTATGCCGCAATGGTTGTCTTCTTGGGCACACATAATCTGCATTGCATAATGAAACTGTCACCCCTTTTCTCTATGAAGCTGAAGTGATCACGTATGTAGGGCCAGGGGTGCACTTCATTACTGGAAGAAATTGCGTTTTCTGCAGGGTCGTCCACCACAGGTTCCTCGGTCTCCTCCATGTCCGCAGGGGCACTTTATCAACACCCGTGGCCCAGGGGCTAGGCCCCTCATAGGCTACCTGTCAACCCTACCCTTACCATTGGCCAGGAAAACACTCTTATTTTATTTGCAATACGTGTCAAGCATTTACAGTCTAAGCGCGTAATTAGCCTAGAAGCCTACGATAGGTTATGTTTGGCTCAGCGTAGCTGCGCAAGGCCCACGCTCACATCGCTCAACACATCCGACCACAGAGGGAGAGAAGAACGCGTGCATTATCATTACAGAGCCGGTTCTGATTATTACCACGGACAGGACAGTGATACTGCATAACTTTCACGCAGGGGCATGGCCAGAGATAACCACACAAGCGCGCGTGCGCTAATGTAGACCTATGTGTTGTAAACATAAAACACACACACCTACAGACAAGTCCTTTTAAAAAATAAAATACATAAAAATAGCTCGGCAGCATGAAAACAAACATTCACTGCAAGACAAGGTGCCCTAGAATCGCCATCAGTTTTTAATATCTATATGGACTTTGTTGTCAGATTGCACAGCATGAGATATCAAAACTGTACCCAGATACAGGCTTCAAGTTCAGATATTGCATTCCAAATGGGGTATCCACAAGAGAAATGCGTACGAAAGCACGAGCATCAGGAGAGGGTTGCATAACAGAGATTCTATATGCAGATGATCAGGCCATACTCGCTGGATCCATCGAGGAGCTTCAGAATATTCTTCAGTTGTATGATAAGACCTACACCTGCTTTGGTTTACAAATATCATATGTCAAAACAGAAACAATGGCTTTTAACGTCAATGAGGATATCAAATGTAAGCCAAGTATCATTTCCCTTGGCGGCACTAATATTAAAAACGTCCGCACCTTTAAATATCTTGGTTTTAATGTCAGCAACTGTGATGAATCCTCACACTTCCTGCATGCTAGGATAAGTGCTGCATTCATGAAATGGAATGAACTGAAACACGTTCTAACCGACCACCGAATACTACTAAAAACCCGTATAAAGTTCCTAGTGGCATGTGTTTGATCTCGTCTCCTGTACAGCACACAGGCATGGCAACTATCATCCAGTGAAATTCACAAAATTGAGGTAGTGTGGCACGGCTTCCTAAGGAAAATGATTAAAGGTGGATATAAACGAAAGAATGCCCCTGACCAAAAGAACACTACAAATGAAGATATAGACTGGAGCTACAAGATGTCCAATGCTGACCTCCGGAAACTGACAGGAACCCAGGATATAAAACTATCCTGCTATGTACAACAACTAAAATATATTGCTCACGTTTGCCGGATGGGCAATAACCAAGTGCAAAAGCAGCTCCTGTTTGACAAAAATGGTTACAAATGGACAAAATGGGAAAATCTGCTGGGCATAGACACCCAACAGATAAGACGTATGATGATGGACAAATCAAACTTTGAGCAACTGCTACAGCAGAAGCACCCCTAGAGAGTTTAACTTTTGACAGGGGAACATGATGATGACGAAGGTACTTGGCTCGGCGGCCACATGAAACGTAAACACCATGGACAGCAGCCAAACTCATAACTCTACAGACCGAAATACACAAAACCGAGTCCTACTAGGGTCTATTTTACCGATCTATGTTCAAGCATCATGCAAGTCTTCCTTCTCCTTGAATAAGACCATGCATTTAACTGCCTTTTTGACATGACTGCATCGAAATACCACTTGCAACAATATTTCACGCACTCCATCAAGAAAAAAGTTAAACATGATGAACACGGGCATACTGTTTTGAGCATACGATTTTTTAAAAAGAAACTAGCTACATCAAAGTCCTTCAATAAACCCATCCTTTAGCGCAAATGAGCTTAACCTAGTTCAAAGCATGACGCTAGCAGTAGCTGCATAAGGCAAAATCATGTGGGCCTTTCGTCAACAACAAGCCACGGTGGGCAAACATTAATAATCAAGCGTCCTTACCTTAAAACGTTGTCTTGACCACAGAACTTCTCAAGTATTTCACTTAAATCCACACAGGTTAACAACACACCCAACACAGCTAGCGAGAAATGTGGATCTGCGCTAGCTTTGTATTGCTATTCCCCTCAGTATGCTTACTCTGTCTGCTGCCCGAACTGTGAACATTATAGGCTACAATCTTTTCATCAATTTCTTCAGTAGATGCCGTTTTAAACATTTTATTATCCCCATCAAAATATGCTATTATACTAACAGGATTATAACTCAAATCACACGACACGTATTCAAATCACAACTGATTTATTTTACTGTTGGACAGATCATAGGATATCTAGCCTACAGTAGCTGCACATAGCCTAGCTGCTGGTAGGCTGATAACTGATAAGTAGCTGATATTCTGAACAGATTGGTGATCCTTACCTTAAAAAAGTCTGTGACTTTAGGCAACGATTCTATCATTACCTGCATCTCTCTCTTTTTTCCTTTTATGCGCCCCGCTAACATGTGAACGCTTCATCTTTCAAAGCCTCTAAATTTGCGTCTCAGTAGTCTGCAGTCTTTGGCGCGCTTTCGTGCATGACGTTACATTTTGTTACATTTTATTCTGGTACAGTTGTGGGTGTGGCGGCACGGTGGTGTAGTGGTTAGCGCTGTCGCCTCACAGCAAGAAGGTCCTGGGTTCGAGCCCCGTGGCCGGCGAGGGCCTTTCTGTGTGGAGTTTGCATGTTCTCCCCGTGTCCGCGTGGGTTTCCTCCAGGTGCTCCGGTTTCCCCCACAGTCCAAAGACATGCAGGTTAGGTTAACTGGTGACTCTAAATTGACCGTAGGTGTGAGTGTGAATGGTTGTCTGTGTCTATGTGTCAGCCCTGTGATGACCTGGCGACTTGTCCAGGGTGTACCCCGCCTTTCGCCCGTAGTCAGCTGGGATAGGCTCCAGCTTGCCTGCGACCCTGTAGAACAGGATAAAGCGGCTAGAGATAATGAGATGAGATGAGTTGTGGGTGTTCGTTTCGCGAACCACATCCACCATGTCTCTTACAGCAGGTTACTGTGCGCTCATTTATTTCTAACCTTATTTCTATCCGTACATTAATGTAGGCCCACGATTCCGACAGTTTATTATTTTATTAATATTACAAGGCCCCTGATTGGCTGTGGCCCAGGGGTTTGAGCCCCCCAAAGCCCCCCCCCCCCCCCCAAAGCGCTGGTGCATGTCCGCCATCGTCTGTGTGAGACTCGTGCGCACGACAACTGTCCTTCCCGTGATTCATTTCCAGAACGCATTTCCTCTTCTCCGTTTTAGCCTTTTTTAATTTTTTATTAATTTTTTTTTTTTACTCAGTAACGGTTGTGATGTAAAATGTACCGAAGTACACTACTTAAAAGAAAACATACTTAAGTAAAAGTAAACGTACACTCTTTAAAAATTACTTGAAAAAAGTACACAAAAAAGCTACTCAAGTACAGTAACACGAGTAATGTAATTCGTTACTTTCCACCCCTGCTAACCTGAAATGAAATGATCACTGCAAAGTCTGGAGTACTCTGTTGGCTCCCAATCCTGTCTCTTCACAGCTGCAATCTATTTGGCCCTCTTGTCTGGGTCAGTAGGAAACCGGTAGTGATGTGTCGGTCACGAACGATCCGGTTCAAAGAGCCGGCTCTTTGAAGTGAACAACGGGAGCCGGCTCTTCGGTGGGAGCCGAGTTGGGGAGCCGAATTAGTTTTTTGTCCTTAGGTGCCTCAGAGAGAGAGAGAGACTTTCACAAAAAAGTTGCTGTCCGATTGCGTCTTTGTGTTGTCTATTACCATTCAAAGGAAAAAAAAGTAGCATGGTGTACGCCTACTTTTTTGGTTGGGGGGGGGGGGGGGTTGATGTCATTCACAGCTGCGAAAATACCAAAATTGGTGTAATGCTTAAAGCTGTGGAGCGCAGGGGAGAGGAGTCTGTGAGGCACCTGAGGAGGGGAAAATCAGCTGTGTATTTTATATTGGTAATATAACACAGTTTTGCATTATGTTTGTGAGAAAATAATTTATTAATTGGTAAGTAAGTTTTATTTCTATAGCTAGAACATTGTTACACTGCTATACTTTACAAAGCTTTACAATGGCTACAAAAACTAAAAAATAAAATGGAAAACATCCTATTGATAAAATATAAATAATAATGTAATTAATTAACTAGTTAATTGCAGCAATTAAATCAAAAATAAAATCTCAGGAGCCATTTGGGAGCCGAAAGAGCCGGCTCCTTATAGTAAGAAGAGCCAAAAGAGCCGGCTCCCGAAAAAGAGCCAAAATTCCCATCACTAGAAACCGGTAAAAGGAGCGTCCTCCACGCTGTCCCTGTCTGTTGTGGCAGCCCACAGCACAACAAGCAAACACCATGGTTATTTATAGAGTGCTTACTGACAAATTAATCTATGCTAGATGTCTGTAACACGTTTTTTTTCAAGCTGGTTCTCCCTCTCTGTCTGCAGTGTTAGTATGTAGCTTGACGTTCAAAATGGCGGACACCGGGGCGTCACGTGACCCTGTGACGTCAGGTGAAATACCTCAATAGGCCAATGCTCTGACCAATCAGCGCAACAGTGACTGTGACGTAGTCAGAGCGACCGAAAGCAGTGGGGGAGGGTAAACAAACAGCATGTGGAGACTCTAGTCAGTGTGTTCAGCGAGGGACAGCTTTTTACAGAGATACCTGGCCGGTTTTTTCATGCCTTCCCTGGCTTCCACAAGAATCCACTAGTCAAACTTCATGACAAAGACATATGGCAGTGGATGAAAGACAAATTGAATGAGTGGAGCTGTCTAAAACTCTGACGGGCACACCACAGCATTTTTAGAGTGTGTGGGTTTTTTTTATTTCATTTATTTAGTTTTTATTTATTATATTCATTTTTCTTGTAAATAGTGTATATAGTCATTTTTATCTTGTAAATACTGTGCATAGTTTATATATTTCACATTCTTATACTAGTCTGTATAGTTTCACTTCATTGTCATACTATTCAATTTCATTGTTCGCCCACCATGCCTTGTTCCCGGATTTGAAATTGTCAAATAAATAACCTTAAATTTCAGTTACATCTCCTTTTTTATTATGCAGTCTCATTTCAGGTCACAATGACATTTTTCAATCAGAAGCATTACACATGTCAGTGATTATGTACAAGTATTTACAAATAATGCCACAATGCTATGTCATCGTGGGCATGAATGGCTTTTACAGATAACCATCTTCACTGTTTTTTCCTAAGATTTGTCTGTGTGTATGAAGTCAGTGAGTTGCTGGACTCCTGAGAGAACCTTGCATCCCTCACCCAGTGCTTTCCTAACATTTTTCGTGTTGTAAGTCATGAAGAAAGCAAAAGAATTGTCAAAGGATCTTTGGAAAGATAGCTGAACTCTATGAAACAGAACAGGGATAAGGAAGTATTGAACCAAACAAGAATGCCAATCAGCACTGCTCAAATTTTAATTCAGCCGAGCCTATTATTAATATTTTTTAATAATAATAATAATAATTTTAATTCAGCCGAGCCTATTCGGCTAATTCAGACTTTTGGCTACCAGCGGAGCCAGCTGGTAGATCAGACTTTTGCCATAGCCGGTCGGCAAAACAGCGAAAACGTCCTTCTTGAAAAGGAATGAGCGGAGAGCCTCTTCCTGCTCATGTTTCAATGAAAACTCCAAGTCTAATTCTTCTAAAACTGATTCCAAAGTGGAGTCAAATGAGCTCTGTTCACTAGCCGTAGCCATCTTTCCTGTTGTGCTTTCTCCAGCGTCGCACAGCCTTGTCGTCACTCCTGCAAAAGCCCACCCAAAGAATCCAAACAAAAATCTTGCGTTTTGATTGGCGGGCACGATTTGATGCCCGGGGTGTTTTGTTGATATGGTGCGAGGCTAGACCCACTCGTAGGCAAAAATATTTTTGGCCGCTAGGCGGGTGGGTCTAGTTTACTAGGCTAGTGTGCATTAGTATTCAGCCCCCCGCGTCAATACTTTGTAGAGCCACCTTTTGCTGCAATTACAGCTGCAAGTCTTTTGTGGTATGTCTCTACCAGCTTTGCACATCTAGACACTGAAATTTTTGCCCATTCTTCTTTGCAAAATAGCTCAAGCTCAGCCAGATTGGATGGAGAGCGTCTGTGAACAGCAATTTTCGAGTCTTGCCACAGATGCTCAATGGGATTTAGGTCTGGACTTTGACTGGGCCATTCTAACGCATGAATATTCTTTGATCTAAACCATTCCACTGTAGCTCTGGCTGTATGTTTAAGGTCATTGTCTTGCTGGAAGATGAATCTCCTTCCCAGTCTCAAGTCTTTTGCAGCCTCCAACAGGTTTTCTTCCAGGATTGCCCTGTATTTAGCTCCATCCATCTTCCCATCAACTCTGACCAGCTTTCCTGTCCCTGCAGAAGAAAAGCATCCCCATAGCATGATGCTGCCACCACCATGTTTCACAGTGGGAATGGTGTGTGCAGGGTGATGAGCAGTGTTAGTTTTCTGCCACACATAGCGCTTTGCATTTAGGCCAAAAAGTTCAACTTTGGTCTCATCTGACCAAAGCACCTTCTTCCACGTTTGCTGTGTCCCCTACATGGCTTCTTATGCCTGTCTTTCAACAATGGCTTTCTTCTTGCCACTCTTCCAAAAAGGCCAGATTTGTGGAGTGTACGACTTATAGTTGTCCTGTGCACAGATTCTCCCACCTGAGCTGTGGATTTCTGCAGCTCCTCCAGAGTGATCATGGGCCTCTTGGCTGCTTCTCCGACCAGTGCTCTCCTTGCTCGCTCTGTCAGTTTAGGTGGACGGCCATGTCTTGGTAGATTTGCAGTTGTGCCATACTTTTTCCATTTTTGAATGATGGATTGAACAGTGCTTCTTGAGATGTTCAGAGCTTGGGATATTTTTTATAACCTAACCCTGCTTTAAACTTCTCCAGAACTTTATCCCTGACCTGTCTGGTGAGTTCTTTGGTCTTCATGATGCTGTTTGTTCTTCAGTGTTCTCTAACAAACCACTGAGGCCTTCATAGAACAAGTGTATTTATGCTGAGAGTAAATTACACACAGTAGGACTCTATTAACTAATTAGATGACTTCTGAAGGCAGTTGATTGCACTGGATTGTATTTAGAGGTATCAGAGGACAGGGGGCTGAATACTAATGCACACCACATTTTTCAGATTTTCATTTGTTTAAAATTTTGAAGACCATTTATCATTTTTGTTTCACTTCACAATTATGTGCTACTCTGTGTTGGTCTATCACATAAAATCTCAATAAAAAAACTTTTAAGTTTGTGGTTGTAAGGTGGAAAAATGTGAAAAAGTTCAAGGGGTATGAATACTTTTGCAAGGCACTGTATCAAGCTGAATTGGGTCATGGTGAAGCAGGAAAAAATAGCAGAGAATTTAGGGCCATGTGGTCCTAAATTCATTAATTGTTCTATTTAAAAAAAACTAATAAAATTGGAAGCCTGTGATTCAAATTCAGTAGCTTTTGGTCCACTAAACAAAAATAATTGGGTGTCAGGAAAAATTATTTTTATAACCTACACTTGAAAAATCTGAAAGGCAGTCTACCTTTAATTTATAGAGGCTTTAATTAGGGTTGTGAAGGTAGGACATAAGTACAACCATGTGTGTCTTTGCAGATTGCTCCTATTGTGGCTAAGACCTCTCCAACTTTCAATGTCTTTGTTTATGCACTTGGAAATGAGAATTACAGAGGAGGAATCTGGCAACTGCTCACAGGACAAACGATTGAACCTCCTTCTACTGAGACCAAGTTTAAATAAACCAAGAATTTCAATCATTCATCATTAATTTATTCAACTTCATTAACTGCTTTATCCTGATCAGGATCACAGTGAATTCCGAGCCTATCCTGAGAACATAGGGCAGTGTCAGGCAATGTAACAGTATTTACACATTTCATATTAAAAGATAATTTATCTCCTACAAGAAAGAATATGATCATACTCCAGATTGCAAATCTTCTTTGCCATGACATGATGTCCATGTTCAGCCTAAGAAAGAATGTTTTAATTACATGCATTTTCATGATAAGGTGTTTTCCCAATGTTACAAATTATCAGACATGATGTGATTATACTAAAGATATATTGTAATTAGATATGATTCTTATCCTGCACCTTCCACTCCCTCTTACATGTGTTCACATAGTCCATATTTTTAACCATTCACATACAGTATATGTGACAGTGATACACTATATGACCAAAGGTATCAGGACACCTCACCAAATACACCCATACCGGTATGTGGTTCTTCCCTAAACTGTTACTACAAAGTTGAAAGAACACAATTTTTAAAGATGTTTTATATGCTGTAGAATTTTGATTTCCTTTCGCAGGAACTAAGAGGCACAAACCTGTTCCAGCATGACAAGGTCCCTGTGCACAAAGCAAACTCCATAAAGACATGGTTTGCCAAAGTTGCAGGAAGCACGGTGGTGCAGTGGTTAGCACTGTCACCTCACAGCAAGAAGGTTCTGGATTCTAACCTCACGGCTGACCTTTTGTGGAGTTTGCATGTTCTCCCTATGTCTCCATGGGTTTCCTCTGGGTGCTCCGATTTCCCCTACAGTTCAAAGGCATGCAGGTATAATGGGGCCACTGTAATTGGCACAAGTTGTAGTGGTTTCCCAGCCATAATATATGTACATATGTATATCGCTATGGCAAAGCTATTAAAAATTAAATAGGTTAGTATAGAAGAACCTGGGTGACCTCAGGTCTGACCACCCATCTTTGAGATGAACTAGAATGCAAACTGCAGCCTATGCCTCCTCACCCAACATCAGTGCTTGACCTCACTAAGACTATTGTGGCTAAATGAGCACAAATCCCCACAGCCATATTCCAAAATATAGTGGACGAAAGAGTGGACCAATTAATAGCCAGGGATTTGGAATGGGATGTTCAGCAACTGTAAAAAAAAAAAATCCGTCGTTTTTACAGAATAATGCTGGCAACTTTGGTTGCCAGAACAATTCCGTAAAATATACATCAAAACTGTAAGAACCTTTACAAAGAAAAATTTTAATTTTACGTTTTTAACCAGTATAATAATCATTGGAATTCAGTCACATTAACATATAAAACAATATATTTCAGTAAGATTTACATCTATTTCTTGTGTATTGTTCATCATACTGCATTAAGTCTCACTGAAAAATATAATTATTTAAACTTGATGATGGGGTGTCCAGACACTTTTGGCAAAATAGTGTGTATGTGGGTGGGTGGGTGGGTGTGTGTGTGTGTGGGGGGGGGGGGCGGCGGCAACCTCCTTATCTAAACAGATACAATTGGAAAAGGAAAACATTACTGTGTTATAATCAAGTCCAAGGACTAGAAGCATAAAAAGTTCTAAATATACCTTTTTTAGGATTGTTACCACTCCATCCCTTAATCAAAGAGCTCACTTTCATAAAGAGATTTAGATGAAAAATCATGATAGTCAGTTTTATGTTATGTGATGAAATACTTGCTGCATTTTAGTTAATAAACAGAACCAGAACAAGTTTAAGATCACATCTTTAGAATTTAGAGAATATAACAATTTAGTAATAAAAATAATCATTTTAAGCAATGTTAGCGATACAATATACATACATACTAGCTTAACTATAGACTATAATACACTATATACTATAATCAAGATAGAAAGCAAAATCACATTCACAACACACCAACACTTTCATAAACATTTATCATTCTGCACACACTCACTATGTTTACATGCATAAAATATTCCAGTTTTTACAACCCCGATTCCAAAAAAGTTGGGACAAAGTACAAATGGTAAATAAAAATGGAATGCAATAATTGACAAATCTCAAAAACTGATATTGTATTCACAATAGAACATAGACAACATATCAAATGTCAAAAGTGAGACATTTTGAAATTTCATGCCAAATATTGGCTCATTTGAAATTTCATGACAGCAACACATCTCAAAAAAGTTGGGATAGGGGCAACAAGAGGCTGGAAAAGTTAAAGGTACAAAAAAGGAACAGCTGGAGGACCAAATTGCAACTCATTAGGTCAATTGGCAATAGGTCATTAACATGACTGGGTATAAAAAGAGCATCTTGGAGTGGCAATGGCTCTCAGAAGTAAAGATGGGAAGAGGATCACCAATCCCCCTACTTCTGCACTGACAAATAGTGGAGCAATATCAGAAAGGAGTTTGACAGTGTAAAATTGCAAAGAGTTTGAACATATCATCATCTACAGTGCATAAAATCATCAAAAGATTCAGAGAATCTGGAAGAATCTCTGTGCGTAAGGGTCAAGGCCGGAAAACCATACTGGGTGCCTGTGATCTTCGGGCCCTTAGACGGTACTGCATCACATACAGGCATGCTTCTGTATTGGAAGTCACAAAATGGGCTCAGGAATATTTCCAGAGAACATTATCTGTGAACACAATTCACCGTGCCATCCGCCGTTGCCAGCTAAAACTCTATAGTTCAAAGAAGCAACTGTATCTAAACATGATCCAGAAGCGCAGACGTCTTCTCTGGGCCAAGGCTCATTTAAAATGCACTGTGGCAAAGTGGAAAACTGTTCTGTGGTCAGACGAATCAAAATTTGAAGTTCTTTATGGAAATCAGGGATGCCGTGTCATTCGGACTAAAGAGGAGAAGGACGACCCAAGTTGTTATCAGCGCTCAGTTCAGAAGCCTGCATCTCTGATGGTATGGGGTTGCATTAGTGCATGTGGCATGGGCAGCTTACACATCTTGAAAGACACCATCAATGCTGAAAGGTATATCCAGGTTCTAGAGCAACATATGCTCCCATCCAGACGACGTCTCTTTCAGGGAAGACCTTGCATTTTCCAATATGATGATGCCAAACCACATACTGCATCAATTACAACATCATGGCTGCATAGAAGAAGGGTCCAGGTACTGAACTGGCCAGCCTGCAGTCCAGATCTTTCACCCATAGAAAACATTTGGCGCATCATAAAATGGAAGATACAACAAAAAAGACCTAAGACAGTTGAGCAACTAGAATCCTACATTAGACAAGAATGGGTTAACACCCTAAACTTGAGCAACTTGTCTCCTCAGTCCCCAGACGTTTACAGACTGTTGTAAAGAGAAAAGGGGATGTCTCACAGTGGTAAACATGGCCTTGTCCCAACTTTTTTGAGATGTGTTGTCATGAAATTTAAAATCACCTATTTTTTTTCTCTTTAAATGATACATTTTCTCAGTTTAAACATTTGATATGTCATCTATGTTCTATTATGAATGAAATATGGAATTTTGAAATTTCCACATCATTGCATTCCGTTTTTATTTACAATTTGTACTTTGTCCCAACTTTTTTTGGAATCGGGGTTGTACTCTTATTCTGAAAAGACAATATTCCTACTAACCTGTTTACATGGCTAATGTAAAACAATATTCCACTAATATTCCCATTTACATGCAGTTGTGCATACTGCATACTAACTCATATTTGTCTAGTTGGTTTGTGTACAAAGAACAGAGTTGACCATAAACAAGTAAGAGGCTGTGTGTTGCAAACTGCCATAAAAACCCCAACTGAGATGCATATTCTGAATGTGCTGTATACATGTCCAAAGAATGCTCCTAAAACCAGAATAATATCAGCATATGCTCAATTCAGAGTAAGGTCAAATTCGGTCTATCCAAATGGAATATGCTGTTTACATTATACTGAATTCTGAATGTGTCATATAGGGAACAAAAGTGTCATACCTGGAACAATAGTGGAATATAAGTGTGCATATAAACATAGTGACTGATTCAAGTAGAGCTTTGTCCAAAAGCACAAGGCACTATTGATCTGTTGGCCTGGATCAGTCATACTTCATACACACAGATATTTGCTCTTGGGTAGTAAACATAAACATTAGGAAAGAACAAAATATAACAGCACATCAGATCAACAAGGTTGTCAGTGATCCTTTCATAATGTGTTAGTGATTTATTCCTGTGGTAAATTGTGACAATTAATATTGTATTGTTATGATTTTCTGTGAATGTTTAATACTGTGAATGTGGGTTACAATCTATTATTATCTGTATTATAATCATTCGTACTGTAATTACTGACATGCACTGTGATGTGATTTAAGGAATGATTAAGCAGTATTAATTAATGTTGGATGTTTGTGTACTTACACTGTAATTTTACAAAGTGGAAAGACATCAAAATATGAATGAGAGAGAGAGAGAGTTAAAAAAAACCCATCAGACTTGTCGCTATTAATTCTTGAGAACTTTTTTTTCTCAGTTGATGCCTTATCAGTATGTTCTGTATCATTACCAGTAGGATACATTTTTGGATGCTTCTCTGAATGCTATTTATGAGTCAGATCACTCCAATCACAATTTCCTTGACAAATAAATTAAAAAAGCCCTTTCTTTTTGAATTAACAGTGTTGTAACTACGTATATATTAAGTGTTGTTGTTTTCAGAGCACCCAGTGCTTGATCCAATGATTATCATTATATTGTGGACATGTTCTGGGTAATTATTTGGAATTCTCTGCAGTTCAGATGGATTGCACAATAAAATTAAGATATTTGTTCAGGCTTGTTTGTCCCAATGACTAGGGCCCTGATCTTTGTACGGTGCTTAACAAATCCAAGGCAAGATGTGTGGTATTAAAATTTGTGATCATTCCAAGTTCTTGAACACACCTAAGAACTTGGTTAGTACAGGAAAAAGAGCTTGATGTTTATGGTTGTCAACCCAAATGGGGCAAAATACCTCAAAGAATGTATCATACAAATTGATC
The DNA here is from genome assembly GCF_027579695.1 of Neoarius graeffei. Classification (NCBI taxonomy): domain Eukaryota; kingdom Metazoa; phylum Chordata; class Actinopteri; order Siluriformes; family Ariidae; genus Neoarius; species Neoarius graeffei. Next base: position 54,265,221 of record NC_083575.1, read on the forward strand.
CATTCTCAAGTGAGTCATTGAGTTTATGCTATACCTTACAAACATTATAAGAGGCAAATTCTGCATATGGTTGAACAATTTGTTCTTGACCAAACCTGGAACATTTATGCATATGATTTTGGACTGTCTAGTTATTTCCGAATTTTGCAAATTTGTGAAAAAGAAAATCTTCATCAGCACCAATAGGAGTAAACTATTATCTATGCTGATGTCCTCTCAATTACAACTCCTGTGTATACGAAAAGTGATATTCACTGGATTTACAGGTAAAAATATGAACAAAAAAGTGTTTTGCTATGTTTATTGTGTTGTTATTTTTTGTGTTTGATTTTTCTCTGTGATCACAAATAAAAAAGTAGCATTATTATTTCCCTTAGGCTCCTCTAATGAGTTTCAGAGATGTTACTCATATGGGAATCAAATCATAGATCATTGTCTAGGAATAAACCATAACTGCAGCTTTTTCTTTCACTAAAAATCAGTGAGGTGAAGCTCCTGAGTGGTGCAACAAAAAAAAATGCTTGCCCCAGATGGTTTGAATATGTGAATATGCCATAGCTACCTACAGTAAGTGTTAGCTTTCACCCTCCCTGGTTGGTAGATGTCATTGGGACAGCTGGCAGGTGGGTGGAAATTGCCATATGACCAAATTGGAGAGAAAAGGGGGGGGGGGGGGGTCTATAAAATAAGCAATTTTTAAATAATTAATGAATTATTACCTAATTATTTGGAATATGTCATTCAACACACAAAAAAAAAAAAATACCAGGAATGAACATTGTGCATGTTTTAAGTTATGAGTTTGAGGTAGACATGTCTCTGTGCATACACTCTAAAAAATGATTCAGGAGGTTAGTTAGTATTACCCCCAAAAAATGAGGTTTTTCAACATGAAAAACACATTTTGTTACATGTCTATTATTTTATTAAGTTCATAACTTATTTTAAGAAGTTGATCAAACCTAAAAATAAAGAAAGCTATCTTAACTCATAAATCCAATGATATTGGAGAAGCGTTTTTGCTTTCAGTTAACAAGGATAACTATTACGTTAGTGAAATTTCATAATATTAAGTTAGTGACGTCACACGCAGAGAACGTGATCAACGGCCATTTTATGGATGCTGCCAGACTGCAAGTTATAACTGCGTGGGAGAGACCGTTTCACTTGGCAAGTCAGTATACTTTTTAATTTCTTAAATTTTATGTCCATCAGCAAGAAGTGGGTGAGTGGGTTGCTTGGGTGGTTTGCAAAATAACTCGACAACGCGATAGAAACAGAAACTCGCACTTACACCTGCTCAAACACCACATGCACACATTAGTGAAGACGCGCACGTGAGAACGGGATGGAGAGACAGAGATCCTTGCTCATTCCCGCACTCTTGCATGCACACACACCACATGCAGACTGAAGACAGCACGGTGAAAATGGACTTAAAAGTAAATATCGGACTGGGCTTGTGGACTTTCACGAAGTGTGAGGGAAAGTTTGGCGTTGGGGCGACGCCATTAAACAGCTGAACAGCTTTAGTTAAGTTTTGGGTGTTTGTTATGTGGTGCTCCACACGCGGTGCATTCTAACTTGATCTTTTCTTCATTTTCAGAAACGAGGAGCTGTTAGAACGCAACAAAAGGTTAGGACAAACAAATTTTTAAAAATGAATTGGATATGTAAAATGTGCAGATTTAAAACGCCAAGAAAGACTGACCTATTGAAGCATTATAGACTTAAACATGGCCATTGTGGGGAATTACAAGGGTGTCCCGGGACACCGAGGCACTGCCTCGGTGTCCCGGGACACTGCCTGTGTCCCGGGACACCAAGGCACTGTCCTGGGACACCAAGGCAGTGGGACACTGCCCGGGTGTCCCGGGACGGTGCTCGGGTGTCCCGGGACGGTGCTCGGATGTCCCGGGACACTGCCTTGGTGTCCCAGGACACTGCCTTGGTGTCCCCATCTTCCTCTTTGTACTCCTGCTCCCTGACTAGAAACAATTCCTCATGGAGTAGTTGTTAGTGTTTTTGTCTTCTTATTCACAGGATGATTCTGTGGAAATGAGGAGAGAGGTTGTGATTCGTGGATTGGTGGTGTACCTCGGAGAAAAGGAGGAGAATCTCTTTCAAGAGCAGTTGGTAGGTTAATATGACAAAAAACAGTACTTTGTGTTAGTCTTGTTTTTAATTGTTAATCATGTTTTGATTTTGGCCAATTTGTGCTAGGCTGATGGGGATCTCACCAAGGAAGTGATGAAGATCATTGTTACCAGAAGTGCCACATCTGATCCAGCCAGTGCACGGATTGTAATCGAGGGAACAGAAGTCCTGGAAGACGTGGACGTACCCAGGGCCTGTGCCTTGCTGATGGGGCTGATTTATGCAATTAATCTCAGCTACCCAAAGGTACTGAAAAACACTTTTGAAGTTTTTCAAAAGATATTTCTTCAGCTGGATGACCTGAAAGCAAATCCTAAAGTAATGTCTTTGAAAAGTAAACTGCTGTAAAATGTGCAGATTGTCCAATAATGCAGGAAATGTTGCATTTTGTTTGTGAAGTTTTTTTCTATATACATTTACTTGAAGTACACTTAAAGTTCAAACCTGAATTATACTAAAAGTTAAATGAAAGTTAAATTCTCAGGTGCTGTTCTAAAAATGAGAAGAATTCAGCAGCTAATACAGTTATGCTCAAAATAATAGCAGTGTCTTAAAAAGGTAAGTGTCCAACTTCTTCAAATAAATTGTACTTAAATGAACAGAAATGCATTGTGGACACTGAAATTGGAAAAAATAATTAGGGGCGAAGCTGCGAGGCACCTTAAGTGTTTGTAGGTTTTCTTAGGTTTTACTTGCAAAAACTTGCTGTGCTTGCCTCTGTCAGTCAGCCTCTGTGTCTGCCTTGTCGGTTCTATCTGTTGCCTTGGCAACTTGGGCTGGCGTCTTAGGCGGGTTCACTGCTTGGCCCCGCATTGCTGCTTGTAGCTATATTTCAGTTTTTTATTTCACAGACTGTCAAGAAATGCAATGTTAAAAAAATAGCGTTGACCTCTGTCTTTGAAAACTATTTTTTGAACATTACTTTTCTTCATATTCTGTGAAATAAGATAAATTAATTACTTTCTCCAATTTCTTGTTTCGAAATAGAATGTACAGTGTCCCTAATGCATTTGTGTTCATTAAAGTACAATTTATTTGAAGATTATTTGACATTTACTTACCTTTTTACAGACACTGCTATTATTTTTCCCATAACTGTATATATGCACTTTTGTATGGCTTTGCTTTTTTTTTACTTTTGCACTTTTGTAAGGTTGGCCTTTATACACTCTATTTTGAACAAGTTTAGTACATTTAAAACAGACCAACTGGAAGAACACTATTCAGAACTGTTCAGCAGACAGTAAATGGAAGACAATTTTGGCACATGTGCAGTGCAAAAGGCTGCCAATTTGTTTGGCATGCATTGAGGTCTTAAGCAGGCAATTTTCTATCTTCTTCTGTATGTCTATGTTCAGCAGACAGTAAATGAAAGACACTGTGAGATGCTGCTTATATTTGTTGACCTTGGTTTCAATAAATAGACACTCTTGGAAACTGGAATTGTGATGTCTTCATTCTGACTTAAGTAAAATAAGTTAGTATTACTGAATAAAATTGAGGTAACAATTTGCATGGGCCTTTTTGAGGAGGAATAAAGTAAAATAAAGGAGTTATTGCAACTTAAATAGAGTAATTTGGCCACTATAAAGAATTGAGTTGGTTCAACATAATTAAGCTTGTAGAGGACAAAACATATCATGTTGGTGCTTCTAAACTAATTGAGTTCGTCCAGCTTTAAAAGTCTCATTAGATATACTCAATAATTGCTTAGTTGGGATTACTTAAAAAGATCAATGCAAATTGTTACAACAATTTTTTTAAGTTGAGCCAGTGTATTTTTTTTTAGAGTGTACATGGACATACAGAATATTTTAGTATCTTCAGAAATTATACAGTAATAGATGCACCTTCAGTGATTTGGTTAAAATCATGTCACATCAAATTTTATATCAGAAAATACACCAGTGATACTAGGCTAAGAGCCATGTTAGGAGGGCTTAATTTGTGAAGCATTTCTCTCCCCTTATTTTCCTTCCCTTGACCAAAAACAGGTGAAGAATATAATCTATATTACATCCAGGGATGAAAAAAAACCCTGCCAAACCATACTGTCAGATAAAAGGATCAGAATCAGAGTGATTTCCAGGACATCTGCGGTCTTTAATTGTGCATCATTATGTAGATCTTTTAGTCCCCTAGCATCTGATGAAATATGTTATTAAAAATAGAACATTTAAAAAAACAAGGAAACAAACATGTGGTGACACATTTCACAAAATAGTGTACCATTAATTGTTATTGTCAATTATCTACTATAACCTCACATTCTGTTTTACTCAGATATTTTCAGTGGAAACAAAGGAATCTGATTAAGTACAGGTCTGTAATAATACATTTACAAAGTTATTGATATGACACACTGTATAAAGTAGAGGTATAATTTTTAAAGTCGTTTCAAGAACAACAATCAGGATTCGCAGTAGATGAGTTTAGCTCAATGTTTACACAAAATTAGCTCTTTAAATCTGTTCATTTATAAATGAGTTTATGTGACTGTCTCACAGGTCTTGATTTTTAGCTGAGAACAAAACTGCAAGGAGCATTCCCATAGCCCCACATTTCAACAAAAAAGGGTTGACTGTCTTTATAGGGACCTCTACTGGTAGAGAGTTATCTACTAATTGCAGATATCCATCCATCCATCCATCCATCCATTATCCTTATACCGCTTACCCTGTGCAGGGTCACAGGCAAGCTGGCGCCTATCCCAGCTGACTATAGGCGAGGTACACCCTGGACAATTCACCAGATCATCGCAGGGCTGACACATAGAGTCAAACAACCATTCACACCTACGGTCAGTTTAGAGCCACCAATTAACCTAACCAGCATGTCTTTGGACTGTGGGGGAAACCGGAGCACCTGAATGAAACCCACGCAGACATGGGGAGAACATGCAAACTCCACACAGAAAGGCCCATGTCAGCCACTGGGCTCGAACCCAGAACATTCTTGCTGTGAGGCGACAGTGCTAACCACTCCACCACCGTGCCGCCCAATTCTATATCTTATTTACAAATGTCGTTTAATATTAGCCTACATTTCTAAAGCCAAAGATAAATCCTGCCATTTCATATCATACATTATACCCACCCCCTCCTAGAACTGCCACCTTATTGTGGTGGAGGGGTTTGTGTGCTTGAATGATCCTAGGAGCTATGTTGTCGGGGGCACTCTCCACTTCTCTGGAGTCGCCCATGGTGAGCAGCGGCGGGCTGGTGTGGGCTTGCTTATAGCTCCCCAGCTCAGCCGCCATGTGTTGGAGTTTACCCCAGTGAACGAGAGGGTCGCCTCTCTATGCCTTCGGATTGGGGAGAGGGCTCTTGCTGTTGTTTGTGCCTACGGGCCGAATAGCAGTGTAGAGTATCCAGCCTTCTTGGAGTCCCTGGGAGAGGTACTGAGGGGTGCTCAGACTGGGGACTCCATTGTGCTACTGGGGGACTTCAGTGCTCAAGTGGGCGACGACAGTGACACCTGGAGGGGCGTGGTTGGGAGGAACGGCCTCCCCAATCTGAACCTGAGTGGTATTTTGTTATTGGACTTCTGTGCTAGTCACGGTTTGTCCATAACAAACACCATGTTCTAGCATAGGGGTGTCCATAAGTGCACGTGGCACCAGGACACCTTAGATCGGAGGTCGATGATAGACTTTGTTGTCGTTTCATCTGATCTCTGGCCCTATGTCTTGGACACTCGGGTGAAGAGAGGGGCTGAGCTGTCAACTGATCACCACCTGGTGGTGAGTTGGATCCGCTGGTGGAGGAGGAAACTGGACAGACCTGGCAGGCCCAAACGTATGGTGAGGGTCTGCTGGGAACGTCTGCCGAGCACTCTGTTGGGGAGGTCTTTAACTCCCACCTCCGGGAGAGCTTTTCCCAGCTTCCGGGGGAGATGGGGGACATTGAGTCTGAGTGGACCATGTTCTCTACCTCCATTGTGGACGCAGCTGTTCAGAGCTGTGACTGCAAGGTCTCCGGTGCCTGTCGTGGCGGCAATCCCCAAACCCGGTGGTGGACACCGGAAGTAAGGGATGCCGTCAAGCTGAAGAAGGAGTCCTATTGGGCCATGTTGACCTCCAGGACTCCTGAGGCAGCTGACGGGTATCGGCAGGCCAGGCGTGCTGCAGCTCGGGCAGTTGCGGAGGCAAAAACTCGGAACTGGGAGGAGTTCGGGGAGGCCATGGAGAAGGACTATCGGTCGGCCTCGAAGAAATTCTGGCAAACTGTCCGGCGCCTCAGGAGGGGGAAGCAGTACTCTGCCAACACTGTTTACAGTGCGGGTGGGGAGCTGTTGACCTCGACTGGGGACATTGTTGGGCGGTGGAAGGAATACTTTGAGGATCTCCTCAATCCCACTGTCATGTCTTCCATTGAGGAGACTGAGGCTGATGACTCGGGGGTAGATTCATCCATTACCCAAGCCGAAGTCACTGAGGTGGTTTGCAAGCTCCTCCGTAGCAAGGCACCGGGGGTGGATGAGATCCGCCCTGAGTATCTCAAGTCTCTGGATGTTGTGGGGCTGTCTTGGTTGACATGCCTCTGCAACATCGAGTGGCGGTCGGGGACAGTGCCTCTGGAGTGGCAGACTGGGGTGGTGGTCCCTCATTTTAAGAAAGGGGACCGGAGAGTGTGCTCCAATTATAGGGGAATCACACTTCTCAGCCTCCCAGGGAAGGTTTACTCCAAGGTACTGGAGAGGACAATTCGACTGATAGTCGAACCTCGGATCCAGGAGGAAAAATGCGGTTTTTGTCCTGGTCACGGCACACTGGACCAGCTCTATACCCTTCATAGGGTGCTTGAGGGTTCATGGGAGTTTGCCCAACTAGTCCACATGTGCTTTGTGGATCTGGAGAAGGCATTCGACCGTGTCCCCCGTGGTATTCTGTGGGGGGTGCTTCGGGAGTATGGGGTTCGGGGCCCTTTGCTAAGGGCTGTCCGGTCCCTGTACGAACGGAGCAAGAGTCTGGTTCACATTGCCGGCAGTAAGTCAGACCTGTTCCCGGTGCATGTTGGACTCCGGCAGGGCTGCCCTTTGTCACCGGTTCTGTTCATAATTTTTATGGACAGAATTTCTAGGCGCAGCCAGGGGCCGGAAGGAATCCTGTTTGGGAACCACAGGATTTCATCTCTGCTTTTTGCGGATGATGTTGTCCTGTTGGCTTCTTCAAACCAGGACCTCCAGCATGCACTGGGGCGGTTTGCAGTTGAGTGTGAAGCAGCTGGGATGAGAATCAGCACCTCCAAGTCCGAGGCCATGGTTCTCGACCGGAAAAGGGTGGCTTGCCCTCTTCAGGTTGGTGGAGAAGTCCTGCCTCAAGTGGAGGAGTTTAAGTATCTCGGGATCTTGTTCACGAGTGAGGGAAGGATGGAGTGTAAGATCGACAGGTGGATTGGTGCAGCCTCCACAGTGATGCGGTCGCTTTACTGGTCCATTGTGGTGAAGAAGGAGCTGAGCCAAAAGGCGAAGCTCTCAATTTACCGGTCGATCTACGTTCCGACTCTCACCTATGGTCATGAGCTTTGGGTAATGACCGAAAGAACAAGATCGCGGATACAAGCGGCCGAAATGAGTTTTCTTCGCAGGGTGGCTGGGCGCTCCCTTAGAGATAGGATGAGAAGCACAGTCACTCGTGAGGAGCTCGGGGTAGAGCCGCTGCTCCTCCACATCGAGAGGAATCAGCTGAGGTGGCTTGGGCATCTTTTTCGGATGCCTCCTGGACGCCTCCCTGGGGAGGTGTTCCAGGCATGTCCCCCCGGGAGGAGGCCCCGGGGAAGACCCAGGACACGCTGGAGGGACTATGTCTCTTGGCTGGCCTGGGAACGCCTCGGTGTTCTTCCCGAGGAGCTGGCCGAGGTGTCTGGGGAAAGGGAAGTTTGGGCTTCCATGCTTAGACTGCTGCCTCCGCGACCCGGTCCCAGATAAAGCAGAAGAAGACGAGACGAGACATTATACCCACATGTAGTTGTCCTCTTTTAATGGGAGAAGCATTTAGACTGTGAGGTTAAACTACTGTGTTTTCCAATAGGCGAGAAGAATGAACGGTATGAATGTTACACCACGACCTTGAGTAAAAGGATTTCTGAACTGTGTTTGATGGCTATAAGCGCTGTACGTCTCTAAAACCTCTAGATGTCACTATTGTCTTTCTAAAGAGGACCTGGTCTATAACTCGTTGATGTAATTTGCTTCAAACACGAGATGGTGCCAAACCCCAAAGTGTAATTATATACGTTACATTTTCAATAAGATTAAGAGAACTTCGTGAAATGTATTGTAAGGGCATTTTCTGTTGCGGTCTCACTGCATTAATCTGCTGAAACAGCATTGTATCACGGCTGTAAATATGTAAGGTGATTAAGGTTAGAGGTCCAGTGGAGTTCGCTGAAAAGTGTTGCGGAGAATGTAGCTGTCCACTTCACTGTGGTGCTGAAGTTCAGCTGCATTCTTAATCGAGATAACTGCACACACAAACATTACTATTTGCTAAAATTCGCCAACCTAATAATAAGAGCCCTCTCTAAATAACTCACTAACAAAAGAATACTCCTCTTTGCACTCTACGAAGAATGTTAATGACCCAGTGTTTTTATGTTAATCATTTGAAAGTAGTCTGGCATATCAGTATTTTAGGGTTAGACTTTTTAAAGCATGTCAGTCTCGAAAAAGTGACACCTCCCCCTTCCCCCTGCATAAATAAAAGCCATGATTGAATTATACAGTCATTCAATGGGTACATCACCACATGCAGCAGAAATAAATGCAGGAACCAACATATAAAAGAGACCAGCAGTGTTCAGTTGCATATGACAGGGTTCATTTTATTTTGCTCTTATCTACGTACAGTTGTTTAGCATTACCACTATGAGAAGAGACTCGAGGTTTGCAGTAACAATTAAATTTTTTTTTAATTCATGTAGAGATAGGCTCCGTTTTGTAGCCTATATTATTCAAGTGCCTTTCAATAATTAGTCTGGTAAATAGGTAAATCATAAACAAGCACAGAAATTACTGCAGTGTGATTTACGGAGCAATTAGCAAAGTGAAAGAATGCCACAATCCCTAATTTAAAAAATGAAAAGTAATTTATTATAGTGCGTGTTAATGTTCATTACACATTCGCTACAGTTCCACACTACATAATAGAAGAAATATTTAATGTTAATAGTGTATCTTAGTTTTCAAAATCATCAATCAAGACAATCTCCAAAAATGAAGGTTATGAATGTTGTTTAGTGTTTAATGACTGTTCATTTGCAGCTGAATCGCATTTATTTGTAAGGCGTGGCTTGAATATGCTGTTGCGTTAAACAAGATTAATAAATGGGGCTGATTGGGGAACCACTGGGAGGGCAAGCAAGAAGTGCGTCACATCCCTTGGAAAAAAGAGTTGAATGGGATCGGCAAGCTCACATGCGAGTGTTTCACCCACAGCAGCACCAGCAGTGGCGAGCTCAGCTGGGGTGATGGCATGCCTCATAGCGCTATAGGTGCAGAGTCAGGTGAAAGGTTGCAGTGTTTCGGTTTTGTGCGTCCACGGTCTCCAAAAAGACCGTTTATCACACCATGGAACACGAGCGAGTGAATTTCTAACCTGAGCGCAAGTGTTTGAATTCTCTTCTTCACCTTAAATGACTCTTCGAGTTACAATGAAACTTTGGCCGCCGGCGATAAAAAGCGTTCAGCTCAGCAGAGGACAAAAGCGGGCGCAATGAAGGAGCGCAGCGTGCGAAGGTAAAGCAGGAAAAGTTCACTCGTTTATCGCGGCTTGATTGAGTTTATTAGAAGCACGAAGGCAGAATCCAGTCTGTAATAACAGAGCACAGTGGTGGAAAGCGTTTATAGAATATCGTTTGCGTTGAAACAAGAAAAAAAAAACTAAATAAATAATGGCTGAAGACGGATCCGGTGGCTTGGCGCAGTCTGCCGCGGTCAAACTCTCAGAGATGAGCGAAAAAACTAAACAACTAGGCACTGCTATCCAAGATCCTGAACGACAGCGGAGGATTATTCTAGTAATCGTCTGTGTGGCACTTTTGTTAGATAATATGCTTTACATGGTGATCGTGCCAATCGTTCCAGATTATTTAGCCAGGCTAGAAAGTGAATCAACCAACTCCTCCAACAGCACAGAAAACTTCGACATGCAGATTGGTGTCCTTTTTGCATCCAAAGCCATTTTGCAACTTCTTGTAAATCCTTTGACGGGTACCTTCATAGACCGCGTTGGATACGACGTGCCACTTTTAATCGGACTTTCCATCATGTTTGTTTCCACGTGCATTTTTGCCTTCGCTGAAAACTACGCGACCCTTTTCGTGGCGCGGAGTCTGCAGGGTCTCGGCTCGGCTTTCGCAGACACGTCAGGTATCGCTATGATAGCAGACAAATTCACCGAGGAGGCCGAGAGGAGTCACGCCCTGGGCATCGCCTTGGCATTTATTTCGTTCGGCAGCCTGGCGGCGCCCCCCTTCGGCGGAGTGCTTTGCGAGTTTGCAGGGAAGCGCGTCCCCTTCCTCGCCCTCGCCTCTGTCTGTCTAGTCGACGGTATTTTGTGCATGACTGTCCTTAAGCCATTCTCCAGCAGGACCAGGGAAAACATGCCAGTTGGCACACCCATTTACAAACTTATGATTGATCCCTATATAGCAGTTGTGGCAGGTGCACTGACCACGTGCAACATCCCACTTGCATTTCTGGAGCCCACCATTGCGAATTGGATGGAGGAGACCATGGACGCGTCCCAGTGGCAGATCGGACTTACCTGGTTACCAGCTTTTTTCCCCCATATTTTAGGTGTCTACGTTACTGTAAAACTGGCAGCGCGACACCCACACTTACAATGGTTTTATGGCGCTCTGGGCATGGTTATAATAGGTGCCAGCTCCTGCACTGTTCCAGCATGCAAAAACTTTGAGCAACTTATAATCCCCTTGTGCGGCATCTGCTTTGGCATTGCGCTGGTGGACACCGCGCTGTTGCCCACACTTGCGTTTCTGGTTGATGTGCGTCATGTCTCTGTGTATGGCAGTGTGTACGCCATTGCGGACATCTCCTACTGCGTCGCCTATGCACTGGGTCCAGTTGTAGCCGGTAAAATAGTGCACGACCTCGGTTTTGTACAGCTCAATCTGGGCATGGGCCTCGCCAACGTGCTTTACGCACCCGCGCTGCTCCTGCTGCGCAATGTGTGCCTCATGAAGCCGTCTCACTCCGAGAGGAACATGCTGCTGGAGGAAGGGGCCACAGGTCTCTACGACACTATCAAACTAGAAGAGTGCCAAGCCAAGAAAAAGAAGCAGGGCTACAGCACAACAAACAACTGTCGGCCTGTTGACGAAAACGGCATATTTGCTGGAAATCCCAGATCATACTCTCAAGAGGAAAAATTTGATCCCGAATATGCATAAAATGATCATTCCTAATCAGTGCTTCGTCGATTTCCTGGACACACATAAATATACTCAATTTAACTCCAAAGTAGGCTTTACCTCTGTCTGGAAAATCAGTCTTCAGTGTATAGTTATAGAATTGCATAGAAATTCGTTCACACTGGTGCAGAATGTGCAAAAAAAAAAAAAAAAACGCCGAACACGCTGTGTAACTCTAAACCATATCCAGCCCATTTTTTTTTTTAAAGAATCAGTCTACCAGTTATCAGGTTATTTGTGACAATTTCCCTCTATTTATCTTTAAAAGGATAATTATGTACTGTTATTTTTCCTTGGATCAAATGCATATATCACTGTTATAAACCGCGTTCAGGGATATAAATAAACGCACAGGTTCAATATGTGCGTCATTATTCTAAACAGGCTTATTGTTGTATTGCCAGGTCTGTGCTGCTCTAACTAATATGTAATGGCACTTGACAAATTGATGGATTAAGTGATGGATCTAATGTGTAGCCTATCCTGCGTGTCCACTGTCTGTCTGTAGTCTCTTGACATTGTGAGGGTGTATTTCTGGAATGCGTCAATGTACATTATATATTATGAACCACAAAATGTACATAAAGTGTATATCAAGTGTACATAATTAAAATAATATATTGGGAGCAGCCTTTTCTCTGTCTCTTTTGTGTGCGCATGCGTGCTGTTCCTGTTTATAATTTATTTATACATTTTATTTGGGCAGAAAACTGTCTCCAGTGATAAATGTTCAAGTCGGAATTATTAAATAAAGCTAAATACACAGGCTACTTAAGAAAGTTTTGTTAAGCAAATTTTGTTCTGTAAAAGAAAAGGATTGTGGTAGCTGATGTGTTTTCAAAACACACAAAATCATGGTTAACACATTCAAAGTTTTATGAATACGACTAAGAACAGAGCTCATTCGGTACCCCTGACACTGAAATAAGAAGGACGCAGCCAAGAATACTGAGTGCTGACATTCTCTACTAAGCAAAGGGACATAATTGGCTAAATTATTACCTGTCTGATGAACATTTATAAAGAAATCATAAGGTTTTTTCCGTAATTAATAGGCTCACTTCTGGAGTGGCAACCCAAATGGGTGATCCTCAACGCAGTAATGAAAACCAATAGGCTATGACATACCAAGTACTTACTTGACGTTATTGCTAGTACTATATCCCTCTTTGAGACATCTCAAAACCAAGTCATTTATAATACCAGGCTGCATACTGCATAATGAGTCGAACAGTATGGTGTTGCTTGGACCCATGAGGTAGTCCGCAGTTTGGGGCGCAGACAGGCAGAATATTGCACTTGACGAATGAAGACTGGTGGGTGGGCGGAGCTTCGAGCATCTTTCCCGAGCGGACCCAACGCATGGGGCGCAAACAGGGTTCAGAAGAAACGACAGAGGAACAGTTCTTTCCTTTCCTTTCTATGGAAAGGACGTCAGCCAGAAAATGAATTTTGGATAAACTTTTTAAGGTTTTCCAAGACACGACAGCTCCGTTCTGGTAAGTACAGAGCACTGAAAAACTTTACATTTTAGGTTCATTTTAAATCTTTTCACCTCTAGTGTACAGTAACGCTTCAGGGAGGCTTATTTATCAAGTATAAACTATTATAATTATTTATATGCTTTAATCAAGAGAAAAATGTACAGCTTGGAGGACTTTTTCCCAAATAAACCTCAGGGCTTGATGTATTACAGAGGGCAAAGAGGAGAAGTGTATCTGTGACATTTCCTCACGTCTGACTGAGCTCTGGAACTTTGAGCATGCCTGTTTTGGACAGAAAGCCATCAAGGGACCAAGGGGATCACAGTGTAAAGAGTTTCTTCTTCTTCTTCTTCTTCTTCTTCTTCTTCTTCTTCTTCTTCTTCCAGGATTAATAGTATTTTGAGAACTGGACCTAGTGCAACTTTAATATACAACTTAAAATATTTCATTTTAACTAGTATTCAGAGCATGAATTACAAAACTGATGGTGTTTTAAAATCCTTCAGCAGATCTGACAGAACTGCTGTACTTTTAACTCATGAAGACCAGAACATTTCAGATATTTGAGCATTCCATCCAACATTTCATTTGTAAATCAGTGACAAATGCCCTAAATCAGTCATTTAAATAATCCTCATGTTACTACTGAATAAATTAATATATAAACATAAATTACACGTTTCCTCCAATGTTTTGAAAAATATAAATGAGTAACTCTGTTCTCTCCAACACTAACACTCCAATCTCGTATGTTCAGGGCCTCCCTAAACTGCCCGTCCCAGCCTTACATCAAACGTTAGCTATGTATTTAAAGTGTATGAGACATCTGATCCCTGAAGAGCAGTTCAGAAGAACCAAGGCAATTACTGAGAAGTTTGGAGAACCTGGTGGGCTGGGAGAGAGACTTCAGAGAAAACTACTGCAAAGGAGAGAGGATAAAGCTAATTGGGTAAATTTCTGGAGAAATTTACTTAATGTTTCTCATTAAAATACAAGTTTGTAGCAGTTCCTAATGTGGGTGGAGCACAGAAGCACGGCAGGCGAGAGTTGATGTTCACATACACACTCTTTATTTGACTTATTTTTAGCTTTTCAGCTTTACCCACTCACTATCACACGCACACATGCGTTGTGGTCGGGAAAGAGCTCTTCTTGGCTCTCCCCCTCCTTTTATGCTCCGTCCCTGCAAAACACACACACACACACACACACACACTAATTGACAGCAAGTGTAATGACTTAGCCACTTACATTCCCCGACCCCGCCCTCCATTCAGAAACTGTTGCTTGGCCACGCCCCCGCTGCCACAAAGTTACATTTTGAAAGAAAAATAGTTTAACTCTGTATCTCATTTGGGTGTAAATATTTAAAGCTTAAATATTGTACAGATCCAGATTTTGTAAACTTTTTGTCATTACAAAAGCCTAAAAATGGGCCTGTTTTTTTTTTTTCAGGTATATGATTATTGGGTTGAAGATATGTATTTGAATAACAGATTAGCACTACCGGTTAACTCCAGCCCTGCTATGGTCTTCCCAAAGCAGAACTTCAGGACTTCAAGCGATGTACTCAGGTATTGAACACTGTGGAGGAAGCAGTACATTTGATAAAGTATATGAATTCAGGTAATGTCATCCTATTATTTTTTTCCAAGCTAATGTTAAACACTTAAAGCGTTTTCTACATACAGTCCCTACTGAAAGTATGAGAATGACATGACCAATTCTGTTGTTTTTACTGTACACCGAAGACATTTGAGTTTTAGATCAAAATATGAATATGAGACAGTAGATCAGAATTCCAGATTTAATTTCCTGGCATTTACATCTGAATGTGCTGAACAACTTAGAACATGGCACCTTTGATGGCAGACTATACAGATGATACCATTTTATGTAAGCAAAAGTATTGGAACAAAGCCTTAAACCAAATAAAAAATAAATAAGACTTAATATTTGGTTGAATATCTGTTGCTTGCAATAGTTGCATAATGCTGGCGAACCAGTGACATCACCAAACTGTTGTAACTGTTGCAATTTTTCTTTTTTGATGCTTTTCTAGACTTGTACCATAGCTTGTTTAAGTTGTTTTTGTTTTGTAAGTTGCCAGTTTGTTTCAATCCCCTCTTCAGGAGGTGAAACATGCTCAGTTGGGTTAAGGTCTGATAACAGACTTGGCAAAGCTAAGACCCCCCCCGTTGAAGTCCTTTGTTATGTGAACAGTGTGTTTTGTCATTGTCTTGCTGCATGATAACATTTCTCCCAATAAGACTGGCTGCTTTTCTCAGAATGTTTCTGTAGACTTCTGAATTCATTCTGCTGCTACCATCATGAGTTGCATCATCAATAAAGATGAATGAGCCCATTCCAGAAGCATCCATATAAGCCCAAACCATGACACTACCTCCACTGTGCTTGACCAATGAGCTTGTATGTTTGGGGTCATGGATAGATCATTTCTTTCTCCACACTTTGGTCTTTCAATCACTTTGGTAGAAGTTAATCTCAGTTCCAGAACTTAAGTGGTTCATCTCTGTATTTCTGTCATTCCAATCTGGCCATTTGCTTCTTAGTGTCGATGAGTGGTTTGCATCTTGTGATATGGTCTCTATATTTCTGTTTTTGAAATCTTCTTCAAAATGTAGACTGTGATACCTTCACCCTTGCCCTGTGGAGATTGTTGGTGAGGTCACTAACTGTTTGTTTTGGGCTTTTCTCCAAGTTCTTACAATGTTTCTGTCATGCCTTTGCCGACCTGTTCAATGTCTGGTTGTTAGTACAGCAGTTGTTTATTTCTTTCTCAGGACATTCTGAATTGTTGTATTGGTTATACCCAGTGCTTGTGCAATAGCTCTGATTGAGTTTCCCTCTTTTTTCAGTTCAAAATGGCTTGTTTTACTCCCATAGACAGCCCTCTTGTTTTCATGTCAGGTAATAATTTTTTAACAACTGCAGTCTTCACAAGTGAAGCCCAGGCCTCAAACTAAGAATAGACATTCAGAGCTATTAATTGTTTCAACAATCAATCTAACAAAACACACCTGGGTAACAAGAAACAAACAAACCAAAGGTGTCAAATGGTGCCATGTCAAGAAAGTTGTTAAACTAAGTTGTTAGATGTAAATACCAGGAACTGAAAGCTGGAATTCTGATCTATTGTATCATATTCATCTTTTGATCACAAATTTCTTCAGTGTACAGGAAAAAACAAAAGAATTGGCCTTGCTGTTCCAATACTTTCAGATAAGACTTTATTTATTTTTGACACTCAATGAATCATTCAGAGAAATAAAGAACTGAAGTATACAGTGTGCAGAAAACTTTAAGATGGGGGAAATTTGTCAAATTGTAAAAAAAAAACATCAATATGAACTGTTGAAACAGTTGATATATCCACTTCAGGCTTGTCTAGACTATAAGCTTTACTCAAATGATATGAAATCATAAACTGGTGTTTCACTGCAAGTGAGAGTGGAATGTTTTTGAAGCAGTTTGAGTGCCATGCAACCTGCTTAAAAAAGCTGTGCTTTGCCTCAAAGCGCATGGTCCAAAACCCAACAAGAGGACCAAAGAGCTGAATCAACTTTGGATAATGTTCCAAATAATGATGCTTTGGAAGGAGCTTGACATTGGGGAAAAGTTCTTGATACCTCTTCCTGTGCTCAGAAATTTTGCTGTCGAGGTATGTAAGAGATTCATGAGTATGAACTGGTGCAACCACAAGTTCAACAATATCCTTGAGGTTCAGGAGCACCTGCCATGCAGGCTCATCCTCTGGTACCT
Organism: Neoarius graeffei; assembly: GCF_027579695.1. Lineage (NCBI taxonomy): Eukaryota > Metazoa > Chordata > Actinopteri > Siluriformes > Ariidae > Neoarius > Neoarius graeffei. The sequence goes on from NC_083575.1 coordinate 54,282,079, forward strand.
TGTTCCCAACTAGCAATGGAAGAAACCTGATCAAGCTCCAATTTTCATGAGCATTACCACCTACTGTTCTTCTGCTTGAAAATGTGCCAGGAACAATATGTGGCTTATTTGTTTGATCTCTCCACTTGTAGGGAAAATGCAGAATGGCTGCATTAAGCCATTCTAAGGTAAAATACTTTTTGGCTATGAGCACACACAGACACTGTGCAATTTCTACTGGCACCACACCCTCAAAAATGTCATGCATGACATCTGGGAGATAACCAGAGAGAACATGAAAATGTTCAAGAGTCTTAGTAAAGACACACTGTTTTTTCACACCATAGTAACTGGTCCCACTCTCCTGTGGACACTTTATATGTTTTTCATGAAGATCTTTACTTCTGAGATCAAAGAGACCTGACCTCATTTGACTGTATGTCAGATGATTTTCCCACACAGAATCTACAGAAATATTCCCCACAGAAATTCTCAACAAAGCCAGCAATGGCATGAGCACCTAAGTTGTCTGCTACCACAGCCTGTTAGGGTTTTGCTGGGATTCAAACCCGGGTCGTTGGTGTGATAATCCAGCAAACCCCCACTAGGCCACCAGGGGGATGACTCAAGTGCAGAGGCATGAGGTGAAAGTAGAGTATCAAAAAAAAAAGAAGTTTATTTACACTATTTACAATCCAATGGAAAAAACAAAGAAAAGCCAAAAGCTCAGAAGATAAACCAAAATAAAAATATCCAAAGGTAAAATGTCCAAAAACAAAAGAAAAGGCAAAATGCTGAACGCTCAGAAGATCAAAAAGGCACAAAGTCCAAAGAAAGCAAAAATATCAAACACAAGGGCACAGGCAAGATACGTGGGACAGAGGAAACTAGCACTAGACAGCATAGCATAAAGACTCCGTGACAAGGGAACAAACAGAGGGGTATTTATACACAAACTAATTCAGGAACAGGGCGGGGCAGGAAACAGGCAATCAAGACAAACACAAAACACAGTGGCGGCCTCTAGAGGCCAAAACAAACATGACAAGATAAACATAACAGCGGCCTCTAGAGGCCAAAACAGTCCCAGTCCTAACAAGACACACACACCCCCCCCCCCCCCCCAGGAGCGTCTCCTGACGTTCCCAGGGCAATCTGGATGGGCCGAATGGAAGTCCCGACAAAGTCCTTTATCTAAAATGTCCCGGGCGGGGACCCAACAGCATTCCTCAGGGCCATAGCCCTCCCAGTCTACCAGATATTGAAGCCCGCCGCGGACCCGGCGGGAGTCAAGCAGGCGATGCACAGTGAACACAGTCTGACCCTGGAAGATGCGGGGGGGTGGGGGATTCCTAGGGGCAGGGGCATATGTGGACGTCAGTACGGGCCGCAACAGGGAAACATGGAATGTGGGGTTGATCCTCAGAGTCCGGGGCAACTGGAGCCGGTAGGCGACAGGGTTCACCCTGCGCACCACCTTGAAGGGGCCAATGTAGCGAGGAGCAAGCTTGCAGTTCTCCACCCACAGCGGAAGGTCCTTGGTGGACAGCCAAACCCTCTGCCCAGGGCGGAAAGCGTGGGCAGGTCTTCTATGGCGGTTGGCCTGAGTCTGGTTGGTTCTGGAGGTCTGGATGCGGGTCCTCCTGACCTTGCTCCAGGTCTTGCGACACCATCTCACATATTGGTTGACCGAGGGCACCCCCGCGTCCTCCTCCTGGTCCAGGAACAGAGGTGGCTGGAACCCGAATTGGCACTGGAATGGCGACAGCTTGGTGGCCGATGACTGCAGGGTGTTGTAGGCATACTCTGCCCATGGCAGCCAGGTGCTCCACGATGTCGGGTTATCCATGGCCAGGCCTCGCAGGGTGGTTTCCAGGTCCTGGTTGAGCCTCTCCGTCTGGCCATTGGACTGTGGGTGGAACCCAGAGGAGAGGCTGGCAGTGGCTCCAATGAGCTTGCAAAACCCGTGCCACACTCGGGAAGAGAACTGGGGCCCCCAGTCAGAGACGATATCCTGTGGGAGACCAAAGACTCGGAAGACGTGATTGAACATTAGTTTAGCTGTTTCAAGGGCAGAAGGGAGCTTGCACAGTGGTATAAAGCGGCAGGCCTTGGAGAATCTGTCAACTATGATCAAAATGACAGTGTTACCTTGTGACTCAGGGATGAAGTCGACTGCCACGTGGGACCAGGGACGCTGGGGAATGGTCAGAGGATGCAGGAGGCCCTGGGGATGCTGTCATGGGTTCTTGCTTCTGGTGCACACCTTGCAGGAAAGGACGAATGACCTTACTTCCTTCTCCATGCTTGGCCACCAGAAGCGTCTTCTCAAAAAGTCCAGGGTCCTTCGAGCTCCCGGGTGGGTGGTGAGAGGGGACGAGTGACCCCACTGGAGAACCTTGGCCCGGGCTTGATGTGGGACGTACAAAAGGCCCGGTGGCCCCGTCCCAGGACCAGGGTCCTGGCGTTGGGCTCAGACAGCCTCCTCAATACCCCAGCAGACAGGGGCCACAATCCGGGACACAGGGATAATAGGCCCAACTTCGCTCTCCCTGTTGGTGGGAGCGAACAGCCTGGAAAGCGTGTCAGGTTTGGTGTTTTTGGAGCCAGGGCAGTATGATAGGGTAAAGTCGAACCGACTGAAAAACAAGGCCCACCTAGCCTGTCGTGGATTGAGTCTCTTTGCTTGCTGGAGGTACTCCAGGTTCTTGTGGTCCGTCCAGACCAAAAATGGATGTTGCGCTCCCTCCAGCCAGTGCCTCCACTCCTCAAGGGCCAGTTTAACTGCTAGCAGTTCTCGATCCCCCATGTCATACCGGGACTCCACAGAACTCAGGCAGTGGGAGAAGTATGCGCAGGGGTGCAACCTTCCTTCCGAGCATTGAGAGAGGACCGCGCCGACGCCGCTGTCCGAGGCGTCTACCTTGACGATGAAGGGTTGTGAAGGGTCCGGGAGGACCAGAATGGGTGCCGTGCAGAAGCGGTGCTTGAGGTCTTTGAACACCTTTTCCGCCTGAGGAGACCAGACATACGATCCACCTGTCCCTTTGGTGAGGTCCAATATGGGCGCTGCTACAGAACTAAAAGTTCCTGATGAACTTGCGGTAGAAGTTCGCAAATCCTAAGAACCGCTGAACCTCTTTGACGGACTTGGGGGTGGGCCAGTCCCGGACGGCCAGGGTCTTGGCTGGATCCATCTGGAGTTGGCCTGTCCGTACAATAAAACCCAGAAAGGAGACCTCGGGAACATGAAATTCGCATTTCTGGGCCTTAGCGAACAGATTGTTCTGTAGCAGCCTCTGGAGAACCTGGCGGACATGGTGGCAGTGCTCCTGCACAGTCTTGGAAAAGATTAGGATGTCGTCGAGGTAGACAAAAACGTACTGGTTCATCATGTCCCTCAAGACGTCATTGAGTAGGGCCTGAAAAACAGCTGGTGCGTTGGTGAGTCCGAAGGGCATCACCTGGTACTCGTAGTGCCCAGATGGGGTGTTAAAGGTCAACTAAGTTAAAAAAATTAACTTTCATAATATGTTTATTCTTACCTAAAAACACAAAACCCGACTTGGAAGTAAAGCAAGAAAGTTGTTCTTCTCAAAATCGTATATTTTTAGTGAAGTTACAAAATATCCCTTTCTGATTGGACAACAGGTGATGACGTATGTTTCAGAATACAATGCAGAAAGTACCTGAAGAAGTCCCTGCAGTTTTTGTGGAAATGATCGATAAGGATCGAAATAAAAGGGACACATTGTGTTGTGCATTGTTTTCCATTGTGTCACGAAAGGTCTAGGCCTGTGTAGCAAATAAGATGTTATTTCAACGCCCTGATTTGTAGGTTGACTATTTTCATTCCGTGACACAGGTGCACATGCTCTGCCTGTGCGTCAATGCCGACTGCCGTCGAATCAGTGTGCTGCAGACAGATCCCCAAAGTGGCTGCAAAAATACAAGCCTACAATGAGCAACAGAATGCACAACTAGACTGCATCACGTCTCACCCAGGCTTTCAAACAGTCTGCCTGGATAGATGGGTACTGGAGACAGCACACTACCAGTATGTGCAGCAGTATGGTGCAGTGTTCGAACTATGCCGATATTTTCGGGGGGGTCCCTTTTTTTTCCCTTGGGGGGGTACGCTTGCGCTTGTCTCAGAGCGCGGATCTCCAAATGCATGAGAAGCCTATCTTACGCACATATCACGCGGACTCCACACCTCCACACACGCATCGCGTCTGAAGTCATAACTCATCAGGGGAAATTGTGTCCGCATTGGCATGTTCAAAAAACAACCTCGCGTCAACAATGATACCACACACAAGAAAAAAAAAAAAAAACAGTCAGGCTACTCAACACATCTGATCCACAGCAGCACCAAAGCATCACTGGAAATCATGTCAACAACCAATCTTCCACAACACTTCGGATATGCAAATGCTTCCTGTTACACACGATCGCTATTTCAATAAACATCATTTTGCCAATATTTTAGAGACCCCCCCAACATTTCCCAAATCATGTTTTCAAGGGATCTCATGTCTGTTTCAGGGGATCTCGGATCCCCCGAGTACCCCCGTAGTTCGAACGGTGATGGTGGGCATGCAAGGCAGGATCCATCTGAAAATGAGTGAGTTGTCCCCCTAGAATTCTGATTGGTAACAAAAGTGCCGAGATTTCATGTATTGCTGCAGCTAAAGTCATCACTACTGTAGTAAAATAATAATAATAATAATAATAATAATAATAATAATAATAATAATAAAACCACACACAAAGTAAATTCACAAAGTACATTGAATTTACAGGAAATTCAGACATACTGCATATCGGCAGCTGGCTAGATGGTGCTGGGAGTACCTAGGCTGTCATGTTCGCGTTCCACTGCCATCCTGTGCAGTCACAAAGATCCGGGAGACATTCCCATCCACTGAATATACAGGTTTCCAGGATGTGGTGTAATGTGGCAAATAAAGACGTTTGAATGTATACTTGAATCAGATGTATTTGTTCTAATGCATTTGTTAACCCTATAACAAAGACAAACCAGAGATCCAAAGACCTGGGAAAAGGATTCACACAGCAATCCTTCCCAATCCAGTGTGGATACATTATATGTCCATAATCAACACTAACACTCGCCTGAAATAACCTCAGCAGTGATAACAAAAAAATAATAATAATAATAATAATAAAAAAATATGTATGGTGTTGAAACAGAAATGAAAAAGTTTTCAAAGACCCAAAAAGGCACAAGATCATACATGACACATTTGCCCATCAAAAGTTTCTCTGATGTGTACATACAGCACAATACAATCATTTTTTGGAAAATCGGATGTGATGGCATTGGATTATTTCCTCTTTGGGGGGGTACACATGGCCACTGCTCAAAAGGTGGTGGTGATGGCTGCCTGTCTGGTGGTGAAGTGTCAAAGTCTTGCTCCAATACATCAGCCATGAGTTCCTCAACATAGGCTACACACAGGGCCGCTGACAGCTTTGGCTGGGCCCGGGACAAAATGCTCTGAATGGGCCCCCCCGGGCCAACACACACACACCTCTCTTATCCCAGTCTCTACCTCACTCCAACCCTTAAATGACAGGTATTCAAAAACAATTCAACCGGTCAACAACCATTTCATTTTAGCATTTCAACATTTTTACAGTTTTAACATTTCCTTAGTCTGCAACTATTCAGGTGCGAAATGCAATGCGCCGGACTTTTGTTGTGCGTGCGTACTGTCCAGTGTGAAAAGCAGAGAACACACCGCTCGAGAAACGGCGGGATACGATTGCGGGCTAATGTGAATATTCTTAGCTTCAATCAGATATATGAAACACAATGTTATTAAGCCGTTGTGGTTATGAAATGATTCAATGCCCTGTGCGTTTGATATGGTGTTCAGTGTGACTTGCTCTCCCCTCATTTGTAACATGAATTGCGTGCCGCGCGTGCCTTGGTTGGGGTTACTTTACGGGGCTGGAAAAAGTTGGCTGTGTCTTACCCAGTGATGGGAATAACGGCGTTAGAAATAAACGGCGTTACTAACGGCGTTACTTTTTTTTTAGTAACGAGTAATCTAACTAATTACTTTTTAAATCGTTATAACGCCGTTCCCATTACTTACAATAAAATACTATGCGTTACTTTATTAAAGCTGTTCTCATCTGGCACGCTGCTCGTTCAGCCTTTCTTTACTCTGCTTTCGTGTGGGGCGGGGAGACACGAGACAACGGCACAGTAAGCCAATCAGAGTAGATTTGGACAACATACGTAGGTAGGCCTACTGCGCGCTCTTTCAATCGGAAGACACAGCGATGGTGAGCGGTCAGACCAGGGGCGTGTTTAGCCTATTTTGGGGGGTGCTCAAGCACCCCCAAAACGAGCTGAGCACCCCCTAGCTAAGCACCCTCAAAAACACTGCTTTTGGACGTAATTTTCAGAAATAAGTGCCCTTGCGCACTGCGCAATGAATGTGTGCGCAGGCGTGTGTGTGTTCTTGAATTCACCTGTTACGTGATAGTCTATGACCAGTAAAATACCTCTCCTCCTTGCGTCCCCTCTGATTGGGTTGCCTGTCCGCGCGAGTGCTTGCTACGACATGGTGGTTTTTTTAACTGGATTCCACGCCGATGAGGAAGTCGAAGTAGCACCTGAGTATTACTGGCATAGCGAGATGTGAAGGTACGGACTGGAGTTACAATTGTTAAACACAACACAATAATATGCATAATGCAATATTGATGTTCCCTGGTCTATGAACAGAATGATAAAAACGACATTTATCATCCATATCGAGATACTTTTGTGCAGAGCTGTACAAGTGCTACAGTGCTAGACCACCGTGTGTTAGTCAATTTTATTTAATGTAACATAGCGTTTACTAATGTAAAATCATAATAATACACACTTATTACACAATACACAACACATTAATTAACAATTACCACTGTTCAAAAATGAATAGCTCCAACATTACAAATGCAGTAGTAGGTCTTGTTAAAAATATAACGAAAATATTTGTGTCAGTGGTTGTAAATGTGTAGATATCATAGTTTATTGGGTCAGCTTCTGTTAAAACATTGCAGAATTGCTAGTCTAGTCTTCTTGTCTAGTTAAGTCTGTCTAAATGCGGAATAAACGTGGAAACACTGTCGTTCAAGCCAGGTGCCTCTGTCAGCTCTGGGGGCTAAGCACCCCCAAAGATCAGATGCTAGAATCGCCCCTGGGTCAGACCAGCACTGTGCTTTCACATTGGAAATACAGCCATTACTTTTCATTACTTGAAATAAAAGGCAAGAGTGTTTACGTGCAATGCACATTATGTCGAGGAACAATGCGTTTGTCCTCGTCAGTGGCCAGTAATTAGTAACAATTTTAATAACTACAGAAATATATTACATTTGATAGATGTCTTCTCACATTGTCCCACAAAAATATTAAGATAGTGTAGATAACATTACTAATTGGTTCTGTTAAGTGTCCATTTCAGTCATTAAACACATTTAACATTCACTTTTATTATGATTACACTAATTGAATTTGATTTTTTTTTTTTTTTGAGGGGGAACAAAATGTAACGGAATAATTACTTTCTCTGGTAATTAGTTACTTTTATGACAAAGTAACTCCGTTACTAACTCAGTTACTTTTTGGGAAAAGTAACTAGTAACTATAACTAATTACTTTTTGAAAGTAACGTGCCCAACACTGGTCTTCCCTGGCTCAGCTGCCCCACTGCCTTTGGTAGTACCTGCTGCATCATCCGAATCTTTTTTAAAATATTTATGCAGTGAGCCCCTGAGTCTCTTGGTTTCTTCCTCTCTTTTTTCTCTTTTCTGTGCTCCTGACTTGTGCATGTTGGCAAATGGCACGCACGCTGATTGTCGAAGCGCTATGATCGAACGATGTCGTTTTTTTCCCCTTAATCAAAGAGTCAAACCAAACCATTTTTGCATTAGGGGTGGTAGGGGGTTCTTGACGCTTTTTTCAAAGACAATAAAGGCAAAAGATCTAGAAATCATTTATTGAATGCAAATATAGCACATTTCTCCCCCAAATCAACACATTTTGAAATGAAATAAAATAATCGCAACTTCATGAGAGCCCAGTTCTGCCCCCCCCCCCCCCCATTCCTGGGCCCGGGACAACATACCCGTTTGTCCCCCCCTGTCGGCGGGCCTGGCTACACACATTAAAAAAACGTGTCAAACATTCAAAAGAAGATTACTGCTTTTAGTTTTGGTGGGCTGTCTGTTTTGTAACACGAGGTAAAGCATTTTACAAATCAGTGCAAAGCCAATATGTGACAGATGTATGGGGGAAAATCACAACCTACATAACGTGACATTTTCCACCTTTGACTTACAGTAGTTGCATGGTTCTCTGACTGGCTTAGCTGAAGCATTTCCTGGCTTGTACTTTGGTTTTTGAATACTATAGCGTAGGTCCCCTTTACTTGTCCTTGCCTGCTCTGTCACTGTTTGCGTTGTAGTGTAGTGCTGCCAAATGAATCCTGAGATAGAAATGATAGGAAAGAAACAATGATTTTGTTGATGCTGTTAATATTGATACTGAATGTGATGTTATCTATTATCAGCATGAAAACAGCAACATTCTGAGTTATCAAGATTAGCGAGAGGTATGAACTTACTGTACCTGCTGAGGATGCCATGATATCTGTATGACTTCATTTTTGGCGCAAATTTTTTGATGGTCTCATCTTTGGGGAAGCGATGAAAGCTTACCCCGTCTTTATATGTATTGCCACGACCTGCGATTATACACCGAGTAGGCATGGCTGGGGACTGTAGGCAAAAACTCTGGACTCCGTCTTTGTAAGTAACTAAATCAACTCAAATTACTTTCAGCACTTCAGTCCAGGTGCAACGACTATGCCACCATGTTATTCTGAAACATACGTCACGCAACCTCGTGACGTATCTTGTGCTCGTAAGTTTATTTTTTGAAGGGTGGAGCTTTGGGTCCTGAAAAACAGATGAAATACCGCTTTCCAGCAATTAGTGCACATTCACAAAATCACACTCAGAAATGTAAGGTATCTCTCTGGATACATGAAAACACATTTGGATCACCATGGAATTTTGTTTTTTTAAACTTAGTTGACCTTTAAAGGCAGTCTTCCACTCGTCTCCCTGTTGGATACGGATGAGGTGGTATGCATTCCATAAGTCCAATTTGGTGAAGACAGTGGTGCCTTGGAGCAGATCGAAAGCTGTGGACATCAGCGGAAGGGGATAGCAGTTGCGTACAGTGATCTTGTTCAGACCCCTGTAATCAATACATGGCCGGAGCCCCCCCATCCTTCTTGCCAACAAAGAAGAAGCCAGCACCAGCAGGTGAGGTGGAGGGTCGAATGAACCCAGAGGCCAAGGTATCCTTGATGTACTCCTCCATGGCCTTGCGTTCTGGCTGAAAGAGGGAAAACAGTCTGCCACAAGGAAGGGTAGTCCCAGGGAGCAAGTCGATGGCACAGTCGTAGGCACGGTGCGGAGGAAGAACGGCGGCCCTGCTCTTGCTGAAAACTTCCTTGAGATCCCAGTACTCTGTGGGAACTTGAGATAACTCGGTGAGATCAGGAGGCTCGGCAGGAGACACAGGACAGCTAAAGAGCAGACAAGAGGCATAGCAAGCAGGACCCCACTCCACAACCTGGCTAGTGACCCAGTCTATACAAGGGTTGTGGCGGGTGAGTCAAGGAAGACCTAGAATAACTGGGAACTCTGGTGAAGGAATCAGGTGCAGGGATATTTCTTCCTTGTGACCTTGAGACTGGAGGAAGACTGGAGAAGTTGCTTGGGTGACTCTTCCGTCACCTAAGGCTTGGCCATCCAGGGCAGACACAGACAGTGGGACTTCAAGAGGAGCAGTCGGGACATTGATACTTTGGGCGAAGTGAACATCCATAAAGTTTCCAGACGCCCCGGAGTCTAACAAGGCTTGACAAGAATGGACGGACTCACCCCAGGAGATGGAGACCGGGATGTAGACTCCTTGGCCAGGGAGTCCAGGAGAGAGGGTAGGCCCCATCACAACCCTCCCTCGGCTGGACGGGGCGGTCCTTTTTCCAAGAGCTCAGGACATGATGCTCGGAAATGGCCAGGCTTGCCACAGTAGATGCAGCACTTGTCCCTCCTTCTGCGCTCCCTCTCAGCTGCAGAGAGACGAGTACGGCCAACTTGCATGGGCTCTGGACAGTCACTGGAGGAGGTAGATGGGCTCCAGGTCGAGGCAGTGAGGCCGTGGAAGCTCAGGACTCGGCGGCGCTCTCTAATCCTGTTGTCAAGACGAGTAGAATGTGAGATCAGAGTTTCAAGGTCACTTGGGCATCCGATAGAGGCCAGGCCGTCTTTGATGGGGTCAGACAAACCATGGTGAAAGGCTGAAACCAGGGCTGCTTCGTTCCATCCACTGACTGCTGCGAGCATCCGGAACGTGATGGCGTAGTCCGCGACGCTTCCTTCTTGCCAGATGGACATGAGCTTCCTGGCTGCGTCTTTACTGGTGTCTGCCTGATCGAAGACATAAAGCATCTCCTCCATAAACAACTTGAAATCAGAGCACTTGGGTCCCTGTCTCTGCCAAATGGCCGTTGCCCAAGCTCGTGCCTTACCAGCTAACAAGGTTATCACAAAGGCAATCTTGCGGCGATCTGTAGTGTAGGTGGTAGGCTGAAGCTCAAAAGTGAGTTGGCACTGGGTAAGGAACTTCCGGCACTCACCGTGCTTGCCATCATACCTCTGTGGTGCAGGAAGGCTGGGTTCGCGAGGTGAAGGAGACAGCATAGCGGGAGGCACTGGAACGGGAGCAGATGGTAGAGCAGGAGCCGGATCAGGAGATGCAGGCAGAGGAGTCAGCTGTGCCAGGGTTTTCCCAATTTGCTGAAGCAGTACCTCGTGGCAAGCAAGGGCCTCACTTTGGCTCATAAGTGTTCGTCCATGGTAGCTCCGAAGTGTGTTAGAGAAGTCATAATTCCCTGAAGGTTAGCTAGGTAGACCGTTGAAGACGCCTCTGCTGAGTCAGTCATGATGGAGTTTTTCTGTTAGGGTTTTGCTGGGATTCGAACCCGGGTCGTTGGTGTGATAATCCAGGGGGATCCACTAGGCCACCAGGGGGATGACTCAAGTGCAGAGGAGTAAGGCAAAAGTAGAGTATCAAAAAAAAAAAAAGTTTTACACTATTTACAATCCAATGGAAAAAACAAAAAGAAAATCCAAAAGCTCAGAAGATAAACCAAAATAAAAATATCCAAAGGTAAAATGTCCAAAAACAAAAGGAAAGGCAAAATGCTGAACGCTCAGAAGATCAAAAAGGTACAAAGTCCAAAGAAAGCAAAAATATCAAAAACACAAGGGCACAGGCAAGATACGTGGGACAGAGGAAACTAGCATTAGTCAAGTTTATTTGTATAGCGCTTTTAACAATAAACATTGTCACAAAGCAGCTTTACAGAATTTGAACGACTTAAAACATGAGCTAATTTATCCCTAATCTATCCCCAATGAGCAAGCCTGTGGCGACAGTGGCAAGGAAAAACTCCCTCAGACGACATGAGGAAGAAACCTCGAGAGGAACCAGACTCAAAAGGGAACCCATCCTCATTTGGGCAACAACAGACAGCCTGACTATAATATTAACAGTTTTAACATGAGGACAGTTTCGTTGATGTTATAACTCTTCATTGATGAAAACTTGAGTGCAAAACTGTTCATGATAACTGCAGTCCTAAAGTTAGCAAGACAACTGTAGTCCTCAGCCATAAAAGCATTACTGTAAGAGTCCAGAGCATCCTCCAGGTATAACCCTCAACTGTCCTCATGGGGCCGTCCTTCACAGGAGCGGTGCGATAAAACTCCGACCAGACATAGGGCACCAGGATGGATCAAGCAGGTCCGAGGGGCAGAAGAGGCCAGCATCTCAATCCCAGGACCAACATGTAACTCAGAGGGACAGATTGGGGGGGGGGGGAGAGAAAGAAAACACATGTTGTTAGGTATGCCCTAAGAATGACAAGTATTAAATCTGTGTGGTAGGCTCGCAGAGACGAGTGTCTTTACATCAGGCATAACACACAACAATGTCATGTTAATATGGTAAAAAATATATCATGACCTGCTCTGGCTGGATGCTTGATTGGGTGATGGGAGCACACTCCTCAGCAATGATGAGATGCAGATGGGACCCTTAGAGCTAGCCAAGACAATTCAGTGACATTTCACTGGGTCTGGGACATGCGACAGAAAGTCTGACGGCCGATTCCCTGCAGGCTACGATAGCCAGTCGAGGTCTCCACCCTCTCCACCAAAAGATTTCCTGTTGACTCCATGTAACTCAGAGGGACAGATTTGGGGTGGGGGAGGGGAGGGAAAGAAAACACAGGTTGTTAGGTATGCCCAATGTCACCTGAATAAGTAGAAGCAGTATACATATTGCACCGAGTACAAGCAGGGACTCCGGCAACTAACTATGACAGCATAACTAAAAGGAGAGAGCCAGAAGGTAACACAGGCATGAGGGAGCCCCGGGACATAAAGCAGCCAGCCACTACACCGTCAACAAACTCGAGTGAGCAAGCGAGTGGGGGCTGACAGCATCCATACATCCCAGTTTACCAAAACACTCTATGCACTAGACAGCATAGCATAAAGACTCTGTGACAAGGGAACAAACAGAGGGGCATTTATACACAAACTAATTAAGGAACAGGGCGGGGCAGGAAACAGGCAATCAAGACAAACACAAAACACAGTGGCGGCCTCTAGAGGCCAAAACAAACATGACAAGATAAACATAACAGCGGCCTCTAGAGGCCAAAACAGTCCCAGTCCTAACACAGCCCGAACTGTGCCCTTCAGAGACAGTCCTAATTGAGAAATGAAAACACCATTTCTCTCCAGTGTTGATAGGTCTTGTAAGAGAGGTTCTAGGACTTTATCATAACCAAACACCTTCACATCACTGCTTTTACACAACACAGCCAGGTAAATTGAGGACAATGATGACTGAGAGCCTGGGGGCAAATTGCTTAATGTCCAGTACACAGCACAAAGCTTGTGCTTCCTGCGAGATGTACCAAGAGGGTTACAAACCTCAAAGTCATCGATATACAAGGCCCTGTCCACACGGCAACGGATTCAGGTGAATCTGATAAAATTGTTTATTGTTTCGGCCTGGCGTCCACACAGCACTGGCGTTTTGGGTGCCCCAAAACGAAATCTTTTGAGAACGGGTTCCAGAGTGAAAAAATCTGGCAACGGCGCTGTTGCGAAGTCGTCTGGATGAGTAGAATGGATTTGTTTACGATGATGTCACAACCACATGACTAGAACAAGCAGCACTCTCGCGCGCATCATTCGTAACAACAGAAATTGAAATTGTTTACACATTAACCTGACTGACCTGCCAGACAGACAATTTACACCTGCTTTGATGAACAGAAAGTACAGCCTTCCACGCAAAGCAGCAGTTACCTGACTATAATGGAGGCAGAGGGGAAAAGGGTCAGAAGACCCTTCAACAGACTGTTTTGTATGAACCACTGCATTGCATTCACTTTTGTATACAGCTTTTCTTTTAAATAAACAAGTAACTGAACCATTTCTTGAATTTCTTTTTTTTATTGGATAAGACTGCTTTTCAAAATGTTCACACAATATAAAAAGTTATATAAATTATATAAAAATGCTTTTCAAAATGTTCACACAATAAGAAAATTAAGTTATATAAAACTATGCACACTAATAAAACTAATTTGTACACACAGAAGGCACGATTTCCTCACGTAGTCGCAGCCATCTTTTTGTTGTTGTTGTGTGTTTGTTCCTGTGAGTGCTTCACGCGGGGTAGAAGAAGGGGTTTATGCGTGTAACAGACGTTGCGTTGTGTTGTTCACCAGTCTTTTTATTCTGAAGAAATGAGATACAAATACACTGCTGAGGACGGGCTGCAATCGTCCAGTGGCATTGGTGCTTACATTTCCAAAATGAACTGAAAGAGGCCAGTGCCTCGTTCCCATAACTACCTACGCTCTTAAAGGGCCAGCACAGAATTTCCCCACCACTACACACAATGGCAAGTGGAAAAAAATAAACCCGTTACATGCGCATGCGTCCTACTTCTTCTTCTATTGTTCTGGTGTCTCCGATGGGACCGTCTTACAGCGCACGTAGAGGTGTGGCATGTGTATTGCATCGTTTTCAGCAAGCGTTGCATTGCCATATGAACCTGATATTTTACTGATCCGTTGCCCATGTGGACGCGATATTTTTAAAAAAAATCTCGTTGCCGTTGTCGTGTGGATGTAGCCTAAGGAAATTGTCAAGTCCTCTCTTGACAGGAGGCTATTGTCTTTGAAATGACTATCATCCTGATAAGTTCTATACACATTGTTCTTGCCAATCTCTGCAATCTGGCTCTGTGCTCTGTATTTCTCAACTACTTTGTCAACTAACTCCTGTCTAGAAAATAACTGCTGTATGGACTTCAATATTGAGACATACTGAAAGGTTTTCCCTTCTTTTGCATTCAGGATGTATTCAGTAGGCTCCACAACATGGAAGTGTTCCTTGTAATACTGTTTTAGTTTGTACACAGTACTTAAGAGTCCACCTTTTCTTATGGCTATGTGCAGATGGTTGGACACACTCACAACAGTAGCCATTTCCTCAACAACTGTATCCTCAACAATAAGATAATATCTAGTGAGCACTTCTCACAAACTGGTTACTGAAAGAGGTGCTAAGGCAGAGCTTAACAAGTAGTGCAATTCCTCTGGAAATTAATCAGTCACGATTGCTGGAATATGAATATAATGCTCCAGTTTCAACAGCATTGAGGCATACATGTCAACCTTTGGTCAATCAAACCTGTATAACCAACCTCCAAAATCCGTATTTCCCTTATAAAATCCGTATAAGATGCAAATTAAAATAATTTACCTAAAATTTGAATGATAATTAACAATGATATATCCAAGTTACTTTTTATTCAATATTAATAACAACAAACCTTCAGAATGAATACAAAGCTCCAATGTTTGACAAAAACACAAAGTGTCTCTCTAATGTTCTGAATTGTACTCCATGACAGCTTTTTTTAGCAGTCTGCACCAATACCTCACTAGGCTGCATGTCACAGCAAGTGTCTGTGTTGATCTTGCCGGAGTGCCCATTCAGAATCTTTTCAGTCGCTATTGAAAGTCGCTCAGGTGGAAATACGCGTTTCAAACAAAATGTTACTTCCCGGTTGGCGGGATTCTCGCAATGCGGTGTGCGCATGATCAAAAGTGGAACGAAGTCTCGCTACCACAAGATAACGCGTGATTTCATAAGACTCTTTACTGGCTGTCAGTGCTTTCTGTGGTGTACAGTATGTTTGTAAATGTTATGCGCTCTTTTATCATCGTGGGAATTGATTATAGCTCTAAATAAATATTGAAGTTTTTTTAAAGAATCCGTATAACTTTATTTGTATGCCCGTATACTATGTTTATTGAATCAAATCCGTATAAAATATGGACATTCCGTATAGGTTGACATGTATGTTGAGGCAAAATTCAGCACAATAATACCAGCCAAATCATTTCCCTTGTCACTTCCTACATCTGCATCATCACCCTCAACAACTGCACCCAATGTCACTAAGCTGCCCTTCTTCCCCTAAAGTTCCTGAGATGTAAACTACTTCATATTTAAAGTCACTAAGTAAATGTGGGTTGTGTTTTCTATTTTTGTGTGCCTTAAATATTCCACACACATTTGTCTGAAAATCACAACCAGAGAACATGCAAGAAACCATTTCATGTCTCTTCAGATGTGTATTGATATGAATTAAATAATATCTCTCTGTAGCGATATCACTGTATGCACACAAATGACAAGAGAAAGTGGTCAGTGGTACATGTTTTGGACTAGTGTGTGTGGTATGTACCCTACTTAAATGTACAAGAATTGCATTCAAGGTTTTAAATGTGCAAGGGCATTGAGAGTAGGTGCATGGGTAGCACTGGGAGTGTCCATAATGTCTGTGCTGGATCTTATAGTGTTTAATTAATTGTGATCTGGCTGAGACTGCAAGCCCACAATCTTTACAATTCCACATTTCTAAAAAAAAAAAAAGGAAAAGAGAAAGAAAGAAAGAAAGAAAGAAAGAAAGGAAACAGTTCTTATTCAGTCCTATTCTTAACAGTCCTATTCTTACCTGAGCATTCCAAGACATCGAAGTTTCTCTGATCTTATCTGTTAACAGAGAAGAAAAGAGTCTCACTTGAATAAAGGGAAAATGCCGATGTTTTAGTCAACAAGTGTTAAAACTTGCATTTTAAAAATGATGGTGCCCAATTACTCGACAGTTATGTATGGTAGAACTATGTTAAAACTAAGTTTAAAGTGTGAAACAGCAATGCGAACATGGTAAGAACATGTTAGCTAATTGTGGCAGCGGGGGCGTGGTCAAGCGCCGGTCTGTGACAGGAGGGCGGAGTCAGGGAAGGTAAGTGGCAGAATCACTACACCTGTCGTTAATTAATGTGTTTGTGTGTCTTCCCAGTGACCGCGCCCTATTTAAGGAGAGAGAGCGAGAGCAGAGGGAGCTCTCTCCCCAACTAGACGGCTGATGTGTGTGCGTGTGTCTGTGTGTGAGAGAGTACAGAGATACGCTGAAAAGCTGAATAAAGAGAGTTTTTGTGAACTCAGTTCTGTCCTGCCATCCTTCTGTGCTCCACCCACTTACACGAACTGTCACAGTGGTGCCGAAACCCGGGAATGAGCACAGAAGAGAACAGCCCCATGGAGTCCTCCACCTTCGCCGACCTGATCCACACCCTCACCACGGCCCAACAGAGCCAGCACCAGGCGCTGCTCGCCCTCCGAAAGGAGCAAGAACAACGGTTCAAGGCCCTGGTGCTGGCGCAACAGGAAGATCGTCGGGCATTCCGGCACCTCCTCGTGTCGGCGGGGTCCACCATCTCCACCGCCGCGGGCCCTTCCCCCCTCACCCTCACGAAGATGGGCCCGCAGGACGACCCCGAGGCATTCCTCACGCTCTTTGAGCAGGTAGCAGAGACCTCGGGGTGGCTGGTGGAACAGCGAGCGGCGCGCCTCCTCCCCCTGCTAACGGGGGAGGCGCAGCTGGCCGCGCTACAGCTCACCGCCGACCTCCGGCTGACCTACGCAGACCTTCGCCAGGCCGTCCTCCAGCGGGTGGGATGCAACCCAGAGCAACAGCGTCAGCGTTTCCGCGCTCTGCGCTTGGAGGAAGTTGGCCGGCCATTCGCATTTGGCCAGCAACTCCGGGACGCCTGCTGTCAGTGGTTGAGGGCCGACAGCTGCGACGCCGAGGGACTCATTGACCAGGTGGTACTGGAGCAGTTCGTCGCGCGTTTACCAGCGGGAACTGCAGAGTGGGTCCAGTGCCACCGCCCGGCGTCGCTGGATCAGGCAATCGAGCTGGCGGAGGACCATCTGGCGGCTGTCCCGACGGCAGGACAGCAGACAACCTCTTCTCTTCTCTCCTCTCTCTCTTTCTCCCCTCCTCCTGTGTCTCCTCCTCGCCCTATTCCCCCACCGCGGAGGCGGGGGCCGGCGCCACCTCAGCCGGCCTGCCGCACCCACGGTGCCCTCCCGTGTCTCCCTTCTGTGTCTGTCTCTCTCCCCCCTCAGGTGAGTGAGCCCCAGAGCACTAGTGCAGAGAGGAAGCCCGGGCTGGTTCGCTGGCACTGCGGGGAGCCAGGCCACCTCCAACAGCAGTGCTCAGTAATGGAGGTGGGCGCGGTGGTTCGGATCCCCAACGCGCCAGGAGCTGCCCTCGATCGGGCTGGAGCGTATCACATACCGGTGAGTATCCAAGGGGATACATATCAGGCGTTGGTGGATTCTGGCTGTAATCAGACCTCAATTCACCAAAGCCTGGTGCAAGACGAGGCATTGGGGGGAGCACAATTGGTGAAGGTGTTGTGTGTGCACGGGGATGTTCACAACTACCCTTTAGTGTCAGTCCACTTTTTTTTCGAGGGGAAAAATTTATAGTGAAGGCGGCGGTTAATCCTCGCCTTACCCACTCTCTAATTTTGGGGACTGATTGGCCGGGATTTCGGGATTTAATGACACATTTAGTGAAGAGTGGGTCCTGTCATTTAACAGGGGGAGGTCCCGGTGTCACGTTGGCGGGAGCAGCTGTCACAGAGCCGTCTACGTCATCTCCGCGTCAGAGTGAGGAGCCGCAGGCCCCTCCTCTCTCTGTTGGGGAATCCCTCGCAGATTTCCCATTAGAGCAGTCGCGAGACGAGACTCTGCGGCATGCGTTTGACCAAGTGAGAGTAATCGATGATCATATGCTCCCGCCGAACGCCACCCCGTCCTTCCCCTACTTCACGATTATGAAGGATAGATTATACCGAGTGACGCAGGACACTCAAACTAAAGAGCGAGTCACGCAGCTTTTAATTCTGAAGAGCTGCCGGGAATTGGTATTCCAGGCAGCTCACTTTAATCCCATGGCTGGACACTTAAAGCAGGATAAAACACTAGCCCGAATAATGGCCCGGTTCTATTGGCCAGGGATTCGCGGCGATGTCCGTAGGTGGTGTATGGCATGCCACAAATGCCAGTTAGTAAACCCAGCGGCCATTCCAAAAGCGCCTTTGCGCCCTCTACCGTTAATCGAGACCCCGTTTGAAAGAATTGGGATGGATCTCGTCGGGCCATTAGATCGGTCAACACGAGGGTACCGCTTTATATTAGTTCTAGTGGACTATGCAACGCGATACCCGGAAGCAGTGCCTCTTCGCAATATCTCAGCACGCAGTATTGCGGAGGCACTCTTCCGCATCATCTCCCGACTTGGAATCCCGAAAGAGATTCTGACTGACCAAGGCACCTCGTTTATGTCACGTATACTGAACGAACTGTATGGGTTGTTGGGTATTAAGCCGATCCGCACCAATGTGTATCACCCACAAATGGACGGTTTAGTTGAACGGTTCAATCACACCCTCAAGAACATAATTAAAAAATTTGTAAGTGAGGACGCATATAATTGGGATAGATGGCTCGAACCCTTGCTCTTTGCAGTGCGAGAGGTCCCCCAAGCCTCCACGGGGTTCTCCCTGTTTGAATTGTTATATGGGCGTAAGCCGCGCGGCATCCTAGATGTGCTGCGGGAAAATTAGGAGGAGGGACCTTCACCAAGTAAAAATGAAATCCAATACGTTATTGATCTGCGCGCAAAACTCCACACACTCACGCACCTAACTCAGGAGAATTTGCGGCAGGCCCAAGAACGACAGACCCGCCTGTACGACAAGGGTACGCGCCTTAGGGAGTTCGCACCGGGAGAGAAAGTACTCGTACTGTTGCCCACATTGAGCTCCAAATTGATCGCCAAGTGGCAAGGACTCTTTGAGGTCACACAGCGAGTCGGGGACGTTGACTATGAGGTGAGGCGAACGGATAGGGGTGGGGCGCTACAGATTTACCACCTCAACCTGCTCAAACTCTGGAACGAGGAGGTCCCCGTGGCATTGGTGTCAGTGGTTCCGGAGAAGGCGGAGCTGGGGCCGGAGGTGCAAAAGGGAACATTGGCATCGCGTACCTCTCCGGTCCCCTGTGGAGACCACCTCTCCCCGACCCAACTCGCGGAGGTTGCCCAGTTGCAGACCGAGTTTTCGGACGTGTTCTCGCCCCTGCCCGGCCGCACCAACCTCATAGAGCACCACATTGAGATGCCCCCGGGGTGGTAGTGCGTAGCCACCCTTACAGGTTATCCGAGCACAAGAAAAAAGTGGTTCGGGAAGAACTCGAGGCCATGCTCAAAATGGGCATTGTCGAGGAGTCCCACAGTGACTGGAGCAGCCCGGTGGTCTTGGTACCCAAGGCAGACGGGTCGGTCTGGTTCGTGTCGACTATAGAAAAGTCAACGCGGTGTCTAAAATTCGATTTGTACCCAATGCCTCGTATTGATGAGTTGCTCGATCAGCTAGGCACGGCTCATTTTTACTCGACACTGGATTTAACAAAGGATTATTGGCAGATCCCCTTGACTCCATTATCACGGGAAAAAACGGCCTTTTCCACACCATTCAGCTTACACCAGTTCGTCACGCTTCCTTTTGGGCTGTTTGGGGCGCCCACTACGTTTCAGCGGCTGATGGACAGGGTCCTCCGCCCCCACGCCACCTATGCGGCTGCATACCTCGACGATATCATTATTTATAGTAATGACTGGCAGCGGCACTTACAACACCTGAGGGCTGTCCTTAAGTCGCTGAGGCAAGCGGGTCTCACAGCCAACCCAAAGAAGTGTGCAATTGGGCGGGTGGAAGTACGGTATCTGGGCTTCCACTTGGGCAACGGGCAGGTGCGTCCCCAAATTAACAAGACAGCAGCGATTGCAGCCTGCCCGAGGCCCAAGACCAAAAAGGGGGTGAGACAGTTCCTGGGGCTGGCTGGCTACTATCGTAGGTTTATACCTAATTATTCGGACATCACCAGCCCGCTGACTGATCTCACTAAAAAGGGGGCACCAGATCCGGTCCAGTGGACGGAGCAATGCCAGCGGGCTTTCTCTAAGGTAAAGGCTGCACTGTGCGGGGTGCCACTATTACAATCCGCTGACTTTTCTCTCCCTTTTATGTTACAGACCGATGCGTCGGACAGAGGGCTGGGGGCCGTGTTGTCCCAGGAGGTGGAGGGGGAGGATCGTCCCGTGCTGTACATCAGCAGAAAGCTGTCAGTACGCGAGGGGCACTACAGCACGATAGAAAAGGAGTGCCTCGCGATCAAGTGGGCGGTCCTCGCCCTCTGCTACTACCTGCTGGGGCGCCCTTTCACCCTCTGTTCGGACCACGCGCCCCTCCAGTGGCTCCACCACATGAAGGATGCCAATGCATGGATCACCCGTTGGTATCTGGCACTCCAACCCTTTAATTTCAAGGTGATCCACAGGCCGGGGGCGCAGATGGTTGTGGCGGACTTTCTCTCCCGTCAAGGGGGGGGGGGGGGGGAGTCAGCTGCAGGCCGGACGGCTGCCCAGCCTGAGTCGGGCGGTGGGGGTATGTGGCAGCGGGGGCGTGGTCAAGCGCCGGTCTGTGACAGGAGGGCGGAGTCAGGGAAGGTAAGTGGCAGAATCACTACACCTGTCGTTAATTAATGTGTTTGTGTGTCTTCCCAGTGACCGCACCCTATTTAAGGAGAGAGAGCGAGAGCAGAGGGAGCTCTCTCCCCAACTAGACGGCTGATGTGTGTGCGTGTGTCTGAGTGTGTGTGAGAGAGTACAGAGATACACTGAAAAGCTGAATAAAGAGAGTTTTTGTGAACTCAGTTCTGTCCTGCCGTCCTTCTGTGCTCCACCCACTTACACGAACTGTCACACTAATTTTACTTGTTGGGTCTTGTTAGCAGTCAGCAACATTTTAGTGTATAAGCTCACTGGGGAAAAAGACGGCAGGGTCGAGGGGAAATCCCATAAATAAACTGTAAAAGAACTAGACTAAAACCTGCTTAATGTGTGAATTCATAGCATATATATCAGCTTTCTGTTTAGTTCACCGAGAGCTAGCGATTATGTTAGCTGACTTAGCATAGTTTGAATACTAGAATAGAATAGAATAGAATAGAATGCCTTTATTATCACTATACCCATGTACAATGAGATTAAAAGCAACTCCAATAACAGTGCAAACAGTGTGTAGAGAAGAAGAAGAAGAAAAAAAAAGGTGAGGGTGTAAGGGGGGGTAAGGTGCACAGTCCTGAGGCATATGTGTTGTTTCACATTATGGAGTGAGGTATTGCACATTATAAAGTATTGCACAGAGAGAGTCATATTATAAGGTATTGCACATTATAAATTATTGCACGAAGAGAGTCACATTATAAAATAAAGTATTTCACATTATGAAGTATTGCACGGGGGGTTAGACTATAAAGTCAGAGCATATTCGAGTTCAGGGTGGTTATGACTTTTGGAAAGAAGCTGTTTTTGAATCTATTAGTTTTTGTCCTGATGCACCTGTAGCGCCTCCCTGAGGGCAACAGGTCAAACAGATCAAAGCCAGGGTGGGAGCTGTCCTTGATAATGTTCTTAGCTCTGCTAAGGCAGCAGGAGGTGTAAATGTCCATCAGGGAGGGGAGAGGGCAGCAGATGATCATCTGTGCTGCCTTTACTACTCTCTGGAGCCTCTCCCTGTCTGCAGCAGTGCAGCTGCCGTACCGTACTGTGATACAATATGTCAGCAAGCTCTCGATGGATGAGCGGTAGAAGGTCAGCAGCAGGTTGGAGGCAAGGTTGTGTTTCCTGAGGACTCTCAGGAAGTGTAGCTGCTGCTGAGCCTTCTTAATGACTGCTGTAATGTTCTCTGACCAGGAGATGTCGGCAGAGACGAAGACGGCGAGAAACCGGAAGGTTTGGACCCTCTCCACATACTCGTTGTTGATGTAAAGGGGGGCTAGGTCAGTGCTTTGCTTCCTGAAGTCAATGATGAGCTCTTTGGTTTTCTTGGTATTCAGAGCGAGGTTATTCTCTGAACACCAGGCTGCCAACTTCAGGACCTCCTCTCTGTAGGCTGCCTCATCTCCCTTTGAGATGAGTCCGACCACTGTGGTGTCGTCAGCAAACTTGATGACGAGGTTGTTGTTGTGGGTCGAACTACAGTCGTGGGTGTAGAGACAGTACAGGAGGGGGCTCAGCTCAACGTGCGGGTGGAGGAGAAGTGGGGGCCAAGTCTCACAGTCTGGGCCAGTTGGTAAGAAAATCCTTTATCCAGGCACATGTGAGAGGGGGGAGGCTGAAAGTGTCCAGTTTTCTGATAAGGATGTCCGGGATTATTGTATTAAATGCTGAACTGTAATCCACAAAGAGTATGCAGATGTAGCTTTGCTGCTGCTCCAGGTGGTTCAGTGCAGAGCGGAGAGCTACGGTGATGGCATCCTCTGTGGATCTGTTCGCGCGATATGCGAACTGGTAGGGGTCGAAGTCTGGGGGAGGTGGTCCTTGATGTGCTGAAGAACTAGTCTCTCGAAGCACTTCATGATTACTGGGGTGAGGGCCACAGGACGGTAATCATTCAGGCTGGTGATGGGAGACTTCTTCGGCACTGGGATTATTGTTACAGATTTTAGGCAGGGTGGGATGACTGCCTGAGCCAGGGAGAGGTTAAAGATCCTGGTGAAGGTAGGGGTGAGCTGGTGGGCGCACACTCTGAGCACTTTACCAGGTACACCATCTGGGCCGGCAGCTTTCTTGGGGTTCACTGCCAGGAGCACCCGTCTGACATCGTGCTCCTGTACAATGAATGGAGTGGTGTAGGAACTGTATGGCGGTGGAGGCAGGGCTGGAGCAGATGAGTGCTGCTGAGATGTTTCAAAGCGAGCAAAGAAGCAATTTATCTCCTCTGCCAGCAGCGCACTCCAGTCTCCTGTTGACGCATCACAGTCTCTGAAGTTTATGATGTCTTGTATGCCCTGCCACACCTCCCGTGTGTTGTTGCTGGACAGGTGGGACTCTATGCACAGCCTATGGTCGACCTTGGCTTTATTTATTCCTCTTTTCAGATCAGCTCGAGCGGCTCTGTACAGAGCTCTGTCACCTGACCTGAAGGCAGCGTCGCGAGCCCTGAGGAGTGAGCGGACCTGGCTGGTCATCCAGGGTTTCTGGTTTGGGAAAACCTGGATGTTTTTATTCACCGTCACATTCCCGATGCAGAACTTGATATAGTCTAGCACCATTCCTGTGAATGTCTCCAGCTCCTGGTGTTCAAATAAGTCCCAGTCTGTCCGTTTAAAGCAGTCCTGTAGTTTGGAGAGTGCGTTGTCAGGCCAGGTTGTGATGGTCCTTGTGGTGGGCCTGGCTCTGCATCTGAGGGGGGTGTAGGCTGGGGAGAGCAGGAGGGAAAGATGGTCTGACTGGCTGAGGTTGGGGAGGGGTATGGCTCTGTACGCATACTTGATGTTGGAGTAAACATGATCCAGAGTGTTCTCCCCTCTAGTACTAAGCTAGCTTACATATAGTTAACATGACTAGCGCGAAAACCACAGCAACACTATACACCCAATCTAACATCAATATCAAGCTATGTTTTATTATCTTATGCTGTATGTTTTTTTTTTTTGATGGAGGTAACTTATTTTTGGTGATTTAATGATTCACATACCTTTACCTGATGTGAAGAAGTCCCGCGCACTGGTTTTGGCTCTTTTTCTCATGCTGTGTCATCATATCATCATGCTCATTTAATCGCGTTGAGTTCATTGAACACAGGCAAAGATATTTAGATATGTTGTTTCTACACGAAGCGATCACATACGGTTTAAATCTAATCTCTTCAATTTAATAGGGCACTAAACTTTCACATTACGAGACAAAAATCAATTTATTTGCATTGTGTTTGTTATTTACTCCACTAAACTGAACAACCACTGAAAATAGTTTTTTTGAGTGTAGTCAGTATCCAGATTCCTTAGACACTGTGTATTTTGACATTTGCTTAAAGCTTCACAAACAAAATATGTCTGCTAGCGCTTATTAACTCCAAAACCTATAATCAAAGTTTGTTTTCTTGCTGTGCAAAGATAATCTACACTTACATACTGTATGTTTACACTTGAATTAAACTGTATTTTTTTATGCTTTCTTTTCTCTTCAACAGATTTGCAGCACATCTAATTTCAGGTGTATTAGAATATAAGAGTCTGATTGATGGGTAGGTCTTTGCCAATAGTAGAACATTATCTTGGGTAACAGGGTTGTACATGCATTAGAAGTTCCCTAGTGCTCTTTGCAATAATCTGCTCTTGTTATGAGTTGCAGACATGCCCTACCAGTGGACTTTGCCCGTGGCCAATTAGCTGGCACACCATTGTGCATGGAGCAGTACTACAGGCTCTTCACCACCTACCGTCTGCCTGGGCCAAAGACAGACACCCTGGTGGCTCAGAAGAGCTGTGTAATGCCAGAACCAGAGCACATCATAGTGGCTTATAAAAACCAGGTAGGACCCTTAATACAGATGCTTAAGGGAATCAGGCTCTGGGTGATGAGTCCCCTATTTGTTTCATGTAATTAGATCTGATCTGGCACAGAGGCAAGGCGTCTAAATAAGACCATAACTAAGGTGATGGACAACTCTCTTGGGCAGTTCTTTTTCTGTTTTATAACCTAATTAATAAGTGAGGTACTCTAACAGGTACTCACTATTGACATAATGAGGATTGTTGTTAATCATCTTTATGCTTGAGCTGTTTTTAATTACATACAAGATAATCCATTTTAATGTCATAAAAGTTACACTCACTCATTCGGCAGCTGTTCTTCCACTCAAAATGGCTGTTAGTGTATAGTGTTATATACTGTCTATGGCCAGGCTATAAATTAATAAAATAATTATGCAAATGTATGACTTTATTTCCCCAGTTTTTTGTTCTTGATGTGATCATCAACTTCCGGCGACTCAATGAGAAAGATCTGTTCACTCAGCTACAGAAGATAATGAAGATGACTGAGAGTGAGGAGGAAAACTTCCCTCCTATTGGACTGCTTACCTCAGACGGGCGGACTGAGTGGGCAGAAGCTCGTAGTGCCCTCATTAAAGGTCAGATGTCATTTGAAGCATCATGCAGTCCAACATTCTGAGATCAGGAATTTTTCCATGAAAATACAGTGAAAATTTCTAATAAAACAGAAATATGTATCTGACATCAAAGAAAACTTCCCAATTACTTGCTCAAATGACTTTTTAATAAGCCACATTGTTCAGAAATTGTGTTTTTCAGGATGGTAGGCCTGGACTTGGATTTGTTTACTTATGCAATGAATTAGAGCAAAGGATGAACAAGACTAAAAGAAAACCTGCATTATTTGGGAAACATTATCATGCACAACTTCCAAATCTACCATAGAGTCACTCAGATATCAAAGCACGCTGAATAAACACCTCTGCTGCAGATTCTACCAACAGGGACTCTCTGGATATGATTGAGCGCTGCCTGTGTTTGGTGTGCTTGGATGAACCATGTGGCATGGATCTGTGTGATACAAACCGAGCCATGATGATGCTCCATGGAGGAGGGAAGGACAAGAATGGAGGAAACCGCTGGTATGACAAACCCATGCAGGTAAAGCATCAACATAAAATACTGCCAAACAATGTGTAATAATTTAAAGTTTGGATTAAGTCTGCAGTTATTTGGTGAATCTCAGTTTATAGTAGGAGCGGATGGATGCTGTGGTGTTGTTTGTGAACATTCACCCTTTGAGGGAATTGTGCTGGTCCAGTGCACAGAATATCTACTAAAGTACATGTAAGTATTCATTTTATATAATTCTGTAATAATCCGTTCTTCATTACTGACTGAATTAAAAACAATGGATGACAATAGCAGTACATTTAGGATTTTGAGATGTTAAAATTATGACAAGCAGATAGAACAGGTTTATATATTTTACAGTGGTGCTTGAAAGTTTGTGAACCCTTTAGAATTTTCTATATTTCTGCATAAATATGACCTAAAACATCATCAGATTTTCACACAAGTTCTACAAGTAGATAAAGAGAACTCAGTTGAACAAATGAGACAAAAATATTATACTTGGTCATTTATTTATTGAGGAAAATGATCCAATATTACATATCTGTGAGTGGCAAAAGTATGTGAAACTCGAGGATTAGCAGTTAATTTGAAGGTGAAATTAGAGTCAGGTGTTTTCAATCAATGAGATGACAATCAGGTGTGAGTGGGCACCCTGTTTTATTTAAAGAACAGGGATCTATCAAAGTCTGATCTTCACAACACATGTTTGTGGAAGTATATCATGACACGAACAAAGGAGATTTCTGAGGACCTCAGAAAAAGTGTTGTTGATGCTCATCAAGCTGGAAAAGGTTACAAAACCATCTCTAAAGAGTTTGGACTCCAAGACCATTATTACCCTCCCCAGGAGTGGTCGATCAACAAAGATCACTCCAAGAGCAAGGCGTGTAATAGTCAGCGAGGTCACAAAGGACCCCAGGGTAACTTCTAAGCAACTGAAGACCTCTCTCACATTGGCTAATGTTAATGTTCATGAGTCCACCATTAGGAGAACACTGAACAACGATGGTGTGCATGGCAGGGTTGCAAGGAGAAAGCCACTGCTCTCCAAAAAGAACATTGCTGCTCATCTGCAGTTTGCTAAAAATCACGTGGACAAGCCAGAAGGCTACTGGAAAAATGTTTTGGGGACGGATGAGACCAAAATAGAACTTTTTGTTTGAAATGAGAAGCGTTATGTTTGGAGAAAGGAAAGCACTGAATTCCAGCATAACAACCTTATCCCATCTGTGAAACATGGTGGGGGTAGTATCATGGTTTGGGCCTGTTTTGCTGCATCTGGGCCAGGACGGCTTGCCATCATTGATGGAACAATGAATTCTGAATTATACCAGCGAATTCTAAAGGAAAATGTCAGGATATCTGTCCATGAACTGAATCTCAAGAGAAGGTGGGTCATGCAGCAAGACAACGACCCTAAGCACACCAGTCATTCTACCAAAGAATGGTTGAAGAAGAATAAAGTTAATGTTTTGGAATGGCCAAGTCAAAGTCCTGACCTTAATCCAATTGAAATGTTGTGGAAGGACCTGAAGCGAGCAGTTCATGTGAGGAAACCCACCAACATCCAAGAGTTGAAGCTGTTCTGTACAGAGGAATGGGCTAAGATTCCTCCAAGCTGGTGTGCAGGACTGATCAACAGTTACCGGAAATGTTTATTTGTAGTTATTGCTGCACAAGGGGGTCACACCAGATACTGAAAGCAAAGGTTCACATACTTTTGCCACTCACAGATATGTAATATTAGATCATTTTCCTCAATAAATAAATGACCAAGTATAATATTTTTGTCTCATTTGTTTAACTGGGCTCTCTTTATCTACTTTTAGGACTTGTGTGAAAATCTGATGATGTTATAGGTCATATTTATGCAGAAATCTAGAAAATTCTAAAGGGTTCACAAACTTTCAAGCACCACTGTATATACTTCAAGCTATTTTTTTTAATGGGGGGGGGGTTAAAACCTGCATATTTCCAGAAGCATTTAAATGTTAGTTTGTGAAGGAAACAAAAAAGTCAGATGGAAATGTTACCTACCTATCTTCTTCATGCCTAGGGGCACATAACGGAATGCCTCCACCTCTCTCTGTTGGCTGCAACAGCCCTTGCCTCTTCCCATGAACGCCAACCTGCCTCTTTCCTCTCTCTTTCCACCGTTCTTCGCCAGGTCGTCTTAGGCCTCCCTCTCTTCCTTTTTCCTTCAGGCATCCATGTGAGTGCGGTGTTGGAATCTCTCCTTCTGTCTTGCCGTAGAATATGGGCAATCATCTTCCATCTGCGCCTCTTTACCTCCTTGCTCAAAGGCTTCATGCCTGCTTTCTTGAGTAGTTCTTTTGTAGTGACATGATCCTTCCACTCTATTTTAAGGATTCTCCTTAGACACTTATTGTGGAACACATCGAGCCGCCTGTCATCTCCCTTGTTCATTTTCCATGTTTCACACCCATAGAGTAGCACTGGCACCACTAGGGTTTTGAACAATCTAAACTTGGTTCTCTTTGTGATGCTCTTGGGCCCAATCCCAATTCTAATTTCTACCCCTACCCCTCCCCCTTCCCCTCCCCCTTGGCCCTTCCCCTTGAAACTGAGCTACAAGGGATAGGGCTTGAAATTCAACCCCTACGTATTGGGATAGCCCTTCAACGATCGCATACGTCATCGCGTACCTCCGTCAGCGTTTACGTTAGCAAAACGCGACCAAATGCGTCATTGGCTGCGACCAGCCGCTACAGTCAGAGCCAGAAATCTCTGCTGGCAGGGTGTGATTTGTTAACTAACACCACTGAATGGGATATCTTTGGCGCTTCGTGCACCACATCCGACAGAATGAGGTGTCAGAACACTCATGTAAACAATAAAAGCGAGAATAACAGAACAAAACGTACGCAGTCAAGCAACCGAAAACAATACTCACTCCCAAAGCTTTTTAGCAGCAGCTTGGATTTCAGAAATTGCTGCTCATTCTCAGCTCGAAAGCGAATCAAGCGGCGTGTTTCCTCTGGATAACAACTTAAAACACGTAAATAATGGAGAAAATACATTTATGACAATCTTTCACCGCGGGAACCGCCATCTTTCTGAAATCCGCATGAAATCTCGCTGAAATCCGCATGGCATTGTGGGAAATCACTCAAACCCCTTCGTTCGGAGTCAGCTCCAGGAAAATCTCCGTTTGGAGGGGTACAGAAGCCCTACCCCTTCCCCTACCCCTCCACGTTAACTGGGATTGGGATACCCCTACCCCTTCACGTGAACGCGCAAAATGGAGGGGAAGGGCCAAGGGGTTGGTCCAAGGGGTGAAATGGGATTCGGCCTTGGAGTTCCTTGTTCTTTTGAGTTTGGCAAATGCGCCTCTTGCCTTGGAGAGCCTATTCTTCAGATCCTTCATCCCTCCTCCCTCTTTACAAATGGTAGCTCCCAGATAGTTAAACTCCTCAACTTCACCAATGTCTTGTCCATCGACTAACCCTTTTTTGACTCTTCGCGTTGATCCTCATCACCTTTGTCTGGTCTTTGTTGATTTTCAGCCCGACCCTTCTCACCTCTTTGTTCATTTTAGTTGTCTTGCTTTGGATATGTGGTTTAGTTGAAGAGAGCAGTGCCACATCATCCGCGAAATCCAAATCATCGAGCTTAGATGTAAACCTCCACCTTATTCCATTCTCTCCATTTCCCACAGTCCTTCTCATTACCCAGTCCATTACTATCAAGAACAAGAATCCTGACATGTTGCACCCTTGTTTGATGCCTGTTTTGATGTTGAACCACTCACATGCTTCTGCCTGATCTTCTACAGCACACTCAAAATCGTCATAGAACACTCTGACCATTCTTATAATCTTGTCTGGGATTCCATATTTTCACATGATTAACCATAGGCTTTCATGGTGGATGGAATCGAATGCCTTCTCAAAGTCTATGAAGTTTACATATAAGCTAGTTTGCCATTCATTGGCTTGCTCGACGATGTTTCGTAATATGAAAATCTGGTCTGTTGTTCCTCTGCCCTTCCGATATCCTGCTTGCTCACTTCTCAGCCTGTTATCAACTCCATTCCGAATGCAGTCTATAACGATCCTTCCAAGTATCTTGCCTACGACTGAAAGCAGAGTTATTCCTCTCCAGTTCTTACATTCTTTGAGGTTTCCCTTCTTTGGCAATTTGATAATCAGCCCCTTTTTCCATTTGTCAGGGATCTTTTCATGTTTCCATACTTTCTCCAGTAGCTGATGCACTTTCTCCGCTAAGAATTCTTTGTGTGCCTTCAACAATTCAGCTGTGATAGAGTCGATTCCTGGAGACTTCCCATTCTTCAATCGCTCAATTGCTGCTTTGACTTCCCCCAGGGTTGGTTCAGTGCAATTTCTTCAATTACTTCGCTGAGCTCAAACTCGCATTCATCCTCTGTTGTTATTGGATCTGTTGGTTCTTCCCTGTTCAGTACTTCCCTAAGTGCTCTGTCCACCTTGACTGTATTTCCTTCTTTCCACTCATAAGATTGCCTCTCTTGTCAAGGATTGCTGCGCTGCTTCTAGTTCTTTCGTTGCTTAGCACTTTTGTCAGCCCGTATAACGTTCTCATGTGTTGTTTCCTTGCAGCCTCCTCTGCCTCATTTGCAATGCTATCCATCCACTTTCTTTTGTCGCTCCTTATGCTCCTCTTCACCTCCCTACTCTTTTCCTTGTATTCTGTTCTGAGCTGTTTCTTGACCCTCTCTGAGCGAGTACTTATAATCTTCTTATCTCTTCTCTTTGATTTACAAGCGCCCATGATTCTTCTGTTATCCATGGCTTTCTTTTCTTCTTTGGCCGATCTAATACTTCTTCTGCTGCTCCCGTGTATGCCTCTTCCATTACTTGGAAGTCCCTTTCTATTTCATCCTCCTCTCCTACACTAGGTGTCTCTTCTTCCAATGCTTGATATCTATTCTGCAAGGTGATAATAAATGTTTTCAAAACAGCTTCGTCTTTCAACTTGTTGGTGTCATACTTGGTTCTTATACTTCCCTGTTCTTTTGGTTGTTTTCTTAGTCTTAGCTTCACTTTTGCGCATACAAGATAGTGATCACTTCCAATGTCTGCAGATCTGTAAACTCTGGTATCAATTACTGAGTTGCGGAACTTCTTGTTTATTAGCACATGGTCTATTTGATTTCTCATTTTCCCATCGGGTGATACCCAGGTAGCTTTGTGTATATCTCTATGTGGAAACAAAGTCCCTGTTATGACTAACTTGTTCATGTCACAGAATTCGTAAAGCCTCTCTCCACTTTCATTCTGTCTTCCAATTCCATGCCTACCCATGATCCTCTCATAGTCCCAGTTTTCCTCGCCGACCTTTGCGTTCATGTCACCTGTGACAACCAGCATATCGTGCTCCTTCTTAGCATTCAACACATCCTGCAGTCTATCATAGAATTCGTCCTTTACCGACTCCTCCACATCCTCTGTTGGTGCATATATATGTACAATGGTCAGTTTAACATGCTTGGAATAGAACCTGGCTACAATTATTCGTTCATTTACTGGCGTCCAATCTATGAGTGTTCCTGTTGCAAATTTGGACATCAGTATTCCTACTCCATCTCTGTGGTTATCTTCTCTGCCAGAGTATATGATGGTTTCTCCTTCCTCCGGTACTATCTTCCCTTGTCCCGTCCAATGTGTCTCACTGATTCCCATGATTTCAATACCTCTCTTCTTCATCTCTCTTGATGCCTGTGCTATGTTCCCACTCTGGTACAGCGTTCTTAC
The DNA here is from genome assembly GCF_027579695.1 of Neoarius graeffei. Classification (NCBI taxonomy): domain Eukaryota; kingdom Metazoa; phylum Chordata; class Actinopteri; order Siluriformes; family Ariidae; genus Neoarius; species Neoarius graeffei. The sequence continues at coordinate 54,313,911 of NC_083575.1, forward strand.
GTTCCAATTTCCTATCCTCATGACATTCTTAGGGTGGACTAATGGTCTCATCTGCTCAAGGGCTTCCATGTGGCTTTCACCCCCATGTGTCATCGAACTTCTCATGGTGTGAGGAGTGACCACTGCGTCCCCCAGATTATGTGAAATCATTCCGTTTCTGGTTTCTGTAATAACCTGCTCCCATAAAAAGCATATTATCAGCCCACAGCCCAACCCCCAATCTGGTGGACCAGGGAGTCACTCTTCATCTGGCCTCTACCCTTTGACCTGTTCGGCATGGGTGACCCTACCAGGTGTGCATGACACCAGCTGACATAGCTCTAGGGGTCACTGGGGCACACAAACCGCTCCACCATGATAAGGTGATGACTCCAACGGAGCGAAGATGGAAATGTGCAGCTAAAAAAATCTGAGTTTTATATCTTGCTCATCTAATACATGTATCTCCAGCTCACATCTTATACATACTTTCTCATAAAGTTAATATTTCATGGCTACACACTAAGCTTGTATTGTCTCTTTAATCTATAATCTCATGCATAGGTTCCAATTTGAGTATGCCTCTCTAAGTATGATTTCAATTCTTATGCACTACATGGCCAGAAGTTTGTGGACAACTGACCATCACACCCATATGTGCCTTTTGAACATCCTGTTCCAGATGTAGTTCCTGACTTTGCTGATATAACCTTCATTCTACTGGGAAGGCTTCCCACTAGATTTTGGACTGTGGCTGTGGGGATTTGTGTTCACTCAGCCACAAAAGCATTTTTGAGTTCAGGCAGTGATGTCAGGTGAGGAGATCTGGGATACAGCCAGCATTCCAATTCATCCCAAAGGTGTTCAGTGAGGTTGGGATCAGGGCTCTCTTAAGGCCACTCAAGCTCTTCTACACCAACCTTGGCAAACCATATCTTCATGGTCCTCACTTTTATGCACAGGGACATTGTCATGCTGGAAAAGATTTGGGCTCCTTAGCTACAGTGAAGGGAACATGTCCACAAACTTTTGGCCATATAGTGTACACCTAAGTGAATAAAAGTTGCTGTTTGCATGTACATTTGAATATGAGACAAATATCTAGCATAAATAGGGACAGGTCTGTATTATCTGGAGATTGGGTCTATCATCAGTGCTTGTTTAAGCAACAGACATGTAATTATCACATTTTGGAGAGTTTGGAGTTGAGAGCCAGACACTGCTAAATTCTGAATTACCTTTACCTCTAGAGTAATGGAGAAGTCTATACTTGAGTATGTGTGGATCACTTTCAGGAAAGGCAGCCCTTCAAAGTTGGTGCGAGCAGCAAGTGTGAGTGAGTTGCCATCTCCAAGACGCCTGCACTGGAAATGTTCTCCAGAAATCCAAAAATTCATCACCTCTTCTATAGATACATTACAACGGCAAGCCCGCATTACACTTATTTCTCTTAAGTATAAATGTGAGGTGCGCATGGAGGTGGTTGAGTGGTTCTTTTGAAATGACTTGCTGTGTTAACTCGATGCATCCTTTATATTTAGGCTAGTCAAAAATCTAGACATGAATGTCCACAAGTTCAACAGTTATGGTAAAGAGTTCATCAAGAAACACAAAATGAGTCCTGATGCCTACATACAAGTGGCTCTGCAGTTTGCATTTTACAGGTCAGTTTCCTGTTTGTTTTCTACCTCACAATATATGGATAATATTCAACATAGGACATTCATGGCAAAGATATCTAACCTTTGTCCAGATGTCACGGACGACCTGCATCAACCTACGAGAGTGCATCAATCCGCCGCTTCCAGCAGGGTCGCGTGGACAACATTCGCTCTTCTACTGCTGAGGCCTTGGAATTTGTGAAAGCCATGACTGATAAAAAGTCTAATCTGATGGTAGGTGATTAAGCCTGATACAAGAGCTGATCAAGATTATTTGAGTTGATTGTGTTTATTATTTGAGTCTAATTGTGTTACACATTGGATTTGACAAGTTTCCAATTTACACCCTCTTTGGTAAAAAAAAATGTTATTGTGAAGTATTTGGTGAATGCCAAGTCAATACATATCCAATAAAAACACAATGCATTGTTCTAGTCCAACAATTTACTGCACACATACTGTCTAAATTGTAAGGACACCAGTGGTGTCCTGACAAACTGTTCCCATTATCACATTACAGAAGGGTTAGAAAAATAAAAACTTTATTGCATCCATTAGCATGACAGTAGCATTTGCTGAATATTATAAAAAAAAGAGCAAAACAGCTTACTTTCAACATGAGCTTGTCTTTTAGCTACCATTAGCCAGTTAGCTTTGCTTCTGATAGTCCCAGATTCATTAATCCTATACATTTTAAATTTACTATGAGTGTTGTGCCATTTTTGTTGGTATAAACAAAAACCTTACTTACTTATTGTGGCAGCGGGGGCGTGGTCAAGCACCGGTCTGTGACAGGAGGGCGGAGTCAGGGAAAATAAGTGGCAGAATCACTACACCTGAGAGCAGTTAACCTGTGTTTGTGTGTCTTCCCAGTGACCGCGCCCTATATGAGGAGGGAGAGCGAGAGCGGAAGTGGCTCATCCCTGAACCAGACGCCGGTTGTGTGTTTCTGTGCTAGAGCAATTATTGTTGTACTGAAAAGTGTGGCAATAAAGCCAAGTGTTAAACCTGATCTCTGTCCTGCCGTCCTCTGTGCTCCACCCACACATAGGGAACCCTACAGTGGTGCCGAAACCCAGGAAAGTGGAGCACAGAGGACGGCAGGACAGAGATCAGGTTTAACACTTGGCTTTATTGCCACACTTTTCAGTACAACAATAATTGCTCTAGCACAGACACACACACACAACCGGCGTCTGGTTCAGGGATGAGCCACTTCCGCTCTCGCTCTCCCTCCTCATATAGGGCGCGGTCACTGGGAAGACACACAAACACAGGTTAATTGCTCTCAGGTGTAGTGATTCTGCCACTTACCTTCCCTGACTCCGCCCTCCTGTCACAGACCGGCGCTTGACCACACCCCCGCTGCCACACTTATATATTCAGTGTTAATAAATGTGTGTCTTTTTTAGATTATACGGTATGCATATACTGTATAAAACTGTCAACAGAAAAGTGTTCATTGTTAAACCTCATTCCTTATTCATTCACATCATTTACATTATGCTACAATATTTTTCTCTTTGGATAGGATGCTGAGAAGATGGAGAAGTTATGTGATGCTATTAAGGCGCAAACCCATTATACAATATTGGTAATTAAAAATGAGGAGTGTTGATCAACTTCCCAGCTTAATGCAATCATAGTATATCTTATTGTATCATGATACTGTTATGTCTCAGTATAGTTCTCTTATTCAACAAACTTTATCATTCCTCAGGCTATCACAGGAATGGCAATAGACAATCACTTACTTGGACTGCAAGAAATCTCTAAGGAGCTCAACCTAGAGAAGCCAGAAATTTTCACAGATGAGACCTACATCATCAGTAACCAGTTCATCCTCTCCACAAGTCAGGTACGTTCAGTGCTAACTACAGGGAATTAATAAGACAGGGAAATTAATGTGAGTTTGTTGGTGATTTACTTGCCATAAGTTATGTCTTTTAAATCAACAACTAAGAAATGGGAATGACGTCACTTCCCATCCCTGATGAATGCTCCTGAAGGAGTTGAAATCTTGGGTATGTCCAAGAATTTTGTGCAGTAAAAAGTTTTAAAACCTTTCTATGGAATCGATCGCTGTACAGATGAAACTCTTCAACAACTAAGAAACTTATCTAAAACTTGTATTCAAATAATTCCACAGAACTTAAAAATTATCCACATTGAACTATTGTAGCAAGTGATAACTACACAACTTTAGACACATGGTAAGAGTGTGATCTCTGCATGCAGGTTCCCACGACTGTGGAGATGTTTTGCTGCTATGGCCCCGTGGTCCCAAATGGCTATGGAGCCTGCTACAATCCCCAGTCGGATCACATCATTTTCTGTGTGTCCAGTTTCCATGACAGCCCTGAGACCTCTTCAGACATGTTTGTGAAAGCTCTGGTGGAGTGCCTGGGGGAGATGCAGGATCTGTGTAACACTCAAGCCACACATAGTAATGCCAGAGTGAGGACTGAAGAGGCCAGCGAAGATGTGAGGGATAGAGGAAAGACATAGTACATGCTCTTAGAAATGGGTTCTTCAAGGTTTCTTTAAGGGTTCATTGGATAATTAAAGGTTTGTAGCTTCTGAAAAGAGTTCTACTTAGAACCCTTTCTGACAGGGAAACACTGTTGTCAGAGTTCTGTGTAGGACCTTTAAGGGTTCCCCCTGAAGGAAGAACCCATTAGAGTGTACCTGAGAAGTAAATGCCTATCAGGTGGTTTCCATCTGAATTACTTTTTTTTCGACCATAAGTGTAATTTAGCTATTGTGTCCAGAAGTCCTAATGTACTATTATTATTCAGTGGATAAAATATTAATGTGTGTGTAACATCATACTGTTTAAGGTTTTGTGGTGGAAAAAAATTTGTGTGATTTTGTACCAGTACAAAGAAGAGAAATTAAAATGACTAAAAAAGAATTCCAAATTGTTAGAAAAGTGTTTGTCTGAACATCGTTGCAAGGTCTGATCCTGTTGATGCCAGGATGTTGTTCAGAAGACCAAGAAAACAAATTTGGCCATGCTGTCTGGGTGAGAGGAATGGCATTTTCTTTCCACTGTCAATCAGAGCAATACTAACCAATGACAGGTGTCTGTGTGCTCATTGTCTATGGAAAGAGCAGATACCGCTTTCCTTCCAGTTGTACTAGTTATGTAGCTCAAGTAGCAGTTTGAAAAGGTAGAGTTGGCTGTTTTCATGCATCTCAGAGGAAGCACATGCTAGCTTTCACAGTCCATATTGGTAGATGCTGTGTGATAAGGGAGAGCTGGCTGGTGGGTACTTACTTATCCTCTTCATCCCTAGTGAGACATAAGGCCATGACTTTTTCTTTCCATCTGGGTCTATCCTGCACCATAGTCTGTGCTGATTGCCAAGAGAGCCCCATGGACGCCAGGTCGTCTGACACTGTTCTCCTCCATGTGGTTTTAGGTCTTCCTCTTTTTCTTTTCCCATCTGGTCTCCAGTTTAGGACGACTTTAGGTATTCTGTCATCCGTCATTCTTAGTACATGGCCAAGCCATTTCAACCTTCTGCTAGTAATTTCAGTGGATAGTCTTCTACATCCAGTTTTGCTATATAGTTCCTCATTTGAGATCTTGTTTGGCCAGAAGATGTTGCATATTTTGCGGAGACAGTTGTTGAATCCATCGATCTTCCTCATGTCAGTCTTTGTAACTCTCCAACTCTCTGAGCCATATAGAAGAACTGACTTGACATTACTGTTGTAGAGTCGGAGTTTAGTCCTAAGACTATACTGTTTAGATTTCCAAATAGTTTGCAGTCGGCTGAAGGAACCCCTAGCTTTATCGAGGCGAAATTTGATGTCCTTTTGTGCACCATCAGTTGTACTCATAACACTTCACAGGTATGTGAAGACTCCTACACCCTCCAGGGTCTCTCCATCTATACTGATGGAGGGGGGTCTGTTGGTGTGTTAATGTACATAACTTGTGTCTTCTTGTTGATGTACAAACCAGTTTGTTTATCTCGTTCACTTAAGCGATCAGTCTTTTCCTGGAGTAGGGTACGGATGGATGCAAGAACAGCCAAGTCATCGGCAAAGTCGAGGTCCTCAAGGTACATGGTAGGAGTCTATCTGATGCTGCAAGGACAGTCTGATGTAGTTTCACGCATTACCCAGTCGATAGTGATTAGGAACAGAATTGGGGAAAGAATGCATCCCTGTCTAACACCAGACCTAACACAAAATGGTTTAGTTAAACTATTCTCTGTGATAACACTGCATTCAAAGTGTTCGTAGAATGTTCCTATAATGCTAACTATTTTGTGTGGAATACCATACACCCTTAGGAATTTCCACAGGCTTTCCCTATGAACAATATCAAAGGCTTTCTGGAAGTCTATGAAGTTTATGAGCAATAGGGAGTTCCATTCAATGCACTGTTCAATGATGTTCCTCAGGGCAAAGATCTGGTCTGAACAGCCACGGCCTTTATGGAAACCTGCTTGTTCTTCCCTTAACTTGGAATCTATTGCACTGTCAATCCTTTTGAGAAGGATTCTGCAGAATACCTTACTGGGGATAGATAGTAATGTTATTCCCCGCCAGTTATCACAGTTGCTAAGAACTCCCTTCTTAGGGATCTTAAATATGAGACCTTTGTTCCAGTCCTGAGGAATGACTACATGTTCCCAGATTTTGGCAAACAGGTCTGGGAGTAGAAGTGTAGCTGTAGCACAGTCTGCTTTCAAAAGTTCTGCCTGTAGGGAGTCAATACCTGGTGCTTTGCCATTTTTCATTGCCTTTATTGCTGTTTCTACTTCAGCTTGAGAGGGCGGGTTGGTATTGATGGGAATATCACTGGAAGGTACTGGGTCAGCCGGCTTATATGGCTCCGGTCTGTTTAATACTTCTTCGAAGTGTTGAGCCCATCTTTTTGCTTGTTCCCTTTCAGTTGTAAGCAGTTTTCCCTGTTTGTCTTTGACTGGTACAGAGCAGACACTGTTCTGGCTATTGAGCCTTTTGGTAATTAGGGCCCGAGCCCTATAGGGCGAAGGCCCTATTGTTCTTGTAAGAGTTCACTATTATTAGGGCCCGAGCCCTATAGGGCGAAGGCCCTATTGTTCTTGTAAGAGTTCACTATTATTAGGGCCCGAGCCCTATAGGGCGAAGGCCCTATTGTTCTTGTAAGAGTTCACTATTATTAGGGCCCGAGCCCTATAGGGCGAAGGCCCTATTGTTCTTGTAAGAGTTCACTATTATTAGGGCCCGAGCCCTATGGGCGAAGGCCCTATTGTTCTTGTAAGAGTTCACTATTATTATTCTTCCGTCTTCTTCTTTATTTTTCTCCGCTGTTGGGCCATTTTCGGGGCACTTGCCATGGGCGAAAACGCACGAAATTTGGCACCAGTTCCGAGAATTGCCACCGCTACTCAGACCCAAAAGCCCAAACTTGGCCGGGGCTCTGGGCCTCTATAGCGCCCCCTAAGTCGTTGTGATTTTGGTCTCCCGCATTCAGGTGCCTGGTTGCCATGTAGTTTGTAGTAGTGGCATGCCATTTGGTACGCATATGTATCTCACTAAGCCGGACAAAAATTTAATGCCAATGCATTAGCCACGCCCAACAGGAAGTGAGGTTATTTCACTTTTGTGCGAAATGCATGGCCACGAAGACGGCGCAACTCCTCCTAGACCGTTCATAGGAATGTCACCAAAATTGATACACATCATCTACAGACATGGCTGACAAAAGTTACTAAATACGTTTCACGTAGGATTAACCGTTCAGAAGTTATACGTCAATCAATTTTCGATGCAAAATTTTACATGCTTAAAAATTCATAACAAATCTTCTGATTGCTCAAAACTGCTCATACTTCACACACAAATCAGTCATTGGGCTTCTGACATGTTACCCAATTTCTGTGATATTTCGCCACTGGGGGCGCTATTTTTGGGCAAAAAATCCAATCTTTCCTCAAATTTGGTCAAACTTCACGGCCACCCTCTCACTACCTCCCATGTCATGTATACCACATTTTGGGTATTTTCGTCCATGGGAGGCACTGTTTTTGGCCGACGCAATTGCTCCAAAACGGGTTTTTGGTAAATTATTCGATTATGCTTTCCCTTCACACCACTACCTTGTGATAGTACGTTGCTGTTGTAGACACTTACTTTTCCAACTCATAATCGCTCATGTACAGCATAGCGCCACCTACTGACATGGGAAAAACCAAAAAATTTATTCTTCAAAAATCTATATCTCATCTTCTATTTACTCAATTGTCATCAAACTTCATACGCAAACTCTTCATAGCTCACCTGACACGTACGCCAAATTTTGTGCACTTTCGCCCCTGGGGGTGCTGGTTATGGCAAAAATGATATTGCAGCTTCTGATTTGTCAAACTTGGCAAGCAAACTCTTTACAAGACCCTTTTTGGGGCGCTTGCCATGGTCGACAACCCACGAAATTTGGCTCCTTTTTCTTAGACTGCCACCGCTACTGAGAACCAGAAGCCCAGATCCAGGCGGGCCCCAGGGCCTCTTTAGCGCCCCCTAAGTCGTTGTGATTTTGGCCTCCCGCATAAAGGTGCCTGGTTGCCATGTAGTTTGTAGTAGTGGCATGCCATTTGGTAGGCATATGTATCTCACTAAGCCGGACAAAAATGTAATGCCAATGCATTAGCCACGCCCAACAGGAAGTGAGGTAATTTCACTTTTGTGCGAAATGCATGGCCACGAAGACGGCGCAACTCCTCCTAGGCCGTTCATAGGAATGTCACCAAAATTGATAGACATCATCTACAGACATGGCTGACAAAAGTTCCTAAATACGTTTCACGTGGGATAAGCCGTTCAGAAGTTATACGTCAATCAATTTTCAATGCAAAATTTTACATGCTTAAAAATTCATAACAATTCTTCTAATTGCTCAAAACTGCTCATACTTCACACGCAAATCACTCATTGGGCTTCTGACAAGCTACCCAATTTCTGTGATATTTCGCCACTGGGGGCGCTATTTTTGGGCAAAAAATCCAATCTTTCCTCAAATTTGATCAAACTTCACGGCCACCCTCTTACTACCTCCCATGTCATGTATACCCCGTTTTGGGAATTTTCGTCCATGGGGGGCGCTGTTTTTGGCCGACGCAATTGCTCCAAAACGGGTTTTTGGTAAATAATTCCATAATGCTTTTCCTTCACACCACTACCTTGTGATAGTATGTTGCTGTTGTAGACACTTATTTTTCCAACTCATAAACGCTCATGTACAGCATAGCGCCACCTACTCACATGGGAAAAACCAAAACATTTTTTCTTCAAAAATCAATATCTCATCTTCTATTTACTCAATCTTGATCAAACTTGATAGGCACATTCATAACAGGTCACCTGACATATCTCCCAAACTTTGTAAACTTTTGCCACTGGGGGCGCTGTTTTCAGGCAACATTTTATATCTCGGCTTCTGATTGGTCAAACTTGATCAAACTTGACACAACAACTCTTCATAGGTCCCTTGACATGTATACCAAATTTGGTGAACTTTCACCACTGGGGGCGCTCATTGCGCTGTAGCAGTTGCAGGAGAGGTGTTTACAATCATGAGGCACCAGGAGTATGTTGTTTTGGTTGCCTTAAACACACATGACTTGTGGGGAATGGGTAGGCAGTCGGGAGCAAGTGTTGTAGCGTTACATACAGACTAATAGATGTCTAACAGAAGACAATCCTATGTAGCTATAGCTTGGTGACTGATGAGGTAAATACATTAATTTGGTTGGGAAGCCATGGCATAAAATTTTCTGTCCATGACAACATCTCAGCGCACCGTGTACTCTGTGTCCGATTCTGTGCTTTGTCGCCATTGTGGGAGTAATGTCTCTTGCCGAAGAAGCTGTGGAAGGTATTTCGCGGGGACGCATGCCCCCGCCCCCCTTGGCCGCTGGCGCGAGGGCCCGTCGAGGCCGCTTGCGGCTTTAATTATTCTTCTTCTTTATTTTTCTCCGCTGTTGGGCCATTTTCGGGGCGCTTGCCATGGGCGAAAACGCGCGAAATTTGGCGCCACTTCCGAGAATTGCCACCGCTACTCAGAACCAAAAGCCCACACTTGGCCGGGGCTCAGGGCCTCTATAGCGCCCCCTAAGTCGTTGTGATTTTGGCCTCCCGCATTAAGGTGCCTGGTTGCCATATAGTTTGTAGTAGTGGCATGCCATTTGGTATGCATATGTATCTCACTAAGCCGGACAAAAATGTAATGCCAATGCATTAGCCACGCCCAACAGGAAGTGAGGTAATTTCACTTTTGTGTGAAATGCATGGCCACGAAGACGGCGCAACTCCTCCTAGACCGTTCATAGGAATGTCACCAAAATTGATACACATCATCTAGAGACATGGCTGACAAAAGTTACTAAATACGTTTCACGTAGGATAAACCGTTCAGAAGTTATACGTCAATCAATTTTCACTTCAAAATTTTACATGCTAAAAAATTCATAACAAATCTTCTAATTGCTCAACACTGCTCATACTTCACACGCTAATCACTCATTGGGCTTCTGACATGTTACCCAATTTCTGTGATATTTTGCCACTGGGGGCGCTATTTTTGGGCAAAAAATCCAATCTTTCCTCAAATTTGGTCAAACTTCACGGCCACCCTCTTACTACCTCCCATGTCATGTATACCACATATTGGGAATTTTCGTCCATGGGGGGTGCTGTTTTTGGCCGACGCAATTTCTCCAAAACGGGTTTTTGGTAAATTATTCCATAATGCTTTTCCTTTACACCACTACCTTGTGATAGTGCGTTGCTGTTGTGGACACTTATTTTTCCATCTCATAATCAATCATGTACAGCATAGCGCCACCTACTGACATGGGAAAAACCAAAAAATTTATTCTTCAAAAATCTATATCTCATCTTCTGTTTACTCAATTTTCATCAAACTTCATACACAAACTCTTCATAGCACACCTGACATGTACGCCAAATTTTGTGCACTTTCGCCCCTGGGGGTGCGGGTTATAGCAGAAATGATATTGCAGCTTCTGATTTGTCAAACTTGGCAAGCAAACTTTTTACAAGACCCTTTTTGGGGCGCTTGCCATGGTCGACATCGCACGAAATTTGGCTCCTTTTTCTTAGACTCCCACCGCTACTGAGAACCAGAAGCCCAGATCCAGGCGGGCCTCAGGGCCTCTATAGCGCCCCCTAACTCATTGTGATTTTGGCCTCCCGCATTAAGGTGCCTGGTTGCCATGTAGTTTTTTTAGTAGTGGCATGCCATTTGGTACCCATATGTATCTCACTAAGCCGGACAAAAATGTAATGCCAATGCATTAGCCACGCCCAACAGGAAGTAAGGTAATTTCACTTTTGTGCGAAATGCATGGCCACGAAAACGGCGCAACTCCTCCTAGACCGTTCATAGGAATGTCACCAAAATTGATACACATCATCTACAGACATGGCTGACAAAAGTTCCTAAATACGTTTCACGTAGAATAAACCGTTCAGAAGTTATGCGTCAATCAATTTTCAATGCAAAATTTTACATGCTTAAAAATTCATAACATATCTTCAAATTGCTCAAAACTGCTCATACTTCACAAGCAAATCACTCATTGGGCGTCTGACATGTTACCCAATTTCTGTGATATTTCGCCACTAGGGGCGCTATTTTTGGGCAAAAAATCCAATCTTTCCTCAAATTTGGTCAAACTTCATGGCCACCCTCTTACTACCTCCCATGTCATGTACACCTCATTTTGGGAATTTTCGTCCATGGGGGGCGCTGTTTTTGGCCAACGCAATTGCTCCAAAACAGGTTTTTGGTAAATAATTCCATAATGCTTCTCCTTCACACCACTACCTTGTGACAGTACGTTGCTGTTGTAGACACTTATTTTTCCAACTCATAATCGCTCATGTGCAGCATAGCGCCACCTACTGAAATGGGAGAAACCAAAAAATTTATTCTTCAAAAATCAATATCTCATCTTCTATTTTCTCAATCTTGATCAAACTAGATACGCACACTCTTAACAGGTCACCTGACATATTTGCCAAATTTTGTGAACTTTTGCCACTGGGGGCACTGTTTTCAGGCAACAATTTATATCTCGGCTTCTGATTGGTCAAACTTGATCAAACTTTACAAAACAACTCTTCATAGGTCCCTTGACATGTATACCAAATTTGGTGAACTTTCACCACTGGGGGCGCTCATTGCGCTGTAGCAGTTGCAGGAGAGGTGTTTACAATCATGAGGCACCAGGAGTATGTTGTTTTGGTTGCCTTAAACACACATGACTTGTGGGGAATGGGTAGGCAGTCGGGAGCAAGTGTTGTAGCATAGCGCCACCTACTGACATGGGAGAAACCAAAAAATTTATTCTTCAAAAATCAATATCTCATCTTCTATTTTCTCAATCTTGATCAAACTTGATACGTACACTCTTAACAGGTCACCTGACATATGTGCCAAATTTTGTGAACTTTTGCCACTGGGGGCGCTGTTTTCAGGCAACAATTTATATCTCGGCTTCTGATTGGTCAAACTTGATCAAACTTTACAAAACAACTCTTCATAGGTCCCTTGACATGTATACCAAATTTGGTGACCTTTCACCACTGGGGGCGCTCATTGCGCTGTAGCAGTTGCAGGAGAGGTGTTTACAATCATGAGGCACCAGGAGTATGTTGTTTTGGTTGCCTTAAACACACATGACTTGTGGGGAATGGGTAGGCAGTCGGGAGCAAGTGTTGTAGCGTTACATACAGACTAATAGATGTCTAACAGAAGACAATCCTATGTAGCTATAGTTTGGTGACTGATGAGGTAAATACATTAATTTGGTTGGGAAGCCATGGCATAAAATGTTCTGTCCATGACAACATCTCAGCGCACCGTGTACTCTGTGTCCAATTCTGTGCTTTGTCACCATTGTGGGAGTAATGTCTCTTGCCAAAGAAGCTGTGGAAGGTATTTCGCGGGGACGCATGCCCCCGCCCCCCTTGGCCGCTGGCGCGAGGGCCCGTCGAGGCCGCTTGTTATTCTTCTTCTTTATTTTTCTCCGCTGTTGGGCCATTTTCGGGGCGCTTGCCATGGGCGAAAACGCGCGAAATTTGGCGCCACTTCCGAGAATTGCCACCGCTACTCAGAACCAAAAGCCCACACTTGGCCGGGGCTCAGGGCCTCTATAGCGCCCCCTAAGTCGTTGTGATTTTGGCCTCCCGTATTAAGGTGCCTGGTTGCCATATAGTTTGTAGTAGTGGCATGCCATTTGGTAAGCATATGTATCTCACTAAGCCGGACAAAAATGTAATGCCAATGCATTAGCCACGCCCAACAGGAAGTGAGGTAATTTCACTTTTGTGTGAAATGCATGGCCACGAAGACGGCGCAACTCCTCCTAGACCGTTCATAGGAATGTCACCAAAATTTATACACATGATCTACAGACATGGCTGACAAAAGTTACTAAATACGTTTCACGTAGGATAAACCGTTCAGAAGTTATACGTCAATCAATTTTCACTTCAAAATTTTACATGCTTAAAAATTCATAACAAATCTTCTAATTGCTCAACACTGCTCATACTTCACACCCTAATCACTCATTGGGCTTCTGACATGTTACCCAATTTCTGTGATATTTCGCCACTGGGGGCGCTATTTTTGGGCAAAAAATCCAATCTTTCCTCAAATTTGGTCAAACTTCACGGCCACCCTCTTACTACCTCCCATGTCATGTATACCACATTTTGGGAATTTTCGTCCATGGGGGGCGCTGTTTTTGGCCGACGCAATTTCTCCAAAACGGGTTTTTGGTAAATTATTCCATAATGCTTTTCCTTTACACCACTACCTTGTGATAGTACGTTGCTGTTGTGGACACTTATTTTTCCATTTCATAATCACTCATGTACAGCATAGCGCCACCTACTGACATGGGAAAAACCAAAAAATTTATTCTTCAAAAATCTATATCTCATCTTCTGTTTACTCAATTGTCATCAAACTTCATAGGCAAAACTCTTCATAGCTCACCTGACATGTACGCCAAATTTTGTGCACTTTCGCCCCTGGGGGTGCGGGTTATGGCAGAAATGATATTGCAGCTTCTGATTTGTCAAACTTGGCAAGCAAACTCTTTCCAAGACCCTTTTTGGGGCGGTTGCCATGGTCGACATCGCACGAAATTTGGCTCCTTTTTCTTAGACTCCCACCGCTACTGAGAACCAGAAGCCCAGATCCAGGCGGCCCTCAGGGCCTCTATAGCGCCCCCTAACTCGTTGTGATTTTGGCCTCCCGCATTAAGGTGCCTGGTTGCCATGTAGTTTGTGGTAGTGGCATGCCATTTGGTAGGCATATGTATCTCACTAAGCCGGACAAAAATGTAATGCCAATGCATTAGCCACGCCCAACAGGAAGTGAGGTAATTTCACTTTTGTGCGAAATGCATGGCCACGAAGACGGCGCAACTCCTCCTAGACCGTTCATAGGAATGTCACCAAAATTGATACACATCATCTACAGACATGGCTGACAAAAGGTCCTAAATACGTTTCACGTAGAATAAACCGTTCAGAAGTTATACGTCAATCAATTTTCAATGCAAAATTTAACATGCTTAAAAATTCATAACATATCTTCAAATTGCTCAAAACTGCTCATACTTCACACCCTAATCACTCATTGGGCTTCTGACATGTTACCCAATTTCTGTGACATTTCGCCACTGGGGGCGCTATTTTTGGGCAAAAAATCCAATCTTTCCTCAAATTTGGTCAAACTTCACGGCCACCCTCTTACTACCTCCCATGTCATGTACACCTCATTTTGGGAATTTTCGTCCATGGGGGGCGCTGTTTTTGGCCAACGCAATTGCTCCAAAACAGGTTTTTGGTAAATAATTCCATAATGCTTCTCCTTCACACCACTACCTTGTGATAGTACGTTGCTGTTGTAGACACTTATTTTTCCAACTCATAATCGCTCATGTGCAGCATAACGCCACCTACTGACATGGGAGAAACCAAAAAATTTATTCTTCAAAAATCAATATCTCATCTTCTATTTTCTCAATCTTGATCAAACTTGATACACACACTCTTAACACGTCACCTGACATATCTGCCAAATTTTGTGAACTTTTGCCACTGGGGGCGCTGTTTTCAGGCAACAATTTATATCTCGGCTTCTGATTGGTCAAACTTGATCAAACTTTACAAAACAACTGTTCATAGGTCCCTTGACATGTATACCAAATTTGGTGAACTTTCACCACTGGGGGCGCTCATTGCGCTGTAGCAGTTGCAGGAGAGGTGTTTACAATCATGAGGCACCAGGAGTATGTTGTTTTGGTTGCCTTAAACACACATGACTTGTGGGGAATGGGTAGGCAGTCGGGAGCAAGTGTTGTAGCATAGCGCCACCTACTGACATGGGAGAAACCAAAAAAATTATTCTTCAAAAATCAATATCTCATCTTCTATTTTCTCAATCTTGATCAAACTTGATACGCACACTCTTAACAGGTCACCTGACATATGTGCCAAATTTTGTGAACTTTTGCCACTGGGGGCGCTGTTTTCAGGCAACAATTTATATCTCGGCTTCTGATTGGTCAAACTTGATCAAACTTTACAAAACAGCTCTTCATAGGTCCCTTGACATGTATACCAAATTTGGTGAACTTTCACCACTGGGGGCGCTCATTGCGCTGTAGCAGTTGCAGGAGAGGTGTTTACACTCATGAGTCACCAGGAGTATGTTGTTTTGGTTGCCTTAAACACACATGACTTGTGGACCACTGGGGGCGCTCATTGCACTGTAGCAGTTGCAGGAGAGGTGTTTACACTCATGAGTCACCAGGAGTATGTTGTTTTGGTTGCCTTAAACACACATGACTTGTGGGGAATGGGTAGGCAGTCGGGAGCAAGTGTTGTAGCGTTACATACAGACTAATAGATGTCTAACAGAAGACAATCCTATGTAGCTATAGCTTGGTGACTGATGAGGTAAATAAATTAATTTGGTTGGGAAGCCATGGCATAAAATGTTCTGTCCATGACAACATCTCAGCGCACCGTGTACTCTGTGTCCAATTCTGTGCTTTGTCACCATTGTGGGAGTAATGTCTCTTGCCAAAGAAGCTGTGGAAGGTATTTCGCGGGGACGCATGCCCCCGCCCCCCTTGGCCCCTGGCGCGAGGGCCCGTCGAGGCCGCTTGCGGCTTTAATTATTCTTCCGTCTTCTTCTTCTTCTTTATTTTTCTCCGCTGTTGGGCCATTTTCGGGGCGCTTGCCATGGGCGAAAACGCACGAAATTTGGCAACAGTTCCGAGAATTGTCACCGCTACTCAGACCCAGAAGCCCAAACTTGGCCGGGGCTCAGGGCCTCTATAGCGCCCCCTAAGTCGTTGTGATTTTGGCCTCCCGCATTAAGGTGCCTGGGTGCCATGTAGTTTGTAGTAGTGGCATGCCATTTGGTACGCTTATGTATCTCACTAAGCCGGACAAAAATGTAATGCCAATGCATTAGCCACGCCCAACAGGAAGTGAGGTAATTTCACTTTTGTGCGAAATGCATGGCCGCGAAGACGGCGCAACTCCTCCTAGACCGTTCATAGGAATGTCACCAAAATTGAGACCCATCATCTACAGACATGGCTGACAAAAGTTACTAAATACATTTCACGTAGGATAAACCGTTCAGAAGTTATACGTCAATCAATTTTCGATGCAAAATTTTACATGCTTAAAAATTCATAACAAATCTTCTGATTGCTCAAAACTGCTCATACTTCACATGCACATCAGTCATTGGGCTTCTGACATGTTACCCAATTTCTGTGATATTTCGCCACTGGGGGCGCTATTTTTGGGCAAAAATTCCAATCTTTCCTCAAATTTGGTCAAACTTCACGGCCTCCCTCTTACTACCTCCCATGTCATGTATACCACGTTTTGGAAATTTTCGTCCATGTGGGGCGCTGTTTTTGGCCGACGCCATTGCTCCAAAACGGGTTTTTGGTAAATTTTTCCATAATGCTTTTCCTTCACACCACTACCTTGTGATAGTACGTTGCTGTTGCAGACACTTATTTTTCCAACTCATAATCGCTCATGTACAGCATAGCGCCACCTACTGACATGGGAAAACCCAAAAAATTTATTCTTCAAAAATCTATATCTCATCTTCTATTTACTCAATTGTCATCAAACTTCATAGGCAAACTCTGCATAGCTCACCTGACGTCTGCGCCAAATTTTGTGCACTTTCGCCCGTGGGGGTGCTGGTTATGGCAAAAATGATATTGCAGCTTCTGATTTGTCAAACTTGCCAACCAAACTCTTTACAAGACCCTTATTGGGGCGCTTGCCATGGTCGACAACGCACGAAATTTTGCTCCTTTTTCTTAGACTGCCACCGCTACTGAGAACCAGAAGCCCAGATCCAGGCGGGCCTCAGGGCCTCTATAGCGCCCCCTAACTCATTGTGATTTTGGCCTCCCGCATTAAGGTGCCTGGTTGCCATGTAGTTTGTAGTAGTGGCATGCCATTTGGTACGCATATGTATCTCAATAAGCCGGACAAAAATGTAATGCCAATGCATTAGCCACGCCCAACAGGAAGTGAGGTAATTTCACTTTTGTGCGAAATGCATGGCCACGAAGACGGCGCAACTCCTCCTAGACCGTTCATAGGAATGTCACCAAAATTGATACACATCATCTACAGACATGCCTGACAAAAGTTACTAAATACGTTTCACGTAGCATAAACCGTTCAGAAGTTATACGTCAATCAATTTTCAATGCAAAATTTTACATGCTTAAAAATTCATAACAAATCTTCTACTTGCTCAAAACTGCTCATACTTCACACGCAGATCACTCATTGGGCTTCTGACATCTTACCCACTGTCTGTGATATTTCGCCACTGGGGGCGCTATTTTTGGGCAAAAATTCCAATCTTTCCTCAAATTTGGTCAAACTTCACGGCCACCCTCTTACTACCTCCCATGTCATGTATACCACATTTTGGGAATTTTCGTCCATGGGGGGCACTGTTTTTGGCCGACGCAATTTCTCCAAAACGGGTTTTTGGTAAATAATTCCATAATGCTTTTCCTTCACACCACTACCTTGTGATAGTGCGTTGCTGTTGTGGACACTTATTTTTCCATCTCATAATCACTCATGTACAGCATAGCGCCACCTAGTGACATGGGAAAAACCAAAAAATTTATTCTTCAAAAATCTATATCTCATCTTCTGTTTACTCAATTGTCATCAAACCTCATACGCGAACTCTTCATAGCTCACCTGACATGTACGCCAAATTTTGTGCACTTTCGCCCCTGGGGGTGCTGGTTATGGCAGAAATGATATTGCAGCTTCTGATTTGTCAAACTTGGCAAGCAAACTCTTTACAAGACCCTTTTTGGGGCGCTTGCCATGGTCGACATCGCACGAAATTTGGCTCCTTTTTCTTAGACTCCCACCGCTACTGAGAACCACAAGCCCAGATCCAGGCGGGCCTCAGGGCCTCTATAGCGCCCCCTAACTCATTGTGATTTTGGCCTCCCGCATTAAGGTGCCTGGTTGCCATGTAGTTTGTAGTAGTGGCATGCCATTTGGGACGCATATGTATCTCACTAAGCCGGACAAAAATGTAATGCCAATGCATTAGCCACGCCCAACGGGAAGTGAGGTACTTTCACTTTTGTGCGAAATGCATGGCCACGAAGACGGCGCAACTCCTCCTAGAACGTTCATAGGAATGTCACCAAAATTGATCCACATCATCTACAGACACGGCTGACAAAAGTTCCTAAGTACGTTTCACGTAGAATAAACCGTTCAGAAGTTATACGTCAATCAATTTTCAATGCAAAATTTTACATGCTTAAAAATTCATAACATATCTTCAAATTGCTCAAAACTGCTCATACTTCACACGCAAATCACTCATTGGGCATCTGACATGTTACCCAATTTCTGTGATATTTCGCCACTGGGGGCGCTATTTTTGGGCAAAAAATCCAATCTTTCCTCAAATTTGGTCAAACTTCACGGCCACCCTCTTACTACCTCCCATGTCATGTACACCACATTTTGGGAATTTTCGTCCATGGGGGGCGCTGTTTTTGGCCAACGCAGTTGCTCCGAAACAGGTTTTTGGTAAATAATTCCATAATGCTTCTCTTTCACACCACTTCCTTGTGATAGTACGTTGCTGTTGTAGACACTTATTTTTCCAACTCATAATCGCTCATGTGCAGCATAGCGCCACCTACTGACATGGGAGAAACCAAAAAATTTATTCTTCAAAAATCAATATCTCATCTTCTATTTTCTCAATCTTGATCAAACTTGATACGCACACTCTTAACAGGTCACCTGACATATGTGCCAAATTTTGTGAAATTTTGCCACTGGGGGCGCTGTTTTCAGGCAACAATTTATATCTCGGCTTCTCATTGGTCAAACTTGATCAAACTTTACAAAACAACTCCTCATAGGTCCCTTCACATGTATACCAAATTTGGTGAACTTTCACCACTTGGGGCGCTCATTGCGCTGTAGCAGTTGCAGGAGAGGTGTTTACAATCATGAGGCACCAGGAGTATGTTGTTTTGGTTGCCTTAAACACACATGACTTGTGGTCCACTGGGGGGCGCTCATTGCGCTGTAGCAGTTGCAGGAGAGGTGTTTACAATCATGAGGCACCAGGAGTATGTTGTTTTGGTTGCCTTAAACACACATGACTTGTGGGGAATGGGTAGGCAGTCGGGAGCAAGTGTTGTAGCGTTACATACAGACTAATAGATGTCTAACAGAAGACAATCCTATGTAGCTTTAGCTTGGTGACTGATGAGGTAAATACATTAATTTGGTTGGGAAGCCATGGCATAAAATGTTCTGTCCATGACAACATCTCAGCACACCGTGTACTCTGAGTCCAATTCTGTGCTTTGTCACCATTGTGGGAGTAATGTCTCTTGCCAAAGAAGCTGTGGAAGGTATTTCACGGGGACGCATGCCCCCGCCCCCCTTGGCCGCTGGCGCGAGGGCCCGTCGAGGCCGCTTGCGGCTTTAATTATTCTTCCGTCTTCTTCTTCTTCTTCTTTATTTTTCTCCGCTGTTGGGCCATTTTCGGGGCGCTTGCCATGGGCGAAAACGCACCAAATTCGGCACCAGTTCCGAGAATTGCCACCGCTACTCAGAACCAAAAGCCCAAAGTTGGCCGGGGCTCAGGGCCTCTATAGCGCCCCCTAAGTCGTTGTGATTTTGGCCTCCCGCATTAAGGTGCCTGGGTGCCGTGTAGTTTGTAGTAGTGGCATGCCATTTGGTACGCATATGTATCTCACTAAGCCGGACAAAAATGTAATGCCAATGCATTAGCCACGCCCAACAGGAAGTGAGGTAATTTCACTTTTGTGCGAAATGCTTGGCCACGAAGACGGTGCAACTCCTCCTAGACCGTTCATAGGAATGTCTCCAAAATTGATACACATCATCTACAGACATGGCTGACAAAAGTTACTAAATACGTTTCATGTAGGATAAACCGTTCAGAAGTTATACGTCAATCAATTTTCGATGCAAAATTTTACATGCTTAAAAATTCATAACAAATCTTCTGATTGCTCAAAACTGCTCATACTTCACACGCGAATCACTCATTGGGCTTCTGACATGTTACCCAATTTCTGTGATATTTCGCCACTGGGGGCGCTATTTTTGGGCAAAAAATCCAATCTTTCCTCAAATTTGGTCAAACTTCACGGCCACCCTCTTACTACCTCCCATGTCATGTATACCACATTTTGGGAATTTTCGTCCATGGGGGGCGCTGTTTTTGGCCGACGCAATTTCTCCAAAACGGGTTTTTGGTAAATAATTCCATAATGCTTTTCCTTCACACCACTACCTTGTGATAGTATGTTGCTGTTGTAGACACTTATTTTTCCAATTCATAATCGCTCATGTACAGCATAGCGCCACCTACTGACATGGGAAAAACCAAAAAATTTATTCTTCAAAAATCTATATCTCATCTTCTATTTACTCAATTGTCATCCAACTTCATACGCAAACTCTTCATAGCTCACCTGACATATACGCCAAATTTTGTGCATTTTCGCCACTGGGGGCGCTATTTTTGGGCAAAAAATCCAATCTTTTCTCAAATTTGGTCAAACTTCACGGCCACCCTCTTACTACCTCCCCTGTCATGTATACCACATTTTGGGAATTTTCGTCCATGGGGGGTGCTGTTTTTGGCCGATGCAATTGCTCCAAAACGGGTTTTTGGTAAATAATTCCATAATGCTTTTCCTTCACACCACTACCTTGTGCTAGTACGTTGCTGTTGTAGCCACTTATTTTTTCAACTCATAATTGCTCATGTACAGCATAGCGCCACCTACTGACATGGGAAAAACCAAAAAATTTATTCTTCAAAAATCTATATGTCATCTTCTATTTACTCAATTGTCATCAAACTTCATACGCAAACTCTTCATAGCTCACCTGACATACTTGCCAAATTTTGTGCACTTTCGACCCTGGGGGTGCTGGTGATGGCAAAAATGATATTGCGGCTTCTGATTTGTCAAACTTGGTAGGCAAACTCTTTACAAGACCCTTATTGGGGCGCTTGCCATGGTCGACAACGCACAAAATTTGGCTCCTTTTTCTTAGACTGCCACCGCTACTGAGAACCAGAAGCCCAGATCCAGGCGGGCCTCAGGGCCTCTATAGCGCCCCCCGAGCACCGTGCAGTGCGAGACCCTATTGTTGCCATGTGTCCAATTCTGTGCTTTGTCGCCATTGTGGGAGTTATGTCTCTTGCCGAAGAAGCTGTGGAAGGTATTTCGCAGGGACGCATGCCCCCGCCCCCCTTGGCCGCTGGCGCGAGGGCCCGTCGAGGCTGCTTGCGGCTTTAATTCTGTATACTGTGCTAAGTTCTCCTCTAGTGGCAGCCCTTTCTGCTTCATTCGCTAACTCCTCTACAAAGGCTGTCTTATCACATAGAGCACTCCATTTAACCTCTCTGTCTTTGCTCCTGTATGTGTTCTTTGCCCATTGTGACTTTGTATTCAGCAACTTCCTTTTGGCTACTTTCCTTTCTTCAATTTTCTTCCAAGTCTCCTGTGTTAACCACTCCTTGTCTTTCTTCTTTCTATAGCCTAGGACTTTCTCAGCTGTTTCTCTGTACACATTTGTTATGGTATTCCATGTTGTTTCCACAATGTTTTGTTCTTCTTCATCTGCTAGGTTCTCTAGGGCTTTGAAATGATTTCTTAGCTCAAGGGCAAATTCATGTTTAGTTTCTGGAGTACGTAGTTTGTAAGCGTTCAACACCTTGCACCGCCGCTTGGTGGGAGGTGTTGCGCTTAACTTCAGTCTAACCTTGGTCACGATCAGATAATGGTCACTGCCGACATCTGCTCCACAGTAGACTCTGACGTCTAGTAGAGACCTCTGCCACTTCTTGTTTACTATTACATGGTCAATTTGATTAATGGTATGTCCATCTGAGGAAGTCCAGGTCAGTTTGTGAATGGTTTTGTGTGGGAAGATGGTTCCACCTATCACTAGCCTGTTGCTTAGACAAAAGTCAATAAGTCTCTCTCCATTGTCACTGATGTTTCCACATCCATGCTGACCCATAGCATCTTCCCTCCCACTGTTGTCACTGCCAACCTTGGCATTCAAATCTCCCATTACCAGTATCATATCATGTTGTGGGGTTTTACTGATTTCTCATTGTAGTTGCTCGTACCACTCATCTTTAACATCATCCTCTGCCTCGTTCATAGGAGCATAACATTGTAGGACAGTTAGTTTGCAGAACTTGGAGTCAAATCTGGCTCTGATTAGCCTATCGCTGATGGGTTCCCATTCAAGAAGTGATTTAGTTGCCTGTTTGTTCAGTATGAGGCTACACCATTAGCATGTTGGTTGTCTTTACCAGAGTATACAATGGTTAGGCCTTCTGAGGTTACTTTACGTCCTGTGCCAGTCCATCTACATTCGCTCACACCGAGAACATCTAAGTTGTATTTCAGCATTTCCCTGCTTACCTGAGCTGTCTTTGAAATTTCGAACATTGTTCGAACATTCCATGTACCAATCCGGATGGTACTTTTAGGGCCTAGGAGACTCCGATTCGAGCTTCTGACTTCCTGGGGTAGGCTTTCATCAGGAGCTGTCATGGTGCCTGTTGCTAGGCTGGAGCTTCTTGTCAAGCCCTGGGGTCTCGTAGATAGAAAAGTCATAATTTCAGTAACAGGATTGAGGTTTTGCAGGGTGAGGTTGTTGACCTCATGCCCAACCCCCAACCTGGAGGGCCAGGTGCTGCCTTTTGTCTGACCTCTCGCCTGTAACCTGCCTGGCATGGTTGAACCTGCCGAGGACTTGCCAAGGACCTAAGTCTAGGCCCCCACCGGTATAGGTCACAGGTTCCTTGAGGCAGTCAAGCCTCCCCACCGCATCAAGGTAGCAGCACAGGGGAAGTGACTTTGTATTCAGCAACTTCCTTTATAAGGGAGAGCTGGCTGGTGGGTAGGACTTGGCAAATGCCCGAACTGGGAGAAAATGGGGGGGAAAGGCTTTAGTACAGACTGCATAAACTAAAAATGAATTATACTATATGTGAATTCTATGGTTTTCATGGTCTTTATACATTAAATTACATGACAGTGAGAAGTGCTGCCATTAAAAAATATGGTCAGGTGCAGGGCTCTACACCAACTTTTTCTTTTCAGGAGCACACGTGCTCCTAAGTTAAAAATTTTAGGAGCGCAGGGAAAAAAATGGGGGCACAAGCACAAGTAGGTTTTCATTTTAGAGGTTTATTGCAGCGCAAACCTTAGACACACCAACACATAAAACGCAAAATTCAATTGAGAATAAATGAATGAACGAATGAATAAAATGAATAACGAACAACTGAATGAATGAACAAACAATAGCTAAACAGAGAGCAGAGCTCAGCAGAGCTAACAACATCAAGGACAGCTCCCACCCTGGCTCTGAGTTCTTTGACTTGCTGTCCTCAGGCAGGCGTTACAGGTGCATCAAAGCAAGGACCAACAGACTCAAAAACAGTTTTTTCCACAGGCCATAACCACCTTGAACAATTAGCCGTTTTCACATTACATCACTTGCAGGGGAACTCATATCTGTTTTCAGCCTTTTGAATGAAAGAAGAGGTATACGGCGGCAACATATGTTAACAAAACTGTGTCATTCACAGATAAGATTGATAATAATATTGCACATTGTTGTTTATCATTACGTATTGTTAGCGACCATTCCAGTCACCTATCTGCCTTGTTTTGGAAAGGAAGTTTACTGACTTTCTATGGTTGCTACTTGTTAGTCAGCAGATTAGCATGCTGCCTCTTCTTCCATTCAAAAGGTTGAAAACAGATGTGAGGTTCTTCTGCAAGTGATGTAATGTGAAAAAGGCTAATTACATGCACTGACTGATGCCACTTCTGGCAGGTGCAACAATGCGCCAACAAGGACCTAAAAGGACAATATTCTCACACTTACCTGATACAGTCCAATACTTATTACAGTGCAACCTCACAGAGCAACTTTTTAGTTTTTATAGCTTTTGTATATTTTATATTTATATTTCTACACTTTTACATCCATACCCAATACAATGCAATACCAAATACAGTGCAATATCCTGAGTTTTGTAGCTGAACTGAGTTTCTATAACTAATGTGCAATTAACATCTGCAACTCAACATGCCCAGCTGTATATATATTCTTTGTTTTTCTGCTGTGTTGTATGTTCCCATCTAAATGTTTGCACTGGGGTGTGTGCTTTCCATCTCATTATATAATTTTCCCTCACCTTCTCCCGTTGTTCTAGCTTTCTTCACTACACTTTCTTCCTCATCCGTTCTTTTATTCTTGTTTCCACCATCACTGCTTTTAAAAAAACACTGTTATTCTCTGCATAGCGAATATATTTCTCAGCTCGGTCCGAACCAGCTCTCAGTTATCTCTCAGTTGAATGATCTGATGAATCCCTAAAAAGCACTTTTCCCACCTAATGCCACACCCACAGCATACAACCATGGGAAAGAGGGGCAATCACAGAAAGATGTGGCAGAACGGCAAAAAAAAGTAACTTTTTCACTCCCCCCCGGCTACCACGGGAACCACCGCAGGTGCAAGACAGGGGCAATGCATGCAACTACAGACAGGGAGCAAGGCGCAGGCAGAACACACACACACACAACACTGAACACACACACTTACAACAATACAGGCCGTTACTCATTACACTATATTAGGTAGGCTATCCAGCGCTAGCCTGGGCCCACCCATCCTAAGCGTGACACAACACGAGGGCCTGTTGCGAGCTTAGTCTGGCCAGGCAAGCTATCTACAGCTCTTCCAAGCTCCCGAAAAATCGGGAACCAATCAGCTTTGAGCATCTCCAACGGCCCTGGGTAGAGGCGTGTTCAAGGCACTGATGTAGTAGAACTGCGACCGGAAGCCATAGATTGTTTACAGAATCTATGCCAGAAGCGCTTCATTCACGAATGCTGTATTGAAAGCATTCAACGGGAAGTTCTCATTGAAAACGGAGCAAAGAGCAGCCCTGGAGGTATTTATTGAAAGGAAGGACGTTTTCGCCTTGCTTCCGACCGGCTTCGGTAAGAGTTTAATAATAGGATATCTATGGTTTAATCTACCAGTTAGCCCCATCGCGTCGCATACGTCAGAGGAAAGAGTGATGTGATTGGTTTAAGCTTCGTCACAGCCTTTTCTGGCTTCGACCAGTAGCAAACTGAGGCATTTCAGGGAGGCGGGTCAACCACGGGCTCTGGGAAACGGTTGGGCTTAATATCTTGGCCAGACCAATAGCTCGTAGAGCTTTGCAGTCGCGTTAGCCAGACTAATCCAGTGCTGGATTTACATACTTTGCAGTTTAACATTTGATACATTTTAGAATGTTAAACTCATCGCGTCTGTGCTCAGTGCTTTCCTAAATTGTCGGCCGCAAGAAGACCTTGCACGAATGCGCGTGTTTTTTTTTTCGTCGTTCGCATGCCGAAAAATTCGCTCGCAAATGCGAGTGAAATGTGCACACTGTAGAGCCCTGGTCAGGTGAAACTGTAAGAGAAGATTTGTTTGATGTGTTTAGGAAAATGAGCTATACCATGTGCCCAAAAGTTTGTGGACATCTGAACATCTCATCCATGTACTTCTTGAACACCCATTCCAGATTTAGCCCCCCTTTGCTATTATAATAACCTCCACTCTTCTGGGAAGGCTTTCTGCTATATTTTGGAGTGTAGCTGTAGGGATTTGTCCATTCAGAATTCCAGTTCACCTCAAAGTTGTTCAGTAGGGTTGAGGTCAGAGCCCTGTTCAGGCCACTTGATTTCTTCCATTTCAACCTTGGCAAACCATGTCTTCATGGACCTCACTTTGAGCACAGGGGCATTGTCATGCTGGAACAGGTTTGGACCTTTTAGTTTCAGTGAAGGGAAATTGTACTGCTACAGCATACAGAGACATTCTAAACAATTATGTGTCTTGGAGATTTTGGCAACAATTTGGGAAAGGCCCACATATGGGTGTGAAGGTCACATGTCCCTATACTTTTTTGCTGTAGTACGTATGTTGTTTTAAAAGACTTGCAGCTTAATCTAAGGGAGGATCTTTTGACTTCATTATCTGTACCAGAATGTCATATGACTAAAGGTTTCAGATTTTCTTGTACCTGTGTCAAGATTCAAGATTCAAGATGTTTATTTGTCATATACACAATAACAGACAGCGGTTTATTATTGGGTAATGAAATTCTTATTTTGCAACTGCCTGACCAAACTATGCTTACCAATATAAAAAGAAATATATATATATATATATATATATATATATATATATATATATATATATACAGTGGTGCTTGAAAGTTTGTGAACCCTTTAGAATTTTCTATATTTTTGCATAAATATGACCTAAAACATCATCAGATTTTCACACAAGTCCTAAAAGTAGATAAAGAGAACCCAGTTAAACAAATGAGACAAAAATATTATACTTGGTCATTTATTTATTGAAGAAAATGATCCAATATTACATATCTGTGAGTGGCAAAAGTATGTGAACCTTTGCTTTCAGTATCTGGTGTGACTCCCTTGTGCAGCAATAACTGCAACTAAACGTTTGCGGTAACTGTTGATCAGTCCTGCACACCGGCTTGGAGGAATTTTAGCCCATTCCTCCGTACAGAACAGCTTCAACTCTGGGATGTTGGTGGGTTTCCTCACATGAACTGCTCGCTTCAGTTCCTTCCACAACATTTCAATTGGATTAAGGTCAGGACTTTGACTTGGCCATTCCAAAACATTAACTTTATTCTTCTTTAACCGTTTTTGGTAGAACGACTTATGTGCTTAGGGTCATTGTCTTGCTGCATGACCCACCTTCTCTTGAGATTCAGTTCATGGACAGATGTCCTGACATTTTCCTTTAGAATTCGCTGGTATAATTCAGAATTCATTGTTCCATCAATGATGGCAAGCCGTCCTGGCCCAGATGCAGCAAAACAGGCCCAAACCATGATACTACCACCACCATGTTTCACAGATGATATAAGGTTCTTATGCTGAAATGCATTGTTTTCCTTTCTCCAAACATAATGCTTCTCGTTGAAACCAAAAAGTTCTATTTTGGTCTCATCTATCCAAAATTTTTTTTTCCAATAGCCTTATGGCTTGTCCACATGATCTTTAGCAAACTGCAGACAAGCAGCAATGTTCTTTTTGGAGAGCAGTGGCTTTCTCCTTGCAGCCCTGCCATGCACACCATTGTTGTTCAGTGTTCTTCTGATGGTGGACTCATGAACATTAACATTAGCCAATGTGAGAGAAGCCTTCAGTTGCTTAGAAGTTACCCTGGGGTCCTTGGGGACCTTGCCGACTATTACATGCCTTGCTGTTGGAGTGATCTTTGTTGGTCGACCACTCCTGGGGAGGGTAACAATGGTCTTGAATTTCCTCCATTTGTACACAATCTGTCTGACTGTGGATTGGTGGAGTCCAAACTCTTTAGAGATGGTTTTGTAACCTTTTCCAGCCTGATGAGCATCAACAACGCTTTTTCTGAGGTCCTCAGAAATCTCCATTGTTCATGCCATGATACATTTCCACAAACATGTGTTGTGAAGATCAGACTTTGATAGATCCCTGTTCTTTTAATAAAACAGAGTGCCCACTCACACCTGATTGTCATCCCATTGACTGAAAACACCTGACTCTAATTTCACCTTCAAATTAACTGCTAATCCTAGACGTTCACATACTTTTGCCACTCACAGATATGTAATATTGGATCATTTTCCTCAATAAATAAATGACCAAGTGTTATATTTTTGTCTCAATTGTTTAACTGGGTTCTCTTTATCTACTTTTAGGACTTGTGTGAAAATCTGATGATGTTTTAGGTCATATTTATGCAGAAATATAGAAAATTCTAAAGGGTTCACAAACTTTCAAGCACCACTGTATGTATGTATATATATATATATATATATATATATATATATATATATATATATATAAAATATGAAATATAAAATATAAAGTGCATATGGAATGCAAAATATAAAAGTAGAATGAAAAATGAAAACATAAAAAAAGGAGAGGCAAACAAACAATGTGCAAACATAGAGGTAGATATACTGTGCAATGTCTTGTGCAAAATTGCTAATATAATCCGTGGTTCAAAGCCTGATGGAAATATAGAGGTAGATGGTGATTATAATCCATGGTTCAAAAGCCTGATGGAAATATAGAGGTAGATGGTGATTATAATCCGTGGTTCAAAAGCCTGATGGCCTGGGGGTAAAAACTGTTTGTCAGTCTAGTAGTCCTTGCTTTCACACTCCTGTAAGCGTTTGCCAGATGGTAGGAGCGTGAATAGTCTGTGTTGTGGGTGTGTTTGGTCCCTGATGATGCTCTGTGCCCTTTTTGTGACCTGGGTGTTGTAAATGTCCTGTAGTGGGGGGAGGACAGCTCCACAGATGAACTGTGCCATTTTAATGACACGCTGGAGAGCCTTTCTGTCCTGAGTTGTGCAGTTCCCGTACCACACAGTGATGGAATTTGTCAGAACACTCTCCATTGTGCACCTGTAGAAGTTACTGAGGAGTTTGGTGGACAGTCCAAATTTCCTCAGCTTCCTCAGGAAGAAGAGTCTCTGTTGAGCCTTCTTGATGGTCTGCTGAGTGTTGTGTGTCCAGGTGAGATCCTCACTGATGTGAGTTCCGAGGAATTTAAATGTTTTCACCCTCTCCACCTGTGTCCCGTTGATGTGCAGTGAGGCGTGCTGGTCTCTCCTCCTCTTCCTCGGGTCAATAATCATCTCCTTGGTCTTCTCAGCATTCAAGGAGAGGTTATTTTCCAGGCACCAGGAGACCAGCTGAGCCACCTCCTCCCTGTAGGCTCTCTCATCTCCGCCGGTGATCAGCCCAATGACAGTGGTGTCGTCAGCGAACTTGATGATGGAAGTGTTGCTCTGGGTGGGGGTGCAATTGTAGGTGAAGAGGGTGTACAGGAGTGGACTGAGCACACAGCCTTGGGGGGTCCCTGTGCTCACTGTCTTGGTGCTGGATGTTCTGGTACTTACTCTGACAGCCTGGGGTCTGTTTGTGAGAAAGTCCAGGACCCAGCAGCAGAGGGAGGATGTCAGTCCAAGGGTGGAGAGCTTCTCTGTCAGTCTGCTGGAGATGACGGTGTTGAAGGCTGAACTGTAGTCCATAAACAGCATTCGAACATAGGTGTCTCTGTGTTCCAGGTGTGACAAGGCTGTGTGGATGGCTGCATTGACGGCATCATCAGTTGAACGGTTCTGACGATATGCAAATTGAAGGGGGTCTGTTGTGTCTGGGATGCCCTTTTTGATGTATGACATGACTATCCTCTCAAAACACTTCATTACAACTGAAGTGAGTGCAACTGGGCGATAGTCATTCAGGCATGTTATATTGTTTTTCTTTGGGAGGGGCACTATGGTGGTGGTCTTGAAGCATGTGGGCACAGAAGACATGGAGAGGGACAGGTTGAAAATGTCTGTGAAGACCTCTGCTAACTGTGTGGAGCAGGCCCTCAAAGCACGGCCGGGGATGTTGTCAGGGCCGGCTGCCTTTCAGGGATTAGTCCTCCTGAAGACCTTGCTCACCTCAGTTATGGTCACAATAGGTGAAGAGCTCTGTGCTGCCTCTGTTGATAGAATCCCTCTGTGTTGGTTGGTGTTGAGGGTGTCGAAGTGAGCACAGAACTCGTTCAGCTCATCTGGTGATGTGTTGTGGTTGGCTGTGACCCTGCTGTTCTGCTGAAAATTGGTGATGTGTTGCAGGCCCTGCCACATGCATCTGGAGTCTGAGGTATTGTAATATCCTTCCAGCTTCAGTCTGTATTGTCTCTTGGCTTCCCTGATGGATCTGCGTAGGTCATATCTGGCCTTTTTATATCCATCTGCGTCGCCAGAAGCAAAAGCGGTGGAGCGTGCATGTAGCATGGAGCGTACTTCACTGTTAATCCAAGGTTTTTGGTCATACTTGTATAATACCATCACCCCCCAAATACTGCATATAAAGCACATGTAGTGTTCCATTCCCACTCTTACTAATGACGGGTCTGGTCAAGGACAGTCTTTCTTCTCGTCTTGTCTTCATCTGCTTTATCCGGGCCCGGGTCGCGGAGGCAGCAGTCTGAGCATGGAAGCCCAAACTTCCCTTTCCCCAGACACCTCGGCCAGTTCTTTGGGAAGAACACCGAGGCGTTCCCAGGCCAGCCGAGAGACATAGTCCCTCCAGCGTCTCCTGGGTCTTCCCTGGGGCCTCCTCCCGGGGGGACATGCCTGGAACACCTCCCCAGGGAGGCGTCCAGGAGGCATCCGAAAGAGATGCCCGAGCCACCTCAGCTGATTCCTCTCGATGTGGAGGAGCAGCGGCTCTACTCCGAGCTCCTCCCGAGTGACTGTGCTTCTCACCCTATCTCTAAGGGAGCGCCCAGCCACCCTGTGAAGGAAACTCATTTCAGCCGCTTGTATCCGCGATCTTGTTCTTTCGGTCATTACCCAAAGCTCATGACCATAGGTGAGAGTCGGAATGTAGATCGACTGGTAAATCAAGAGCTTCGCCTTTTGGCTCAGCTCCTTCACCACGATGGACCGGTAAAGCGACCGCATCACTGCGAAGGCTGCACCGATCCGCCTGTTGATCTCACACTCTATCCTTCCCTCACTCATGAACAAGATCCCGAGATACTTAAACTCCTCCACTTGAGGCAGGACTTCTCCACCAACCTGGAGAGGGCAAGCCACCCTTTTCCGGTCGAGAACCATGGCCTCAGACTTGGAGGTGCTGATTCTCATCCCAGCCGCTTCACACTCGACTGCAAACTGCCCCAGTGCATGCTGAAGGTCCTGGTTTGAAGAAGCCAACAGGACAACATCATCCGCAAAAAGCAGAGATGAAATCCTGTGGTTCCCAAACAGGATTCCTTCCGGCCCCTGGCTGCGCCTAGAAATTCTGTCCATAAAAATTATGAACAGAACCGGTGACAAAGGGCAGCCCTGCCAGAGTCCAACATGCACTGGGAACAGGTCTGACTTACTGCCGGCAATGCGAACCAGACTCCTGCTCCGTTCGTACAGGGACCGGACAGCCCTTAGCAAAGAGCCCCGAACCCCATACTCCCAAAGCACCCCCCACAGAATACCACGAGGGACACGGTCGAATGCCTTCTCCAGATCCACAAAGCACATGTGGACTGGTTGGGCAAACTCCCATGAACCCTCGAGCACCCTATGAAGGGTATAGAGCTGGTCTAGTGTTCCATGACCAGGACGAAAACCACATTGCTCCTCCTGGATCTGAGGTTCGACTATTGGCCGAATTCTCCTCTCTGGTACCCTGGAGTAAACCTTCCCGGGAAGGCTGAGAAGTGTGATTCCCCTATAATTGGAGCACACTCTCCGGTCCCCTTTCTTAAAAAGAGGGACCACCACCCCAGTCTGCCACTCCAGAGGCACTGTCCCCGACCGCCACGCGATGCTTCAGAGGTGTGTCAGCCAAGACAGCCCCACAACATGCAGAGACTTGAGATACTCGGGGCGGATCTCATCCACCCCCGGCGCCTTGCCACCGAGGAGCTTGAAAACCACCTCAGTGACTTCGGCTTGGGTAATGGACAAGTCCACCCCTGAGTCATCAATCTCCGCTTCCTCAATGGAAGACGTGACGGTGGGATTGAGGAGATCCTCGAAGTAGTCCTTCCACTGCCCGACAATGTCCCCAGTCGAGGTCAACAGCTCCCCACCCGCACTGTAAACAGTGTTGGCAGAGTACTGCTTCCCCCTCCTGAGGCGCCGGATGGTTTGCCAGAATTTCTTCGAGGCCGACCAATAGTCCTCTTCCATGGCTTCACCAAACTCCTCCCAGTTCTGAGTTTTTGCCTCCGCAACTGCCCGAGCTGCGGCACGCCTGGCCTGCCGATACCCGTCAGCTGCCTCCGGAGTCCCAGAGGCCAATATGGCCCGATAGGACTCCTTCTTCAGCTTGACAGCATCCCTTACTTCCGGTGTCCACCACTGGGTTCGGGGATTCCCGCCACGACAGGCACCAGAGACCTTGCGGCCACAGCTCTGAACAGCTGTGTCTCCAATGGAGGTAGAGAACATGGTCCACTCAGACTCAATATCCCCCGCCTCCCTCGGAAGCTGGGAGAAGCTATCCCAGAGGTGGGAGTTAAAGACCTCCCCGACAGAGTGCTCGGCAGACGTTCCCAGCAGACCCTCACCATACGTTTGGGCCTGCAAGGTCTGTCCAGCTTCCTCCTCCACCAGCGGATCAAACTCACCACCAGGTGGTGATCAGTTGACAGCTCAGCCCCTCTCTTCACCCGAGTGTCCAAGACATAGGGCCAGAGATCAGATGAAACGACAACAAAGTCGATCATCGACCTCCGACCTAAGGTGTCCTGGTGCCACGTGCACTTATGGACAAACCGTGACTAGCACAGAAGTCCAATAACAAAACACTACTCAGGTTCAGATCGGGGAGGCCATTCCTCCCAATCACGCTCCTCCAGGTGTCACTGTCATCGCCCACTTGAGCGTTGAAGTCCCCCAGTAGAACAATGGAGTCCCCAGTCTGAGCACCTCTCAGTACCTCTCCCAGGGACTCCAAGAAGGCCGGATACTCTATACTGCTATTCGGCCCGTAGGCACAAACAACAGCAAGAGCCCTCTCACCGACCTGAAGGCGCAGAGAGGCGACCCTCTCGTTCACTGGGGTAAACTCCTACACATGGTGGCTGAGCTGGGGCGCTATAAGCAAGCCCACACCAGCCCGCCGCCGCTCACCATGGGCGACTCCAGAGAAGTAGAGAGTCCAGCCCCTCTTGAGGAGCTGGGTTCCGGAGCCCAAGCTGTGCGTGGAGGTGAGCCTGACTATCTCTAGCCGGTACCTCTCAACCTCCCGCACAAGCTCAGGTTCTTTCCCCCCCAGCAAAGTGACATTCCATGTCCCAACAGCTAGCCGCTGTGTCCGGGGATCAGGTCGTCAAGGCCCCTGCTTTCGACTGCCGCCTAATCCATACTGCACCAGCCCCCTACGGCTACCTCTGTGGGTGGTGAACCCACAGGAGGTCGAGCCCACGTCACCGCTTCAGGCTGAGCCCGGCCGGGCCCTGTGGGCAAAGGCCCGGCCACCAAGCGCTCGCATACGAGCCCCAACCCCAGGCCTGGCTCCAGGGTGGGGCCCCGGCTGTGCCATACCGGGCGACATCACGGTCCTTGATTTTTTTTTATCCATAAGGGTTTTGGTGAAACCTTTCTTTAAAAAAAAACCTGATGGTTGAAATTATTCATATGCTTGAATGTTGCTGTCAGTAAGTGAACATTTGTATGTTGGTATTTGTCTTACGTTTAGCTCAAAGTAAATGGCAATACTCTGATTACACCAATGGAAAAAGCTAAAAACAGTAAAGAGGAGAGTCTCAGCCATGTCTTGAACCACAACAACAAAAGAGAACAAATATCTGCATGTATTTGTTGAACATCACTTTTTAGTGAGCTTGTCAGGAAATGATATTTGTTGTATGAGAAATTATATAGTCGTGTTTATTTCTTACATAATGTCAAACTTCACAAATTGTGACAATATATAGAAATACATTTCCAAAATGTAGAATGTCCAAGATTAGACAAGGATGGAATTAAACAATTATAAATAAAATTGTATTATAAAATTATTATAATTATTTTTTACACAAAATGTATTAAGATTAATCATATATCCATATATAATATACTAAAAAGCTATGGGAATATCTATCTAAAATGTGCTATTTGTGTGTTATTATTGAATCTATTGTAACAATAATTAATTAGCCAGTTAGACACCATACAATCTTGAGGAAAAATCTGAATGTGTCAAAATTAATCTTGAGTATTTGAAGCATATTCTTTATATGGAAAAAGCATAAATGGTACTGGCTCAGTTACTAAATATCTATGTTAAAGTGTTAATTGTGAATTATCATGTATTTTACAAATGTATGTATTTACTGCTTTGTTTTACAAAGTAGAAAGTAATGTTTATATTTAATTTTTTTAAGTGAAACTTAATATTTCAACAAATAAATAAAATTATGAAGAAGTAGACCTCAAAATGTGTGTGGAGCAGTAAGTAATCATTTTTGCACTTCATATTTTGAGATTGTATAGCCCTAGAGCAGTTTGTTAATATGTACACTATTTGTACTTGTATAGTTAGCATATATAGTACTGTGCAAAAGTCACATGCAACAAAATGCTATAGAGCAAAGATGTCTTCAAAAATAATTTAAAAACTGAACTTTTCGACAAAAGAGAATACTATAAAGAGCAGTAAACAGTAATAAATGAAACACAGTTCATATTTGATGTGATGAAGCTTTGCTTTAAAAAAATAGTAATTTCCCATAAAATTTGCACTGTTTTATAAGGATATTTTTTGGTAAGCTTTACTGAGCATCTTGCAGAACCAGCCACAGTGTTTCTGGACACTTTGACTGCTGTACTTGCTTCTTGCTTTTGCAGCAAAACTCAGCAGCCTTCATTATGTTTTTCTGTCTGAAAAGTGGTCTCTCGTGTAATATGCTGCTTTCTTTACTGACATTAGACATTTTTTTCTGAAACATTTAATTTTGTGCTGGAAAACTAATGTTTGGAAATCTAAAATGTTTTTGTACTGACTCAATCACGTAGAAGTCATAAAATAAAAATCTACAACAAATTTGTACTAAAAACAAACAGGGTACCTTATACTTTTGCACATTACTGTAAATTTATTTAAAATCACTTAGAATAGCAGAACAAAATGTTGATAGTGATGCAGAACTAACAACAGACCAGAAACAAGTCCATTGTAGATGTAGAAAGGACAAAGGACCACAAATAGTTGTGTCATATAAAATTAGAAATATAACACACATTAATAGCAATAATACAAAACATATACTAGTGCATCTCAAAAAATTAGAATATTGTGAAAAAGTTCAATATTTTCCATCAGTTATTTAAGAAAGTGAAAATGTTATATATTATAGACTCATTACACATAAGCTAAAATGTTTCAAGCATTTTCCTATTTTAATTTTAATCAGTATGGCATACAGTACAAAAACATAAAAAAAACCATCTCAAAATATTAGAATATTTCATTTCGAGTTTGAGTAAAACAGTATGAACACAGTGTATCTCTCGGTCTAGTTCAGTACACACAACCACAATCATGGGGAAGACTGCTGACTTGACTGTTGTCCAGAAGATGATCACTGATGCCCTCCACAAGGAGGGTAAGCCACAGAAGGTCATTGCTGAAAAGGGTGGCTGGAAAAGGTGCACAAGCAACAGGGATGGCCGCAGTCTTGAGAGGATTGTCAAGAAAAGTTGATTCAAGAACTTGGGAGAGCTTCACAAGGAGTGGACTGAGGCTGGTGTCAGTGTATCAAGACCCATCACGAACAGACATCTTCAAGAAAGGGGATACAACTTTCGCATTCCTAATATCAAGCTACTCCTGAGCCAGAGACAATGTCAGAAGTGTCTTATCTGGGCTCAGGAGAGAAAGAAATGGACTGTTGCTCAGTGGTCCAAAGTCCTCTTTTCAGATGAAAGTACATTTTGCATTTAATTTGGAAATCACAGTTCTAGAGTCTGGAGGAAGAGTGGAGAGGCACAGAATCCAAGGTGTTTGAAGCCCAGTGTGACATTTTCACAGTCTGTGATGATTTGGGGTGCCATGTCATCTGCTGGTGTTGGTCCACTGTATTTTATCAAGTCCAAAGTCAACACAGCCATCTACCAGGAGGTTTTAGAGCACTTCATGCTTCCATCTGCTGATGAGCTTTTTGGAGATGCTGATTTCCTTTTCCAGCAGGACTTAGCACCTACCCACAGTGCCAAAACTACTACCAAATGGTTTGCTGACCATGATATTACTGTGTTTGATTGGCCAGCCAACTTGCCTGATCTGAACCCCATAGAGAATCTATGAGGTATTGTCAAGAGGAAGATGAGAAACACCTGACCCCAAAATACAGATACGCTGAAGGCCACTATCAAAGCAACCTGGGCTTCAATAACACCTCAGCAGTGCCACAGACTGATCACCTCCATGCCACACCGCATTGATACAGTAATTCATGGTAAAGGAGCCCCAACCAAGTATTGAGTGTATAAATGAATATACTTTTGATCTTAGGGAAGGCGGCACGGTGGTGTAGTGGTTAGCGCTGTCGCCTCACAGCAAGAAGGTCCGGGTTTGAGCCCCGTGGCCGGTGAGGGCCTTTCTGTGCGGAGTTTGCATGTTCTCCCTGTGTCCGCGTGGGTTTCCTCCGGGTGCTCCGGTTTCCCCCACAGTCCAAAGACATGCAGGTTAGGTTAACTGGTGACTCTAAATTGACCGTAGGGGTGAATGGTTGTCTGTGTCTATGTGTCAGCCCTGTGATGACCTGGCGACTTGTCCAGGGTGTACCCCGCCTTTCACCCGTAGTCAGCTGGGATAGGCTCCAGCTTGCCTGCGACCCTGTGGAAGGATAAAGCAACTAGAGATAATGAGATGAGATGAGATCTTAGGGAATATTCTAATAATTTGAGATACTGGATTTCTGATTTTCATGAGCTATAAGCCATAATCATCAAAATTAAAACAAAAAAGGCTTTAAATATTTCACTTTACATGTAATGAATATAGAATATATGAAAGTTTACCTTTTTGAATTAAATTATGAAAAAAAGGAACTTTTTCATGGCATTCTAATTTTTTGAGATGCACTAGTAGGTCATCCGTCAGCAGGGCCGTTGACAGCTTTGGCTGGGCCCGGGACAAAATAATCTGAGTGAGCCCCCCCCCCAAATAATCTGAGTGCCCCCCCCCACACACACACACATACGTGCGCACACACATCGCCACACAGCAACCACCCACACCCAACCCCTCTTTTCACAGTCTCCATTCACTCCAACCCTTAAATAACAGGTATTCCAAGCCCATTATAACAGTCAACCATTTTATTTCAACATTTCAACATATTTACAGTTTGAACATTTCCTTAGTCTGCAACTATTCAGGTGCGAAATGCAATGCGCCGGACTTTTGCTGTGGCAAAGTCGTCAATATGAATGGCGCGTCGCGCGTGCTGGGGTTACATTACGGGGCTGGAAAAAAGTTATCTGTGTCTTACCTGGCTAAGCTGCCCCACTGCCTTCACCACCTGCTGCATCATCTGAATCTTTTCTAAAATATCTATGCAGTGAGCCAGGCCCGGCGCCATGGGCGGGCCTTAGGGGGCCGTGCCCGCCCTGAGACTCATGTGGGCCCGCCCTGCTGGAACCCAGAGCAGAGACTTTTTTTTCATAGGAGACAGGTCACTGAAGAAATCGTCCATAGAAATGAATGGGGACAGTTCGTAACGGCAGCAAACATTCTAATCAACCGTCTCTGACGGCAATACGGGTCTGCAAATATCCCGCCTGTTCCGCTGCCAACAACCAATCATATGTCGATCTGAACCAACAGCTTTCCAATCATCTTGCAGCTTCGTGCTCCGCTGTCCCTCTCCTGCCGTTATAGAAGTACTGCGCCTGTGCAGTGTCAAAATAATCCACGAGAAAAGTGGATTTTAAAGCTTTTTCTGAGTCATGAGAACCAACCTAACACTCAAGTATAATCAACTTTTCATGGCGATTTCAATCATATGCTCTTCGCGACCGTTAGTTTTCACAGAGTCCAGTATTGATATCTCCCCATTCATGTTCAGAGGGTCTGGTCTCACTAATACGAAAAAGATGCCTGAAAGTGGCCGGCGAGTGACCACACTTGGCCTGATAGGAGCCCGTCACAGCTTCTTCTTCTTTGTTTTTTTCCCCCTCAAAAAAAAAACAAAAACGTAAACTACAAGTCAAAGTTTTTCAGTATAACAATAATAAAGAAAAATGTGCTCAATTTAAAATGTATTGAAACTATTCGAAATCGGCTGATCGGTTCATTCATTATTATCCGTGAGTACAGAAACACTAGTAATAATTTCTGGATCATTGCTATAAACGTGGACCAATATTTCTTGGGAACCAATGGGTTAATGTCATGGAATGAACCAACTGACCAATCGCATTTTTCCTTCAAATGGTATCTGGGTAAATCAGCAGCTGTCTCAGCCAATCACATTTTATTGCTGGACGGGATCATATCACGACATCTTCCAGTAGATACCCGAAATCAGCTTTGTGTATTGTGAGGCCAGCGGAGCAAAAAAAAAAAAAAAACTTTTAATATGCTGAGCAATGTTTGATACATTTTGGAAAGTTGTTTTGGTTGCTGCAGGGGTGGCCAACCAGTCAGAGCCCAAGAGCCACAATTCTTACTGTGTTACGGCAAAGAGCCACATCGGCACATGAACATGGGCACACAAATATTACACTTCCTTCTGCGCGTGCGGACACACACACACACAGCCACATTGATGTCACACTCCAACTTAACCAATGCCCCACACCAACATGATAATGATACATTTACTGCAGTACCAAGACCACAGGCCAGTCATTTTCAACAGTGGCGACTGGTGAAGAAAATTGTAGGTGGGGCACAAAGGCAGACATTGTTTACATGTGGGAATTCCCCCCATTGGGGGGGTTCCGGGGGGTCTCCCCCGAAAAATTTTGGATTTCTTAGATGCAATTTCCTGTATTCTAGTGCATTTTAGAGTTACCTGTTTAACATCGAAAATGCAAAAGCCATTTTGATTCAGCTTGAATTCTCAATTGCATGACCTGCACAAGACCTGCATTCAAATAAATAAGTATTCAAATAAATACAGTCAGTCGGAAAATGGAAATTACAAAGTGCTAATTTAATTTCCTCAAACAGTACAAGCTCCATAGGCACTGGGAACAGTGATCAGTGCAAGTGCAAATATAGATAAAATATAATACAATGCTCAAATTTTTGAAAGAAGAACACACACGCACACACACAAATTGATAACTGGAAAACAAATGAACAAATACATAATGTATATACACTACATGCCAAAAGTTTGGACACACCTTCTCATTCAATGTGTTCTGTGTTCTCATGACTATTTACACTTACAGTATACTCTACTCTCACTCAAGGCATCAAAACTGAATGAGCACTCACCCACTACTCAGGCTTGCGCGCCCAAACGCACCTGCGCATTTGTCATGATGTGAAAATACCGTAATGAAACCAAGCGAAGCACCTTTAATAAAATAACCGTAATTAACTGCAGTGAAGCGAAAACGCACACAAAACCACAAACGAACACCAACTTGGACGTGAAGGTGAGAGCCGCATGACACCAGGCAAAGAGCCGCATGCGGCTCGCGAGCCGCGGGTTGGCCACCTATGCTTTATAGGTTTCTTAGAATATTTAACTCGTCACGTCTGTGCTGCTCTCCTGGGTTGCTAGAAACAGTTGTGTTGCCCTGGCTTGGCGTATAAAATGTGTGCCCCCCCAAAGCAATTCAAGGCCCGTCCGTCAGTCCGTGTCTGGCGCCGGGTCTGCAGTGAGCCCCTGAGGCTCTTGGCTTCTTCATCTCTTTTCCTCTTTTCTTTTCTTTGCTCCTGACTTGTGCATGTTGGCAAACGGGCTCGCGCACGCTTATTGTCGAAGCGTTATGATGGAATAGTGCCGTGTTATTTGGCGCCTTAATCAAAGACCAAACCATTTCTGCATTAGGGGTGGTAGGTGGGTTCTTGAATCTATTTTCGAAGACAATAAAGGCAAAAGAACCAGAAATCATTAATTGAATGCAAATATAGCACATTTTTCTCCCCCAAATCAACACATTTTGAAATGAAACAGAATGATTAATGGCATCTTCATGAGGGACCAGTTCTGGGCCCCCCCTCATGCCTGGGCCCGGGACAAAATACCCGGTTGTCCCCCCCTGTCGACGGCCCTGTCCGTCAGCACAGCAAAAGAGAGCACATCAATATGCATACACTCAGGGTGTGTGCTTCATCTTCATTTTTCTTTTTAATAAATTACCTGAGCAATTTATTTCAGTGAAAGTTTGGTTCTGTGGTAGTGGGATCAACAGACTGCTCACTGCCCAGTCATTTCTTTGTTTTATAACACTGTTCTGAACATGCATTCTCATTCATGAACTTTCAGTAACTGCTTTATCCTGACCAGTGTTGTATTTTGTCACAAGAAATAATCCACCATAACAAGTTCTTATAGTTATTAGCCTATATGACTGAACACTTGACTTAAATGCATTTAATTCACACATCTATAACTCAACTTGCCAACATGGCCCTAATGTGTTGTGTAGATGGAAAGTTTAGGAATGAGAAGAACAAAAAAAGCCCTTGGGCTCCATTAACTAGCCAGAATATTAGCCCCCCACCAGAGGTGGACAAAGTACCCAGCTTCATTACTTAAGTCAAAGTACAGATCCCACTGGTCAAATGTTACTCCGATACAAGTGATAGTTGTCCAGTCAAATTTTTACTTTAACTTAAGTACTGAAGTACTTGCTTTTAAAAATAGTTAAGTATTAAAAGTACATTTTCTGTCAACGCATTGTTGCATTATTGCCACAACGTTTACAAAACCTAATGCTGTCATCAAAGACAGAAATGTGAATTCACAAAATGAATGCATGATGTGCCATCATGGTGGTTTAACGTTAAGCTAGCTAGTCAGTGAAGCTCCACCTGACATGTTAGCAAACTCTTTTCAACTTGAAATCATATTGGGTAGCTAATGCTACTAGAAAAGAAAGATTTCTACATTCTGGTTATTTGGCAGGATTATGCCAAAACATATTTCTGAAAAGACTTCAGATAAGTTAGCATTATTCATATTAGCATAACTATTTTTACATGCTAACTAACAATGTCCAAGTTAACTAGCTATGTGTAAATGTTAGCCGTGGACAAGGCTACGATAACTTGGCGGGAAAATCCATAGAAAGCCATTTGACTAACCAGACTGCATAGCTATTGCAACGTTATCACTAGCTCTAAAAGCACAGACAACTTTATTGCAAGCTTTCTCTTGGAATAAAACCTTTATATAACTCAATATGCTTCCGCAAGTTGCATGGTGAGTTTTTGTAGGCCATCATGTGGTTTGTTTTTGGCAAACAAAGTAAACAATTAAAACAAAATGAATCTTTAATCCTTTCAGAAAACTGAAACATGGGTTCTAGGTATGGCCATGAGTGCGTGCATTCCCCAGAAGAACCACCTCCTTCCATTCTGCCATCAACTGATTGTGTTAAATAATACTGCTGAGAAATCACTGAACTTGATTTTATCCAGTCTATGGATGCAGGACTCTACACCAACTTTTTTTTTCAGGAGCACACGTGCTCCTAAGATAAAAATTTTAGGAGCACAGGGGAAAAAAATGGGGTGTGGGTGCAATCAGTTAATTATTGATATTAAGTGATCAATCTCGTTCAATCAGTCTCATTAAATTTTGAAGGTCAATAATTAAAATGAATCAATCCCATTGAATCGTTTAATTTGACTCGTTTGAATTGAATCATACCATAGAATCAGTCTCATTTGAAGTGAATCATTTAGTGAATCGTTCAATGAATCATTTAGTGAATCATACCATTAATCCTGGTGCTTAATAATAAATTACCAAACAGCTAAATTATGGTATATTTCCAAATTATTACGATCACTTACCATATTACATAACATGCACCCTTTTTGAATTCTTTGAGAAGATTGGGGACTTCAGATATTGTTGTTCACACAAACACAGTTTGTTTAATAAATGAATTTATTATACAAAGATAAAAAGATAATAATAAATCAATATATACAAGCAGTGAGGTGTGTGTGTGTGTGTGTGTGTGTGTGTGTGTGTGTGTGTGTGTGTGTGTGTGTGAAGGACTTGACCATGTGTTTAGCCTCGTGTAGCTAACTACACGTGGTGGAGGCCTAGCTTGTTGGTAGCTAAACAAAAGAATGTTATCTAAACAGAACAAAGGATTAGCTCTGTGTTTAGCCTTGTGTTGCTAGTGTGAGTTTGCTAAAGGCCCTATGGCCTAGTTAAAGTGTGTTTGTTAGGCCTTATGAGGCCTACTGAGCACGTGTTGCTAAAGACAAAGGGAAGCTATCTAAAGTGTATCAGGCCTGGTCAGGCCTGTTGAGCACGTGTTTTCTCAGTAACAAAAAAGATTCCACACTCATAACATTACCAAACTCACTGAAACCTTGATAAGGTCAAAATGTATGATAAAGAAATTAGTGTTAGTCAGAATAAGAGAGAGAGAGAGAGAGAAGCATGCGCAGCCTATCTATTAAACAATTGAGAGAACATAGAACCAAAATAAATCAACACGCTGCGTGTTCAACAGTGTAACAATAAACCTGGGTTTAAATTCACACTATTTCAATAAAAGCAAATTCCTAAGACTATCCTAATTATGCCCAAACGCCAAAATCTTACTTAATCCTGCCTTTAGCAAGATATGAAGAACTATTCGCCGGTGTAGTTTCGGGCCTCGCCGTGGGAGCACGTGAGCCGCTCATGATGGAGGCGTAGAAACTTTCGGGTCCAGCGGAGCACTTGGGTGGTTCCCGTGGAAAGCAGAGGATTCTTGGTCCGAACCTCAGCGTTCGTGAGGAAAAGTCTCTGATCAGAATAAGATGCACAGCGCTTTTGAGTTAAAAAGGATTCAATCGCTTCTTAACTTTTAACTGCCTGGGCTGCAGTCGTGACGTCACTTCTAATGCAAGTAAACCGGTTGTAACTCAGGTTGAGTTTAAAGACCGCGCGACTCTAGAGTTTACCTTTGCCAAGGGTAAGTAAGAAAATCGCGCTGAGTGATGGATCTTGCAAGAAAGAAGACGTCTTTCTGGGTGGAGAGCGCCCCTTTTGCGCATCTAGACTCGTTGAAGTCCGGACGCGAGAGACAAAGATGGTGGAGCTTCCGCTTGGATTTATGCGTGCATGGCAGACTGACATAGGTGATCCCGCCCACACGTGACGTAGGTCACATGGAAGTTGCCTGGGAATTGTAGTTCTGACACAAGATGGCGGCATGATACCTACAGGGGGCACAAGCACAAGTAGGTTTTCATTTTAGAGGTTTATTGCAGCGCAAACCTTAGACACACCAACACATAAAACGCAAAATTCAATTGAGAATGAATGAATGAACGAATGAATAAAATGAATAACGAACAACTGAATGAATGAACAAACAGTAGCTAAACAGAGAGCAGAGCTCAGCAGAGCTAACAACATCATCAAGGACAGCTCCCACCCTGGCTCTGAGTTCTTTGACTTGCTGCCCTCAGGCAGGCGTTACAGGTGCATCAAAGCAAGGACCAACAGACTCAAAAACAGTTTTTTCCACAGGCCATAACCACCTTGAACAATTAGCCTTTTTCACATTACATCACTTGCAGGGGAACTCATATCTGTTTTCAGCCTTTTGAATGAAAGAAGAGGTATACGGCGGCAACATATGTTAACAAAACTGTGTCATTCACAGATAAGATTTATAATAATATTGCGCATTGTTGTTTATCATTACGTATTGTTAGCGACCATTCCAGTCCCCTATCTGCCTTGTTTTGGAAAGGAAGTTTATTGACTTTCTATGGTTGCTACTTGTTAGCCAGCAGATTAGCATGTCGCCTCTTCTTCCATTCAAAAGGCTGAAAACGGATGTGAGGTTCTTCTGCAAGTGATGTAATGTGAAAAAGGCTAATTACATGCACTGACTGATGCCACTTCTGGCAGGTGCAACAATGCGCCAACAAGGACCTAAAAGGACAATATTCTCACACTTACCTGATACAGTCCAATACTTATTACAGTGCAACCTCACAGAGCAACTTTT
Source organism: Neoarius graeffei (assembly GCF_027579695.1). Lineage (NCBI taxonomy): Eukaryota > Metazoa > Chordata > Actinopteri > Siluriformes > Ariidae > Neoarius > Neoarius graeffei. Next base: position 54,357,989 of record NC_083575.1, read on the forward strand.
TAGTTTTTATAGCTTTTGTATATTTTATATTTATATTTCTACACTTTTACATCCATACCCAATACAATGCAATACCAAATACAGTGCAATATCCTGAGTTTTGTAGCTGAACTGAGTTTCTATAACTAATGTGCAATTAACATCTGCAACTCAACACGCCCAGCTGTATTCTTTGTTTTTCTGCTGTGTTGTATGTTCCCATCTAAATGTTTGCACTGGGGTGTGTGCTTTCCATCTCATTATATAATTTTCCCGCACCTTCTCCCGTCGTTCTAGCTTTCTTCACTACACTTTCTTCCTCGTCCGTTCTTTTATTCTTGTTTCCACCATCATTGCTTTTAAAAAAACACTGTTATTCTCTGCATAGCGAATATATTTCTCAGCTCGGTCCGAACCAGCTCTCAGTTATCTCTCAGTTGAATGATCTGATGAATCCCTAAAAAGCACTTTTCCCACCTAATGCCACACCCACAACATACAACCATGGGAAAGAGGGGCAATCACAGAAAGATGTGGCAGAACGGCAAAAAAAAGTAACTTTTTCACTCCCCCCCGGCTACCACGGGAACCACCGCAGGTGCAAGACAGGGGCAATGCACGTCATAGATTTACATAGAAGACTAGATGCCTCGTCCCCGTTGCCCGTCAACGAAGTCGAGCGTCCGCACATGGCGGCCATCTTACCTCAGACAGCTGGCTTACCCATTACATTGTGTTGGTAGCGATATGTACTTTTCAGATGACCGTAACTTCCTCAAATTTCAATCGATATTCAAACGGTTTGGTTTGTTATATAAAAAAACAAATAAACGGAAGTATGTATTTATGATATTAATGATGAATAATCATTTTATGTTTTAAAAAAATACGCATAGCTTGGCGAAAATATTTCAGTATACTACAGACTGTAAGACAGGATGCATGCTGAAATTCCTATGCTGTGAGAAGCCTAACACTGCATACTTATGGTCGGAGTTTTATCGCCCCACTCCTGTGAAGGACGGCCCCATGAGGACAGTTGAGGGTTATACCTGTTAAAACTGTTAATATTATAGTCAGGCTGTCTGTTGTTGCCCAAATGAGGATGGGTTCCCTTTTGAGTCTGGTTCCTCTCGAGGTTTCTTCCTCATGTCGTCTGAGGGAGTTTTTCCTTGCCACCGTCGCCACAGGCTTAATCATTGGGGATAGATTAGGGATAAAATTAGCTCATGTTTTAAGTCGTTCAAATTCTGTAAAGCTGCTTTGCGACAATGTTTATTGTTAAAAGCGCTGTACAAATAAACTTATTGATATTATTGATATTGATATTATGGATAACTGCGGCCTTAGGACAAATAACCATACAATTTATTTACAATTTTTAGTGAAAATATTTTTACATGTGATAGGGCCGTAGGGGAAGCTAAAGTTAAATAAACAGCTTACTCACTTCTGAAACTTCAGAAATACTTCATCCACCTCAAAAACCTAATGCACTCACATCATAGCATAATAACAAATGCACTGCCCGAGTAAGTAATAGTATAAAACAGTGACAGCGACTCATGGTAGTTTGTGACAAAAAAAGCATTTAATTAATCATTTGTGGTTATACTTCCAAGGATAAAAAGATATCTTTACATTTACAAAAAGAACATTCAAAGCTGATTATCATGTCAAAGTCAATATATGTTAGCACAGAAGATTGAAATTTCATTTGACTAGGCTCCAATGTGCAGTTAAAATAAAACTAAACATACTGATATAAACATCTACAATTAAAACAGACACACACATCATCTTGTCATCAAAGTCAGTACTTTGATTTCCTGTAAATCATAATGTGAGTGCTGGGCTGTGCTGGGCTTGCGTAAGTCTTCATACCCCTTGTCTGTGGTAAGATGGCCGCCCTGTGCGGACGTTCTGGAATACGCGGTGAGGAATCTAGTCTTCTATGTAAATCTATGATGCACGCAACTACAGACAGGGAGCAAGGCGCAGGCAGAACACACACACACTTACAACAATACAGGCCGTTACTCGTTACACTATATTAGGTAGGCTATCCAGCGCTGGATTTACATACTTTGCAGTTTAACGTTTGATACATTTTAGAATGTTAAACTCATCGCGTCTGTGCTCAGTGCTTTCCTAAATTGTCGGCCGCAAGAAGCCCTCGCACGAATGCGCGTTTTTTTGTCGTTCGCATGCCGAAAAATTCGCTCGCAAATGCGAGTGAAATGTGCGCACTGCAGAGCCCTGTATGGATGTGATGTGACCCTAGTGATTACTGATCGGCTGTCTCAGTGTCACCTGTGAAAAAAACAATCACGTTTTAGAAAAGAAAAGAAAAAACATCCACTTTCAAAACCGCTTCATCGTAACGAGGACCTTGACAGAAATGTAGTGGAGTGAAAAGTACGATATTTGCTTTTCGAATGTAGTAAAGTCATAAGTTTTAAAAAAAATACTCAAGTAAAGTACAGATACTCAAAAAGTGTACTTAAGTACAGTACTCAAGTAAATGTACTTCATTACTGTCCACCTCTGCCACACACACACAGACACACACATTTTAAGGTCCGAGGGGAAAAAGGAGTGCATTTCTACTGTAAAAATTGTTCTAAAATAAATATGAAGACTTAAATAGGACTCCTTTAACTGTTTGTTCAGGTCAAAATGCTCTGTAATAGGAGCCGCGGGGAGGGGTCCTACAGGTGCCCATCCTCATCCAACACCCCCAGGAAGAAACAAACAAACAAAACCAAACCCAGTAACCTTAGGGGAAACACTGCGGATCATAACTGTGAAGATTCTCAGTCATCCAGGTCATAGTAAACTGTGGGTGGTAAAAGAGAGCAACTGGACTTGCTTGAAGATTCTTGAAGTTTTACCTCTCATCCGAAAGGCTTCTTCAGTTCTGTCTGACTAATAGGGAGTATCAGACAGTGCGTTTACATGCACATAGAGAAAATCGAATTTCTGCCATTGCTCGACTGAAATCGAAGTTCTAAATGCCATGGAAACACCTTAGCTAGGCTGAAATTGAACCGAATTTGATTTCTCGTAATCAAGCTACACGACCTAGATTATGCGATTTTTGCCGAGCTACTTAGTGCATGTAAACCCTATCGAGCTACGTAGTCAAGCTACTTACTTCAGCACTGCCCCTTTCGGAAGTGACGAGACCACAAGCGGGAAACACGACAGCCTCGGTCGGCATGACAACAGTAGTAGCGAGCAGCAGAAGAGGTCAGGAGGAACAAACGAAGGAGAGAAAATGGTGAGCAGAAACGTGCACTTCTGGAGCAATGAGGAGACAGAGTTTATGCTCATTCAGCTTAAGGAGTTGAATATATTAAAATTCATGGACGGGAGAAAAACGCGCAATGGAGAACACGGAACTGATAACTTTGTTTACACTCTTGAATAGCTCTTCTTCATGACGACAACCGGAAGTGTACCAACACGATGGGGTGTGTAGCGCCACCTGTGGCTCGGGTGCACAATGTACCTCACACAATAGCTTAATTTCCTTGTGTGCATGTAGGATTGGATTTCTCTGGCACCCCTGCTGGGACCCTTTGCTCGATTACCGACAGCAGCTCGATTTGGATGTGCATGTAAACGTACTGAGGTATTTATCCTCTCATGGATGAAAAGCAATCCTAAGGTGTCGTTGAGTCATCCTGTTGGTGTGGGTCACTGGGGGCTGGATATGAATGGCCTAGAGAGTCGTTGGGGTGATCAATGGTTGTTGGTTCTCTCTGTCCTCCTGTGAGTCACTGAAAACAGCTGGGTTTTGGTGTGCATTCAGTTGTCTGGGAAGTGTGCCAAGGACTGCATTGTAGGTGGCTGATAAATGATGTCTTAAAGGTCAACTAAGTTAAAAAAACAAAATTCCATGGTGATCCAAATGTGTTTTCATGTATCCAGAGAGATACCTTACATTTCTGAGCATGATTTTGTGAATGTGCACTAATTGCTGGAAAGCGGTATTTCATCTGTTTTTCAGGACCCAAAGCTCCACCCTTCAAAAAGTAAACTTACGAGCACGAGATAGGTCACGCAACCTCGTGACGTATGTTTCAGAATAACACGGTGGCATAGTCGTTGCACCTGGACTGAAGTGCTGAAAGTAATTTGAGTTGATTTAGTTACTTACAAAGACTGAGTCCAGAGTTTTCGCCTACAGTCCCCAGCCATGCCTACTCGGTGTATAATCGCAGGTTGTGGCAATACATATAAAGACGGGGTAAGCTTTCATCGCTTCCCCAAAGATGAGACCATCAAAAAATTTGCGCCAAAAATGAAGTCGTACAGATATCATGGCATCCTCAGCAGGTAAGTTCATACCTCTCGCTAATCTTGATAACTCAGAATGTTGCTGTTTTCATGCTGATAATAGATAACATCACATTCAGTATCAATATTAACAGCATCAACAAAATCATTGTTTCTTTCCTATCATTTCTATCTCAGGATTCATTTGGCAGCACTACACTACAACGCAAACAGTGACAGAGAGCAGGCAAGGACAAGTAAAGGGGACCTACGCTATAGTATTCGAAAACCAAAGTACAAGCCAGGAAGTGCTTCAGCTAAGCCAGTCAAAGAACCATGCAACTACTGTAAGTCAAAGGTGGAAAATGTCATGTTATGTAGGTTGTGATTTCCCCCATACATTTGTCACATATTGGCTTTGCACTGATTTGTAAAACGCTTTACCTAGTGTTACAAAACAGACAGCCCACCAAAACTAAAAGCAGTAATCTTCTTTTGAATGTTTGACACGTTTTTTTAATGTGTGTAGCCTATTTTGAGGAACTCATGGCTGATGTATCGGAGCAAGACTTTGACACTTCACCACCAGAGAGGCAGCCATCATCACCACCTTTGAGCAGCGGCCATGTGTACCCCCCCCAAAGAGGAGATAATCCAATGCCATCACAGCCGATTTTCCAAAAAATGATTGTATTGTGCTGTATGTACACATCAGAGAAACTTTTGATGGGCAAATGTGTGTCATGTATGATCTTGTGCCTTTTTGGGTCTTTGAAAACTTTTTCAGTTCTGTTTCAACACCATACATATTTATTATTATTATTATTATTATTTTTTTATCATTGCTGAGGTTATTTCAGGCAAGTGTTAGTGTTGATTATGGACATATAATGTATCCACACTGGATTGGGAAGGATTGCTGTGTGAATCCTTTTCCCAGGTCTTTGGACCTCTGGTTTGTCTTTGTTATAGGGTTAACAAATGCATTAGAACAAATACATCTGATTCAAGTATACATTCAAACATCTTTATTTGCCACATTACACCACATCCTGGAAACCTGTATATTCAGTGGATGGGAATGTCTCCCGGATCTTTGTAACTGCACAGGATGGCAGTGGAATGCGAACATGACGGCCTAGGTACTCCCAGCACCATCTAGCCAGCTGCCGATATGCAGTATGTCTGAATTTCCTGTAGAGCAAAGAAATGTCAAGAATGTGCCTTCATTAATAATAGGTCATTTGGAATTCCAACCATTATTCAATGTACTTTGTGAATTTACTTTGTGTGTGGTTTTATTATTATTATTTTACTACAGTAGTGATGACACCTCTCCTCGGCTCATCTTGGTCGGATATATCGTTGGAACTGGATGCCATGTCGTTCAGCTCAATCACTCACCACCTCACAAATGTTCTACTCGCATGCACGTCACTTATGTACCCTACCTGATAAAAAAAAATGATAAAGCATGATGCAGGACGGGGCGGCACGGTGGTGTAGTGGTTAGCGCTGTCGCCTCACAGCAAGAAGGTCCGGGTTCGAGCCCCGTGGCCGGCGAGGGCCTTTCTGTGTGGAGTTTGCATGTTCTCCCCGTGTCCGCGTGGGTTTCCTCCGGGTGCTCCGGTTTCCCCCACAGTCCAAAGACATGCAGGTTAGGTTAACTGGTGACTCTAAATTGACCGTAGGTGTGAATGTGAGTGTGAATGGTTGTCTGTGTCTATGTGTCAGCCCTGTGATGACCTGGCAACTTGTCCAGGGTGTACCCCGCCTTTCGCCCGTAGTCAGCTGGGATAGGCTCCAGCTTGCCTGCGACCCTGTAGAACAGGATAAAGCAGCTAGAGATAATGAGATGAGATGAGATGATGCAGGACACATTCGGGGCGTATTACCTGTTGTGAAACACTATGGAAAACAATGCACAACACAATGTGTCCCTTTTATTTCAATCCTTATCGATCATTTCCACAAAAACTGCAGGGAGTTCTTCAGGTACTTTCTGCATTGTATTCTGAAACATACGTCATCGCCTGTTGTCCAATCAGAAAGGGATATTTTGTAACTTCACTAAAAATATACGATTTTGAGAAGAACAACTTTCTTGCTTTACTTCCAAGTTGGGTTTTGTGTTTTTAGGTAAGAATAAACATATTATGAAAGTTAATTTTTTTAACTTATGGCCCTTTTCCACTACCCTTTTTCAGCTCACTTCAGCTCGCTTCAGCTCACTTCAGCCCGACACGGCTCGCGTTTCGACTACCAAAAACCAGCACGACTCAGCTCGTTTCAGCCCTGCTTAGCCCCTAAAACTCACACCGTTTTGGAGTAGGGCTGAAGCGAGCCAAGCCGTGCCGAGTGAGGCTGGGGGCGTGAGCAGACACTCCCCTGTGCACTGATTGGTGAGGAGGAGTGTCCTCACATGCCCACACACGCCCCGCGAGCGCGCTGGGATCTGTAAACACCGTAAACCCGGAAGAAGAAGAATTAACGAATTACGAGAATTTCTGAAGCCTTATGCGCCTCGCCTCATCTATACGCTCTTGCCAGTATCTGTCCGCGTTGTCGGTGACAACAAGCCACAGCACCAAGACCAGCAACACTAACGACTCCATGTTTATTGTTTACTATTCGGGTCGTGAGACTACCACTTAAAAGCTCACTGATGTCACTGTTTGCGCTGCTTAACGACATCACGTGACGTCCACCCACTTTCGCTAACTCCACCCAATGTGTCCACCCACTTCCAGCCAGCACGGTTCAGCGCGGTTGTAGTCGAAATGCAACTCCAACAGCCCCGCTCAGCTCGACTCAGCACGGCACGGCTCAGCCCAACTCAGCCGCGTTTGTAGTGGAAAAGCGGCATTAGTTGACCTTTAAGGCCAATTTATGCTGACAACCCAGTCCTCGCAGATGGCATCGCAGATGGTGTCTGCGAAGGCCCCCCCCCTTCGCAGACGCTTTGCACGCACCTCCCAAAAATTGTGACCACCGCAGAAGCCTCGCAGACAGCGTTGCAGACAAAAGGGCTCTGATTGGTCCACTCTACATCCGCTGTACACGCACTTCCGCTTCCCTACTTTCCCGGTTTGTTTTGTTTTCACAACCGCCATTTTTAAAAACACGAGCGAAGATGGAGCAGCACGAAGAGCGGTTGATCGAGGAAGTACGTACATCTATACGACTCCAGTTCTAGTCATTATAATGCCGCTTTTCCACTACCAACGCGGCTGAGTCGGGCTGAGCCGTGCCGTGCTGAGTTGGGCTGAGTCGAGCTGAGTGGGGCTGTTGGAGTTGCATTTCGACTACAACCGCGCTGAACCGTGCTGGCTGGAAGTGGGTGGACACATTGGGTGGAGTTACCGAAAGTGGGTGGACGTCACGTGATGTCGTTAGGCGGCACAAACAGTGACATCAGCATGGGCGTCGCCACCATTGAATGTGAAGGGGACATGTCCCCCTCACATTTCATAATTCTTCGTTTGGACCCCCCCACATTTAACATAAAATATGAGTTCACCCAGCGCCGTTTCTATTGCTTCGTGAAAGAATCCATTCCACTTGATCGATAAGAGAAAACACAGAGCACTGAAAATCCACTCCGGGTTTTCCGCGCGCTCCCTACAACAGCTCACCGCGCGCGAGGGAAGTGAATCTCAGCGCGAGCACAGAAATGTTGGTGCAGCTGCTGGAAAGTGGAGGAGGTGACGTCATCCCCATTGCAACCTCACAATGTCTAGCTTTTGCTAGAACCTTATTCTTTTGTTATCTGCCCTCAAAATTAACCCTAGGCCACGTTAAATTAATATTCAACTAAACAGTGAAATAAGCTTAGCCTAATGGGGTATTCTTGGTTGATGATGAATTGTTTGCAGTATTTGCTCCTCCCCAGACACAATGGACATAAGGGCCCAATCCCAATTCTAATTTCTACCCCTTCCCCTCCGCCTTCCCCTCCGCCTTCCCCTTGGCCCTTCCCCTTGAAACTGAGCTACAAGGGATAGGGCTTGAAATTCAACCCTTACGTATTGGGATAGCCCTTCAACGATCGCATACGTCATCGCGTACCTCCGTCAGCGTTTACGTTAGCAAAACGCGACGCGTCATTGGCTGCGACCAGCCGCTACAGTCAGAGCCAGAGATCTCTGCTGGCAGGGTGTGATTTGTTAACTAACACCACTGAATGGGATATCTTTGGCGCTTCGTGCACCACATCCGACAGAATGAGGTGTCAGAACACTCATGTAAACAATAAAAGCGAGAATAACAGAACAAAACGTACGCAGTCAAGCAACCGAAAACAATACTCACTCCCAAAGCTTTTTAGCAGCAGCTTGGATTTCAGAAATCGCTGCTCATTCTCAGCTCGAAAGCGAATCAAGCGGCATGTTTCCTCTGGATAACAACTTAAAACACGTAAATAATGGAGAAAATACATTTATGACAATCTTTCGCCGCGGGAACCGCCATCTTTCTGAAATCCGCATGAAATCTCGCTGAAATCCGCATGGCATTGTGGGAAATCACTCAAACCCCTTCGTTCGGAGTCAGCTCCAGGAAAATCTCCGTTTGGAGGGGTACAGAAGCCCTACCCCTTCCCCTACCCCTCCGCGTTAACTGGGATTGGGATACCCCTACCCCTTCACGTGAACGCGCAAAATGGAGGGGAAGGGCCAAGGGGTTGGTCCAAGGGGTGAAATGGGATTCGGCCAAGGACATTCTTTACAAAGAAGCGGAAAGTCAGTCAAAATTTCCCCACAGGACGGTTTTTTTGTCCCAATGGAAATGTTAGTGCAGTTAGCTGGCTAGTCAATGTTAGGAGATGTATCAGCTAGCTTAACGTTAGCTATCATTTAATTCAAACCCAGTAGGCCTGCCTTACTGTAATGCCAAGAATGAGGTCAAGTCTGCTCTGATGATATTTATTGATTCCTTGTTTTGTCTGGTCTTTGCCAGTTTTCTGGAAAGTAAGATGGGAAATCAGTGTATGGGGAAGGAATAGTAGAAAGGAAAGTAATGGAGAGAGATGGATGTTATTCCAGGTGGATTGTGAAGGAAAGGGGGATAAAAGTTATGAAGTGGTAGAAATTGTGGTGGCACCAATGTAAGAAGGAGTTATATCTGTAAATCTATTTGTTATACCAATCTGTAAATGTTACTGTAGTACCACCATTGCATGTAGGTTGACAAAACTGCACTTGTTCAGGGACGCAGGAACTCATCTGAAGTGCAGGGTGCTGTAGGCTATGTCATCGGATGATGCACCAAATATAGCCCAAAGGCTATATTCTCAGTATTATTTCTTACAGTAGGCTACTAAAAGCCAGGCCAGAGCTATAATCTTACATTTACTGAGACACTCACATGTATTCAATAATAAGTGCATTTATTTTTTTAGACAAAAGATGAAAAATACAAAGTGCGTTCTCAGCCAGAGCGCGCCGCGTAGCTGTCCATGGTATCAAACATCCAAACTATGATAGGTCGTACTCGTAGGCGTACATTTTTAGGTGACAAAAATAAGATAACCATAACCTTAATAAGATTAACCATACTAAAAGAAGAGAGGGCCTATTAAATTATTTACGGCCGCATTTTGACATCGTTCATAGTCCACACTCGCGTTCGTGTTCTCCCGCTCTCACACACGCAGCGGAGGCAGCCGCGCTGATTCTCCTCTTGCGTCCATTCAATGAACTACAGCAAAGTAATAATGAAAAAAAGAAATACACAGAACCAATTAGGTCTACTATTCTGAAATAGAATAGCCTGATAACATAGAGGAAACTAGAAAAATAATTAATCAAGCAGCAAAACCACCCAACCAGCTGAGAACAATTTAACCAAAGCAACCTTAATTAAAAGCATTGCTTACCAGATGGAATAATTCCAAAGGTTGTCTTGCGCTCTGGCGTGGCGCTGATGAACTCCCTCATAAGGGCGTGGATGTCCACTGTATCCAAGATATCTTGGTGCAAGTGGAGTAGGGCTAGGTGGGTCAATCTCCGCTGAGTGACGGTGTTGCGGAGCCAGGTCTTCAGCCGGCGAAGTGCCGAGAATGATCTCTCGGATGAGGCCACAGAAACGGGGAGAGACAGACAGAGATGGAGGAGTGCTTCCACATCTCTGAAGAGTGCTCGGGTTTGAACGTGTAGGGTGGACATGTACGTTGCAAGGCCGTTGAGATTTAGAAAGCTTTGCTGTTGGATTAGCCCTGCCAGCATCTGTAACTGCATCTGAAGAGCAGGCACCTTGATGTTTTCTGGCAACTTCAGGGTCTTCAGGGCCTCTGTGTCAACCGATCCTTTGGCTGCATTGAGTTTCGGAACCCCCCTCTCACAAAACTGCCAGCACTTGCTATTTCTGTATCTTTATTGACAAGGCCCTTCTTGATCGCAGAGCAGCAATGAAAACACAGAGCGCTGTCATGCTCTTTATCATAGTGTAGCCATGACCATCGATTAAACCATCCAGGGTTAAAGGACCGGGAGAAATTTTCCTTGCCAAAGCGTCTGGCTGGGAACGAGTGGTCTGTTGGTTGAAAGGGTTTATCATCGGGTACATACCCACTTGTTGCCTCGCTGACAGGGGAGGTGGTAGCCCTACTGGTGCTTTCACTACAGCCAGTTAGCTGCTGGTCAGTGGCAGTGCAACAGCCAGTGCTGGAGTGGGAAGCCTGCCCTGATGATGAAGGCCTCTCGTCCTCCTCCTGAACTTCCTCGTGCCCTTCGTCATAAGACTTTTTCTCTTTGGCTTTTTGGCCCCCTCCATCTTTAAAGAAATCAGAAATCCTTTTCTGGCTCATTGCTGCTACATTGACACACACCACTAGCTAAACGAACTCTCCCGCCACCAGTGCACTGTTCTACGCCACTGTTCTTTCCGGTCTGGTTGAGGTCTAAACGTTTATCACTCACCTCAAACCAAATTTTTAAATTACATTTAAAACTACTTATAAGCATGTAAAAATTAGAAAAAAATGTTTTTTCATTTTGTTTTTATTTTAGAATAAAAGAAAAACGTATGCCTGAATTTACAACGCCAATGTTGTAGTTGCGTCTGTTGTCCAGGAGGGGGGTGCTGCAGCACCCTCAGCACCCCTAGTTCCTGCGTCCCTGCACTTGTTCATTGTGTGAAGTTATCTTTTATGTGTCATTGCTTGACCCAGTGTAATTTTGTGTTATTTAGACTGCATGATGCCATGCCATTTTTGTTATGAGTATCACTAAATCGGAAAAAAGTAAAATGCACCCACTAAAGTCACTGTTGGTGGTGAACAAAATTGCACCTGTTCATTGTGTGAAGTTATTTTTTATGTGTCACCGTTGCTTGACACAGTGTGATTTTGTGTTATGAAGTTTGCATGATGCCATGTCATGCCTGGTCATTGTGTGAAATTATGAATATTCTTATTTTTAAACATACAGTTGAGTGTCACTATTGCTTGGCCCAGTGGCATGTTGTGTTACATCTAAAACTAAATAGAAAACACAAAATAAAAAGTAAAATGCACCCATTAAGTCATTGTTGGTGATAAATTGTGTCACATTCATCTCATTATCTTAGGCGTAGCGGTGGGTTTAAAAACAGGCTGATGAATATATGGACTAGTTGAATGAGGACTTATTGTTGAGTCTCTAAAATAGTCATTGAATTAAGTGACTTTTGTAGGTAAAATTAGGTGTTTAACAACCTGTTTAAAATACACCAGAATGCAGGAAATGGCATCTAATTAATTAAAAATTTTCTGGGGGAGGACCCCCCGCCAATGTGTCCCCCCCACATTAAAAATGCTTCTGACGCCCCTGGACATCAGTGATCTTTTAAGCGGTAGTCTCACGACCCGGATAGTAAACAATAAACATGGAGGACATGGAGTCGTTAGTGTTGCTGGTCTTGGTGCTGTGGCTTGTTGTCACCGACAACGCCGACAGATACTGGCAAGAGCGTATAGATGAGGCGAGGCGCATAAGGCTTCAGAAATTCTCGTAATTCGTAATTATTCTTCTTCCGGGTTTACGGTGTTTACAGATCCCAGCGTGCTCGCGGGGCGTGTGTGGGCATGTGAGGACACTCCTCCTCACCAACCAGTGCACAGGGGAGTGTCTCCTCACGCCCCTAGCCCCACTCGGCTCGGTTTGGCTCGCTTCAGCCCTACTCCAAAACCGTGTGAGTTTTGGGTGCTGAGCAGGGCTGAAGCAAGCTGAGTCGTGCTGCTCTGAGGTAGTCGAAACGCGAGCCGTGTCAGGCTGAAGTGAGCTGAAAAAGGGTAGTGGAAAAGAGCCATAAGTAACCGGAGGATAAACACTCCACTAACCACACCCACCAACTACTCCTAGCGATTTCGCGACTTCGCGCCCCCTTGCGTTGTGGCGGTGAATAACATCGCGCAAGCCTATTACTCCCCGCTCAACGATAAATTACAATTGTCTGCGAAAAGCTATCTGCGAAAGCCTTGTCGCAAGAGCATGCAGAGGCCCTTAGGCTACATCCACACGACAACGGCAACGAGATTTTTTTTTTTAAATATCGCGTCCACATGGGCAACAGATCAGTAAAATATCAGGTTCATATGGCAACACAACGCTTGCTGAAAACGATGCAATACACATGCCACACCTCTACGTGCGCTGTAAGACGGTCCCATCGGAGACACCAGAACAATAGAAGAAGTAGACGCATGCGCATAAACCCCTTCTTCTGTAGCATTAGCCACAAAGTTTTGATTATTAGTCAGTAGTGTAAAATAGTATCTATTGTCTAAGACACTTATTTATATTTCATATTAAAACGTCTATGTAAATTAATACATAGAAAGCCTGGCCAGGCGCTGAACATTCTTCTGCCTTCACTTTAAGAGAAATTCAGGGCAAGCATGAGCCTAGGTTCTTCCCTATCACTGTCACACGCACACACCTTCTCACTCCGTCCTATGGCTATAGTCCCTTTAAATCACGTGCTCGTTTTTTGAATGGAGACGTGGAAAGAGGAATGAACAGGGGTAGATGGAGAGAGAGAGGAATGAACAGGGGTAGATGGAAGCCGGTACGCCAACATTCTGAGATCCTCCAGAATTCTTTAATGGTCCGGAATAAATTGAATGCTACACATTGATGGATTACTTTGTTCTTCTACGCCCTTTTTGAGGAATGTATTGTTGGACTTAAACCAACATCTGAAGAGGTGAGATCGCTCCTTTTTTTCCTATTTTTGCTGGCGGGATTGTTTTTGTTTTGGAAAGCACACGGGTGGTGCGCGGTTTGGTACTGCTTCCGCAGTGTTTGGACTAAAGACACTGCCCTAAGGGCTATTCTCTCTCTCTCTCTCTCTCTCTCTCTCTCTCACTTTGCACCATTACACAAATATTCACAGTGAAAATATTTTGTAAGCGCGTTTCATGAACCAAGTTATAAGATTTGTTGACAACTCGCATCGAGTTCGTTACACTTCTACCCGGTATGAAGCACTGACAGTCATGTGGTTGTGACATCATCGTAAACAAATCCGTTCTACTCATCCAGACGACTTCGCAACGGCGCCATTGCCAGATTTTTTCACTCTGGAACCTGTTCTCAAAAGATTTCATTTTGGGGCACCCAAAACGCCGGTGCCGTGTGGACGCCAGGCCGAAGCGATAAACAATTTTATCAGATTCACCTGAATCCGTTGCCATGTGGACAGGGCCTTAGACCACCACCTCTGTTTTTTCTGGTCTATCTGAGAAACTCAGGAGGATCTTCTTATAAACACAACATTCTGGTACATTTCAGACCCAGTAACACCCTGAAGCAGAAACTGGTCCACGCTAAGGACAGAATAGCCAGACACAAACAGGACAACGTAGTGTATGCAATTCAGTGCAGTGAGGAATGCTCGGACTCGCATATTGGTCACACAAAGTGACGAGGCAAACTAAAATAAAATGCTGTTTGACTGGTGCGCGAGAGACTACTTAGTAGCGCGACGTCACACAACAGCGACGAGGCAAACTAAAATAAAACGCTGTCTGACTTTTTTTTATTAGATTAAGTCAAAAATCGTAATACAACCCCGATTCCAAAAAAGTTGGGACAAAGTACAAATTGTAAATAAAAACGGAATTCAATAATTTACAAATCTCAAAAACTGATATTGTATTCACAATAGAACATAGACAACATATCAAATGTCGAAAGGAGACATTTTGAAATTTCATACCAAATATTGGCTCATTTGAAATTTCATGACAGCAACACATCTCAAAAAGTTGGGACAGGGGCAATAAGAGGCTGGAAAAGTTAAAGGTACAAAAAAGGAACAGCTGGAGGACCAAATTGCAACTCATTAGGTCAATTGGCAATAGGTCATTAACATGACTGGGTATAAAAAGAGCATCTTGGAGTGGCAGCGGCTCTCAGAAGTAAAGATGGGAAGAGGATCACCAATCCCCCTAATTCTGTGCCGACAAATAGTGGAGCAATATCAGAAAGGAGTTCGACAGTGTAAAATTGCAAAGAGTTTGAACATATCATCTACAGTGCATAATATCATCAAAAGATTCAGAGAATCTGGAAGAATCTCTGTGCGTAAGGGTCAAGGCCAGAAAACCATACTGGGTGCCTGTGATCTTCGGGCCCTTAGACGGCACTGCATCACATACAGGCATGCTTCTGTATTGGAAATCACAAAATGGGCTCAGGAATATTTCCAGAGAACATTATCTGTGAACACAATTCACCATGCCATCCGCCGTTGCCAGCTAAAACTCTATAGTTCAAAGAAGAAGCCGTATCTAAACATGATCCAGAAGTGCGGACGTCTTCTCTGGGCCAAGGCTCATTTAAAATGGACTGTGGCAAAGTGGAAAACTGTTCTGTGGTCAGACGAATCAAAATTTGAAGTTCTTTATGGAAATCAGGGACGCCGTGTCATTCGGACTAAAGAGGAGAAGGACGACCCAAGTTGTTATCAGCGCTCAGTTCAGAAGCCTGCATCTCTGATGGTATGGGGTTGCATTAGTGCATGTGGCATGGGCAGCTTACACATCTGGAAAGACACCATCAATGCTGAAAGGTATATCCAGGTTCTAGAGCAACATATGCTCCCATCCAGATGATGTCTCTTTCAGGGAAGACCTTGCATTTTCCAACATGACAATGCCAAATCACATACTGCATCAATTACAGCATCATGGCTGCTTAGAAGAAGGGTCCGGGTACTGAACTGGCCAGCCTGCAGTCCAGATCTTTCACCCATAGAAAACATTTGGCGCATCATAAAACGGAAGATACGACAAAAAAGACCGAAGACAGTTGAGCAAATAGAATCCTACATTAAACAAGAATGGGTTAACATTCCTATCCCTAAACTTGAGCAACTTGTCTCCTCAGTCCCCAGACGTTTACAGACTGTTGTAAAGAGAAAAGGGGATGTCTCACAGTGGTAAACATGGCCTTGTCCCAACTTTTTTGAGATGTGTTGTTGTCATGAAATTTAAAATCACCTATTTTTTCTCTTTAAATTATACATTTTCTCAGTTTAAACATTTGATATGTCATCTATGTTCTATTCTGAATAAAATATAGAATTTCGAAACTTCCACATCATTGCATTCCGTTTTTATTTACAATTTGTACTTTGTCCCAACTTTTTTGGAATTGGGGTTGTACATACTGTACATCAACATACTTGGGGTATAAAAATACAAAAAATAAATCACAAAGACGAATGCAAATCTGCAAGTACGCAGAGAGTCCCGTCTGCTTTCTGGCTGTATAGTCCCATTAAAGTGTTCAGATAGGATTTGATTTCATTTCTAAATGCAATGATTGAGAGTCCCCCCCCCCCCCCCCCCCCCACTTACATTTGTGGATGTGGAATTTTTCTAACAGGATGATGATTAATGGTGAAAATGTGATTTTTACAAAAAGCTTCTTTCTCAAAAAAAATCTTTTTGATTAAGTGTAACACTGCAGGACCATAACACACCACACATGTTCTCTACTTCAGTCCAGAAGTACCTTGTGTAAATGCATTCGTAAAATAAATGGGAAATAGTTTCAGTCATATTCTCACAGAAAACACAGGAGTCTGAAGTATCTCTAATTTTTTTTTAACAAAGAGTTGGTAGGATAGAACATGTGTATTATTTTATAGTATATTACTTTTACTTTGTTATTTAATATAAAATCATTGACACAACACCAGACCCTGTCCCAACGGATTCCGTCAAAGATGCCGTCCCAATAGCTTTTGCAACGTGGAATAGCAGGTAGCTGTACTATTCGTCTTAACCATCTATTATTGCATTTTGTATTTTTTATGCTAACACCATTCAGTGATATCTCACTCTGTAGAGTAGACTGCTCGCAGGGAGCTTGAGGGCCTAGTATTCTAAGAAAACCGTCAGGAAGTGCAGCAAACACAATACTGTATTCTCTAGGTTGTATTGGGATGGCAAATTTGTTTAAGAATTCAATATATGTAAGAAAGCTGTCTGACTGGCACACAAGAGACTACTTAGTAGCGCGACGTCACACAACAGCGACGAGGCAAACTAAAATAAAACGCTGTCTTTTTTTTTTAATTTAGACGACACATATCAGACTAGACAAGTACACACACGTGTCGGGGTACAATATAGACATATCACAAGGCATATGTAGGCCACCAGGTATAGGCAGGAGGACAAGAAATAATAAAAAATAAATAAATAAAAGTCACATGTGAGTTATACAATAGTTCCATACAAAAGTACAGTTCTCTGGGCTTTAGTATTATTGGAGTATCTTATTGTTTCAATGTAGTTATTCACATCGATCGTGAAGGCCGGAAAATAAGGTTTTCCACCACTAAACCTGCATTTGTGGATGTGGTACTTGGCAAACAAAAATAAGTTTATAATGAAGTATTTGCTCTCATACTCTTTCATAGTCAATATACCAAAGAATACATCTTTAAAGCAAAATGAAAGATTGATATTTAGGTCAGTGTGGATAAATTCTTGGACCTCTGACCAAAATTTCACAGTGTGAGGACAGTTCCAAAACAGATGTGAAGTGTTTTCTAGCAGTACATTACAAAAGGAGCAATTAGTATCAATGTCTTGTTTATAACATTTAAGAAAGGATTTCACAGGGAAAAATCTATGAATTAACTTAAAGGTGACTTCTCTTACTTTATTTGTAACAAAGTACTTGAATGGTAAAGTCCATACCTTCCTCCAATGTATGTTCTCTACAATACCATTCCAGAAATAAACAACATATGGGAGAGAAACAATGTCACTTTGAAATACAGCTCTGATTTTTCTATTGATGTTGTGATGTTTTGAGGATAAGTACAGATTGCCTATAACCGTGTCAGATAAAGAGGTCAAATGAGCAAAGTGTGATGGCAAGTTGCCCTTTAACAGCATAATGATCCCTGTAGGAATTGCATTGAAAACAATAGCATATTCCTTAACAGTGATAGGTATACCATACGTTCTTAAAAAATCAGAGTATTCATATAGTCTACCATTGGAATCAAAAAGCTGGCTAACTAGGGTGATGTTGTTTCTGAACCAGTTATCAAAGAATAAAGTTTTCCTTTTGTAAAGAATACCCTTGTTATTCCATATGTAACATCTATGCGGTGAGAAACTGTGTTTATATAGGAGAGACCAAGCCAAGAGCATCTGTTTGTGAAAATTTGACAACTTCAACAGGAGCTTACATCACGGGCGATTGCTCTAAGACAGGGGTGTCAAACCTGATCCATAAAGGGCCGTGTGGCTGCAGGTTTTCATTCCAGCCATGCAGCAGCACCCTGATTTGGCTTATTCAATCAACTGACACACCCACCCTTTAATCAAGGGTGGGTGTGGCTGCAAGTATTTGACTGTGTAAAGACAGTTCAGTTGATTGAATGAGCCAAGTCAGGTGTGCTGCTGCATGGCTGGAATGAAAACCTGCAGCCACAAGGCCCTTTATGGATCAGGTTTGACACCCCTGCTCTAAGACAACGAGGGAGGCTCAGCCTCCTCTAAAAATGACGAACATCGCGTAGGATGACTTGCACTAGGCTTATGTTATAGCCGACCTTATAACATTGCTATTTCAGATCCAGAATCATAGAAATATATGTGCTCAACCCAACTACAGTGCGAAATCATTCCGTTATAATTTCCCCAGTTCGCCTAATGTGTGCGTGAGTTTTTCCCCCTCGTGACAGCGCGATGCAGCCCAGCCTCAGTGGACTTCAATGGCATTTGGGAGCTCTGCGCTTTTCAATATCAAAATGCAAGACGATTATTGGACAAATACTGCGAAAATGCCCGCCCACGGAGTCCCATGGACTCCCAGCCTCAGTGGACTTCAACGGCATTTGGGAGCTACGCGCTTTTCAATCTCAAAATGCAAGACGATTATTGGACAAATACTGCAAAAATGCCCGCCTACGGACTCCGAGCCTCACATGGGAGGGACATGGCAGTTTCCGCGAGGAGACTGGTGATTGGTGAAAGCGGCCGGATAGTTTCTTTGATTGACAGCTCGTTTCAACTATAGACAGGCAGCGGTGAATTTCAGTTCAGTCCCATGCGGATTCGCAAGTGCTGTGGTGTATTGTAAGAGATCAGCTTACATTTCGATTTCATTCATTACATACGGTTTCTACCAGCTTTACTAGTTTGTATATATTTTCAGTGTAAATAAAGTGTAAATATAGTGTTGTCAAGTTTGCTATCTTAGTTCCAGAAATTTCGTTTATTTGAGTGACTGAACTTGAACTTGAGGGGGCTAGTCAGCTAGCAAGAAAGCTGCGCACGGAGGCCAAGCGTTGCTGATTTAATTTTGGCGAAGCCATTTGCCAGTCTTCCTTTCGAGGAAAAAATTAAAATTAAAGAGCAGGGTAGACCAACGCCTCAAATTGACTTGGTGAAAAAGGTAGGGAATAATACTCGTTCCTTTCAGCTCTCCTGGTACGAGAAAGTGAATTGGCTAACAGCAAGTGACCCACATCAACAACAGTAAATAGGCTACTTTAGTAATATGTTTTTGGATGGACCAAAAATATAGAATCTATTTAAAATGTTTATGATGAGTATATTATATTGGAATATATATTTCTCTAGATATGAATTAAAACACAGCTACAATTTGGAAAACATTTTTAAACAAAAACACAGCCGAGAACATTTCACACTACAGATCTGGATTAAAAGTGAAGGGTTATCAAAATTGTCAATAAAACATTTCTCAGTCAAAATAAGTAAAATATAGGGAAAGTGTTATTGAATGAAATGTGTGGCACCCAGCTCTACTGCTGAGGTTCCTGACAAAGAGCTGCTTTCAATAATGATCAATTTTTAAACAACATGCCACAATTTTAAAATATAAAATGTTAAAATATACCCCTCCCCCCCAACACCACCATCATGTATATTGGACAGTAGGCTAATGGGCCAAAAGAACCTGTTATTTCACAGTTTGTGACGCTGCCAACAATCAGCCAGATCAGAGGCAAGAGTATGGTCAACATTGATGTTTTTTCTTTTAAAATCTGGAAATATTGTAACCGACCAGCCTCCCCTGTTTGAAAGACTACCAGTCGCCACTGGCTTACATACATTGAAATTACACATAAGCAAAAATTCCAGGCCACCAACTTTGGAAAAAACATAGTTGGGGATGAAATTCCAAAGTGATGTCGCGTTGTTCATAAACTGTCTGATCCAATTAATTTTAAAAGTGTTATTCAATGTCGTGAAGTCTAGGAAATTCAACCCACCACAATGGTTATGGTTCATTATAACTGATTTTCTAACATAGTGTATCCTATTTTTCCAAATGAAGTTAAATAACATATTGTCAATTGTTTTTTTAATAGACCACCATCAACAGCCAAAGAAAGAGCACTATAAGTAATTCTAGAAATACTGTCAGCTTTGGACAAAAGTATTCTGCCTCTCAAAGACAGGTCCCTTTGTAACCATGAGTTAAGTTTCTTTTGTGTTTTATTAATGATGGGGTTAAAATTCAAAGAAGATCTAGAGATTTGATCTTTGGAGATTGTAATTCCTAAGTATGTGACTTGGTTCCTTAAAGGGATGCTATGTATAAAGGGCATAGAACAATCTTTTATAGACAAAAGTTCACACTTGTTAATGTTCAAGTGGAGACCTGAAGCTTCAGAAAATGCTTTAATGATATTTAATGATATAGGAACTTGTGAGGCATCCTTAAGAAAAAGAGTGGTGCCATCAGCAAGCTGACTAATAATGATTTGTCTACCAGCTATTGAGATTCCTTGTAAAGCACTATTTAAAATATGAAGAGCAAGGAGTTGCGAGGCTATTAAGAATAAATATGGTGAGATAGGGCAACCTTGTTTAATTCCACGAGAAACATTAAATCTAGGAGATGTGCCATATTTTAATTTAACTGAGCTACTACCATTCTTATAGAGAATTTTAATAGTTTTACGGAAGAAATGTCCGAATCCAAATTTGACAAGGGCTTTTAAGATGAATTAATGTTCAAGAGAATCAAATGCCTTGTAAACAATGAAACTATCATCACTGACAAGATCATTATAATACACTGTCTGACTGGTGTGCAAGAGACTACTTAGTAGTGCGACATCACAACAGCATACAGACCCAAATAAGGGTATAGCTTTGACTCATGTGGGGGTTCAATAAACGTACAGACCCGAATAAGGGTATAGCTTTGACTCGTGGGGGTTCAATAAACGTACAGACCCGAATAAGGGTATAGCTTTGACTCATGTGGGGGTTCAATAAACGTACAGACCCGAATAAGGGTATAGCTTTGACTCATGTAGGGGTTCAATAAACGTACAGACCCGAATAAGGGTATAGCTTTGACTCGTGGAGGTTCAATAAATGTACAGACCCAAATAAGGGTATAGCTTTGACTCGTGGGGGTTCAATAAACGTACAGACCCAAATAAGGGTATAGCTTTGACTCATGTGGGGGTTCAATAAAAGTACAGACCCAAATAAGGGTATAGCGTTGACTCATGTGGGGGTTCAATAAACGTATAGACCCAAATAAGGGTATAGCTTTGACTCGTGGAGGTTCAATAAATGTACAGACCCAAATAAGGGTATAGCTTTGACTCGTGGGGGTTCAATAAACGTACAGACCCAAATAAGGGTATAGCTTTGACTCATGTGGGGGTTCAATAAACGTACAGACCCAAATAAGGGTATAGTGTTGACTCATGTGGGGGTTCAATAAACGTATAGACCCAAATAAGGGTATAGCTTTGACTCATGTGGGGGTTCAATAAACGTACAGACCCAAATAAGTGTGTATACTGTAGCTCAGTTTTGTTTTTGTGAAAAAGAACAATCGTACATGTACGATTATTTGGAACACGAGAGTATACACATAAAAAGTTGAAGTTATTGAAGTACATGTAAAAGATGTAATAAACTTACCAGTGATTGTTTGCAACCCCAGTGAAAGCACATGTACACTGTATGCAGATGCAGGACAGAGGAGGGTGAGTGACCTGAGTGACCACTGTGGCCTAATTAATTAGGGAATATCCGAATAGGGATGTACCATTTTAGGTTTAGGGAAGGGGACAATGGGTTATGGCTATTATAGTACATTATAAAACTTATGCATAATGCATTTATTATATAGGCTCATGCACAGGTTTTGCAGGGGTCTTTTTGGGACCCACCCTGGCCTTTTAAAGGTCTGATGACACGTTTTTGACATCTTTGGCGATGTTTTATAACATAAAAAGTAATTCCCGATGATCCATATATTAATTCACGAAGGCGCCTATTTTACAAGTTATGATGATAAACGTGGCTATTTGGGCAAATTTGACGGGGCTGCAGCACCCAGGAGACGAATGAGGAGGAGGGGCTATATGACGTCAGCGAAAGAATCTTCCTCCTCACTTACTAGTTTGTTGTTGATGCGACAGGTGTTCAGTTTGTCATTATTAGTATTATTATACATTATATACAGTATATATATATATACAGTATATATATATATATATATATATATATATATATATATATATATTAGTTATTATGCCCTCGCGTTGTGTTGCCGGCTTTTGCTCCAAAACCCACAAGGATGGGGTAAGTTTATTCAAGTTTCCCAGAGATCCCGAGCTGCATGCGAAGTGGGTGAAGCAAGTCAGGCGCACTCATGACAAGTGGGAGCCCTCACCAACATCCGTTCTATGCTCTGAACACTTCGATTTGGATTGTTTTGACACCCTTCCCAGCTTAAAGGAATCTCTTGGGTGTTCAGTTCAGCACAAACGTGTGTTACTACCATCAGCAGTGCCTACAGTATTCCGGAGGGAGTCTACTAGTAGCTATGCCGGACCCAGCAGTCGCCTGGGACAAGGCGACTCCTCCAAAGACAGTCCTCCTGTCAGAACATGTGTTGAGAAACGACATAAGATAAAGGTACGTAGAGCTATAGAGTGCTCCGACATGATGCTAAAAATAGTAACACTGCGGTCTGTGCGGCCATCTTGGAAGTGACTCGCTCCAGAGCGCTCATAGAGTACACATCATAGAGTACACATTCATGATAATCATAAATGTAATCATAAAGTTGGCGTGATATCAGTCATGTATTTGCTTGTGAAAGCTTGCGGCTTTCATGTAACTGCCGCCTAGCAACGAGAGGCAAAGGGTAAAGAGGGTAGGCTATCATAGATTCTATTCGGAAGAGATCAACACATGATTGCTTAAAAATTAGGTATTTTAACAATTTGCATCTGTTTTGTGATTATCGTGACACTTGTGTGTTATATAGAACTGTATGTCTTATCAGCACATCGAGGATCTTCCACCGGAGGCTTTAGCACAGACCTGGGCATTTTACGGCCCGCGGGCTGCATCCGGCCCTTTGGTTCATTCTGACCGGCCCGCGTAAGGTTAATTAGAAATTACAAAATAAACGTATTTTCTAATTTTACCTCATGCATGGACTGAATGTGCATTGCTTTTATTTTGAAGTTGTGTTCAACAAAAACGCAATGCGCGCGACATGAACATGACATGAAATCCCACGAAACCTAATCCCGCGATAACTACTTCCGTAATTTGTCCAGACCAACCACAAACTTGTACGTCATCCTTCAAACGGTCCAGCCAATCACATAGTGTGACGTTGTTGCGAGCAGGTCACAAGAAGACTTTCGCCCCCAAAATGTCCGCAAAAAGAAGAAAGGTAGATGCCGAATGCAGGGCTTTCAACAAAACATGGACTGCTAAGTATTTATTTACTGAAGTCAGAGATAAAGCCGTGTGTTTAGTTTGTGGAGAGCAGATCCGAAAAACTGAAAAACATCAAATGAGGTGATTAGACTACAAATGTGGGCATCATTATTATAATATGATGTATCTTGCTTGATATTTGGAGTAGAAAGACAATATTGTGATGTCTTAATTGTGTTTTGGGGTGAATGTGACTGAAAAAAAAATGGTACAAACATTCACATTTTGTTAACCATTGTTTTGGGAAATTTGATTGAATAAATGACATTTTTTGTAAGGCAACCTCGTTTTTTCCATACTCTTACCAGTCTTAGCAGCTTGTAAAAACAGTGTTATTTATTGCTTTATATAAAGAAATACAATTAATATTATGCAGAATTTAGTTCAGCCTTTTGGTCCAGCCCTCCACAAAATGTTCTGTTTCTCATGTGGCCCCATGGAAAAAATAATTGCCCACCCCTGCTTTAGCAAGTACTCGTAGCAACACTACACTTTACCCTTTGCCATGCGTTGTTAGGGAACGGTAGCAAGTACCCCGATGACCGACTTCAAGAATATGTAGAAAAAATTTAGAAATTATACTTTCCAAAAGTCATTTGAGCTTAGTGTATTGCATTTCCATTTATATTGTCGGTTCTTGCTGATGTTTTTGCGGAGTATGACGCAGCTGCTGAATCAGAAGCTGCAGAGTTTGTATGTACTAGTTGTGAACATTCACATTATCAATCTCATTTATTTAAAATCAGATAAAATCATGCCATCATGATCACTGCTTAAAGTACCAGTATTTGGTTGTTGTTTTGTTCAGAGGAAGAGCTAGCACTAGAGAGTTCACCGGCGTTTCCATGCGCCATTTCCATTGAGTAGAACAGCCAGTGAACCGCAGCGTGTTCTTCCGCTGACGTCACAACATGGCCGCGAGCCACGGACCCAGTTTTCTTGCGCTGTGCAATTAAAAGTTGGATATTCGCGTAACAACAGCTTCTTTTCACGTAATTATAACAGAAATCTAACATGTTTGCCATGTTGTATAGTTTATTTAAGAAATTGCATAGAGTCATGTTCGTGTCATCAGCCCTTTAAAATACATCTTTTGAGGGGGCTTGTTTAGCTTTTGGGAGGGTCAACCCCCCCCCCGATCCCCCTCATTTCGCACACTGCTTCGAATTACAGACGTCTGACATCTTCAATATCACTTGTCTTCAGTAGGTAAACAAAGTTCGGTTGTTCCACAGGACAAGGGTAGCAACGGTTGCTAATGTAAGTGTGACGTCAGTGCACGGGGGTCCATTCATCAGCACGCCTCAGTGTGTTGGTGTCTTGCGGTTTCCGCTCAGAAAACTGAGATTATGCCCGATGTCTTCACTGGTTACTATTCGATATGGCCCTTACGAATCATGTGGAGTTGTGGATCACAAGACTTTCCGCCTGAAAGGCCTGCAAGGTTCTTTCGGTTTTTGGCTAATGTAGTTAATGCTAGCAGCCTCTCTGTGGACTTAACGTGTGCATCATAGTTCAACAAAGTAAAGAACGTAAAATGGCAAGTAAAATCTCTCTCTCTCTCTGTCTCTCTCAGCGGTTCTGAGAGACTGCAGCTATGTGTGTGTTCTTGAGGAAGCACCTGACTGGAACCACGTGGAGCTGATGTTTCATGGAGAAAGCGTCTATCAGTGCGACATCAGGAAACTGGAGTTTGGTAATACAGTCCTCCAATCTCAGTATCAATGAATTACAGTTACCGTGAAAGAAAAAAAAAGGAAAATCACAACACTATTTACTACAGGCTGCTGCAGTGCTTTGGGAACCACATTTATGTACATACTGTATATTTACATACAACCCCAATTCAAAAAAAAGGGGGGGGGGGAATGCTAGGATTTAGAAATCTTGGAAACCCTATATTTCACTGAAAATAGTAAAAGACAACATACTGAATATTGAAACTAAGCCTTTTTTAATGCTTATTTTGAATTTAGTGCCAGCAACATGTTTCAACAAAGTTAGGACGGGACAACAAAAGACTGGAAAAGCTGTATAATGTATATTATTTTAAATGCTAATTGGCAGCAGGTTAGTAACATGATTCAGGACTGTGTGTACTTGGCACCAGTCCCAAGCCCGGACAGACTGAAGGCCCAGTGTGAGATGAGTGTGAGCTAAACTGGTTACTAACCTTCTGAAAATAAAGTTTGTATAGATGATTATGTATAAAAAGATCATCACAGAGAGGCTGAGTCTCTCAGACGTAAAGATGGAGAGGGATTCACTACTCTGCGAAAGACTGCATCGGCAAATAGTGCAGTAATTTAAGAATAAAGTTCCTCAATGTAAAATTGCAAAGAATTTAGGGATCACATCATCTGTGGTACATAATATTGTTAAAAGATTCAAAGAACCTGTAGATGTTTTTGTATGAAAGGGACAAGGCCAATAACCAATATAATGGATGCCCATCATCTTCGGGCCCTCAAGCAACACTGCATTAAAAACAGACAAGATTCTGTAGTGGAAATTGCTGCATGGGCTCAGAAACACTTCCGAAAACCATCATCTGTGACCATAGTTCATCACTGTATCCATAAATGCAAGTTAAAATTTTACCATGCAAAGAAGACACTGTACAGAATCAGAATCGGAATCATGTTTACTGGCCAAGTATGTTGACACACACAAGGAATTCGCTTCTGGCAGTTGGTGTGTCTCTAGCAATACAGAAAAGGTGTGCACGCGCGCGTGCATGCGCGTGTGTGTGTGTGTGTGTGAGTGAGAGAGAGAGAGAGAGAATATATGCAAGTTATGTACATGTAATATAAGAAAAATGTATATATGTAATATATAATATGGACAAGATAGACATTACACAAATATGCAAACTACAACAGCTATTATGTACAATATACATAAATGTACAATACCTATATTATATACAATGTCAAATTTCTGTATTATACAATATCTATCTATAATCTAAATATCTATAATACTTGACTATAATAAACAATATAATGTACTATATCAATAATATACAACCGCAATTCCAAAAAAGTTGGGACACTGTGTAAAACATCAGTAAAAACAGAATGTGAAGATTTGCAAATCATGGAAACCCTATATTTCATTGAAAATAGTACAAACACAACATATCAGATGTTGAAACTGAAAAATTTTAGATTAGATAAAACTTTATTGATCCCTTTGGGAGGGTTCCCAAAAATTGAAAAATATATGCTCATTTTGAATTTTATGTCAGCAACATGTTTCAGAAAAGTTGGGACGGGGCAACCACAGACTGAAAAAGTTGTTTAATGCTAAAAAAACTAATTGGTAACAGGTCAGTAACATGACTGGGTATAAAAAGAGCATCCCAGAGAGGCGGAGTCTCTCAGAAGTAAAGATGGGGAAGGGCTCACCGCTCTGTGAAAGACTGCGTGGGCAAACAGTACAATTTAAGAATAACATT
This sequence comes from Neoarius graeffei, assembly GCF_027579695.1. Classification (NCBI taxonomy): domain Eukaryota; kingdom Metazoa; phylum Chordata; class Actinopteri; order Siluriformes; family Ariidae; genus Neoarius; species Neoarius graeffei. The sequence goes on from NC_083575.1 coordinate 54,384,961, forward strand.
CCTCAATATAAAATTGCAAAGAATTTGGGGATCACATCATCTGTGGTATGTAATATTAAAAGATTCAGAGAATCTGGAGAAATCTCTGTATGCAAGAGACAAGGCTGAAAACTGACACTGGATGCCTGTGATCTTCGGGCCCTCAGGCAACACTGCATTAAAAGCAGACACGTGTCTGTAGTGGGAATCACTGTATGGGCTCAGGAACACTTCAGAAAACCATTGTCTGTGAAAACAGTTTATTACTGCATCCACAAATGGCAGTTAAAACCATATATAAACAATATCCAGAAACACCGCCACCTTCTGGGCCCGAGCTATTTTACAATGGACTGAAGCGAAGTGGAAAATTGTCCCGAGGTCTGACGAATCAAAAGTAGAAATTCTTTTTAGAAATCATGGACACCACATCCTCTAGGTTAAAGAGGAGAGGGACCATCCAGCTTGTTATCAGTACACAGTTCAAAAGCCAGCGTCTGTGATGGTATGAGGGTTCATTAGTGCACATGGCATGGTTAGCTTGTACATCTGGGAAGGCATCATTAATACCGAATGATATATACACGTTTCAGAGCAATATGCTGCCATATAGACAAAATATTTTTCAGCGAAAGCTTTCTTTCTTTCTTTCTTTCAGCAAGACAATGCCAAACTGTTTTCTGCACATATTAAAACTGCACGTCTCTGTAGTAAAAGAGTCTGGGTGCTAAACTGGCCTTCCTGCAGTCCAGGCCTGTCTCCCATTTAAAACATTTGGTGTATTATGAAGCACAAAATATGACAAAGGAGACCCCGAGCTGTTGAGCAACTGAAATTGTATATCAAGCAAGAATGGGACAACATTTCTCTTTCAAAACTACACCAATTGGTCTCCTCATTTCCCAAATGTTTACATAGTGTTGTTAAAAGTAGAGATGATGCAACACAGTGCATCACATGCCCCTGTCCCAACTTTTTTGAAATGCATTGCTGACATCAAATTCAAAATGAGCATATATTTTTCAAAAAACAATAACATTTCTCATTTTCAACATTTGATCTGTTGTCTTTGTACTATTTTCAATGAAATATAGGGTTTCCATGATTTACAAATTATCACATTCTGTTTTTATTTATAGCTGACACAGTGTCCCAACTTTTTTGGAATTGGGGTTGTACAATATCTATAATATACAGTATACATTATAAACATGTATGCTATCAACAATATAAACAGTACACCATATACAGACAATATGCAGGATATTTACAGACAATATACAATATACTAAATATATACACGACAGTCAGTGTACACAGTGTAGTGAGGTAGTGCAAACAGGAGTCTGTTACAGGAGGTATAAGTGGTGCGATAGTCTAATGGTAAGGATGGTTCAGGTCAGATATTTACGGCGCTGATGGCACGGGGAAAGAAGCTGCTCTTATGTCTGGTGGTTCTGGGTCTCAGTGCTCTATAGCACCTGCAGGAGGGGAGGAGGTGGAAAAGGTTGTGACCAGGGTGTGAGGAGTCCTCACGATTTTCTTTGCCCGCTTCCTGGTTCATGAGATGTACAAATCCTGGAGGCTGGGCAGGGGAGCACCGATGATCCTTTTTGCTGGTCTTACTGTTTGCTGCAGTCTGTTCCTGTCCTGTTTTGTGGCTGCACCAAACCAGACTGTGATGAATGTGCATAGGACAGATTCAGTGACAGTAGTGTAAAACTGTCAAGTCAAGTTTATTTGTATAGCGCTTTTAACAATAGACATTGTCGCAAAGCAGCTTTACAGAATTTGAATGAATTAAAACATGAGCTAAATTTACCCCTAATCTATCCCCAATGAGCAAGCCTGTGGCGACAGTGGCAAGGAAAAACTTCCTCAGATGACATGAGGAAGAAACCTTGAGAGGAACCAGACTCGAAAGGGAACCCATCCTCATTTGGGCAACAACAGACAACATGACTATAACATTATCAGTTTTAACATGAAGTCAGTTTCGTTGATGTTATAACTCTTCACTGATGGAAACTTGAGTGCAAAACTGTTTATGACAACTGCAGTCCTAAAGTTAGCAAGTCAACTGTAGTCCTCAGCCATAAAAGCATTACTGTAAGAGTCCAGAGCATCTTCCAAGTGTGACTTTCAACTGTCCATATGGGGCCGTCCTCCACAGGAGCAATGTGATGAGACTCCAACCAGGCACCAGGATGGATCAGGCAAGTCCGAGTAGCAGAAGAGGTCAGCATCTCGATCTCAAGATTGACATGTAACTCAGAGGAACAGATTGGGGGGGGAGGGAGAAAACATAGGTTGTTAGGTATGCCCAATGTCACCTGAATAAGTAGGAACAGTATACATTTTGCACTGAGTACAAGCAGGGACTCTGGCAAAACTAACTATTACAGCATAACTAAAAGGGGAGAGCCAGAAGGTAATACAGGCATGAGGGAGCCCCGGGACATAAAGCAGCCAACCACTACACCGTCAACAAACTCGAGTGAGCAAGCGAGTGGGGGACTGACAGCATCCATACATCCCAGTTTACCAAAACACTCTATGTCTGAGAACCCTCCAGATCTACACCTTTACCTCATAAACATCATTAACAAAAGGTTTGACTAAACAGATGTTTTCAGCCTAGACTTAAACGCTGAGACTGTGTCTGATTCCCGAAGGCTGTTCCATAACTTTGGGGCTTTGTAAGAAAAGGCTCTGCTCCCTGATGTAGCCGTCACTATGCAAGGTACCAGCAGATAGCCTGCACCTTTTGATCCGAGTAGGCATGGCGGGTCATAAAGGACCAGAAGTTTGCTCAGGTACTGTGGTGCGAGACCATTCAGTGCTTTAAAGGTCAATAGTAGTATTTTATAATTAATACGAAATTTGATTGGGAGCCAATGCAGTGTGGATAAGACAGGGGTGATGTGGTCATATTTTCTAGTTCTAGTAAGGACTCTTGCTGCTGCATTTTTAACTAACTGGAGCTTGTTTATGCACTTATTGGAACATCCAGACAGTAAGGCATTACAATAATCCATCCTGGAGGTAACAAAAGCATGAACTAGTTTTTCTGCGTCGTGTAGTGACATTAAATTTCTTAGCAATATTTCTGAGATGAAAGGAAACTATCCGGGTAATGTTATCAATGTGAGTTTTGAATGAAAGACTGGGGTCAGTAATCACCCCGAGGTCTTTTACTGCTGCACGTGAAGAAACAGAAAGGCCATCCAGAGTTACTGTGTAATCAGAAAACTTACTTCTAGCTGCATGTGGTCCTAGTACAAGTACTTCAGTCTTGTCAGAGTTAAGCAGAAGGAAGTTAATAAGCATCCAGTGTCTAATGTCCTTTACACATTCCTCAGTTCTATTCAGCTGGTGTCTCTCATCAGGTTTTGCAGAAACATACAACTGTGTGTCATCAGCATAACAGTGGAAACTAATAGAATGTTTACGAATAATATCACCCAGAGGTAACATATATAAAGAAAAAAGCAGTGGACTCAAGACAGAACCTTGTGGAACACCAAACTTCACCTCAGTATGTCTAGAAAAATCACCATTACATCAACATACTGATAGCATCAGTTAAATAAGAGCTGAGCCAGGAGAGGGCCGTTCCCTTAACTCCCACAACATTTTCTAGTCTATCCAGAAGAATGGAATGATCAATGGTATCAAATGCTGCACTAAGGTGAAGCAACACAAGCAGCAAGACACAGCCCTGATCAGACGCCAACAGTAGGTCGTTTACTACTTTAACCAGAGCAGTCTCTGTGCTATGATGAGGTCTAAATCCTGACCGATACGTTTCATGGATGTTATTCCTATGTAAATATGAGCATAACTGCTGTGCCACAGCTTTTTCAAGGATCTCAGAGATAAAGGGGAGGTTTGATATTGGCCGATAATTGGACAGCTGACGGGGATCAAGGTCAGGTTTTTTAATCAGGGGTTTGATAACTGCTAGTTTAAAGGATTTGGGTACATAGCCAATCGTAAGAGAATAATTTATTATTTTTAGAAGCGGTTCAGTTACTTCAGGTATTATCTGTTTGAGTAGACGTGTAGGTAAGGGGTCTAGTTCACAAGTTGAGGCTTTTGATGCGGAGATTAATGAAAGTAATTCAATTTCTCTAAGGGGAGTAAAACATTGTAATTGCTGATCTGATACAGTTATATTGTTAACTACAGGGTCACTTACATTGTCTGACCTTAAATTAGTAGTTTGAATTTTTTGTCGGATATTTTCAATTTTGTCATTAAAAAAATTCATGAAATCATTGCTACTACATACTGCAGGTGTGCATGTGTCTATAGTGGACTTATTCCTGGTTAATTTTGCGACAGTATTAAATAGGAATCTAGGATTATTTTTGTTATCTTCTATTAGGGAGGAGAGATATGTTGATCTAGCAGCACTAAGAGCTTTTCTATACTTCAGGAAACTCTCCTTCCACGCTAATTTGAACGCTACCAATTTTGTTTGACACCATTTACGTTCCAATTTTCGAGTGGTCTGTTTTAAAGTGCGTGTGTCATCATTATACCAGGGTGCTAATTTTTTCTCTCTGATCATTTTCCTTTTAAGAGGAGCTGCATTATCTAAAAGTATAGCAGAACGTTGACTAAGCATTCAGTTGCCTGATCAAGTTCCACAGGGGCTGACAGTGACCCAAAGTTGATAACTCTGGGAGATCATTTATAAAACTGTGCAGTAGTTGACGTGAATGTACATTTAATACAGTAGCATGGTGAGGTGCATATATTATTACTCAGACATAGTTTGAATGAGATGAGATAATGATCTGAGATAACTTCAGACTGTGGAAGTACGACTATATTTTCTACGTTTAACCCGAATGTTAGTAGTAGATCGAGGTTGTGACCACCATTATGGGTCGGTCCTAAGACATTCTGATTAATCCCTACTGAATCTAAAATGGACACAAACGCTGTTTTCAAAGGGTCTTCTGGGTTATCGAAATGAATATTAAAATCTCCGACAACTAAAGCTTTGTCGAAGGAAATAACCAGATCTGAGATAAAATCTGCAAATTCAGAAAGAAACTCAGAATATGGCCCCGGGGGCCTGTAAATAATAAGTAACGGAATTAACTGGGTAGACCTATTTTTTGAGGCTACATACATTATATTAGTATGAAGAACTTCAAATGTATTACATTTATAACCAAGTTTGTGTGTTACACCTAGATAATCATTGTAAATAACCGCAACGCCTCCTCCTCTGCCAGTTAGACGAGGCTGGTGTATATAATTGTACCCAGGAGGACTAGCTTCATTTAATGCTATATATTCATTTGGCTTAATCCATGTTTCAGTTAAACACAGTACATTAAACTCCTGATCAGTAATAAGTTCATTAACCATTAGTGCTTTAGATGTAAGAGATCTAATATTTAATAGCCCCACCTTTAGATCAAAGGTGCTGGCAGTGGCTGTACAGTTAGTATGACCTAATTTTATATTGATTAGGTTACTGGAACAAACTCTCTGAGTATTTCTACTTTTTTGTTTAGCTCGGGGAACAGACACAGTCTCGATGTAGTGGACCCTGAGTGATGACTCTGTGCAGCTAGCAGACAGTTGGTTTAGCCTGTTCGTCTGCTCCCTGGCCTTGGCTCTGGATCGTCAGAAATTAACTAGACCTGTTCTGAGACTATGACCTATGCTGCAAGAAATGAGAGCAACACCTTCCCGAGTGGGATGGATACCGTCCCCACCCTAACAGGCCAGCAGTGCCCTCAAAATTAGCCCAATTATCTATAAAGCCCAAACTGTTTTCAGAGCACCACCTGGACAACCAGCAGTTCAGCAACCATAACCTGCTGTAAGCTATATCGCCATGCCGCATTGGGATAGGGCCAGAGCATACTACAGCATTGGACATTGCCTTTGCTAACTTAAACACCTCTACAAAGATACTCTTCGTAACCTCAGACTGACGAAGGCGTATATCATTAGCTCCTGCATGGATAACTATCTTTGAGAATCTGTGCTTGCCTAGGACCCTAAGATTACCTGCTATGTCCGGCGCCCTGGCTCCCAGTATACACCTGACTAAAGCTGCTGGTGCCCCTAAAGGCCTAGCTAATTTCACGTGCCGTATGATAGAGTCCCCTATAACCAGAGCTCCTTCAGGTTTCTCAATGGGTGCATCACTAAGGAGAGCAAACCCTGTTCGACACATGAAGCGGAGAGGAATGGTGCTCCCGTGGGCGAGCCTCAGCGGTAGCTTTGGCTGTACGCTTGTGCCACTGAGTCGTCACCCATTCGTCCCGCTGTGAGGGCTCCAATGCCAGAGTTGGGGGATTACTAACTCCACCTAGGGCATCCAGACTTTCCCCTACAGAAACAACACTGTTCTTCTCACTGGCCTTCTCTAAAGCCTGGGTATGCACTTCTAAAACTGCAGTCTTTTCCATCAGAGAGCTAACTAATCTGCACTTTTCACAAATAAAGCTGTCACTAGCGATGGAGGAAGAATGACTAAACATCCTGCACTCAGCACACTGAACAAGCTGAAGGTGTGCCATAATGAAAGGATTCACGTACCTTAATCGAGGATCTGTTGATATTAAAGCAGATCCGATGTGGATGGTCTCCACTTGTGGCCTTTACGCAGAAGGAGAGAAAAAAAAAGAAAGCTTCTGGTCTTGGCGTTCTTCTGAAAAAAAACGGAAAAAAGCAAAAGTGGAAAGTACAAAAAGGAAAGTACAACCTCGATTCCAAAAAAGTTGGGACAAAGTACAAATTGTAAATAAAAACGGAATGCAATAATTTACAAATCTCAAAAACTGATATTGTAGTCACAATAGAACATAGACAACATATCAGATGTCGAAAGTGAGGCATTTTGAAATTTCATGCCAAATATTGGCCCTTTTGAAATTTCATGACAGCAACACATCTCAAAAAAGTTGGGACAGGGGCAATAAGAGGCTGGAAAAGTTAAAGGTACAAAAAAGGAACAGCTGGAGGACCAAATTGCAACTCATTAGGTCAATTGCCAATAGGTCATTAACATGACTGGGTATAAAAAGAGCATCTTGGAGTGGCAGCGGCTCTCAGAAGTAAAGATGGGAAGAGGATCACCAATCCCACTAATTCTGCACCGACAAATAGTGGAGCAATATCAGAAAGGAGTTCGACAGTGTAAAATTGCAAAGAGTTTGAACATATCATCATCTACAGTGCATAATATCATCAAAAGATTCAGAGAATCTGGAAGAATCTCTGTGCGTAAGGGTCAAGGCCGGAAAACCATACTGGGTGCCTGTGATCTTCGGGCCCTTAGACGGCACTGCATCACATACAGGCATGCTTCTGTATTGGAAATCACAAAATGGGCTCAGGAATATTTCCAGAGAACATTATCTGTGAACACAATTCACCGTGCCATCCACCGTTGCCAGCTAAAACTCTATAGTTCAAAGAAGAAGCCGTATCTAAACATGATCCAGAAGCGCAGACATTTTCTCTGGGCCAAGGCTCATTTAAAATGGACTGTGGCAAAGTGGAAAACTGTTCTGTGGTCAGACGAATCAAAATTTGAAGTTCTTTATGGAAATCAGGGACGCCGTGTCATTCGGACTAAAGAGGAGAAGGATGACCCAAGTTGTTATCAGCGCTCAGTTCAGAAGCCTGCATCTCTGATGGTATGGGGTTGCATTAGTGCGTGTGGCATGGGCAGCTTACACATCTGGAAAGACACCATCAATGCTGAAAGGTATATCCAGGTTCTAGAGCAACATATACTCCCACCCAGACAACGTCTCTTTCAGGGAAGACCTTGCATTTTCCAACATGATAATGCCAAACCACATACTGCATCAATTACAGCATCATGGCTGTGTAGAAGAAGGGTCCGGGTACTGAACTGGCCAGCCTGCAGTCCATATCTTTCACCCATAGAAAATATTTGGCGCATCATAAAACGGAAGATACGACAAAAAAGACCTAAGACAGTTGAGCAAGTAGAATCCTACATTAGACAAGAATGGGTTAACATTCCTATCCCTAAACTTGAGCAGTTTGTCTCCTCAGTCTCCAGACGTTTACAGACTGTTGTAAAGAGAAAAGGGGATGTCTCACAGTGGTAAACATGGCCTTGTCCCAACTTTTTTGAGATGTGGTGTTGTCATGAAATTTAAAATCACCTAATTTTTCTCTTTAAATGATACATTTTCTCAGTTTAAACACTTGATATGTTATCTATGTTCTATTCTGAATAAAATATGGAATTTTGAAACTTCCACATCATTGCATTCCATTTTTATTTACAGTTTGTACTTTGTCCCAACTTTTTTGGAATCGGGGTTGTACAATAAAAAAATGAAGAGGATACTGGAAAATTATTTGTAGAAAAAATTAAAAAAAGATTAGTGATTAATGTCAACACTTGCAGAAAAAAGACTCGTCGCAAACAACTCGGAAACCAGGAAGTGCATAGCACAGAATGCGTATGCACCAACTCAACCAACCAACTGTGTCAGCAGCTCCTGTGACAGACCATACTTCCTGAGTTGCCACAGAAAATGCATCATCTGCTGGGCTTTTTTTAAGGATGGAGTTGATGTTGGAATCCCATTTCAAGTCTTGTGAGATGGTAGTTCCCAGGAATTTGAAGGTCTCCACAGTTGACACAGGGCTGCTGGATATTGTGATGGGGAGCATCACAGAGGGACATCTCCTGAAGTCCACTATCATCTCTACTGTCTTGAGCGTGTTTAGCTACAAGTTATTCTGACTGCACCAGAGCACCAACTGTTCAACCTCCCACCTGTATGCAGACTCGTCACCATCTTGGATGAGGCCTGTGACCGTAGTGTCATCTGCAAATTTCAGGAGTTTTACAGTTGGGTCTATGGAGGTGCAGTCATTGGTGTAAAGAGAGAAGAGCAGTGGGAGAGCACACATCCCTGAGGAGCACCAGTACTGATTGATCGCATGCCAGAAGTGACTAGCCCCAGCCTTACTTGCTGTTCCCTGCCTGTCAGGAAGCTGTGATCCACTGACATATGGCAGGTGAGAAATTGAGCTGGGACAGTTTAGAGGAGATGATTTCTGGAATTATGGTGTTGAACGATGAGCTGAAGTCTACAAACAGGATTCTTGCAAAGGTCCTTGGGCAGTCAAGATGTTGCAAGATGTAGTGCAGTCCCATGTTGACTGCATCATCCACTGACCTGTTTGCCCTGTAAGCAAACTGCAGGGGTTCTAGCAGGTGACCTATTGTACTCTTCAGGTGGGCCAACACTGGTTGTTCAAAGGACTTCATGACCACAGACGTCAGAGCGACAGGCCTGTAGTCATTTAGTCCTGTGATGGAGGGTTTCTTGGGAACTGGAATGATGGTGGAACGGTTGAAGCAGAAGGGGACTTGACACAGCTCGAGGGATCTGTTGAATATCAAATGCAAGAGAGCGCAGTGCCAGGGCTGCCATCCATGGCCCCATCTTGAAGCAGTATTTGGAAACACTGCAGCCATGAGCCTAAGAGGTCACTGGTTCTGACTGGGGGGGGGAGTGAATGAACAGAAACCTCCCTACAGAACTCTCTCTCTGCATCCATGCCTGAAGTGCCCCAACTGTTCCCCGGGCACTGTAGCATAGCTGCTCTGGGTATGTGTGCGTGCACATTGCTCACTTGCGTGCACGTATGTGTTCTTTGGATGGGTTAAATGTAGAAAAGGAATTACGTCGTGCTCTAGTGTACGTGATAAAACAACGGTTGCTTCTTCTCTTGGCCTGAGCTCAATTACAACGGACTGAGGTGAAGTGGAAAACTGTCCTGTAGTCTGATGAATCGTAATTTGAACTTCTTTTTGGAAATCATGGACATCACATCCTCCGAGCTAAAGAGCAAAGGGACCATCCAGCTTGTTATCTGCACACAGTTCCAAAGCCAGCATCTATGATAATATGGAGGTGCATTAGTGCACATGACATGGATAGCTTGCAGATGTGGGAAGGCACCATTAGTGCTGAATGATATATACATGTTTCAGAGCAACATGTTGCCATCCAGACCATATTTTTTTCAGGGAAGGCTTTGCTTATTTCAGCAAGACAATGCCAAACTGCATTCTGCATGTATTACGAGCACATGGCTCCACAGTGTAAAAAAAAAAAGTCTGGGTGCTAAACTGGCCTGCCTGCAGTCCAGACATGTCTGCCACTGAAAACATTTGGTGCATTATGAAGCACAAAATATTACAAAGCAGATTCCGAAGTGTTGAGCAACTGTAATTGTACCTATGTCCGGCAAAAAGTGGTACAAAATTTCACTTTTAAAACTATAGCAGTTGGTCTCCTCAGTTCCCAAACATTTACAGAGCGTTTTTAAATGTAGAGATGATGCAACACAGTGGTAAACATGCCCCTGTCGCATGCCCAACTTTTTTGAAACATTCAAAATGTGCATATATTTAAAAAAATATATACTAAAGTTTCTCAGTTTCAACATTTGATGTGTTGTCTTTGTCCTATTTTCAATGAAATATAGGGTTTCCATGATTTTGCAAATCATCAGTTTGGTTTTATTATGTTTTACAGTGTCCCAACGTTTTTTGGAACTGGGGTTGTATGAACAGTTCTTCAACAGGTGTAAAAGTAGACACTTGTCCAAAAAAGAAACAGATACAATCAGCATCATTTTATAGTTTTAAACTATTAATTGATAAATAGACTTAGAATTAAGACCAAGTCACTTTTTAAATTTGTCATCCAGTATTACACTTATAGTTCAGTCATAAATGTATAGTTCCTGTTAATTTCCCATATTAGAATCTCCACTGCCCGGCCGAAAAAGTTGCCATTGGATTTAAATAAGCAAATAATTAAGAGCCTTTGGTTGGATAATTACTGCAGCAATTAATATGGTTCAGCTGGCAATCGTTTAACCCTGATACAGTGAGTAGCTTCTCATTTCTTTAACAACCATGGAAGACTTATCCCATTGTGTTAGAAAAGATGTTACTGTGTTTCAGAAGGGTGAAATTTATTGGCCTGCATTAAGCAATGAAAACAACTAAGGAGGTTGCTGAAATTACTGGAATTGGGTTAAGAACTGTCCAGCATATTATTAAAACCAGGAAGGATAGTGGTGAACCATCAACTTCACAGAAAAAATGTGATCGGAAAAAAATTTTGACTGACTGATCACAGATCACTTAAATACTTGAAGTCAAATCATAAGTTGTTGACAGCAGAACTCATGGCTATGTTTAATAGTGAAAGTAAGAGCATTCCCACACACGCAGTGCAGTGGGAACTCACAGGATTGGGACTAAACACCTGTGTAGCCATAGGAAAACCACTTGTTAGTGAGACTGAAAAGGGTTCAATTTGCTAGAGAGCATAAAGTTTGGACTCTGGAGAAATGGAAAAAGGTCCTGTGGTCTGATGAATCCAGATTTACCCTGTTCCAGAGTGTCAGAGTAAGAAGGAAAGTGCATGAAGTGATATACCCATCATGCATAATGGGCAGTGTACAAGCCTCTGGAGTAGAGGTGGGCAAACTACGGCCCGCAGGCCACATCCGGCCCGTTGGCATTTTTAATCCGGCCTGCGGAAGACAATCATATAAACGCGATTGAGCAGATCTATATTTAATATATATAAGCTTCAGTGTTATCACGTAGACAGGTGTTCTAGAGATCCGTCTTTCCAGTCAGTCGTATTCACGCGAGATTACATTTGCAGAGTGGTGCAGCGCGTGCCATGGAAGTCATTCTGGCGCCCGTGCCACTGATGATCTCGAGAACACAGGATAAAACTTTACAATGAGTGGTCCTAAAAAAAGAAAAGTGGACAGTGAGTGCAGGGTGTTCAATAAAGAATGGACAACTAAATATTTTTTTGCTGAAGTCCGATCAAAGGCTGTATGTCTTATTTGCAAAGAAACCGTTGCAGTTTTAAAGGAATATAACATCAAACGGCACTTTTCCTCCAAGCATGCTAAGTATGCTAACAACCAGTCAGCGCAAGAACGGACGAATACAGCTCAGCGGTTGCTAGCTGGTTTGCAGGCTCAGCAAAACACCATCCGACAAACTTCCATTCAAGAATCAAGCACAAAGGCAAGTTATTTACTCGCATTTAAATTGGCCAAATCCAGCAAGCCTTTCTCCGAAGGGGAGTTTATTAAAGAATGTATGATCGAGACAGCAGGCATCTTGTGTCCTGAGAGCAAGGACAAATTTGAAAAAATTAGTTTATCACGCAGGACAGTGACTCGCCGCATTGAACAAATTGATGATGACTTGGCTAGCATGCTGAATAAGAAAGCGGAGTCATTCACATTATATTCCCTGGCCTTAGACGAGAGCAATGACGTGAGAGACACCGCTCAGTTCTTAGTTTTCATCAGAGGGATTGACGACCAGTTTGAGATTACAGAAGAGTTTTTGGCCATGGAATCGCTAAAAGGGACAACGCGAGGAGAGGACCTGTATGGCAGTGTGTCGGGGGTCATTGAAAGGCTCAAGCTACCGTGGAGTAAGCTCGCCAACGTTACCACAGACGGATCACCAAACCTAACGGGAAAAAACACAGGACTGCTAAAAAGAATTCAGGACAAAGTAAAAGCGGATAATCCTGAGCAAGAAGTTATTTTCCTTCATTGCATTATCCACCAGGAAGCATTGTGTAAATCTGTACTGCAGCTTGACCACGGAGTGAAGCCAGTTGTCAAACTTGTCAACTTCAGTTGAGCGAGGTTACTTCAGCATCGTCAGTTCATTACGTTTCTGGAAGAAACTGACGCCGATCACCAGGATTTGCTGTACCACTCCAACGTCCGCTGGTTAAGTTTGGGGAAGGTATGCCAACGTGTATGGGAGCTCAAACAGGAGATCATCTCGTTTTTGGAGCTGCATGGGAATTCTGACAACTTTCCTGAGCTGAGTGACACAGCTTGGCTTTGTGATTTCGCTTTTGCTGTGGACATACTGACTCACATGAATGACCTGAACGTGAAGCTACAAGGGAAAGAGCAGTTTGTTCATGAAATGCACCGAAACATCATAGCCTTCAAAACCAAGCTTGATTTATTCTCAAAGCAAATGTCAAAGAAGTCATTCACTCATTTCCCCACACTGGCTACGTTGACAGAGGCCCCTCGACGTGTGAAGAAATACACAGGATTACTGGACGACCTGCATAAAGAATTCTGTCGTCGGTTCTCTGACTTCAACAAAATTGACAAGTCGCTTCAGATGGTGTCATGTCCCTTCACACAGAACCCCGAAACGGCGTCACAGGAGTTACAGCTAGAACTCATTGATCTTCAGAGTGACCCCGTCTTGAAAGAAAAATTCAACTCAGTTACACTGCGTGAGTTTTATGCTTCACTGAGTGCAGACACATTTCCAAACATCCTAAGGATGGCGCAGAGGATGCTGGTGTTGTTTGGCTCCACGTATGTGTGTGAGCAAACTTTCAGTGTGATGAACATAAACAAAACACCCCACAGATTCCAGCTGAGTGATGAACACCTCAGATCTGTTCTGAGACTTGCCACAACAAAACTAACACCAGACTTTGATGCGCTGACAAAGAAGGGCGATCAACAACACTGCTCCCACTAAACGTGAATGTGAGTATTAACACTTTCTCTTTTTAAAACTATGTTGGAGCTGTAATAAGATGGTAGTCACATGTTTACAGACATATCAGGGATGAGAATTGTCCGCGGATCTGCGGAATTCTGAGTTTTTCCCGCTGAAAATGTCATTTTTGTGAAATGTGTAAATCCGTTGAGAAAATTTCGGGGGGTAGGGGTCGGCACGAGGCGAGGCTTGTGGTGGCACAAGCAGGCAGGACCGACCGACCGCCCGCCAGCATCTTTCGGCAACGCTCATCGCAAAATTAGTTGCAGCTGTGATAACGGAAATCGTCATTGCTTTCTTCAATATTTATGCTAACGACAACTCACGACGATTTCCGGCAACGTTTTGGCACTAGTTTCATCTCACTTCTATAATTCACGGAGAAACAAGCTATACGTACACGGTTTTGATCACTTCTTAAGTTCTAGTTATTTTGGTTAGTTTTCAAAGTTACTTCGCCAATATGGCGAAAGCTTTGGACCGCAAAAATGAGGATCGTGCCAGGGAAATCGATAAATCGAACGGGATAAAGAACTGTTTCCGATGGGCATGGCTCGATAGTAGCGTTACCGTGCAGATAGGGACACAAACTGTGACGACGTGCCTGACGGAACATATCCGAAAAGTGGACATGCCGGGAAAGTTCTGTGTATTCGGTGCTCAGATATGATCAATTATGGAAACAGAGGAACTAGAAACATCCAGGAGCACATCAAAACAAAAAGGCACAAAGGTACGTTTTACTTAAATTGTCAAAGATAGAGTCAGGAGGAATTTAATATATCGTTACGGTTACCTCCATTATCGCTCACGATATATATGTGTGTGTGTGTGTGTGTGTGTGTGTGTGTGTGTGTGTGTGTATATATATATATATATATATATATATATATATATATATATATATATATGTGTATATAGTGTCACGGAGTGAGCCGTGACGCTCGTGCGCACACACCTTCACTCACACTCACCTCTCACGCAAGCACACAGCGTACAGGCAGCAATCTGCCGGCAATGTTCAAACATCTTGGCTGACCTGTCACTGTGAGTTGCACCTCATTTCCATTACTGTCTTCTGTATGGGTATTACTGGTTTTCAAGCATTTCATACTCCACCGTTTGCCATAGTTTCTAACGAGAGCAGCATTTGTTGCGAGTGCAGGGAAAGGCCTACCGGCATTCTAGTAACATTTGTTTGGCTCCACTCATATGTAAAACGCATCACACATTTCTAAGCATTTTCATCTCCCATCTGTTAAGCATTGTCTATGGTCTAGGAAACACACGTACAAACCGGTTATTTCTAACGTCAAGTTTATTTAGTTCTAGCATTTTTATAACACAAAATAGTTTTTAGTAACTCCTCACGCAAACTCCACATACTTCCTGTTTGTTGTGGGAAACCGAGGGACTGTACCATTGGCTTGTTATGGAGGGGTTTCGTGGGTGTTTGGTAGAACGGACTATTTTAACGGGGGTGTTTTACTGGTGTTGGGGAAACATGTATTTTACTATGCACTGAAGGGTTTTTGGTAAATGAAAATTATTTTGGATGTTTGTATATTTTGTGTTTGTTTCTTTAAATTGTTATTTTGTATTTAGGATGTCATTATTTAGTTGACTGATTAATTTTGCAATTTGGGCTCAACTGTGGGAGGGGCTGTGGGTATGTAAGCTCTGCAGTAGCTCCGCAGTAGCTCCAGAGCCTCAGTGTAGGATATAATGATGAGGAAAGTACTGGTCGTACACCCGCTGGCCTAATTCTTCGGTCAGAAAGAACGCAGCTGTTCTAGAGGTTGTATCTTGTCATTTATTAATTGTCTCTGTACATATCTACATCTGTGTCAGGTTCTGAAGTTGTGTTGTGGTCTCTAAAACAAAGACAGAAATAAAAGGAAAAACAGGACAATGCTAAGTTATTCACATTACAAACATGTCCTATCTCACTCTATTCGAAGGTAATAATTACAGCAAAGGTACAGAATACACAGCAATTATTATATGGTGATTAACAGTACTAAACGTCATTTACAGCATGAAAACAACAGGAAAATCGTACCGCCTTATATATCCATGGGCTAACATAAAACACCGTTGATAGGATTGCTAACACGATATTGCTGAGTCACGGAACACTCTAGACATTTCCAATTACAAAGAAAGATTGTCTGGCTTAAATACAAACTTAGAAATGGCTGTACCAACGAAATAAATTGCTATACAAACGAAATGAAGCCTAACAAGGAAAATAAGTAGCCTGGGAAATCCCATGCTGCTTTGCACAATCGTTCCGATCTGAAAAGACAGCATGGAAACTATGGTCTAAAGGCTCGCCTGAGTTAGGGAGCCAATCAGAGAGTGGGGAGGGGTGGAAAGACGGTGACGCGTACTACTCGACAAACGGAAGCTTGTAGTTTATTTGGGACTGTTTACGGATCACATTTAACATGGCGGCGAGCGATACGAACCAAACTTTTGATCAAGCTTTAGACACTGTTCTGAATAGTTTAGAGCGAAAGTTTGTTTTAAAAAAAGAACAGCGTTTGGCGTTACAGTCTTTTGTTGACACAAAGACAGATGCCTTTGCCTTGCTCCCGACAGGGTTTGGTAAAAGTCTCATTTACCAACTAGCCCCCTTAGTGGCTAAGCAGATGGGGTTTAGCCAAACCCCAGTCGTTGCGGTAGTCTCGCCACTGACTGCCTTGGTGGAAGACCAGGTAAAGGAGGCAGGCGATCTCGGGATTTCTGCGGCACAGCTTGGTCCAGAGCAGGAAAATGCTATCAAGAGTTGCCTCTTCGTCGTCTTCGTCGCTCTAACTACGTCACCGGGTACAACTGCCATGATTGGCCATGGGCTACGTATACGCCAAATGATAGACATTTGCAACGTCCAATAAACGGCCGTTGACAATCGTAAACCACACCTCCCCTACGAGAAATTCAATAGGCGGATTCCAGACCATATTTCACTTGTAATATGGTCTGGTGTTAACCAGACTAGAAAATAAGGGCACTTACATTTACATTCACGCACAACAGCACCGAGAGACCTTCAAACGAGACATGAGACTCCGAGAATGCGACGGCATGAAAGAGAAACGTCCGTGCCTGTTTATATCACGCAGCTAAACAAACATTCGAAGCGTGATCAGCAGCTCCTTAAAGGGGTGGTGCCGCATTTTCTTAAAGGTCCCATGGCATGAAATTTTCACTTTCTGAGGTTTTTTAATGTTAAAATGAGTTCCTTTGACCTTCTTAAGTCACCCCAGTGGCTAGAAATTTCATAATGTGTAAACCAAACTATGCCCAACATTTGAGAATGGCGCGTCAAAACGGCGCATTGATAAGCTCTTCCCTTTACTACGTCAGCAAGGGAGATGATCCCCACCCCCCCCGGATTCCCACCCACTGTATGGATTGCCCCGCCCAGTTGTAGTGAGGAGACCATAGAGGACACAACATGGCATCACCTAAGCGAGCGAAACATGGAAATTGCGCTGTACATGGATGTGACAACACAGAAAAGAGTCTGTTTTTACTGCTGACGGGAGAGCCCCTGAAGACGCAGTGGCTTAATTTTATTTACTTCAATAATACGCCGTCGAGTCTACCTAAGACGGTGTATGTTTGTCGGAAGCAATTTCCTGAGGAATGTTTCCACAACTTGGGACAGTACAGGGCAGGTTTTGCACATCAACTGTCACTGAAGCCTGGGTCTGTACCAAGCATCCCTGCCGCATCAGCAACAAACACCGAACAAGTAAGTGTATAACTGGTCGTTTTGCCGTGTTTTAAAATCGGCGCGTTAGCCTAGCAATGGCTACATTAGCTGTGCAGCTAACCGCTTCCTGCAGTTAGCCAGGTAATCTGCGCTACAAAACTAAAGAGCATGCAGCATGCTCTGTTAAACTGAGTTTAGTCTGGAAATTGACTGTAACTTATGAGCTTATGTTTGACTGTTGCTCCGCAATGCATGTCTTCCGTTGGATAAGCGATATGTTGTTGTAGTTGCTGCTTCTATCCTCTTTGGTTATGGAGTGCGTGTTCAAGCCTAGGGTATTATACGTTCGGAAACTACCACTCCGAACACTCTCACTCTCTGTTCTCTGTGTCACGTTGAGTTTACGAAAGGAGTCCGAGGGAGAACGGGGTTTTGTCTTAGCAGCGTGGCTACAGGCGCTGATAGCAGTGAGTATGTGTGCACGCAGCTTGGTCAAGCCCCTCCCCCTCCCCCCATGGCCCGCCCACACCCTCTACCCTTCCCCGCCTCCTGCTTTTCATTAGCAAAATGACGCACTGGGAAAAGCGCTGAAATAGGGCTTTCTCCCAGGAGGCTATGCTTACGTGCCGAGGGTTCATTTCGAGAAAGGCTGCGGATATAACATCCGGAAGCCTCCACGAGCCCGTTTAAAGCATCAACAAACCACCATGCCATGGGACCTTTAAAGGCAAAGTATTTTACATAGGACAACAGGAATTTACATAGAAGAAGGCAGGGAATTTGTACACTCAGTTGTGGGTGGAACGTCTTGTTTGAAGGTACTGTGGTTTGGCTGACTAATAGTTTTGTTCAGGGTCTTTTTTGATTTAGTCTGGCAAACTTGAAGCCTCTTTATTTTTGTGTTTTCTTATTTTGTATAGTTTTCTTTTTGGCAATTTGAACCTTGGTTTGGCGCACTGTAAATATTTGCACTATTTTAAGAAAAGTTTTGAAAATAGAAAAAATAAAAAATATATTTTTGGAGGAAGAAGTTTTCCGGCTCTCTGTCTGCTCCACCGCCGTCCATCCTTGCAACTATATATATATATATATATATATATATATATATATATATATATATATATATATGAGGGAAAGGGGGATTGTGAATTGGGCAAATGCCCCTAGACTGGCCAGGCATTTCAGAGTTTTTTTTTAAAATGTCCCATTCTCATCCCTGTAATATAAAAAGTATAACTCTTAGTAATTTTGGTTGTCGTGGGTGGCTGCTGTAGTGCTGGCGTTTGTTTTTAAGTACCATGTGCTTTTGGGTGTCTGCTCCACCCCTCATTTATGTCCC
The DNA here is from genome assembly GCF_027579695.1 of Neoarius graeffei. NCBI lineage: Eukaryota > Metazoa > Chordata > Actinopteri > Siluriformes > Ariidae > Neoarius > Neoarius graeffei. Next base: position 54,403,633 of record NC_083575.1, read on the forward strand.
TGTCTGCTATTATAGGTGTATTATGAGCAGCTGACCTTGCTTCTGCTTATATCTGTTCCTGGACTTTTGCCTGTGGAGGTTATTCTGATCTATGAGTGGCCTTTTGGAATATGAAAACCTGTTTGGAACCTGTGTTTTGATTTTTTGAGGACTGGAAATATTTCAGTGAGTGACTTTGAACCTGAAAACCAGTTTGGAGTTTTTTGCTTTCTTGAGCTGTTTTGTTTGATTTTGTGGGCTGGATGGATCCAGTGCCAAACCATTGAACTGCAAACATGTTGGCATGGTGTGGTACCCAAAAACATTTTGGAATGGTGTGGTACTTCTCCTACTAATGGTGGTTGGTTGTACTGGCAGGCTGGAAGTGGATGGTTAAAAAAAAAAAAAACTCGTGTAAATCTACAAGTTCAGTGAAATGTACAAAAATGATATTTAGTTGTATGTATAAAATGATACAAATATACAAATACACTGGCATCCTACTCATCCTGGCAGCTCAAAGATGTAATTTAAGAATTAAGTGTGCTACTTTTCTTACTGTCACGTGTGTGTTTGTGTGTGTGTGTGTTTGTGTGTGTGTGTGTATTACTGTTCTGGATGGATCCAGTGCCAATCTATTGAACTGCAAACATTTTTCTGCTCTGCCTTTGTTGACTGAGAACTAAAATAAATGTCAATCTGATCTGCATTTGGGTCTCTGTCAGTGAAGGCCTTACAAGAACACTAAAGCTTTTCTGGTTTATGTTCGATATGTATGAATTTGGTGCTGGCCCAGCCCGCCTGGCAAATTTCAAAAGTCAATGTGGCCCCTGAGCCAAAAAGTTTGCCCACCCCTGCTCTGGAGGCAGTGTTATGGATGGAAATAAATATTGTGATAATGCAGAAGGTTGCTGAAACAATGTGACTGTGAATGCGCACCATAATTGAAGCTAAAGGCGGGGCAAAGAAATATTAGTGTGCCTTTTTTTTTTTAGTCAGGCAGTGTATTAAGAGTATTAATATATGCTGTTTCCATTCATTCATTCATGTTCAGTTACCACATTATAGGCAGGGTCATGGTAGACCTGGAGCCTATTCTGGGAACACTAAGCATGAGATGAGAATACACCGTGAATAGGACACCAGTCCATCCCTGGGCAACATAAACATACATTCACACACTCCTTTATACCTTGGGGCAGTTCAGAATTGCCAGTTAATGCCTGTATGTTTTTGAGAGGTGAGAGAAAGCTGTAGAAAAATCACACAGATAAGGGGAGATCATTTAAAACTCCACATAGACAGTAACCCAAGCTCAGCTTTGAACCTGGATGCTGCACCAGGATGCTTGTTTCATTTAACTCTTCACTAACGGGTTCATGAATGTAATTAAACTCCCATTGCCTCCCTTACATATTTGTGTTGTTTCTGTTCAATTCTGTATTCAAATCTCTTTGAATTAGCATTATGGAACTTCTTGATTGAGTCGCCAGAATAGTTTGGATATTTGCACTTGTTCTACATTTCAAAGCAGGTTTTTTAAGGCTGCTATATTTTTTGTTCTTGTTGCATCTAACCTACTTATGCAGTGTTCCCTACATATATTAACTTGTGATTATAGTCAGGGTTGCTGTACTTATCAAAACATTTGAGTTTATATAGAAACTGTGCACAAAACCACTAAAGCTTCCAGTAACATTTCTCTCTTATATATAGATATTTATCTCTTAAAATATATGAGACAAAATGACTGTATCTACACTATATGGCCAAAAGTATGTGGCCTAGCCACCTGACTATATGTATTTGTTGAACATGCCATTCCAGAGTTAGTCCTTTCTTGTTATAATTCAGTCTTCTGGAAAGACTTTCCACTAGATTTTGGAGTGTGGCTGTGGGGATTTGTGTTCATTCAGCCACAAGAGTGTCCATGAGATTGGGCAAGAAGGCCTGCAACATAGTCAGCATTCCAGTTCATGTCAAAGGTGTTTGTGCGGGGTTGAGGTCAGAGCTCAGTACAAGCCACTCAAGGTCTTCCACTCCAAACTTGGCAAACCATGTCTTCATAGATCTTAGTTTCTGCACAGGGAAATTGTCATGCTGGAAAATGTTTGGACCTCTTAGATCCAGAGAAGGGAGATCTTAATGGTACAGCATACAAAGGCATTCGGAATTATTCTGTGCTTCCAACTTTGTGGAAATCGTTTAGGGGAGACCCACATATGGGGTGATGGTCAGGTGTCCACATACTTTTGGCCATATAATGTCTGTGGAGTTTATACACTGAATGTATCTGACAAGTTCTTGTTTCACTAGGTGGTGATGGGCAGCTTGATCCACTGTGTCAAGAGGCCATAGAAGCAGTAAGGAATGCACCCCAACAACAGCAAATATGATATTTACAATCCTGAATAAAACAAATGACAGATTTGTCTTTTTTTAACAGTAATTTTATACTATTATTGCTCATAGCTCAAACAGAGCCAGGCTTGTCATGTCGCTATATTGTCATGTCATTTGTTAACAAAGATATAAAAAGACATTTCTTTATGAATGTGTGGGTTCTATCCTTCGGTTGAATCATGTATTATAAAACATACTGACCTTACTTCATAGTCCAAAAAGGACAATCCTAATTTAGGAGCAACTACAAATATCATAGCGGCCAGAAAGAATACTGCTGCTTGTCACTATGCCATCTGTTTGGCGTCTTAAAATGAAACCAGGTGTGGAGCAAAGTGATGAGACATGAGGGAAAAGAATACAGTGCCGTCAAGAATAACCTGAGCTCAAAAGCACTGTGATAAATTGTACTGTAAGTGATCCCAGCATTCTAATATCATATTATATTAAGTTCTATACTAGTTCTTGAATATGGCTAAACATCTCTATATGAAATTCTAAGACAGATGAATACAGCAATCAAAACCTGAATGCTACAGGATTACTGTATTGCTGGGTACGTATTGTGCATTGAAAGCAAAGCTTCCATGAGGCTAAAGCACCAATTCTAAGGAATATTTAAAGTAAGCAGTTCATTAGCATTAAAAGCTCTTGCCATCAAATGCACTGAGGTCAAATGCAGTGGTCATGAACTTCTTCAGCTCTGCCAGGTGTGTGAATTTGTTTCCTGTGGCAGGGGCTGCAGCAGGGTCACGGCCAACGTACCTGAGAGAGGGACAGGGTGAAAATACTTGAGTAATTGTGCCTTGTCACTATAATTAAGGTCTTCTCTTGTCATATTTGTACTCTACACTGACTTAATTGCATTTCCATGCAAAAATCACCTTCAAAGTGTTCAGTATGAACCCATAAGATCTGGCTTTCTTTCATTCAGCCAATGACTGTAGGCTATATAATAATTGTATGCAGTTTAGCATTTATTCATTTCAGTTTAAAATCCAATCAGTGTAAAAAAAAAAAATGATCAAGAATGATGTCAATTCCTCATCTGTTATGGATAAGCTACAAGACTGTGGTGTGGAACTTGAAGCCCTGGGCCCTACCTCAGTAAAATGTTTCAATATGCCGGAGTAAGCAAAGACTCGTATAAAATGACGTGTCCTCTTCGCTGCCCAAGAAAGCATGAACTCCATCCAGTTTGAAAAAGCATATTTGGGTAAGTTTAGCTAATTTTCAGGTGGATGCTTTCAATTTAATTGAGTAAGATTTTGAGTATACTTTCCCTTTAGTATAATTTCTCAGCATTTTTTCAGAGAAGAATTTGAGTTGACTGTGCAAAAACCTGCTTTGCTTCTACATTCACTGCTGTTGGAATGGGTTAACAGACAGGATTCACTATATTGGTTTCTTGTTGGAAAGCACACTAAGGAAGCGTGGTCTTATGTAGTCATAATAGCCCATGTTCTTATGCTCTTCCTGACACCATATGAGCTCAGCATTGCTGTACATCTCAACTTCTTTCTTGATCAGGTCAAACGGAAGTGGCGATATCTGAAAATTGAGATTAAATAAAAAAGTAAAGGATTACTGTGTCTAAATGTGCCTTGGTTATACACTGTATAGCCAAAAGGTTGTGGACACGTGACCCCCATCAATCCATTAGCCACATACAGGTATTAAAGTGTATCAGTAGGCTGAAAGACAATCACAAACAACAGAAAGAGAATGTGCCCCTCATTATCCTGTGACCGCAAGATTTTAACCAGGTTGGATCAACTGGAACTCTTACATCACAAACTTAAAATTTGATTTCACTCCAGTATGTTAGTGTTACTTTATAAACATCATAACTATATGGCAAAAGTTTAACAACTGACTTAATGTTTGTAGTCAGTTTCTGATGGTCTTTACTATTTGTGATAATTTAACTGTTAAATTTTTTAATTGTAGCATATAAAAGGCTACATAAATACAGTGCATCTTGCACTGCACTTTAGAAATAACGACAGTTAACCTGCTCCATTCAGACAATTGCAACCCTATCCTCTAGTCTGAGTTGTTTTCTTTCTTTTGCTAGGTCATAGTAGACTTTGCCCGTGCAGATGATGACCCTTTTCACAGCCCCTGGGTTTTTAGATGCAGGACCATCATCTGGCATGATTCTTTGGAACTTGGTTCCTGAAAGCAAAATAAAAACAAACCAAAAAAATACCCCTATAGTCTTTCCTTTTTATTTCTCGAAAAATGATAAGGATGATCACTACTAATCCGGATTTATATTTTCTCATACCTGGGGTCATCTCATCGAAGCTGGAGCGGGCCTCAGGGAGCCTCAGTAAGGACTTAGGAGTGAAGATAATTAGCTGAGGAGGAAGTAAGATGTCAGTCATAGTGAAACAGAAGTAAGCTTTTAGTAGTTTCACTTTAAGGAATGTACACTGTAAATAAACCTCTGAGCTGTGAATCCAACCAAAACAGTAAATTAAGAGAACTTTTGTACAAAGCAGACTGTGATGTCCCCAGACAGCCTGTTTAATTTGCTCAGGAAGAGATTTTCTCATGCTCTACAAAGCACTGCATTTATCTGTAACTGGGGAACACTTTAGACAATTACTGTAGCGGAAAGCCATGAGTGTGGGGAGAATCCTGAAACTTTCAGCCTATGCTATTGCAAGTTTTATGCCCATCAGAGTTCTCTTCATCTCTTTTGCTTGTACTATACAACAAAAATGACAACTACACTGGTCAGATACTTGTAAATAGCCAAAGCTCTGTGACTTGAGTAGGAATAAACTTTATTACAAGCAAATATTTAAGTAATACAGTATTTGGATTCAGCATGTACTAGACAAATAAAATATTTCTTACTGGCTTTCGGAATGGTAATAAGATCTGTCTTCTCAGCACATGAAAGTAATTAGCAGGTGTCAAGCAGTTGACCACGATCCAGTTAGAGTCATAAAGCTGTTGGACCTCAAAGTCTCCAGTGAATTCCTTGATTATAAGTTAGCAAAATACAGCTGATTAACTTTGGTCACTAATGGTAAAAGGTCAGCTGTAGAATTCCAGAGAGTGGGCAAAAATGATTCATGATTGGTAAAATACAACTTCAAATCAGAAACAGTTGGGATGGTATGGAAAATGCAAATAAAAAATGAAAGCAGTGATTTCTAAATTTACTTTGGCTTGTATTTCATTGCAGACAAGTACAACCCCGATTCCAAAAAAGTTTGGACAAAGTACAAATTGTAAATAAAAACGGAATGCAATAATTTACAAATCTCAAAAACTGATATTGTATTCACAATAGAACATAGACAACATATCAAATGTCAAAAGTGAGACATTTTGAAATTTCATGCCAAATATTGGCTCATTTGAAATTTCATGACAGCAACACATCTCAAAAAAGTTGGGACAGGGGCAATAAGAGGCTGGAAAAGTTAAAGGTACAAAAAAGGAACAGCTGGAGGACCAAATTGCAACTCATTAGGTCAATTGCCAATAGGTCATTAACATGACTGGGTATAAAAAGAGCATCTTGGAGTAGCAGCGGCTCTCAGAAGTAAAGATGGGAAGAGGATCACCAATCCCCCTAATTCTGGACCGACAAATAGTGGAGCAATATCAGAAAGGAGTTCGACAGTGTAAAATTGCAAAGAGTTTGAACATATCATCATCTACAGTGCATAATATCATCAAAAGATTCAGAGAATCTGGAAGAATCTCTGTGCGTAAGGGTCAAGGTCGGAAAACCATACTGGGTGCCCGTGATCTTCGGGCCCTTAGATGGCACTGCATCACATACAGGCATGCTTCTGTATTGGAAATCACAAAATGGGCTCAGGAATATTTCCAGAGAACATTATCTGTGAACACAATTCACCGTGCCATCCGCCGTTGCCAGCTAAAACTCTATAGTTCAAAGAAGAAGCCGTATCTAAACACGATCCAGAAGCGCAGACATCTTCTCTGGGCAAAGGCTCATTTAAAATGGACTGTGGCAAAGTGGAAAACTGTTCTGTGGTCAGATGAGTCAAAATTTGAAGTTCTTTATGGAAATCAGGGACGCCGTGTCATTCGGACTAAAGAGGAGAAGGACGACCCAAGTTGTTATTAGTGCTCAGTTCAGAAGCCTGCATCTCTGATGGTATGGGGTTGCATTAGTGCGTGTGGCATGGGCAGCTTACACATCTGGAAAGACACCATCAATGCTGAAAGGTATATCCAGGTTCTAGAGCAACATACGCTCCCATCCAGATGACGTCTCTTTCAGGGAAGACCTTGCATTTTCCAACATGACAATATACTGCATCAATTACAGCATCATGGCTGCTTAGAAGAAGGGTTCGGGTACTGAACTGGCCAGCCTGCAGTCCAGATCTTTCACCCATAGAAAACATTTGGCGCATCGTAAAACGGAAGATACGACAAAAAAGACCTAAGACAGTTGAGCAACTAGAATCCTACATTAGACAAGAATGGGTTAACATTCCTATCCCTAAACTTGAGCAACTTGTCTCCTCAGTCTCCAGACATTTACAGACTGTTGTAAAGAGAAAAGGGGATGTCTCACAGTGGTAAACATGGCCTTGTCCCAACTTTTTTGAGATGTGGTGTTGTCATGAAATTTAAAATCACCTAATTTTTCTCTTTAAATGATACATTTTCTCAGTTTAAACATTTGATATGTCATCTATGTTCTATTCTGAATAAAATATGAAATTTTGAAACTTCCACATCATTGCATTCCGTTTTTATTTACAATTTGTACTTTGTCCCAACTTTTTTGGAATCGGGGTTGTGTGAACCCAAGATATTTCATGTTTTATCTGGTCAACTTCATTTCATTTTTGCTAATATACATCCAATTCTGGGCGGCACAGTGGTGTAGTGGTTAGCGCTGTCGCCTCACAGCAAGAAGGTCCGGGTTCGAGCCCCGTGGCCGGCGAGGGCCTTTCTGTGCGGAGTTTGCATGTTCTCCCCGTGTCCACGTGGGTTTCCTCCGGGTGCTCCGGTTTCCCCCACAGTCCAAAGACATGCAGGTTAGGTTAACTGGTGACTCTAAATTGAGCGTAGGTGTGAATGTGAGTGTGAATGGTTGTCTGTGTCTATGTGTCAGCCCTGTGATGACCTGGCGACTTGTCCAGGGTGTACCCCGCCTTTCGCCCGTAGTCAGCTGGGATAGGCTCCAGCTTGCCTGTGACCCTGTAGAACAGGATAAAGCGGCTAGAGATAATGAGATGAGACATCCAATTCTGCATTTCAGGCCTGCAACACATTGCCAAAAAAAAAAAAAGGTTAGGACAAGGCAATTTAGGGCTAGTAATGAGGTAAAACAAATCATGATGTGATATGAAACAGGCAGTGTTGGGAAAGTTACTTTAGAAATGTAATTTGTTACAGTTACAAATTACCCTGTTTAAAATGTAATAATAGTGTAACTATTTCAATTACTATATCTGAGTAATGTAACTAATTACTTTTCAATTACTTTTTGATTACTTTTCTAATTTTTGAATGAGTATTCTGTGCCGTTAACCATTTTCAAATTTTTAAATCTGGCAGTGTTAAGCTCAAAACAATACTAAACACTGTCTACTGAACCCTTTTTAATACATGAATTAACATCACTTAACATCACATCTTTTATAAAGATAATATTATAATAACCATCACAAGGTCAGACTTCAAGCCACATTTTACTGTAAAATCAATCTGAGTTGACATACAGATACAAAGTCACAACCTTTTTTTTTTTAATTGTAACGTTTAAAAACATTTAACATTGTAGGCGACAGAACTGAATAAGCTGCTCTTAATTCTTGTGAGATGTGTCTCTGTGTTAGCTCTTTGCCAATGATAAAACTTCAAATAAAACTGTTGACACTGTAGAATAAATCACTTTTGACACTGTAAATCAGATTGCTTGCGCCCTATCAAACTTGGACACTATGCCCCATTAGCAAGACAAAAACATAAAAATTTTGCTTTTGAGCAAATCAAAATCAAAAACTGGAGAAAAATGAAACTGGACGATGGAGTGGCAAAGGTAGGTGCCCTATATCCTCTATTAGTCATCATGGACCAAATCAGGATAATGATTTCTATATTGTAGCGTAGGAGTAGGACCTGTTCCATGTGATAAATCAGTCATTCTATTTCTGGAGGGCGTCAAAACTTTGCCTCCTTGACTGAAAAGACGATCCACAGGTGCACTGGAGGGGAGTGTAATATTGTATTTCACAAAAAGCTTCTTAATTATTGGAAATGCCTGTAAAGATTTCCATGCTGGTGTCTGAGTCCTCCAAGCATTTCCTCACCTCACTGTGGGCTGTGCTGTCAGATGCCATATCTTTGCCATTTTCGAAAACAAAAAAAAATAATCTGAATCATCAGGTCTTCCATTGTCGTCATCTCTTGATAAAACTGGGCTTTGTTGTTGTTCAAAAGCAACAGCTTCCCGCAGCAGCATTCTTCTCATGTCATCTCTCTTTTCAGGGCTGATCCAACATAAACAGAACTTTGGCAGAGTTGTGGTTGCCATCTGTGCTTCATGACTGGCTAACAGTGATCCAAACCTCACTTCTATAGCTTCAGTGATAGTTGTGATGATGTGCACAGTGTAAGTAACATGAGGTAGCTTTTCAGACAACTTTGTCTTGAGGCTCAGCAAAAGTGGGGACTACAAATCCTAAGTAACATTTGTTCTTGCCCTGGAGAATGTCAGTGGCAACAGCTAAAGGCTGCAGAACCTCAGTGTATTCTTTGAGAAATGCCGCCTCTTGTGGGTGAAACATTGGAGCGTCAAGCTTATCAGATGTCCCTCAACTGGTCTTCCAAGAGCCCTACAACTTTTGTAATGGCCCTGAATTCTGAGTTCCATCTTGTGACTGATGGAACAGTGAACTGCATTTTGGCTATATCCTGAATTGCCTCTGCGGCCAACGAAGATCTACGTATGTGCTTTGGTCCAGATAGATGAGCACTTAGCCATTGCACTTCTGTAGAGTTTACGTGATTGACCGTTCCCTCCTGCTTTGTGAACCTCATTTGTGGCTATCAGATTTAGTGTATGAGCCGCACAGCGCTGGTGTTATGGAAGAAAAAAATGCTCATCTTCCTCTTCCTGAAGAAGACTACTGACATCAGAAAACGTCACACCATCACTGTAATCATCTGTCCCTTCTTCACTAACACCGAATTCACGGAATGCCTTTACGAAGTTGCTTCCGTTGTCAGTCACAGTGCATCTGACTTTGGTTTGAATCTTGTATTCCACATGAATTTTGTTTAGTTTTGTTGCAACTGCATCGTAGGTGTGTCGACCTTTAAGGCGGGTGCATGCCAAAGCTGCAGAATATCTCTCTAGCGTGTCCTTGTCAATCCAATGACATGTCACTCCGAAGAAGCTACAGTTTTGTGCTGACCAAATGTCTGCTGTGGTGCAGACAGTGTCCACATCAATAAGCTTGGAGATTACAGATTCTTTCATAATTGCAAACTCCCTATCAATCCGCTGCATCAGGGTCTTTCGACACATTGGTTTTCTCCCGCCACTAAGACCCTCAACCAGCTTTCGGAATGATGGCTGCTCCACTACTGAAAAGCACTGTACATCATCAACCACAAACTCAAATACCAGTTTGTTCACACGTTCCTGTGACACGCTGAACCCCGTCACTGTCCTTGCTTGCTTCAAAGGGGGTTGAGAAGTCACTTGGGTAGAGGTTGCCAGTTCATCATCTTGTACATCAGACTGATGCAATGTAATGCATCAGCAGAATGCTTGGATGTCTCCTCTGAAAAGAAGAAATAAATATTTAATTAAAATGTATTACATCATGAAATCTTGTCTTCCACTTAATTACAAAACAGGACAGAATCATTTAAACAACAAATCATAACATTAATATTAACACTAATGCTATTATTATTATTATAATAGCATTAGTAGTAGTAGTAGTAGTAGTAGTAGTAATAAATGCCCGGGGGGGTTTATTAGCATTGTAGGTACATTCCACTAAGAAACTACATTTCCCATCAGCCCACTTCCGCATTGACCTATGTCACGCCGGGGCGGGATCACCACCACGTCCTTTCTGAAGGCATAAGAGAAAGAGCGATGCTCCGCTCTTTCTGTCTGGTGTCCGGATTCCAAGCGGTCTGGACGCATAAAGAGACCAGAAAACCAGATAAAGACGTCTTTTCTTTTTCTTTCTTTCTTGCAAGATCCACGATTTAGCGCGATTTCTTTCTTACCCTTAGCCAAGGTAAACTCCAGAGTCGCACGATCTTTAAACTCAACCTGAGTTACAGCCGGTTTATTCGTATTAGAAGTGACGTCACGACTGCAGCCCAGGCAGTTAAAAGTTAAGAAGTGATTGAATCCTTTTTAACTCAAAAGTGCTGTGCATATTATTCTGATCAGAGACTTCTCCTCACGAACGCTGAAGTTCGGACCAAGAATCCTCTGCTTTCCACGGGAACCACCCAAGTGCTCCGCTGGACCAGAAAGTTCTCTACGCCTCCATCACGAGCGGCTCACGTGCTCCAACGGCGAGGCCCGGAACTACAACGGCGAATATTTCTTCATATCTTGCTAAAGGCAGGATTAAGTAAGATTTTGGCATTTGGGCATAATTAAGCTCATCTTAGGAATTTGCTTTTATTGAAAGTGTGAATGTAAGCTCAGGAAAGTTATGTTTACACTATTAGACACGCAGCGTGTTTAATTGTTGATTTATTTTGGTTCTATGTTCTCTCAATTGTTTAATAGACAGGCTGTGCATGCTTCTTTCTCTCTTATTCTTACTAACATTTTAATTTCATTATTATACATCTTGATCTCATCAAGATGTCAGTGGATTCAGTATGGTTATGAGCTAGTAGGTTAGCTACAGCTTCCCTTTGTCTGCTTAGCAACACAAAGCTAATCTAGGCCTACCACGTACTCAGCAGGCCATCAGGCCTGATAAACCACACCTCAGCTAGAAATCCACAGGCCAGCTCTTTGTTCAGACCACGTGGCCACTCACAAACATACCCTAGTTAGCCACACGGCTAATTCCTTTGTCTTTAGCAACACGTGCTCAGTAGGCCTCACCAGGTCTAACAAACACACACACAAGCACCAGAGCTAATCCTTTGTTCTATTTAGATAACATTCCTTTGTTTTAGCTAGCAACAAGCTAGGCCATACACACACACACAATATTATATTTGTATATATTGATTATCCAATTTTAGCTTTGTTATAATAAATTCATTTATTATCAAAGCTGTGTGTATTCATCTTGTTGGTGTTCCAATATTTCCGAAGTCCCCAATCTCTCAAAGAATTCAAAAAGGTGGACATAAGTTATGTAATATGGTAAGTGATCATAATAATTTGGAAATATACCATAATTTAGCTGTTTGGTAATTTATTATTAAGCACCAGGATTAATGGTATGATTCACTAAATGATTCACTAAGTGATTGAGCGATTCACTAAATGATTCATTAAATGATTCACTGAATGATTCACTTCAAACAATTCAATGAGACTGATTCCATGGTATGATTCAATTCAAATGAGTCAAATTAAATGATTCAATGGGATTGATTCAATTTAATTATTAACTTTCAAATTTAATGAGACTGATTTAATTGATCACTTAATAATTACCAAATGCACCTACAGCATCACTCGGGTTTGTTAGCTAGCAAACTCTCAATGACATACAGCTATAGCAAGTCAGAAGTGCTAACATCAGACCCAACATGAATTAACTAACAATATATCGATATGTAGCCTATTGCATGAGAATAGTACATTAGATTTTAATGCAAATGGGAGGGGAAGTGTGGCATATATGGCTCAAAGATCTCAGCTATGGATAGCTATCTAGAGTGGCTAGCGTAATGTTGTGAAACAAAAATATGGATCTAAAATAGGCATACGTACATTTTCATTTGGACACACTATAAGCGTGTGGAACGGTTAAGATACAGAACGGTCTCTGTATGGCTCTGTGAAGGTAGTCTTGGCAATTCCCTGCTTAATTTGATATTTCGTTTGCAGTTATAGTAAGCAGCACTTACCTCTAGATGTTTCTTGAGGTTCGACATGGACATTTTTGATGTGGACAACAGCTTGACAGCCGGCAAACAAGCATTACATTGCACAGTTAAATTTATGCCCTTTTCCGTGACATATCGGAAATGTTTTCTAAATTTCCAGCAGTGGAATGCATTTTTATGACATTTCTGGTAGTTTGGCACCTGAAATTCAGGTCGCTGCATGCACAGGCAAGTAACAGAAGTGATGGCGCTGCAAATGTAGACGTGATAGGAGCAGAGCATTTTTTAAGGATTTTCCACTAGGAGACCAACTGGTCTGGGCAATACAATCACAGGCCCCAGAGTCCATGCGGCTGCACCGCTGCGGCATATTCTGTGATGCAAAATGGTTCAGCAATCACCATACAGACAAACACACTACAGTGACTACACAGCTATCAAGAGCAATTACCAAGCACAAATGTTATGTCAAAGACACTCAGAGTTACACAGTAATGACATCGGATTCTGACATCAGCCATCTCAGTAACCAAATTTTAGTTTTGTTTTTCTTAACCAACATGATCTTGTGTGTATATCTTATAACATAGATCTTCGTTTTCCTTGTTAAATGTATACTTACATGGTACTTGGTTAATTAATTGCAACTGATTGAACCAAATGATAAGACATAAACTTGGTTTAAAATTTGGTCTCCCAGTGAAGCTGGTTTGGCATTGACTAGGAGACCAAATCTGGCCACTGGGAGAACATTTGGTCTCCCAGTAACCATGTTAAAAAAATGCTCTGGATAGGAGAGCCTATCAGAAGGTCCAGAATGGCTATCAAAATATCGGCTGTGGAGGGAAATGGCAAAGAAGGATGTTTATAAGGAAAACGTGCGAAACAGTAAAAATATTATTTAATATTTTGGCAAGGTTTTACTGACAATATTCAGATGTAATTCAAATTGTAATTCTGAATATTTTGATAAGTAACTGTAATTGAACTACACATTTTTCTCCAGTAACTGTAATGTATTACTGTTACATTTATTTTGTAATTAAATTACGTAACGCCATTACATGCATCTCGTTACTCCAACACTGGAAACAGGTGATGTCAATAGGTGACCGTAATCATGATTTCATACAAAATCAGTATCCAGGAAAGGCCTAGTCTTTGAGGTGCAAAAATGGGCTGGGGATCATTTGTTTGTCAACAAATTATGTTCCTCAAAGAAAGATTTGAAGGGATTTGGATATTTCACCCTCTATGGTGCATATCATCATTAAACGATTCAAGGAATCAGAAGGAATTAAAGTGTGTAAAGGGCAAGGGCACAAGCCTAAGCTGAACACTCTTGATCTCTGATCTTTCAGGTGGTACTTCATCAAGAACCACATGGGCTCCAGGCCCGTAGCCAGCATGGGGGGGGGGGGGGGGGGGGATCTTTTTTCCCCAAAAGTGGACTTCATCTGGCCCCCTACTCCCATACCCCCCAAATACACGAGCACACTTCAAATCTTCTAATTTAGACATTTTTTTATTCGTTATAAGTTCTCTGTTGTCTAACTTATTATTGTTATCTTCCTACAACTGTGCTGTGACTTCGTTGTCTGTCTCTGTTGCTCACCTCAGTTGTCTGTTGTTGCTGTCTTTCATTGTCTGTTGCTCTCCTTTATTGTCTATCTGTTGTTTCTCTCTTCCATTGCCTGTCTCTGTTGCTCTCCATTGTCTGTCTGTTGTTGCTCTCCTTCATTGTCTGTCTGTTGTTGCTCTCCCCTCCTGTCTGTCTGTCTGTTGTTGCTCTCCTTCATTGTCTGTCTGTTGTTGCTCTCCTTCATTGTCTGTCTGTTGCTGCCCTGCTTCATTGTCTGTTGCTGCTCTCCTTCATTGTCTGTCTGTTGTTGTCTGTCTCTGTTGCTCACTTCAGTTGTTGAGATTGAAATAATATCGCACAGCCCTATAAGGACAATTGATTTAAAAATGCCCAAATGCAGCAACAGTGGGTGTTTTCACACACACTGGTCTGAACATTTTCATTTTTCAGCGAGTGCACACGTTTCTTTTCACTCTGATCCAAATGCCAAACCACTGACAGGGCGTCATGTTACCATGACAGGGCGTCATGTTACCATGTTACCATGACGACTGAAAAACACGTGCTCTTAAAGTCTCGCATTTTACTGTCTTCACACCACAGCTCCGATTTCCCAAGCTGAAAAAAAAGCAGCCCCAGGTCCGACGCTACTAGTACCTAGCCATCGAGCCACCTAACTAATCTCTCTGTGTGTGTGTGTGTGTGTGTGTGTGTGTGTGTGTGTGTGTGTGTGTCACTGACACATAGACTGATGGACGGGCTGACGCTACCCCCTACCCCCACTGATCACACTGACAGATCGATCTACCACTACTGTTGTAAACAAAAGAAAAACAAAGTCCTGCACTCCGCACCTTACCCATTTTGGCCCTTTTTTGGAACATGGCGCCAATATTTTGGGACAAAGTAGCAGCAGATCCACTGGATTGGGGTGTAAAGCAGTCTGAACAAAACGTGTAAACATAAACATAGGAGAAATGAACCCGTTTTTCTAACTCGTTCTCACTTAGTCTACTTTTCTTTTTTGATTAGTCTGGATTTGATATTGTAAATTTAAATGTGAATCAATGTATATTCATCGGACATGAACAAATGAATAAATCTTGAGTAATCTTGAGGGGCGTGTGTGTCCGCGGGGGGGGGGGGGGGGGGGGGGAATCGAACGAACCCTCCAATCCCCCCTGGCTATGGGCCAGGGCTCAGGATTACTTTGGCAAACCTTTGGTCAAGCACTACAATAAGGAGTTACGTCCACAAATGCCAGTTAAAACTTTACTGTGCAAAAAGGAAGCCTTATGTTACTGTGTCTAGAAGCATCATTGACTGCCCTGGGCTCGGAGACATCTGGGATAAACCATCACACCATCACATGCCTTAGCAAAGGTAACCTACACTTCTGTGATGGCAATATTAATGTAGAAAAGTATATTGAGATTTTGGAGCAATGCATCATGCCTTTGACATCTTTTCCAGGGATATTTCAACAAGACAATGCAAAACTACATTCTGCACACGACAAAGGCATGGCTATGGAAGAAGAGGGTGCCTGTCCCATGTCCCCAATAGGGAATGTGTGGCAAAGTTTGAAATGAAAAATATGACAATGACGACCCCATACTGTTGCATACCTTAGGACCTGTTCATGGGACAAAATAACACCTGAAATAATATCACTTGGTGTCTTCAGTCCCTAAACATCTGTTAAGTGTTGTGAGAAGGAATGGCAAATGTTATAAAGTGGTAAATGCTTAACCATCCCAACTTTTAAAAAAATGTGTTGCAAGAATCAAAATTGAAATGTAGATAGATAGATAGATAGATAGATAGATAGATAGATAGAACCCCGATTCCAAAAAAGTTGAGACAAAGTACAAATTGTAAATAAAAACGGAATGCAATAATTTACAAATCTCAAAAACTCATATTGTATTCACAATAGAACATAGACAACATATCAAATGTCCAAAGTGAGACATTTTGAAATTTCATGCCAAATATTGGCTCATTTGAAATTTCATGACAGCAACACATCTCAAAAAACTTGGGACAGGGCAATAAGAGGCTGGAAAAGTTAAAGGTACAAAAAAGGAACAGTTGGAGGACCAAACTGCAACTCATTAGGTCAGTTGGCAATAGGTCATTAACATGACTGGGTATAAAAAGAGCATCTTGGAGTGGCAGCGGCTCTCAGAAGTAAAGATGGGAAGAGGATCACCAATCCCCCTAATTCTGCACCGACAAATAGTGGAGCAATATCAGAAAGGAGTTCAGCAGTGTAAAATTGCAAAGAGTTTGAACATATCATCATCTACAGTGCATAATATCATCAAAAGATTCAGAGAATCTGGAAGAATCTCTGTGCATAAGGGTCAAGGCCGGAAAACCATACTGGGTGCCCGTGATCTTCGGGCCCTTAGACGGCACTGCATCACATACAGGCATGCTTCTGTATTGGAAATCACAAAATGGGCTCAGGAATATTTCCAGAGAACATTATCTGTGAACACAATTCACCGTGCCATCCACCGTTGCCAGCTAAAACTCTATAGTTCAAAGAAGAAGCCGTATCTAAACATGATCCAGAAGCGCAGACGTCTTCTCTGGGCCAAGGCTCATTTAAAATGGACTGTGGCAAAGTGGAAAATTGTTCTGTGGTCAGACGAATCAAAATTTGAAGTTCTTTATGGAAATCAGGGACGCCGTGTCATTCGGACTAAAGAGGAGAAGGACGACCCAAGTTGTTATCAGCGCTCAGTTCAGAAGCCTGCATCTCTGATGGTATGGGGTTGCATTAGTGCATGTGGCATGGGCAGCTTACACATCTGGAAAGACACCATCAATACTGAAAGGTATATCCAGGTTCTAGAGCAACATATGCTCCCATCCAGACGACGTCTCTTTCAGGGAAGACCTTGCATTTTCCAACATGACAATGCCAAACCACATACTGCATCAATTACAGCATCATGGCTGCGTAGAAGAAGGGTCCGGGTACTGAACTGGCCAGCCTGCAGTCCAGATCTTTCACCCATAGAAAACATTTGGCGCATCATAAAACGGAAGATACGACAAAAAAGACCTAAGACAGTTGAGCAACTAGAATCCTACATTAGACAAGAATGGGTTAACATTCCTATCCCTAAACTTGAGCAACTTGTCTCCTCAGTCCCCAGACATTTACAGACTGTTGTAAAGAGAAAAGGGGATGTTTCACAGTGGTAAACATGGCCTTGTCCCAACTTTGAGATGTGTTGTCATGAAATTTAAAATCACCTAATTTTTCTCTTTAAATGATACATTTTCTCAGTTTAAGCATTTGATATGTCATCTATGTTCTATTCTGAATAAAATATGGAATTTTGAAACTTCCACATCATTGCATTCCGTTTTTATTTACAATTTGTACTTTGTCCCAACTTTTTTGGAATCGGGGTAGTAGATCGATAAAATAAAACATTTAAATTAATGAAGTAAAACATCAACTAATGTACTGTTGTATTGTTTTGAGTGCAATATACGTCACAGATTATTTACAAAGAATTGTTTTCAGTTTTAATATCAACATGCTGTCCTGACTTTTTCTGATTTGGGGTTGTACATTACACACTGATTTATGGTTTTCATTCATGCAATTCTTAAAGCTACCTACTTTTCCTCTGATAATTTCAAATTGTATTTATGATGATTATTATTATTATCTTGTATTACAGAGGAAGTTTTAGAATACATGTAAACAAATTGTCATCTTTTTACAATTGCCCTCAGTCCGCCAAAAACTCATTTTTGTTTTACTAAAAATGAGGTTGCACACATGTAAAATCACATTGTTATCAATTGACATGGAAAAAGCACAGCTGAGATCTGCAGTTTAGTTGATTCCTAGCGTTTGTAATGTTTCAAAATCAAGTTTTCAAGAATAGCACTATAACATGTTGGATTACACAAAAGAAAACCACAAACTGCAGTGTCTGATCTTCAACAACCATCATTGCAGCTACAGTTGGAATCATTTTGAGTTCAAATTTGGCCTTTAACAATTTGTTAAAAAAAAAAAACTTGAGCTGCATACAAGCAAAGGCACCTGATTCCCATGAAGTATGGTGATGGATCATTGATGCTTTGGGACCATTTTGTGGTGGTCAGAGGGCTATTGTAAAGACCAATGGAATGATGAATTCTTTTATAAAGCACCAGGATATTTTAGCTCAAACCTGTTTGTTCCTGCCGGAGGTAAAGATTTGGTCATAGATGGATCTTTCTACAAGATAATGATACAAACATGATGATGATAAGAAAACAAGAAAATGATACAAGAAAATGACAAGAAAATGATACAAACATACCTCCAAATCAATAGACACACAGAAATTGTTGTAAGAAGAGTCACTACTTTATCATATCTTCACAGTGCCAATAATTTGAGTTTAATATAGATCACTTTGCAGTACTTATACAAATTTATTGCATACTAAAAGCCCTATGGATATTTCTTTGAAATTGTATGTGAAATGTTTCAGTAATGTCGCTGAATACAAGGCCCTATGTAGCCACGTTTAAATTCAGATATCAATGTATTGTTATTCAAGAGGTGCATAAGGTATTGAGAAGACAAAAATAGCTTGATTTATGATTTCTACATTTTAACATACCAGAAGAGTTATGTTGGAGTTTTCCCTTAATTCTGCTCCCATGTTCATCATGAGAGGATTAAGAGCCCCATTTGGTCTATATTATATAAAAGATATCCTGGTCTAGTTAGTGCTGCTGTGTACAGTGGTGCTTGAAAGTTTGTGAATCCTTTAGAATTTTCTATATTTCTGTATAAATATGACCAAAAACATCATCAGATTTTCACACAAGTCCTAAAAGTAGATCAAGAGAACCCAGTTAAACAAATGAGACAAAAATATTATACTTAGTAATTTATTTATTGAGGAAAATGATCCAATATTACATATCTGTGAGAGGCAAAAGTACATGAACCTTTGCTTTCAGTATCTGGTGTGACCCCCTTGTGCAGCAATAACTGCAACTAAATGTTCCCG
Source organism: Neoarius graeffei (assembly GCF_027579695.1). Lineage (NCBI taxonomy): Eukaryota > Metazoa > Chordata > Actinopteri > Siluriformes > Ariidae > Neoarius > Neoarius graeffei. Next base: position 54,422,707 of record NC_083575.1, read on the forward strand.
GTAACTGTTGATCAGTTCTGCACACCGGCTTGGAGGAATTTTAGCCCATTCCTCCGTACAGAACAGCTTCAACTCTGGGATGTTGGTGGGTTTCCACACGTGAACTGCTCGCTTCAGGTCCTTCCACAACATTTTGATTGGATTAAGGTCAGGACTTTGACTTGGCCATTCCAAAACATTAAATTTATTCTTCTTTAACCATTCTTTGGTAGAACGACTTGTGTGCTTAGGGTCGTTGTCTTGCTGCATGACCCACCTTCTCTTGAGATTCAGTTCATGGACAGATGTCCTGACATTTTCCTTTAGAATTTGCTGGTATAATTCAGAATTCATTGTTCCATCAATGATGGCAAGCCGTCCTGGCCCAGATGCAGCAAAACAGGCCCAAACCATGATACTACCACCACCATGTTTCACAGATGGGATAGGGTTCTTATGCTGGAATGCAGTGTTTTCCTTTCTCCAAACATAACGCTTCTCATTTAAATCAAAAAGTTCTATTTTGGTCTCATCTGTCCACAGAACATTTTTCCAACAGCCTTCTGGCTTGTCCACATGATCTTTAGCAAACTGCAGACGAGCAGCAATGTTCTTTTTGGAGAGCAGTGGCTTTCTCCTTGCAACCCTGCCATGAACACCATTGTTGTTCAGTGTTCTCCTGATGGTGGACTCATGAACATTAGCCAATGTGAGAGAGGCCTTCAGTTGCTTAAAAGTTACCCTGGGGTCCTTTGTGACCTCGCCGACTATTACACGCCTTGCTCTTGGAGTGATCTTTGTTGGTCGACCACTCCTGGGGAGGGTAATGATGGTCTTGAATTTCCTCCATTTGTACACAATCTGTTTGACTGTGGATTGGTGGAGTCCAAACTCTTTAGAGATGGTTTTGTAACCTTTTCCAGCCTGATGAGCATCAACAACGCTTTTTCTGAGGTCCTCAGAAATCTCCTTTTGTTCATGCCATGATACACTTCTACAAACGTGTTGTGAAGATCAGACTTTGATAGATCCCTGTTCTTTAAATAAAACAGGGTGCCCACTCACACCTGATTGTCATCCCATTGATTGCAAACACCCGACTCTAATTTCACCTTCAAATTAACTGCTAATCCTAGAGGTTCACATACTTTTGCCACTCACAGATATGTAATATTGGATCATTTTCCTCAATAAATAAATGACCAAGTATAATATTTTTGTCTCGTTTGTTTAACTGGGTTCTCTTTATCTACTTTTAGGACTTGTGTGAAAATCTGATGATATTTCAGGTCATATTTATACAGAAATATAGAAAATTCTAAAGGGTTCACAAACTTTCAAGCACCACTGTATTAATAGAGACAGAGAGGAATCATACCATGGCGGATTGTAGTCATGGACATGCTGTCATATATTTATTTATAGTGTCCTGGTTTGATAGGAGAGGACAAACTAATAAAGCTACTTTTTTAACTATTTAATATTCTGTGGTTATGCAGTGACCTTCACACACTACTGAAAATGAAAAGACTGAAAAGTAAAAGACATCAATAACGGTCTTTTTAAGCATTAACCAAATAGGCAATAAATGGGATCCTATAAAGGATCATTACAGAAGCCCCTACTCACCGGATAGTGATCAGGGTCATCCTTGCTCATCTGCAAGAAACGCTCAGTCCTTGCTGATGAGTGCTCTGGGCCCTGGTTACACACAGACACACACACACACCCCTCACATAGCAAGCTCAGCTGAAGAATGACGTCCTCATTTGCAAAGGCCCTGACAACGTTGAGTCATCAATATTGATCCCTATGCAATTACTTTGCCTTAAAGAGTAAGCATTAAGAAACAAGGCCATGATCATTTGTTCTCTGGTAGTACAGGTTTGCTTCAGCAGTTAGAATGGAGTTTATTAGACTCGCATTTCTGAAATCCAACCGCCCCAACTGCATCATTGTAAATGCACATGACTGTAGCTTTACTTATTAGGGCACAGAAAAAAATAACCCAGCAGTTATCTTTAATAACAGATGACAATATTACACAACTGTTACTGATGATTACATTTGTTTCATCTATAAATGTTTAACATGCATGGATATAAGCCGAACTAGACGTGTATTTAAATCCCCTATTAAGCTTACTAGCAGTCCCTATCAGAGTGCTCATTAACCTTCATTCATTCATCTTACTTGTGTCCTTGTGCCCTAGCATACATCATATAGTTGTGTATTATGTGTACTACCATGACACTGAGGTTAGTAAAGGTTTAGGTGGGGTTTACATTAGACCATATCAGCGGATCATCAGATTAACGTTTTTAAAACGATTAGTGTGCACACAGCAACACCAGTACACGATTCGCGTGCACACAGCAACGCCAATACACGGATACGCTCGGCTCCGCAGGCATCCTGCGCTCCAAATCACTCCGCCCTGAACAGCGAGTGCCCTCTGGAGGGTGCGCACTCCGGCCCTGCGCAGCTCACACAGCGCACGAGTGAAGCGCACGAGCAGTGATTCGGGACTGAGCCGCTGTGTGTGAGATCCCAGCGCACATCACTTACCACTTGCAAGTGGAAGGATGGCAAGCCTAAAGACAATCATAACTACACAATGGGCAGTATTTGCATCAGTATTTGCAGTATTTTCATACTTTTATACTCTTTAATGAAAGGTGATACAAGGCGGAAGTCCGCGCCGTTTTTCAGCAGTCGCGTCACATGACCAACGCCAGCGAATCAGGAAGGTGGATGTCACAGTGACGTTGTCCAGTGACGACGCCAGCTAGAGCTCAGCACAGCGTATCCGCGTATTCTCAATGTTTACACAGCACCGGACCAGACACGATCTGGATTGAATACGTGGACCCTGGCGGATTCCCGTTTCCCGGCGGTTTAATGTAAACGGACAGTGCATCCGCGAAGAAAACGAGACAGATACGGTCTAATGTAAACTTGGCCTTAGTGTACTGACCATTCCCTCCATCCTGTGGGGTAGCAGAAGGACGATGCCATTGTTTTGGACCCATTTAGCCTGGCCTGGACTGATGAACTGGTTTATGATGCACTGTGCCGTGTTGTGGAAATCCCCAAACTGAGCCTCCCAGCACACAAGGGCATTGGGACTGGCCATAGCAAAGCCCAGCTCAAAACCTATTCCAGCACACAACATATACATTAAATGCAAACTAAACGCATAAGAATGTATCATGCTAACAGCTGAAAATATACCAGCAAATAACTAGCTGTGCATTGTGTTAAAATGAGTTTTTTTTTTTTTCCTTTTGAGAAATATATAGTACAGACACTTCGGATAATGCGGACCAGTGGTTACTTACCCAAAACTCCATACTCCGACAGGGAGCTGTTGCACACTGTGTAAGGAGCTTGCTTCTGCCATACAGTATATGGTTCATTGGAACACAAATGCGCTTATCCACTTCCTGGTCATGCAAGACATGGTGACGATGACTGCAAAGTCAAAGTGGCCATTATGTGTCAGTACTGCAAAAACATACAGATGCACAGGTGTTATATAAAAAAACCTATCCAACTGAAGTCATTTGCAGCCTGAATGCACTTTTTTTTGCATCCGTCACAAAGCTGGCAAATTTGTGCTATTGCTTCATTTTTCTGTGGTGTCAAATCACTGCAGAAAGTCTCTTTCTCTTCTACTTTTCAGAGTTACTTTAAAAAGAGAGACCAATGAAAAAAAGTCATAGGAGGTAAGAATAGATTGATTTGATGTGATAAGTTTTGCTAGGTCACTCAGACGTAATGTTTAAATCTGCCATCAAATTCAATGCAATGAGACAAGCATTGACAATCTCTTAAACATCACAGTAATGATGTAGCAGCTAGAGGTCTATGTAGTTACTGAATATCCAAGTGTCGGGTGGCTGCAGAGAAAGAATGACTTTAACTAAACAGAATGACAGAGATTGCACATATCCTACTGTCTTTTGTAACAACATTATCCAAATATTAAGTAACAGGAAACAAATGGTCTTGGTGAACCCAAAGTTTATATTTAGAGACCATTAAAGGGCTGATGACACGTTTTTGACATCTTTGGCGATGTTTTATAACATAAGAAGTAATTCCCGATGATCCATATATTAATTCACGAAGGCGCCTATTTTACAAGTTATGATGATAAACGCGGCTATTTGGGCAAATTTGACGGGGCTGCAGCACCCAGGAGACGAAAGAGGAGGAGGAGCTATATGACGTCAGCGAAAGAATCTTCCTCCTAACTTACCAGTTTGTTGTTGATGCGAGAGGTGTTCAGTTTATCATTATTAGTATTATTATTATACACTATTATATATATATATATATATATATATATATATATATATATATATATATATATAGTTATTATGCCTTCGCATTGTGTTGCCGGCTTTTGCTCCAAAACCCACAAGGATGGGGTAAGTTTATTCAAGTTTCCCAGAGATCCCGAGCTGCATGCGAAGTGGGTGAAGCAAGTCAGGCGCACTCGTGACAAGTGGGAGCCCTCACCAACATCCGTCCTGTGCTCTCCTGTGCTCTGAACACTTCGATTTGGATTGTTTTGACACCCTTCCCAGCTTAAAGGAATCTCTTGGGTGTTCAGTTCAGCACAAACGTGTGCTGCTACCATCAGCAGTGCCTACAGTATTCCGGAGGGGGTCTACTAGTAGCTATGCCAGATCCAGCAGTCGCCTGGGACAAGGCGACTCCTTCAAAGACAGTCCTCCTGTCAGAACATGTGTCATACATGAAAATCCCTCACCTTTTGGCGAAATTCGCCGTTTTGAAACCAAAATGGGTGACCTACGTGAATCTTGTAGATCCGATGAGAAAAAAAATTGTGTGTGTGTGTGTGTGGGGGGGGGGGGGGGGGGGGGGGTTTGATATTGACCCAAAAGGCAAGGAGGTCGCTTCGCATCCATAGACAGTTCGTGCCGGTTTGCGCCTCCTCCTCCTGCTTTGATATTGACGCCATAGCGACGAGTACATCTCGCTGCGAAGGGCAAGCAGCATCATTTCGCGCCTCTTCTCCTGCACACATCAGTCAGAGTGCAGACCAGACCACCAGAAGCTGGAAGCTGGATTGAGTCATCGGACTGAATTTCCTACTTTTTTCAAACTTTCCTGATTGCTATCAAAACAAACAAAACTTCCGGCTTGATTATGTCAGCATTCAAAAGAGGGCGCGCGCGTCTTTTGACAATCCCTGTGTCCGAAATTGCTCGCTACTCACTATAGAGGGCACTGTATAGTGGAGACGCCATTTTGTAGTGCTGTCTGTGCTGAAAGAAATCAAATTAAAAGTCTCAAATTTGATTTAATAAAAGACAGCAGCAAAGAAGAAAGTATTCAGCCTTGATTTAAAAAGAACTGAAAGCTGCAGGTACTTCCATATCTTGGCAGGCTGAGTGGTATGCTGGGGCACCTCTTGCCAGCAGACTAGGATATCCAGAGGGAACTTGTGTGGTTCAGTGTTGACCTGACCATCCCCAGCTTCAAGGAGGGAGAGAGCATCGTGGAGTGGTGGGGTCATGTCTTTGACAAACCAGACAAGTACCCCTCCCTGGGTGCACTGGTTAAGTGTTGCCTCTCCATCTTTCATGGACCTAGAGTCGAGTCCTCATTTAGTCTGATGAATGATGTAATTGATCAAAGGAGTGGCAACATGAATGTGGAAACATTTAATGCAATACAGACGGTCAAGTACACGCTGATGTCCAGGGGGAAAGACAGCTATGCAGCTCTTTAGAAGGGAGGACGTGAAGTTTGGGGAAGTGGACAGAACATTGTGCAAGAACATTAACTCTGCAGCAGCCACATACAAACACCAGCAGAGGGTGAACAAGGAGGAAAAGCAGCAGCAGCAGAGCAAGTATGGCTCTCAAGCAACTTGCAGTGCTCAGCAGGCCAAGAAACAGACTGCTGAAGGAGAGAAGCGGGCAAGGCTGAAACATGTGGCAACTCGGCGAAAGCAGGCCATGGAGACACTGGTGGTCCAGGCAAATAAAAGGAAAAAAAATGATCACTATTCCTTGTGTGTTCTCCACTTTCTTCGTTCTATTATTCACATTTTTTCCAGGGCATAATTTCACTATAACTACATGTATTTGAATTTGTATTTGTCCTTGTGCAAATGTCAATACAGTATACTTAGTAAGGAGGCTATAATACTTATTCTGGGGGAGGATCCCCCCAAACAAAATAAAACAACACCAGAGGCCACGTCACCACTCGCGCACCCTTCTCACCTTTTTCACCCCTGACCCGTTTTCATGCCTGATGTGTTGAGAAACGACATAAGATAAAGGTACGTAGAGCTATAGAGTGCTCCGACATGATGCTAAAAATAATAACCATGCGGTCTGCGCGGCCATCTTGGAAGTCACTCGCTCCAGAGCGCTCATAGAGTACACATCATAGAGTACACATTCATGATAATCATAAATATAATCATAAAGTCGGCGTGATATCAGTCATGTATTTGCTTGTGAAAGCTTGCTGCTTTCATGTAACTGCCGCCTACAGTAGCAACAAGAGGCAAAGGGTAAAGAGGGTAGGCTATCATAGATTCTATCCGGAAGAGATCAATACATGATTGCTTAAAAATTAGGTATTTTAACAATTTGCATCTGTTTTGTGATTATCGTGACACTTGTGTGTTATATAGAACTGTATGTCTTATCAGCACATCGAGGATCTTCCACCGGAGGCTTTAGCAAGTACTCGTAGCAACACTACACTTTACCCTTTGCCATGCGTTGTTAGGGAACGGTAGCAAGTACCCTGGTTTGTTGATGTGACAGATTTGTAGTAGCAGTTGTAGTATTTTGCCTTTGCATTGTGGTCTCTTATTGCCAAGTTGAAAGAATTTGTTTCTTAAAGCAAACACTGAGGGAAAGCTAACTTAGCCAGACAAGTAGGCTACAGATCGTCATTTGCTTACGCTGATGTAGGTTATCAAATATTTTGCTTCATTCAAGGATAAAACTAAGAAGCCATAAACTAGAAGACGTGCCTGCCAATATTATCCTAAATGTATCACGGATCAGGCATAGTCGTAAGCTTATTATGTTAGCCGTTTGCATGCTCCATTAGGAACTATGTATTCAGTGTAGCATACGGCTTACATGATATAAGCAGTGTTTACACATGCAAGACAACAATACACAATATTAAAATATTGATTCCGTAACATTTTGAACAAATACGGGTTGACCTACCAATCCTTGTTATCCAACCTTGTGGTGTTCAATGCTGGGCTGTCTGCCTGTCCGCTGTCCATCTCGGGGTCGGAGTCGCTCTCAGATTGCACAGTAACAGGTTCAAACCTGTACGGTTGGATGCACCTGTGTTCGTCATCACTTGATTCTTCTGATTTATCCCACTCACAACACAATTCTAGACTCCCAGAAGAGGAAGAGCTAGAGTGTTCACCGGCGTTTTCATGCGCCATTTCCATTGAGTAGAACAGCCAGTGAACCGCAGCGTGTTCTTCCGCTGACGTCACAGCATGGCCACGAGCCACGGACCCAGTTTTCTTGCGCTGTGCAATTAAAAGTTGGATATTCGCGTAACAACAGCTTCTTTTCACGTAATTATAACAGAAATCTAACATGTTTGCCATGTTGTATAGTTTATTTAAGAAATTGCATAGAGTCATGTTCGTGTCATCAGCCCTTTAAACAGGCATCTTTTTTTTCCTGAAAGAATCACAGAAGCAGCAAGTAATTCACACTTAAATAATCTGAAATGGAGGGTGTAGCAAAGCAAAACTGAAGAGGGAATTAGCCCTAATTGAAATCTGTTTGTTATGTTAATTTAAACACAGCTGTGATGCGAATATATCTTTTTGTGCTACACTGGACTAGCTTCTTCTTCTTCGATTGGCTAGCTGCATCAATCAGGAGAACTAAACAAAGGGCAAACACCTTCAGGAACAATCAATTACTTCTAGCTGTTAGGTAAAGGTGGGATTGTTAGACTAAGGCACAGCGATCTGTTTGGTCCCCAGGGCTTGGAGATAGCCATGTGGCACTGAAAGCATCAATCCAAACACAATCCTGGCTCATGAGACAACAGCTTTTACCTCTTACTAACATTTTCTCTTCAGAAACCTGTATTTCCTGATACAAGGACAAAACAGATCCCATTCAGGAAATGACAATATATATGAGAAATCAATAACGCAGACCAGTAAATAAAAAAACACCACATATGAAAAGCAAGTGAGAGAATTCTGATTAGCAGTGTGTCTGGGACTGGCAGGGTGTGCATCTGAGGTAGTGCTGCTGTGGGGTGTTGTCAAACAGGTTTCCTTCAACAGCAACAGAAGCAGTACCGTGACAACACCATGTGGGCATCTCTTTCTCCCAGTGGATGTTTCTCTAAGACAAACTGACGTCATCTGTCACTGTTTAAACATTAAATGGAGCTGTGGTGCAGAGAGCTTCCCTCTGCTATTCTGAATGTTGAGACAGTAGGCTCATTGTCCTCTTCATGGTAATGGAACTCATAACTGCAATTACAGATTGCTTTGTTTATGACACATTTTGTTAAAACTGTTTTGCGACAAAGGTCCAGTGTATGTTCATGAAAAGTGTTTTGCCTCAAAAAATTTTTGTAGCACCTTTAGGGTTCTCCTTCATAGCTTTGATTGAGTGTAAGCTGATTTAGGTTCTGTGGGATCAGTATGCTGGTGCACTGTATTTGTACGCCCACCTGAAGGTTCCTCTGTCCACATCTTGCCCACTCAGTCTCACATGGACACCATCCTTCAGTAGAGAACCAAAGGCCATATACTCCCCAAGAGCCCAGTCTACCGTACGCTTACTGACCATGTCGGCACGGCCTTGCAAGATCCTCAGCACTCCTGGGATTTGACAGAGGCAAAAAATGTAAGAGACCAGACAAAAATACGGGTACAGTCTATTTATTTTAATTGAGGAAAAAACGGTTATAGAACATCCATTAAAATCATATGCAGAGTTAAAATTGGACATTTTTAAAAAATTATATAGGCTCTAGATAAATATTATTTCTTCTAATTCCTTTTCCTAGTCATCAGTTTGCATTCATTCACTAAAATAAAGTCATGTATGGCTTAATCAGGATTGAGTAATGAAATATCATGTGCTCCCTGATCATGCTCAAATAAAAAAAATGATACGAGAAAAACATATCAGGAAATAAATATTCCATAATACATTAAATATGCATAGATCATAAAAAAGAAATTGAGCTCATTGATGAAAATGTTTTAGGCAGCAAAGAGACTTTACATATTGACTGACATTTATTTAAAAGATATGCTGCTTTATGGCTTAGGGGCCATAAAGAAGCATTGTTTGAAATAGTTGGTGGTTAGGATGATTTAGCAGTGTTAAAACTGTCAGACTGAAGCTTCCTGGTTTAGTTTAATGGTCCCTGAGTGTAGCTACATCACAGCTGTGTAGATCCTATAGGCACCACGGCATGACTGCTGCAGCATCACAGTGAGCTTTGTTAATTGTCCATAACCACACCATCATTGCACTAGTGTGTGAAGTCTGAAACAAATCTGATACAGTAGACAGATGCAACAAAATCTGTTAGATTGGATAACAATCACCACTGTGAATGGAGAAGTCTTGCTGAGGGACAGAGCTCGCAGCCTGGTTAATATGCTTCAGGATGTCCTCAGGGAGCCCTGTGGGAGGATAGCTCATACACTTCGGTTCTCCCTCATCTGTAAAGAAATCTAAATACAGAAATGTTTTTGGTATGTTTTCCCCCCCCAATAAAACTCACATTTTGGCTGTTAAGTATTTCTTAGTTACAGATGAAAAGAAAAAAAAAAACTGTACTTGGCCAGGGTGAGTCCAGCCAGTGACGGATGTGGAGTATCTTTTCATCTTTGGAGCTGGTGTATGCTTCTTCACAAATTTTGTCATACTTGGCCACTTCCTCCTATGAACAGTTACCAGGATTTCTATATAATTGATTGTGTGCAAAATATTGCACGCACCAGCTTCATAATAAATAAATAAATAAATAAATAAGAACCAAACACATTTGCGACAAATGATTCATTACACAAGGCACCTAGGTGCTATGGAATACAGAAAACAGTGAGCTGTAAGTCACGATTTATTCTCCCGAGTGTATTCCCCTGAGCTATGGCAGTGAACGGAGAGTGACAGCGACGCGCTTGTAAATAAAACGAGCTGTCGCTGGGCCAGACAGAATGTCAGCCATGCCCAGTGGAAGGATGGCTGAGTTCAAGCTTTGTGTTTTCTACAGTAGATCAAGATGGAGTGGGGTAGGACGCTTTGAATTTAGAGTGCAAATGTGGCATCACCAATGCAAAAACATATCACACAATTCATCAACAATTGAAAACAGCCTCTGTAATGGGTTTTGATACAAAACACATATATTAAGCATTTACTCATTCACCAGTAAGAGATCAGCTTTGCCATGAATGTTATTGTCTTGTTTTCAATCATCACATGCATCCATCACTGGTCAGACACTATAGTTCTATCATCGTGGCACAAGTGACAAACATCAAACTCCTGCAGAGTAAAAACTCCCTCAGAAACGAGCTTGTCTGCATATTTATTGAGCACATGCTCCTGCTTTTGGCTTTGCTTGTACATGAGAGGTTGCGTGAACATGGGTTCGTCCATCTCATTGTGGCCAAAGCGACGGTAACAAACCTGCAAAAAAACCACACACACACAAAAAAAAAAATCATCCATCATGAATTGCTGACTGTAATTAATAACATATAGCTTTTAGCCCACTATCCAATTTCTTTTGCATTATTTTCATTAAAACCCTTAAACTTCTAGGTAATTATTCCTACTTATCAACAGTAGTGTGTGATACAATACTCGTACCATAATCTCAGTTGTGCATTCTGCCCCCAGATGTCTTGAAACTGCCTTTAGATCTGGAGTGTATAGCTTAGTGCTCACCAGATCTATGACCACATCCTTGTTAAAAGTATTTCTCCATTCGGCAGCCACTCTGCACACATACATCACAGCCTCAGGATCATCAGCATTGACATGGAAAATGGGTGTGTTGACCATACGAGCCACATCAGTGGAGTAAGGAGAGGAGCACGTCATTAGCGGATCAGTGGTGAAGCCAATCTGGTAATGGCAAATAAAGTTAATTCATCTAACACATGAAAAATAGTCCAATTTGTCTGAACAAACAATACATGAGTTCTGCTGAATTTAACTTGGAGCCTGGTTTTGCTACGAAGGCAGTGACAATCATCTATATTATGTAGATCTGAGGCTTAATTATTACCTGGTTGTTGACAACAACATGAATGGTGCCATAAGTGGTATATGAGGGAAGCAGTGTGCTTTTTGGAGAGCAGTAGCTTTTTTCCTTGCAACCCTGCCATGCACACGATTATTGTTCAGTATTCTCCTGATGGTGGACTCATGAACATTAACATTAGCCAATGTGAGAGAGGCCTTCAGTTGCTTAGAAGTTACCCTGGGGTCCTTTGTAACCTCGCCGACTATTACACACCTTGCTCTTGGAGTGATCTTTGTTGGTCAACTACTCCTGGGGAGGGTAACAATGGTCTTGAATTTCCTCCATTTGTACACAATCTGTCTGACTGTGGATGGGTGCATTGCAAAATCTTTAGAGATGGTTTTGTAACCTTTTCCAGCCTGATGAGCATCAATAACGCTTTTTCTGAGGTCCTCAGAAATCTCCTTTGTTCGTGCCATGATACACTTCCACAAACATGTTGTGAAGATCACACTTTGATAGATCCCTGTTCTTTAAATAAAACAGGGTGCCCACCCACACCTGATCGTCATCCCACTGATTGAAAACACCCGACTCTAATTTCACCTTCAAATTAACTGCTAATCCTAGAGGTTCACATACTTTTGCCACTCAGATATGTAATATTGGATCATTTTCCTCAATAAATAAATGATCAAGTATAATATTTTTGTCTCATTTGTTTAACTGGGTTCTCTTTATCTACTTTTAGGATTTGTGTGAAAATCTGATGATGTTTTAGTTCATATTTATGCAGAAATATAGAAAATTCTAAAGGGTTCACAAACTTTCAAGCACCACTGTATAATTTTGTTTTCAGGCCATCGAGTGCTTACATCACATGCACACCAGGTACTAGCACATGTTCACAAGATATTACTGTGTGTGCACCAGATAATATCACATCAGCTACACAACATGGTACCATGGCAAGCAAAGAAACCTGGACACAACAGTTAGTAATGAAATTTGAGACGACTTCAATCAGTACAATCTCTCTGAAACAATTAAAATTTTAGATTATACCAGCAGATCACGTTACATCCAAAGGCTGAAACATGCAGGCATCACAGATTCATATTTACTCACCAACCATTTTAATAGGAACTTGTTCTTCATTCCAAGATTCCTATTCTTGGCTAGCAGGAGTGAAACCCAATGTGGTCTTCTGCTGTTTACCATGGTTGTAAAGAGTTGCTATATCCTTCCTAGCAGTTCAAACCAATCTGCCCATTTTCCTCTGACCTCTCTTGTTAACAAGATGTTTCCACCCACAAAACTGTCACTCACTCAGTGTTTTTGTTTTTCATGCCATTCTGTGTAAACTTGAGAGTCTCTTGTGTGTGAAAACCCCAGGAGATCAGCAGTTTCTGAAATACTCAAACCAGTCCATCTGACACCAACACCCATGCCACAGTGAAAGTCACAGAGATCACAATTTTTCCCATTCTGATGTTTGACGTGAACATTAATTGAAACTCTTGATTTGTATCCACTTGATTTTATGCATTGCGCTGCTGCCAAGGGATTGGCTGATTAGATAACTGCATAAAACAGCACGTGTATGGGTGTTCCTAATAAAGTAGCCAGTGAGTGTAATTTATCCACAAGTGTATTTGTTGATTATTTATTCTGCCCACTGCTCTGGGTAGAGAGAGGGGTGTGTGTGTGCGCGCGCGCGCGTGTGCTTATTGCTCACTTGTGTGCGCATGTGTGTATTCACTGTTTCAGATGGTTTAAATGCAGAGGAGGAATTTCACTGTGCTCGAGTTTACATGTGACAAAAATAAAGGCTTCTTATTAATTTACCCCAAAATGTATTTATTCCACTTGAAGTGTTCAGCAAAACAGCTACCGGATTTGGGATACTATGACATCCTGAAATATTTAGTTTTTGGGACTTCTAAATACACTGGAGAGCCGCACAAAGTACAGATGCCTATCAATATTTTGAGGCAGGTTTCATGCAGGAATGTTATGGGAACTTCCTGGTAAAGAAAAATAACTTATGACAAAGGCAAGTTCAAAAGTGGACTTCTAATAGTAATGAACAAGCCAGGGTCTAGATCTAGCATAATTTTATGGTGTTTATCTGAGTCTACATTATCAGTACATAAACACGCTGCAAGTCTCACCAAGCATTAGATCTAATAAAACATATCGCATCCAAAGCCCACATCCAGATATACATTTTAACATTCATACATTTGCCATGTTTTTTGTAGTTCAGTTAGAGTTGCTAAGTATAACACGGTTGTGTATGTATCGGTAGACTGTAATTAGTGCCAGATCATGCAACTGGTTAAAAACTTTCCCATCTCGACCAAAGTTCTGTCCATGTTATGCCAACTTGCGGACTTGTTGAATGTTAATTTGAGTACGCCGAGGCTCGATCTAGATCTAAGCTTGCCTGGCAACATGGCCGAATAAACAAATGCACAGTTACAATGACATCATGTGAAAGGCCCCTATAGGCAGAACAAATCTTGATTTTTTTTTCCCCCCCATCATTGTTGAGCTGGATTCAGCTGCAGAGATATCCAATGTGTTTTCCCAGAGTGCTTCTTTATATATATATATATATATATATATATATATATATATATATATATATATATATGAATGACACACACACAGCCTTGCAAAAGTATTCATTCCCCCTTGGTGTTTGTCCTGTTTTGTCGCTGGAATTAAAACAGTTTTGGGGGGTTAGCACCATTTGATTTACACAACATGCCTACCACTTTAAAGGTGAAAGTTGTTGTTTTATTGTGACACAAACAATAATTAAGATGAAAAAACAGAAATCTGGAGTGTGCATAGGTATTCACCCCTCAAAGTCAATACTTTATAGAGCCACCTTTTGCTACAGTTACAGCTGCAAGTCTCTTGGGGTATGCCTCTATTAGCTTAGCACATCTAGCCACTGGGATTTTTGCCCATTCCTCAAGGCAAAACTGCTCCAACTCCTTCAAGTTAGATGGGTTGCATTGGTGTACAGCAATCTTCAAGTTATGCCACAGATTCTCAATTGGATTGAGGTCTGGACTTTGATTAGGCCATTCCAAGACATTTAAATGTTTCCTTTTAAACCACTCCAGTGTCACTTTAGCAGTATGTTTAGGGTCATTGTCCTGCTGCAATATGAACCTTCATCCCAGTCTCAAACCTCTGGCTGACTCAAACAGGTTTTCCTCCAGAACTGCCCTGTATTTAGTGCCACAAATCTTTCCTTCAGTTCCGACCAGCTTTCCTGTCCTTGCAGATGAAAAATATCCCCACAGCATGATGCTGCCACCAGCATGCTTCACTGCTGGAATGGTGTTTTCAGGGTATTGGGTTTGCGCCACACATGGCATTTCCTATGATGGGCAAAAAGATCAATATTAGTCTCATTTGATCAGAGAATCTTTTTCTATGTGTTTGGAGAGTCTGCCACATGCTGTTGGGCAAACTCCAAATATGTTTTCCTAAGTAGTGGCTTTTTTCTGGCCACTCTTCCATAAAGCCCCACACTGTGGGGTGTACAGCTTAAAGTGGTCATATGGACAGATACTCCCATCTCCACTGTGGATCTTTGCAGCTCCTTCAGTGTTATCTTTGGTGTCTTTTTTTCATCTCTGATTAATGCCCTCCTTGCCCGGTCTGTGAGTTTTGGTGGGCGGCCTTCTCTTGTCAGGTTTGTAGTGGTGCCATATTCTTTCCATTTTGCTATAATGGATTTAGAAAGAAAAGAAAGAACCTTTATTTGTCACATGCACACTTCAAGCACAGTGAAATTCATCCTCTGCATTTAACCCATCTGAAGCAGTGAACACACGCGCACACACACTCAGAGCAGTGGGCAGCCACACCAAAGCACCCGGGGAGCAGTCAGGGGTTAGGTACCTTGCTCAAGGGCACCTCAGCCCAAGGCCGCCCCACATCAACCTAACTGCATGCCTTTGGATTGTGGGGGAAACCGGAGCACCCAGAGGAAACCCACGCAGACACGGGGAGAACATGCAAACTCCACACAGAAAGGCCCTCGCCGGCCACTGGGTTCGAACCCAGAACCTTCTTGCTGTGAGGCGACAGTGCTAACCACTTACACCACCGTGCCGCCTGGTGGTGCTCCCTGGGATATTCAAACTTTGGGATATTTTTTATAACCCAACCCTGATCTATACTTCTCCACAACTTTGTCTCTGACCTGTTTGGAGTGTTCTTTGGTTTTCATGTTGCTTGCTTAGTAGTGTAGCAGAGTCACGGTTCTTCCAGAACAGGTTGATTTATACAGACATCATGTGACGGATCATGTGACACTTTGATTGCACACAGGTGGATCTTAATCAACTAATTATGTGACTTATGAAGCGAATTGTTTGGACCAGCTCTTATTTAAAGGGTTTCGTACAAAATGGGGTGAATACCTATGCACACTCCAGATTTCTGTTTTTTCATCTTAATTATTGTTTGTGTCAAAATAAAACAACAATTTGCACCTTTAAAGTGGTAGGCATGTTGTGTAAATCAAATGGTGCTAATCCTCCAAAAATCCATTTTAATTCCAGCTTGTAATGCAACAAAACAGGACAAACGCCAAGGGGGAGGAATACTTTTGCAAGACACTGTAATATCCAGAAATTAGGCCACACCAATTTAATTAGTTGGTTCTCGGAATCGCCGCTTGAAAAAAATGCAAAATGAAAAAAATAAATAAAATCGAAATCAAACTCCCGCCAACAGAAAAGGTCACGTGACGCCGAAAACCAATCAAATCGCCCCTTTCACTTTAGATAAAGACTTGTGGAAGAAACATGCCTGTGGAGGGGAATCCTACAAAGCCTGTGTTTGTGATTGTTAGGATATTCAGCGAACAGAAGAAGTGTAAAATCTTTAACAGGTATGTTGAAACTCTGTTTACTGGTTTGCCTGTATTGTTTGGTCTATTTCCACCGCTAATTTTACCATCAGAGCATTTTTTAAATTTTATTTTTATTTTGCCCGCTCGCTTCATATTTTTCCTGAAAAAATCAGAGAACCAACTAATTAAATTGGTGTGGCCTTAGCATCATTTTGTCTGTAGAACTGCTCAGCTTTAGTTTTGCCCTGCACTACAGGTTCTACTGCCTCTAGGTCAGATGGGTTAGCCATAAGAGACAGAGTGATGTTCTTGTCCGTTTTTCTTACCTGATATTATCATGTATGCACTATAGTATTTTGTTTTTATCTGATATTATTGTGTATGCAGCAGATACTATAACGTTCACAAGATATTACTGTGTGCGCACCAGATTCACATTAGCCTGGGAAATCCCATGCTGCTTTGCACAATCGTTCCGATCTGAAAAGACAGCATGGAAACTATGGTCTAAAGGCTCGCCTGAGTTAGGGAGCCAATCAGAGAGTGGGGAGGGGTGGAAAGACGGTGACGCGTACTACTCGACAAACGTAAGCTTGTAGTTTATTTGGGACTGTTTACGGATCACATTTAACATGGCGGCGAGCGATACGAACCAAACTAGCTTCTCTCATATTTGTCTTGCACAAACGGCAGTAATCGTTCAGTGCCATTGTTTTCCTATTTTTGTTTTGCCTTCTCTTTCTCTTTCCTTCTCTTCTTCGCCTCTTCGTCGCTCTAACTACATCACCGGGTACAACTGCCATGATTGGCCATGGGCTACGTATACGCCAAATGATAGACATTCGCAACGTCCAATAAACGGCCGTTGACAATCGTAAACCACACCTCCCCTACAAGAAATTCAATAGGCGAATTCCAGACCATATTCACTTGTGATATGGTCTGGTGTTAACCAGACTAGATTCACATCAGTTATATATATATATATATATATATATATATTAGAGAGAGACCAGAAATGTGTTAATTTCATGCTTACCTTCTTCCCTTCATTGTCTCCTCAGCTTTAGTTTTGCCCTGCACTACAGGATCTACTGCCTCTAGGTGAGACGGATTAGCCATAAGAGACAGAGTGATGTTCTTGTCCGTCTCTCTGTTGATCCGCTCATGGCACATACCCAGATGATAGTTTACATCTCCTGAGCCCTGGAGAACAACATCTAAATATGTGTCAGTCAGATTTGCCATGCTAATAAAACATAAAGGGTTGAGGTAGTAAGCAGGCAGTTAGGCAAGTCACATTGTACCTCTTCTGCAGCTTCTAATTTTGGATCAAACTGGCAGAAAATCTGATTGAGATCTTTCCTGACAACATTGGCCAAGACATTCAGCCAACTTCTTTGTAACAGAGACACTGTTGTTATTGCTTTTGATACAAGTTCATAAATAAAATATACTGTGTGTGTGAAAGTAGCAATACCTGTGAGGCATGCCCATGATCACACTGTGTATGCCAGCTGCAGTAGACTTGTCAATGATCATCTTTAGAGCAGGGATGAGAACCTCACAGCCTTCTAAGCCAAAGTGCTTTTCTGAAGACCACTTGCGAGCCAGAAAGTCCTCAAAGCTGTATCACCAATGTGAGCCAAAACAAGTGAAAGATAGCAGAAGCTATTTTTCTTCTGACAACTACATTTTGAAACACAAGACTGATGTCCAGCACAGTTTGGAGATTTCCCTGTCCAATACATGATTCAACTCATTAATTAATCAGTTAATCATCAGGAACAGAGTGTGAGGGTGTTATAAAGAAAGTGCTGACACTGCCCTTCCAAGATCTATTGCAGGCACTGGAAAATCATATAATAATTTAAAAAAAAGTAAAAATCTAGTTCATATTATTCTATTACTAAGGACTACTAATGAATACTGACCGTGTTGAGCATACCAGCCTTGCCAGTAAGGTCCTCTTCTCGCTGTCAGTAAAGTTCATGATGCTGGGAGTCTCAAACTTTTGCCTGATCCATTGGCATTGCTCCATATTGTTAATAAACATGAACTCCACATCAATATGACCACAGTATGATGCCTGTAACATTCAACACACAAATAAAGGACATAGAAGCTAATTGCTTTCAGGACTTCAGTGTATATTAGGAGAGCTCTCAAAAACAATGGCAAAACAAATTCGTTTGGCTTGGACTGCTTCAAATGGCTTCACTAATAATGCTGAAAACTTTATAAATTCCAGATAAACAGATATTCTCTGCAACTACTGCATTATGCACACATACACACAGTCCCCTCTGAAAGTATTGGAATGGCAAGACCAGTTTTTTTTTTCCTCACTTTATGTAAGCAAAATTACTGGAACAGATAGTCTTAAAGCAAATTAAAGTAAATAACACCTAATATTTGGTTGCATATTCCTCGCTTGTAATAACTGCATCAAGTGGTCAACCACCTGACATGACCAAACTGTTGCATTCTTCTTTAGTGATGCTTTTTCATGCTTGTCCCACAGCTTCTTTCAGTTGTTGCTTGTTTTGGGGTGTTTCTCCCTCCAGTCTCTTCTTCAAGATGTGAAATGCATGCTCAATTGGGTTAAGGTCTGGTGATTGACTTGTGCAGTCTAAAACCTTCCAGTTTTTCCACTGATAAAGTCCTTTGTTGAGTTGGCAGTGTGTTTTGGGTCATTGTTTTGCTGGATGACGTTCCTGCCAATAAGACTGGATACATTTCTCTGTAAATTGGCAGTCAGAATGTTTCTGTAGACTTTTGAGTTCATTCTGCTGCTACCAAGAGTTACATCAATAATGATTAGTGAGTCCATTCAGGAAGCAGCCATGCAAGCACAAGCCATCACACTACCTCCACCATACTTGACTGATGAGCTCATATATTTTGGATCATGAGCAGGTCCTTTCTTTTTTCACACTGTGGTCTTTTCATCACCTTGGTAGGGGTTAATCATGACTCCAGAACATATCTGTGAAGAAACTCAGTCGTCCAGGTACATAGTAATCTGTGATTGGTTGAAGAGAGCAACTGGACTTGCTTGACGATTCTTGAAAATGTTTCACCTCTCCTCCAAAAGGCATCCTCAGTTCTGTCTGACTACTAGGGAGTATCCAGTATTGTACACAATGCAGCCATCAGCATTCTGATTCGGATTCTATGATGATCCATGAGAGGATAAATACTGGATACTCCCTAGTAGTCAGACAGAACTGAGGATGCCTTTCGGAGGAGAGGCGAAACGTTTTCAAGAATCGTCAAGCAAGTCCAGTTGCTCTCTTCAACCAA